>NC_087073.1:5151939-5783896 GCF_026151205.1 Bolinopsis microptera | reverse complement strand
CAGATAAATTAAGATCATCTGACTTCCGGCTCATTCAGGTTTGAACAAGAAGTTTGACATACCCTCAGAGAAGGTGGTGCGCACAAAACTGTTTCCTGAATTATATGATAGAGTACAGTTTAAACTGAAGAAATTTATTGACTGAAAGGAGCTGATTACAGTCTGAGCTGTGATGTTTGGTTGTCAAAAGCGCTGGATTCCTATTTGGGGGTCATAATACACTTCGTAACTACAAACTTCGAAAGAAAAGTTATTGTACTGAGATGCCTTCCCTATAACCGAGCACATACCGGTAAGTTCTATCGTTAAATCTGAATAATTTAGCTCATATATATATCTAATTTGTGTCATTTCTAACCCCATGATCAAAGTTCAAACTCAGAACTCAGGACTGCCAATGCCATATAGATTGTAAAATTCGAAATACATGCTCATTTCGAGTTCATCAGAGTGCGCTTAGCTTTTTGATAGTAGAAAATATTAACCGTTAGCTGCCCACATAGTTTCTAATTACAAATTATTACGTGACTCGTTAAAGAACAATGTGTCATTTGTACTGCAGGCATGGGGTCTGTCCGAAGAGAAACTTCACTGCGTTATCAGCGACACTGCTTCAAACATGAAAAAGGCTTTGTCCGCCTGGATCCTGTTTTCTCCATCTACTGAATCTCATCGTAAAGAATTCTGTTTTTCTCAAAGTGGAGTTAACCGGCTTATCAAAAAGATCAAGAGTCTTATCAAGGAGTTTAGAACCCCTGCAGGTGAGAATCACTACATTTACCTTAGGTTTTCTGTTTGATGATTTCATTGTCACATACTGATAATAACGGCTGATTCAAAATATTTTCTTACTGAAATGTACACATTAATAACGTTTGATTAAAATGTTGCCGTAGGTACATGTTCGTTGAGTGACATAATCTTGGCAAAACTATCATTGTTACGACTTGCGTTTATCATTTCTTAACTATCATATGTTAAACTATCCCGCACATGCAGGTAAACGTCTACTGAATGAAAATCAAGCAGTAGAGGCAACTCTCATCAGACCAGTTGCAGTGGACACGAGATGGAACAGTTATTACATGATCTTCCAGGCCTTTCAGAATAAAAAATATGCAATAACAATCACCGGTCAAAATGCAGAGTTATCGTTGTCTGCATCTCAACAGGTCAGTTTACATGCAGCTCTTTTGACTCATCTCTCATTTTCTGAGTAGCACTAGTTAACATCAAGTTTAGAGAATCAATGTCCCTGGAATGTAACTGGAACAAATTCTTGTCCGCTGGACCTCCTAATTCCTAGCTCACTTCTCAATGTACAGGCTAAGTATTGATCAACTGAATTTTGCAGATGACTCCTCACGATTGGGATCTTCTGACCAAAGCTATTGCGGTACTGAAGCCATTCTACATCACCACAAAAGCGGCGGAGGGGGACATGGTTTCTGTTTCGGAGGTTATCCCAAATATAAAGAAACTGGATTACGCTATCAGGAGCATATCCTCAAGTGGAGTCGGAACTCTGAAACCCACGCTGCTTTCCGAAATGTAAAACCAAGTATGTGATATATGAACTTGCAAGTGACCCATGCAACAACCATGTCACCATGTGGTCAAGTATTCATTTTTAACCTCCGGTTTGTGCTACCAAGCATTGATTCAGGCGTTATTGGTCGCTCTGCATGTCGTTTTAAGTTACTTTTCAAATACATCCTAATGTTGGGGTTTTTTATAAGCTATTAATGTAAAAGAAATATTTTTGGGTATGCAAACAAATCAACAATCATGGATTGCCTGTACAGTATCTTTACGTATCATCTAATGATCTATTGTGACATAATATATTTCAGGAGACTGAAGAAATGCAAAGATAGTGCAGCGATCTAAAGAGAATGAGTTAGAAGACCTTCGGAATCTGAAAGTGGAGTCGCTCTACCTTGACGGGAGAAAAGATGCAGCATTGTGATGAGCTTAGGATCGACATTAGACAACTCGCCACTAAGATCTTGTGGCTGTTACGCCACTAACGTCAACACCGGACGTCACAATGGGATTATAGCCCTCTTAGAGAAGAATTTTGGATGGGAATTGCAAAGATTTATTTGGTGCCTTCACAGGATAGACCTGCCATTAAAAAATTTAAGGGGTTCTGAGTCCTGAACTGTCGAGAGAACGAATTGGTCCTCTCAGCCACGCAAGGTGGATTATAATGCAGTAGAGTTAGTTATATTATCAATATTTACTTACCGCTTGATTTGAATATGAAGTATAAAAGCTCATTCCGAGTTGTGTTCTATGAGTAAGCTAGAAGGTAGCATATTTATTTTAAAGGGATTAGATTTATTTATGTTTTGTTTTAGAACCATCTACTTCTGAGCTGCCCTGTCAAAATTAAAAGGGTGTATAGGTTGTCCCGGCAAAAGCCTCCTTAAATTATTAATGGACGATCCTAAAGACCGTAATTTGGTCATGAACACTTCAGAAGAATTGAATGAAATAAAGGATATTGCCCGCTGTAAACAATGTCGGAGGAACCGTTATTGTAGCTTTTGCCCATTTTACGGTGTGAAGATGTTTTTACCATGGTAGATTCGGTTCACGTACCCAAGTTCGACACGCACTCTAGTTCGTCACTTATACCATGTAGTTCGACAAACCCTGAGGTTCGACTCTGTCGAACTAAAGTGCTCTATCTGGAGTCAAGTTCGATACGCACTAAAGTTAGACAAGAGAACTTTGACTGTCGGACTACAGTTTTGAAATCTCCAATATCCAGCAACGATCCTTTACGAGCTTGAAATCTATTCGTTTGTTAGTTTTCCACTTGTCTCATGCTGTTCAATTATGTGTTTATATAATTTCTATAATCCATATCTATGGACATTTAATTGACCTCATACTCCATTGTTAGTTATTAGAATTGTAGGCTTAACGGAGAAATAAAAGAGTAACGTGGTAACTCTTACTTCGCATTGTAGATTATGTTAGTGAAGTAGTTAGCTAATTAGTGATTCACTCCCGGCGCGAGAACAAAGCGCCAGGAAAATAAGACAATTTTTCGCGCGAACTTGTAAATTTACTTACGCCGCGCAGAGATGTTCCTTCATGGTGTATCCATAATATCTCTGATATTTGGATACGAAACATGTATCAAGACTCGTCAAAGGTCCAATATATGGAACAAATATTTTACGAGTATCACCCGTTAAGCGCATGAGCAGCAGTGAGCATGAGCAGCAGTTAAAAGCAGTGAGCAGCAGTGAGCAGCAATTAGCAGCAGTTAGCAGCAGTGAGCAGCAATTAGTAGCAGTTTCTTTGCACTATAGTCCTCCTGTGCACTGTCGTTTTACTTTAGAGTTCTTTGTATCACATCGTGACCCCCACGGTCGTTTCACTACAGGGGGAGCCGCGCACGGGTGCGCGGCGGGTCATGCAACGGGTCATACAACGGGTCATATAACGTATGACAATTAGGTATTGTAGCGCAATCACCGCAGCGAACGCCGCGGGCTTCATATTGCTGCGCGTGTTAAAACAAATTTTCGGCATAAATTTGTCAGGAGATCGACTGTAATTCCGTTCACGAACCTTTTAAAGATATTTGACAGTGCCGATTCTATCCCGTAAAGGATTTTCAATAGTGCCGAGGAAAAATAAAACATCAAATTCATTCATCTGAACATTAGTAAAGGTTATAATGATATCAAATCAAGATTTCAAACGCGTACAATCATTAACTCTAATCAATTATTGTCAACTGTGATTAAAGATCATAGCAAAGTATGCTATCCTATATGTAAGCTACAATGAGGAAGAAACAGCATTATACAACAGTATTACAATAATAAATATAGGCATAATACCAAAATGTAACTATTACTGCTAATAAATACAGTTTAAAGATAAACTTATCAAATTTAAAATTGACACGAAACTAATACGCGGTTTATATTAGAATGCAACACAAACACTAAACACATCAAATAGAAACAAAAAAAGATATCTCGCACTGTCAGTCATTACATATTACAATTATATAAATAACACCGAAGAACTCATATATCAACAGCTCGAGTAGCGCACACTACTAGTACTAATATCGAGTGTCTGACAGTGGCAGGGGAAGCGTCCAAGGTTCGATGCCGCGACCGTGATCTTTTAAACATTTTGTGAAAGTCGTCTTTGTTTAAGAAGGTCCACTTCCAGTAGCCCATTTTCTCCCCACATAACATTTCTTCATCCTCAGCAAGACCTGTTTTATTTTCCATTACAGTAATTCCATGTTCCAATGAAATCTAACTCTTCAATTTTAATATCAGCGGTCGGATCCTGAAATATGGAAGTGAAACTAAGTAAATTTTTACAGTCAAGTAATACTATAACTTCTATTCGTAAAATTTTACAAGATTTGTTCCCAGTTTCGGACAAATTCACAATATTACTACATAACAACTTAGTAATGTAAGCAGTAAGGGCCCTCTCCAAATTTTAATCTGTAGAAGTGCACGTGCAAATAACGCGCGGCTTCAATGCAAAAATACGTGTGTGCTCTTGGCGCGCGCTAAAACTCTGCGCTGAAAATATTGGTTTGGTACCAGAACGAGAGTTTTAAAATTCCCGCCAATTTCAAACTCCAAAAAAAGAATCCGAAATTTTGGGACAGCCTAAAACATATTCTGATTAATGCTTTTCGACTTTATTTGTCCGTAAACTGACAACTACAGCAAATCTATCTTCTCTACGAACTGGGCCCGAGTTACTTGTTTTAAAATACAGCAAATCCATCTTCTCTACGAACTGGGCCCGAGTTACTTGTTTTAAAATACAGCAAATCCATCTTCTCTACGAACTGGGCCCGAGTTACTTGTTTTAAAATACAGCAAATCCATCTTCTCTACGAACTGGGCCCGAGTTACTTGTTTTAAAATACAGCAAATCCATCTTCTCTACGAACTGGGCCCGAGTTACTTCTTTTAAAATACAGCAAATCCATCTTCTCTACGAACTGGGCCCGAGTTACTTGTTTTAAAATACAGCAAATCTATCTTCTCTACGAACTGGGCCCGAGTTACTTGTTTTAAAATACAGCAAATCCATCTTCTCTACGAACTGGGCCCGAGTTACTTGTTTTAAAATACAGCAAATCCATCTTCTCTACGAACTGGGCCCGAGTTACTTGTTTTAAAATACAGCAAATCCATCTTCTCTACGAACTGGGCACGAGTTACTTGTTTTAAAATACAGCAAATCCATCTTCTCTACGAACTGGGCCAGAGTTACTTGTTTTAAAATACAGCAAATCCATCTTCTCTACGAACTGGGCCCGAGTTACTTGTTTTAAAATACAGCAAATCCATCTTCTCTACGAACTGGGCCCGAGTTACTTGTTTTAAAATACAGCAAATCCATCTTCTCTACGAACTGGGCCCGAGTTACTTGTTTTAAAATACAGCAAATCCATCTTCTCTACGAACTGGGCACGAGTTACTTGTTTTAAAATACGACAAAGTTAACTGCTGAATGTTCCCGGTCAAAAATTAATTATAGTTTATATTAAAATATTGTCTATTGTCTATGTTTTACTATAATGCTGGGAGCCTTGTTGTAAATAATAGGGTACATACCATTCCTTGAAAGTCGTTATTTCGGAGTGAGCAATCATTTTGTTGACTAGCGAATCTAAATTGAAAGTCGAATATCACTCAATTTCAGTTGCAGGTCGACATCCTTAAAATTAGAGAGCAAATAATTTTATTTTGTACTCTACTTCAGTCAATATAAATAGAAATTACAGCAATTTGAAGTAACACCATATCAAGCTATATCATACATAATTATGAAAGCCTCGCAGAGATCTCGATTAAATCTGTAAACGTACATTTAACGGTAAGATATATAGATAGCGCGCAATATATACGCACGCATAAAACCAATATGGCTGCCACACAAAGCTACAAACTGGAACAAGAAATGAAAATTGTGAATTCAACCAGCTTTGATACTATTATCCAACGCGACATTGGTTTGGGTGCATTATCGACACGTTTTAAATGCGCGGAAAATTTTTGTGCGCGGCACTAGCATTTTAAATTTTCAAAATTCAAATCATAGCCAGAGTTATGGTTATTTTTCAAGACAAATTTTGAGGCAAATTTTACGTGTAAATTATTCATTTTTCATTCATGATCACTCATAATTTCAACAATTTACCTTGGATTGAATTGAACTCTTCAGTATTCGATGATTAAAACAATTGTTTTAAGAACAAAGTAGTTTTAAAGCTAAACATTCGCAATTTGTCTTAACAGGAGTCTTGGGAGAATTATAAAAATGAAATTTAAACGTTTTAGCGGCGCATGAAGCCCGCGGCGTTCGCTGGGGTGGCAATGCACTACTGGGCCGCGCGCGCATCCAATATAAATGCTTCTCGCAACCGGCGAGATGCGGATCGGCGAGATGCGAAGGATTGACATCGTGAATCAAAAGTACAAGGTACAGCTTACTTTTACAATCCCACAGCTTATTCATATACCATAAAAAACGTATAAGCATATCCACAGAACGGTCCACATCTAATTGCCACCCCATATATAATATGCCCAGCCTGTTTAATATGGGATATCAGGCGCAGGCTTTTTTGTTCAGAAACAATCGCCGCTCAGTAAAATTAAAGCTGTCCATATTGTTAGAAACAAATTGGACTCGTACGTTGACGGTTTTTAAATAGTTGGAACAAATATTTTACGAGTATCTCTCGTTAATTGTAAATACATAATTATATTAAAAGGACAATTGGGAGGACGTACATACTTTTGTTGTTTGTTATTTTGCTTTGCCGAAATCATTTGTACTTAATTTTGATATTAATTGACGTATGTTACTCGTCTAAATTTTTTCGAAGTAGCGCGCGCCGGGCTAGTCTATCATTAACAATGGACAACATTTAGATTCGAAGTCTGGAAAATGTTATAAAGACAAAACAGTTGATCCAATTTAATGTTTAAATGCAGTTGATGTGAACATTATCACAAAAATGAAAAATGATACAAAATCGTATATTTAATTGGTTAAATTTTGAAGCAATGATTATAGAATGAAACTGTCTTTAATTAACATATTACGTGCATTATGAATTATACGACATTAACTCACATTGATAACTAGTGTTGATTTTAAAAAAATAACTTTTACAATTAAATGACTTTATGACTTGTGTGATAAAATTTAAATTTCTTCCCTTACTTTGAACTACCATACCTCGATTAGAATATGATGTTACTTTATTTATCATACCTATGTCGATAAACCAGTTACTTTGCAAAAAGCTGATGATGTTTATGAGTATTGCTGAAAGCACAGTGTAAGGCCTACACGGACCGCCTCTAACTAGCCAATCCCTGTTTACATGCCGTGTAGCAGCATGTCATTATTCTTAATCTAATCTAATCTAAGAGTTATAATTTTATTTGCGATGAAATCAAAATCATCTTACCATGTTGAGATGTTATAATTCTACAAATGTTAACATATTATATGTAGCATAATAATTTATGTGACTAGTGTTGCAATAGTGCTGCAATATTGTTATATTCAAGATCAAAAACAGCAAATTTTGTAATGAACATTTTTTACTGTTGTGACTTGTGTTGATTGACGACGGAATTTACCTTGACGAAATAAGTCGTTAAATCCTTTGAACTGGACATTCTTAAATTTGGTCAAACACAACAGCAAGGATTCCTCTGTCACATTGTTAATGTGACAAAATTTAAATCTCCCTGCTGGCCGAATTTAAGCGATATCTTATCATCTGAAAAAGATATCGTTATGTGACAAAGTTTGCAGGGGAGGGGGGGGGGGGGTGCTTTTTCAGCGGGGGCGCTAACAGGCAATGTTACGCCACTGGGTATATGAGACACTAGACAAGATTTTTAAGAGGTTACAGACACTGGGAATTGGGATCATCTCTATACTGGGTTTTTCTATACCATGCACTTTTGGTTTCCTCAAGAGAGAAATATTGTTATTTTTAAAAGATTTTATTTTTTTCAATATTACAAAACTATCATTTTATCATTTCTTCTAGGCGTAGTTCCTGCAATCATGGAAATGATTGATACGGTAGGAGACTACTTGAATCAGATTCCTTACTTTCCTGTGCTACATTCGGTGCATTGTCTGGCAACAACTGCATCTATTAGGTCACAACCAGGATCACTCGAATTTGCCCACAAGCACCCTCTCGCATCACTTGCTGGCAATACTATGATAATAAATGCAGGAGGTATTTTGGTTGCTGCATCATTAGGAAAACCTTTGATGGGTCCATTTGCAAATGTGATGAATACCTTCACTGCAATCTTCATGTGGTGGCTGGTCTACTTTGGACCTGGAGATGTTGCCTTCAACTTGTACAAAATAAAGCCAGTGCAAATTTTGCTAATGGCAGCCAGAGAAACGAGACGGTGCAAAAAGATCCTGTGGGCTGTAAGTTCTGCTGCAGCTATCTTTGAAGGGCAGTGGATTCCTCTTGTCCTAGTTGGCGCACTTGGTGGCTGTTCAGGAAAGTTTCTTCAAACTACTGAAGAGTCAGTGAGGAAGCACTCAGCTGAGATGAGTAGAGGAGAGTTCTTGCAGATATCCTTTGTCACCAAGGCATCACTGCTCATTTCAGGAATTCTTTCCATGATCCAAATTGGATTGATACCTCTGACGATTGCGCAAGGTCTCTTCTTCTGCTCTGCAATGCTTGTTTGTGTTAACCTTGGCATGAGTCTGGCTGGCCTGCCAGACCCATTCCATCCTATAGCCAATGCAACATGGAAAGTAGTGTCAATTGCAACAAAAGAACCGGCCAAGGAGTCAGCCTCAAAGGTCGCTGATGAAGACATGAAGAAAGACAACTAGAAGTATGTCATGAGTGGATATTGCATTTAATTGCAGTTTGGCATCTGATATTGCTGAAAGCTATGTCTATTCTCTTCTAATTTTTCTGTGTTATTGTATTGTGCTTGGACTTAGAACTACAGCCATTCAGATGCCATCGTTATTTGAGGACACTATTATAGTACACTTGTACATACTATACAAATTATGCTTTGACTACAGCTGTTAAATTAGCTGGACGGTTACTTTATTAATTACATCTTACTTGATCGATAAGAATTCAAAAATTATGGAATCTTTTACAATTTCAATGTTCAGTCTATCTGTCATTTACTTATTTGTTTTAAGAAATTAAATTATTGTGACTGAGTTTCATTTTGATATCTTCACATAAGTGGTCAAATTTACTTTTTATCAAGAGAAGTTTTAAGAGGAATTATTGTTTCAATTATATACTGTATTGGATATATATTTATTTTATGGTGACTTTCTATCTTTGATGTTTATGCATGTATCTGATTTTGTTGTTGTTTATTTCGCATGGATTTGAAATCAATTTTTAAAAATGTATTTATTGATATGGACATTGTTACCTTGTGTGCTTAGCTTTTTACTTCTTAATGGATTGTTTGATAATTTGTGTTTGTGCTTTTCAATAATGTTACAATCAGGCCCTAGGAAAAATATTTATAAAATTATTCTATGAACAACTGCACTAGAATGTATTGATGTTGCATTACATTTCAAGCAATAATGAAAGTTCAGTATTAGAATACACACTGTTTTTGGAAGCTCATTATTTCTACTTATTTGATTTTGTGCAATATCGATTTTATAGAAAACAAACATATTGAATTGTGAAGGGGTGCAATTGGAATTTTTAACTTGATAAATGAGATATGGCGTTGGTTATTAAATTTTATGATAATATATGATATTTTACATAATGTTTCTACTACTAATTAGTAGAAGAAATATAGTTTTAAAATTGCTAAGTGCATATTTCAAATATTTTATTGCTTATCTTATCTTCATAATTTTCTCGTGTTTCATTTGTCAGCATTTGCTGGTATCAGGTGAATGAAAATTAGTCCCTATGGGTTATGTTACCCAATCAAGCATTTTTTAAATGATTGCATCATTCAATTACTCTTAAAATGATACATCTTGTACTTGCTCTCAGCAATATCTATTTCATCAAACTAATGGATATCTTCAGGATGGCGATGCAAGTGATGTACCAGCAACCACAAATGAGTGAGTTTCTTTCTATATTTGGCGATGCATATTTTATCGGATTATTATTGGATGATCTGATGCAGACGCCCTTTCCCTTTGGTTTATAAGTTTATAATAATACTATCCTACCTGTCCATTATTTAAATACCAGTCCTAAACTGATTAGTGGGGTTGTGCTACTGTAATAAACTTTTTTTGTTTGATTTTTTATTCTCGTACCATCAGTCGTGCTTTCAGATTTGACTAAAGTTTAGCAATTTTATTAAAGCTGGTTTCTGTCTATCGTTTATCAACTCATATAATAATATATACCCTGATTTTACAGCATAGATAGATATACTGTATAGTAAATAAGATTTAGAATTTCATTTAGCAGCCCTTTTATTGTTTTTTGTTCTGACCTGATACATTTTTAAATAAGTTCCGAGAATGGAGCTTTTTTGCTATAAGAGGTACAGTTGTGATCAAACATCTCGTCAAATACTCAAAACCTGCGCATCCTGTTCTTATTTAACATATGTGTAATTCGCACTCGAGTTTAGTCACAAGGACTCATAAGTCATCATGGGGCAATAAACTTTGTCGTGCTCATAACATGTGATCGGTTACGTTAAATAAATCAGCTGATCACTTATTATTTAATCAATAGTTACACTGTAATTTCAAACGCTAATCCATCTTATCGTGGGCCAACTTTATGTTGACCATTAAGATTCGCTTTTTAGGCCCCATTTTCGATGCAAATAAATATAGAATTTACTTACTGATCACATTTTTGTTCGCTGATGCCCAAATCTCTGTTCTTAAATTACACAGGCCCAGTGGCCCTATAATAAAATGTATCTTGCCAAGTCTGAAGTTAGAGTTTTAGTTTGTATTTATGTCACCATGGCGATACTGCCATATATTAGTTAAGTGTTAAAATTATAGCACAAAACTGAATTTGTTATTGCCAGAGGCTGTTGAGTTGTCAGGACAATATCGAAACAACCTCCTTATTTTGACGATGTTTTAACGGGAACTGCACTTCTACTTCTTCCACTCTTTGAAAACAGTCTTCTCTCTCTCTCTCACTCACTATATCAGATCTGTTAAACACTCAATTGCAGCGTTCTAACACCGCTCCATTAACGAGGGCTGTGTTTCCATAGCTGAGTGCTGTTGTGCCACGTAACAGGGCATGTGAGCGCAGTTAGCCACTCCGCAAGCATCCACTCCGCAGTCAGCCACTCCGCCCCCTCCCTCCCATAGTGCATGTGACTCCCTGTTTTAAAATCAATGTGTATTGAGCAGCAGTGCATATTGAATGTTACCGGAGAGTAAAGCGCACGCAGATACAGTTGTCATGTGTAACCTACACTACAAATAACATATTATACACGCATCATATACATATTTATATCAGATGGATGCGATACTTAATTTGCGTTTTTGAAACTTTTCGGCAAGCACAGTTGCTTCTCTCTGCTGTTGCTGGTCGTGCTTGCGCGCTTGATGACAAACCAGTTTTCTTTCTTCCGAACGTGTTTCTCGAGCGGTAGTAGTGAATAAAAGCAGCCGGGGTTAGCCCTGATTTAGAGAAGTGCATTAGCAGTACTGCTGCTCTGTTATTACCGGGCACCCACCTGCAGGAATACATAGAAATACCGTTGCTTCCTAAGTAGGAAATAAAACTCACCACCCATTGGCTGCTCCGCTCCCTCCAGTTAGCCAATTACTTCCATTAATTTTCTCCCGTACCATTAAAAGCAGCCATTCCACAGCTAGTTATGAGAGCACAAAGAGGCAACAGTTTGGTAAACCATTACAGCGTCAGAGCCAAATAATAGCTACCCAACCAGGGACCTGCCCTCGGTTTAAAGTCGTAATATTTTAATATTGCAGTGTAAATTAAAATAATGAATACTGCATTGGCCTATGATTTGGGCCCATTGTGTCGAAATTGTGGCCTTTTAGAAAAGTAATTACTCGCCAACATTTCATTGGTGTGAGAGCCATGTCAACCAGTTAAATATTGAATAGTGTTACTCGTCGCAAAGATTACTTTCTTGTACCGTGGCAAACCAATCCACAATAGCTATATTTTCATATTATGCTCGCTCGAATATTTTATGCGGCCATTACAGTAATACGGTACAGCTACATCATATTTTGATCATATTCATTTCCTTTCTGCAGCCGTAGGTACTAGCATATTCAAATTTGGCCTTGGGTTCCCATGGGATATCACGTGATGTCACGTGTCCTCGGATACTTGGATAGTTGATCATGAGTTACTAATCGTATCGTACACAGAATATGTGCGTGTGTGCGTGCGTGCGTGCGTGCGTGGGTGCGTGCGTGCGTGCGTGCGTGCGTGTGTGCGTGTGCATGCGTATACATGCGTATACATGCGTGCGTATAGTTACAATAAACGTCCAACATTTGTGGCTATATATCAGTTCTTAGTCCCCCTAGTTTTGGTATCTTTGCAAAACATCAAGGTTTGAATGTAAATGTGTGTCCGATCCAATGATCAATAGAATAGTGTGAGCGGAAAGCAGTAAACAATAATCTAATAACTTAATTAATAATAAATATATGTTAATCGTTTCTCTTGATCTCCTTAAAAACCCTAATTTAAGTAACTTAAAATGCGCTATATTAAAGGATCTTCACCGTACATGTAAGGTATCAGTGGAACCTAAACGTTGACCTTATTAGAGGTCCTGACCTAAAGACAGGCGTGCTTGATACCATTGTGTCATTACTAGAGGATTACAGAGCAGATTATTTGACTAATTTGACAAAACACTGGTGTAGGGAGCCCTAACTCGACTGGGTGCTCTCATCTAGATTGCAGCCTCAGGAGCCAGATTTTACAGTAACTCAGGTTCAATATTATAATGTTAATGTTAGTTATGAGGTTGGAGCATGCTGTGCACTCCTTCAGACCAGACGGCAACTATGGGACAGATTCATGACATTTGAAATTCCGTGGCAGCTTTGACCTTGGATTAATTAGTCTCCTCCATTTTAGTCTGGAGAAATCTCCCTAGGTTCCTGAAAATCAGCAGAAGTTAGTGTCCAGTGTACTAACAGGCTTCTCATAGGCCTGCTCCACCTGCTGCATGCTGCAAACCTTACATCCAACTCTTAATTTCCCACTGTGCAACTCGTAGGGGTACAGGGAGGTACCCTCAGACCGTACCAGTATGTGTGTTACTGGTTAGGGAGGTACCTGTAGAAGGATAGTATGTGTGTTACTGGTTTTAGTTATCCAATTTAGTTACTTCCGGTTCACCCACGTTAGTAATTGACCCAGCCTCTATTGCCACCCCGCGTTTAGTGCAACTCATGATCTACAAGGTAAAAGTAAAGCAAATATCTCCGCCGAATTATACCCGTTTGTGTGTCCGTGTGTCCGGTGTGTCCGTGTGGTGTAAATATGGCGGTGCTCGCTCGGTGCCACTTCCGAGTCAATAAAGAGGTGACACGGGCATAGCACCGAGAGAGAGAGGTGTACATAAACACTGTTATAATACAATTACACTTCCGAACGGATCCTCTGACACTGATTTGCGAGGTGCAGTCACGTGGTCTTGTTTGAGCCGTTAATTGGGGGATGAGCTGCTACTCGTCTTCTTATTGGTTACAGTCAGGGTGCTCTTGTTAAGTGTTATGGTGGGGTGGGTAAGAGAGAGGGGCCGTTTCCTCCTCCACCACCTGGCACTTTGTACAGTACGAACACTCCAACATTATTATAAGCCCAAACATTGGGCAAGTCCGCTTGTGGGGTATTTAGCATGTCGTCAAGAATGGGCTTATGCAGTGTTTCCAGCCGGATTCCTGCGCTTTAAGTACTGCCAGGCATTCTAGACTTTGACACTGATGTTAGGAGTTTGACGTAGCACATTGTTACTTGGAATGTAAAGCACTCCCATTCCGCAACATGTGTGTACAGACGTAAAAGGACAAATATTTGATATGATTTTATGAAAAAGTGTACGAATAGACGAATGGGGATGCCATAGAAAAAACCTTTTGTGTAACAATTCTCGATATAATACCATTTGATTGTGCTGCATTTTAATTATACGCATCTCAATACTCGCGATCAAACAATAAATGTATCTTTTCTTGATATATTTACTACAAATATATTCCTCAGAACTTCGTCAGACAAGGACACCAATTAATAAACAAAACCGGAGAATTAGTTTCGCAGCAATTCTTATGGCTTTGAATTGATAGATAGACAGCACGAAAACAGCTTGATTAGAGCCCATTTGGCAATATGCTAATATGACACCTTACCTCTCTCTCCCTCTCTCTCCCTCTCTCTCTCTCTCTCTCTCTCTCTCTCTCTCTCTCTCTCTCTACAGTATCGTATATTTCCAACAAGTATATCCTGTAGCCAAACAGTTGAGAATGTTTACTTTTTCTTTGCACCATGTGACAGCCACCAGATCTCGAAAGTTCTTAAAATCTCCCTGTCCACTGACCTTGCTATAAAGATTCTCTCAGCCCAGGTTACAGAGCAATTATGAGATTATGTGATTGATGACGTTGTACTTATTAACCCTCTCCCAATGACCGCCCTTCGAATCTCAGACATCAGACATTTCCGGGCAAAGTCAATTTGCGTGGGATCCAGTTTTTAAACAGTCTCTCTCTCTCTCTCTGTTCTGGTCAACGGTTTCTGGCCTCTTACGTTAAGATGGAGGCCTTCTCACCGTGCCCACAGAATGCAACTCCTGCTAGCTGCACGCCAGGACTCCCAAAGTATATACGAAATCATAAAATAATAAATATCAATGCAACAGACCCCTGGAGTCTTGAAGCTGTCACTACCTGTCTCAGAGCAAACCCACTTCCGTTGTAGTACTTCTGCGGGTAGACAAGGGACTTCCGAGCAAGGTCAAAGCCTGGGAGATATGTCTCTATGCGGAGATGGGCCTAGGTTGAGTTCCTAGTATGGGATTTAGCGAAAGTTCCTGGTGAAGAATCCAAGGAGGTTACCCAAAAGAGTTTTCCCTATCCAGTCTTGTCGACTGTTCCACAAATTTGAAGATATGATGTAGTTTACTGGTGTTAAGGTAGAGTTTACCAATTATTGTCATTCTGAACGTCATGATCTGGATGCACTTGTAGAGGAGGTGCTGGGATGTTGCTGCTTCTCCTGAAAAGTGTTCGCAATCTTGCGTCTTGAAGTTGACGTTGTTTGCCACGTTCTGAAAATAAACTAGTGGGCTGTGACCTATTCTGAAAGCGACCATGTTAGCCATCTGATGTGAGTTCCAGAAAAATTAAAGTTCCTGTATTTAATTTGTGGAGGAACATCACAAGTGGAATGTTCCTTTGTCACTGAGTGTGGCCTATTTGGGAGGAAGGGTTCTGGTCCTATGGGGATGTTGTTGGATTGATCGTCCCTTGCGAATTCTTCCGATAGTTCTTTACCGTATACTCCTTAATGTCCTGGAACGAAGTCCTACTCGATGTGAATACCTAGTGAGTTGGTCTGAGATGTTCAGAACGAACCTGGAGTTAAAACTGGTGCTGTTAAGCGCTTTAAATGCAGCCTGGGAATCTGAGAGGAATTTATGATTGATGGAGATCCTAAGTTATCATAAGTCCAGATACTTGCCATGTATAACGCAAATAGCGGGTATGATTTCCTCAATTAACCTGAAGGAGGAATGTCAGTCCTGAATTGTTACCATGTAACGTCGAGCTAAAAAAATGAATCAAAAGACTGAGTAATGCATTCGATAAATATTGTATGTTCTATTTGCATCCCCTAAGCATTGCATTGATGTTTATTCCTGATCCGGTTAGCTTTGCGTCTCAGAACTAAAGAGGTCCACTATGCTTTAGTGAGCTATGCTCGCCACCAGGGTACTGTAGATCTAAGGGTTCCCCGTGTAATGGCCAATGGGGCAGGCTGTGAAAAAGCAGCTCTGCAGGATGTTCGAGATGAACTGTTTTCGAGTGTTGAGATCTTCCGCTGTAGAAACTGAATAGAACCAGTAAGGGTGTCAGTCAAACTCTGCTGCTACTAGATGATTGTAGAGCGTCCAGTCACACTTCAATGTAGAGTGTGGCAAAGCTAACCCGGTCCCCTGAAAAGTGGTTACTGGAGGAAGAAGTGCCAGGAATTCTCGCTATCAGTGTGTCCTCGTAGTCAGAGTTTAAATCCCTAATTCTGTCTTATCACGAGCCTGTGTCTAGCGTGTGTCAGCCCTTACGCATTAGCTGTTTTAACTGAAAAGACCTGAAAAGTGGTTACTGGAGGGAGAAGTGCCAGGACTACTCAATATCAGTGTGTCCTTGTAGTCAGGATGAGCGAATTGGAATCCCTAGCTCTGTGGTGGGTGACTTCGATGGGACCTGAAAGCTGAAAGAGAATTTCCTGGTGATTTAGTAGCTCTTAGAGCTAGGTATCTGTGTCCAATGTATCGTCATTTGTGTGTGTACTATCTTGTAACCTGATATCTGAAAGAGAAATTTCCTGGTGCTTGGTAGCTGTTAGTGTTGACTTCCTGGTTCCTATGGGAACTTTGAGTTGGCAAGGCCCAACCTTTGTACTCAACAAGAGAGCACACCACCCGTTAGTGCCAACCAGGCCACACCACGTGGAGGTTCGGAGAGGATTTCGTGACCCGTTCTTAAACAGTATATTTCCTTGTTCTTCGGTCGTTATTGTTGTCGTGAACTCGCCAAACAGTCGTATAATTGTCGTTGAACCCCGCAACCACAGACTACCATTTTGATTGGTCGAGTTTGTGATCCGAGTATCAAGGTAGGGTGACAATAGATTGAACCACTGTAGAATTACTAGCTTCAGTTGGTATCTTTAGGGGGAGTCCCTCTCCTCTCGGACACCATTATAACTCATATATAATATACGTGTCGCGGCGACGTGCTTTGTCCACGAAAATGCACTTAAGTTACTGTAACGGTACAAGCGGTTAGTGCAAATATGGGTCGACACATTTCATACTGATCACGCTGTTAGATTCATTGTCGATTGAAATAATGACATAAAATTTTTACCGACTTCCATTAGATATTCTACTAGAGAAAATGAAAGAAAATGAGTAACTGGTTTTATGCCTTCGTTAGATTGAGCAATGTAAAAATAGTAATGATGGAACATTTAAATTCAATGGTCGACTTAACTTGTGTCTACTGCAGCATTGTCCAAGAAATATTATCGATTCAAACTTTCAAACTTAAAGGGTAGTAAAACATATTTATCCATAATAAATTAATCAATTTATAAGTACCTAGTATAGTTACACACTGAGCATTAGTGAGTTGTAGATGATACAACTTCTAATCAGCGCGATCAGAAACCTCGCTTGGGCTTAGAATTTGTAGCCTTACTTAAAACTTCTCAAATACCTTTCCTCTACTTCCAGAAAGAGTAACAATAACTCCGGCACAATCTCTAGCTCCGAAGAATGTAACCATATTACTGATTGGATTGGCAAGAAAATGCGATCCGGAACAAGTGCAACCACATTACGCAGAACCACATTGTTGTCATCTAACTAGGCCCACGTGCAACATGACGTCACACCACGTGACAGCAGCTTTTTACCGTTTACGTCACGTGACAGCTGCTTTTCCACGGTTATATACCTCACTGAACCAGGAGAGTCGATATTATTGCAGGTACCAACTTCTGGTGTACAAGAGTCATTATGTGGGTCCATAACTCCTTTTAGTATAGCATTATGTATACCAGGACGTACCCGAGACGTTGTGCATAATGGTGAGGGGTCGGGTTACAAATCAGTAACCACAATTGTTACGTCAACAGTACGGGAGAGAGAGAGAGAGGGGAGAGGGGAGAGGGGAGATTTGACAATGGGTGCAGTATAGTTGGTGATGTGTTATAACATCTACTCTCCTGCCTCCTCTCCAATGAGGGTGCTAGTTCTTTGTTGCGCTCTCAGGTCACGATCTTAATGCTCCGTCCCACGTAACAGAGCCACTAACATTTCTACTTTTTGGCATTTGGGGGCCGTGATTTGTCTAAAAATGATCAAATTCTCGATTATAGCATTTAGTTTGCGTCGTTGGAAAAAGTCAGAACCTTGTCGTTATCTCGATGTTGCACGTCATGAATATTCGTATCGGTAGTGACAGTTTTTCTTTACATTCGTTTTATCAGCGTATCGGATCGCCACGACGTGTCGCTTCCGAGCTTTCACTTCCACAGTTCCAGGATGGACTGATTCTCGCGTGACTAACGGAATGACAGGCAAATCCAGCAAGTTCCATATTGTTCTAAAAGACAGACCTGAATATGTGTTTTACACGCGCCAGTGTTGTTAATACCACCTGAAAAAGGACACGTTAAATTCGGCGTGTGTACCCTGGGTTGTGGGTATCATATCTCACAACTTGTCGCAGCAGGTTATTTTCTAGAATAATCAATATAATGGTGTGTATATTATTCGCTCTTCACTTTATCAGTGTTTATAATGTAGCGTGTCGTGATTATCAACTGAAGATAGCATTATTGTATCTGTCTTCGCAAGCTTCTCGCATATTTGTACATTCGCATAATTATCCATAATTGTGCAGATGATTAACGCAGAAATCATGGGAAATACCGTTTTAACCAATTTAAAGTGAAGCGAAATCCAATATGTCCTCTCTTAATTCCCTGGTTCGTGTTGAAAATGGGGAATCTCGTTTTTCTTCCCGTTCTCTTAATCTCTTATCTCCCCTACATCAGATTATAGAGATCTCATTCAATTCTCCTTCACCCCTTCGTTAATTACTCTTGGAATCTGGAGCGATGCACACTCGGCGAACATATGTTCATCCGTCTCATTAAATTTGAGGTTTCCTTTGCCGATATTATATTTCGCATTTTCTCTGAAAGTATGACGCCCACTTGTCCTTTCTCCCAATATGATCCTCGAGACTTTTGTCAGGTCTTGTAGTGAACATGTCCTAATAGCACAGGCTCAGAACGATTGAATAAACCGTATTTTAATGCGTATAAAGGTTTCAATATGGAGATGGAATGACGATTGCGTCTGTTTAAAGTAATAATGCGGTCCCGTCCTTGTCACTCCTCCCGCTCCCCTAATTAACTTTATATTGCTACTCACCTGTCAATACCGCCACACCGACAGCTACCCAACCAGAGGCCTGGAAACTTGCCACGTGGCTGTTCTCAGCCAATCAGAAGCGGAGAATCTCGTCACGTGGGCGTTCTCAGCCAATCGGAACTGTCATTTGGAAACAATCCAATCAGGTACCTGCCACTATCGGAGTAGCTAAAGGTTCAAATGAGTAGCCACCCCCGGGTACCCTCCCTTCCTCTTCAGTGCTCTGTTTTAGAAGGGGCGTTATACTGACTATCTTACTGTTCAGGATATTATAGTCGTCCTGGTGGGTAGATTCATACTTTTCATGAAGTTTTGATGATGTTTTGGTGGTCGGCGTTAGCAAATCAAATGTTTAATTTCTCATCTGCTGATCATGGTTTTCTGAGAATAATATCTTGTGATAGAGTTGATTACATGATATCGTTCATTTCACTCACCAGTACTGAATATTCTAAATGTTCCATTGCTTTCAAAGATTTCTTAAAGGTTAGGAGGTTATTACAAAAATATAAAAATCTCTGGTAAATCAAAGTGAACTCTTGTACTCTCCTATTCGATCAGATAGATTGAATAATCACTCGGAAATTCTACTACGATTAAGGTTGAATTAATGTTAACTTTCACTAAAAGTCATAGATTCTTATAGATTAATAATACGTTATATATTATTTCTTGGCATTACATCCAGCCTAATCAAAATTAATGAGATTTTTAAATTTATATTAATCAAGTAATGTTGCCTCTTAAACAGTCTGATAGAATTCAGCATTTCCAATTATATGGAGTGTTAAATATGCACTTATTCCAATAATATTACGCAGTGTTGAATATGCACTTATTCCAATTACAGTAAAACCCCGATTTACCGCGCCCCGATTTACCGCAAACCCTGATTTACCGCGGTTGTTTCCTTTCCCCCAAACTCCGCGGTAAATCGGGGTTTTACTGTATATGTAGTGTTAAATATGCACTTACTCCAATTATATGCAGTGTTAAATATAATGCACTTATTCCAATTATATCATGCAGTGTTAAATATGCAGTATGCACGTAAGAGGTAAGATTACTATTAGTAAGTCGGAATATTTGTCTCGCTATGTATAGCACTGTCATACGATATAACCTAAACCAACCGATGATAACGCAACAAATGAATCTAATAAACTCTCGAGGAAAGCTTCCTTAAAATTTTCCTCTTTTACTCATGTCACCCAAATTCCCGGAATTTGGCAAAGGAACTTCTCATATTATCACCGTTATCTCAAGTCTGTAAACCTATCAAAGTTTACAATTTTGTAAAAGCAAGCTTAGTTTTCAATGTAAGTAGATTAATGAGTTGAGCCCATGCCCGTTTTGAATAGAGATCAAACTGGGTTGAAATGACTGATCGTGACCTCCTGAAATGTCCCTTAAAGATTCCCCTTGATAACGTTGGAGTCGTAGGACGTAGCACCTTAAGGGGGCAAACACCAAAACAGTGGTTTGTGCCGTCCAGACCAAATGACCTCATAGGCAGTTCAGTGACCTTCTACCGCACCGTTTCCACACCAAAAAAAAATTATTTTGAGAATACCCATTTTTGTAATCGAGCATTTCCTGGTTAAGAGTGCAATTTTCGGAAAAAATTATTTTGTGGTTGAGACGCTATAAGTTAATCATTTCTTGCGGTATCGGGTTGAAATTTTGCTCGCCGTTTATTCACATCTATGTCAAGGTGTGTGTAAAATCTTGATATCGTATCTAAAAAGGCTGGTGTGTTATGAATTTTTAAAGTCAAAAAGCTAAAATTGTCCTTTTCAGGCTTATTTTAACAAAAAGTCAGTCAGGGAAGATCGGATTATTTGATGCTTGACATCAAATTGTTCTCTGAATTCTGGCGCAGTTTTTGATGCCCTCAAAAATGTTTTTACTCATTCACCTTCTGATCTATTGGACCTCAAAGCCAAACAACAAATTTAGGCACATTTTTCGTTTTTAATATTTACTGATTTTTCTAAAGTTTTGATAGGAATGTGCTAGTGACTTTTTGAAGGGTGCAAAATAACCGCAACTAGCACATTTATATACGAGTTATGAACAACAAAACACCCTAAAATGCTTCCCTTTGAAGTTATGAGAGAAAATGTGATTTTTTATCTGCAAAGCCAAAAAATCACATTTTTTCCCATAACTTCAAAGGGAAGCATTTTAGGGTGTTTTGTTGTTCATAACTCGTATATAAATGTGCTAGTTGCGGTTATTTTGCACCCTTCAAAAAGTCACTAGCACATTCCTATCAAAACTTTAGAAAAATCAGTAAATATTAAAAACGAAAAATGTGCCTAAATTTGTTGTTTGGCTTTGAGGTCCAATAGATCAGAAGGTGAATGAGTAAAAACATTTTTGAGGGCATCAAAAACTGCGCCAGAATTCAGAGAACAATTTGATGTCAAGCATCAAATAATCCGATCTTCCCTGACTGACTTTTTGTTAAAATAAGCCTGAAAAGGACAATTTTAGCTTTTTGACTTTAAAAATTCATAACACACCAGCCTTTTTAGATACGATATCAAGATTTTACACACACCTTGACATAGATGTGAATAAACGGCGAGCAAAATTTCAACCCGATACCGCAAGAAATGATTAACTTATAGCGTCTCAACCACAAAATAATTTTTTCCGAAAATTGCACTCTTAACCAGGAAATGCTCGATTACAAAAATGGGTATTCTCAAAATAATTTTTTTTGGTGTGGAAACGGTGCGGTAGAAGGTCACTGAACTGCCTATGAGGTCATTTGGTCTGGACAGATTTGGTGTATGCCCCCTTAAACCAGCTTCTACTCGTATCTCAATGTTCCTCTGTTTTTCTACATTGATATCTCACTAAAAAGTCGTCTCACTCCTCCCACGAGATTAACGTCTCGTATTTATAATGATTATCTTTGGTTAAAGGAACTGACTGCTCACACTCGCGCACTCCTTTCCTGCTAATTGCACGACACTTACAAGCCTGTACAAAATAAGCCTGTACATTCGCCCACCACTGAGCTCACGGACTCACTAGCTCCAGCTTCTTCATTGATTAATTTAGCGCACGTGACTCGACAATAACATCCTGATTTGTTGCCTAGCAATCACCTGACTGTGTGCCTGTTTTACGATGGGTTGCCTGGGAGTCACGTGCTGGAATCCCTGCTTCCTTATTGGCCGGAGGGCGAGCGCTAATGAACATGTGCGTCTAGAATGCGGCTGATCAACTAGGTCCGATATATCGCCCAGGATTATTGATGAATGTAGCGGTGTATTATCTAGCTGTTAGCTGGATGTGTAGAGCACGTGATTGTTTTTATCACGTGACCCTCCACCACATCATGACATTGTCACCCCGGCAACAATCCCCCTCACGTACATCCCATGATTGAAGTGTACAGGATTAGGACGGTATTTGGGGTTATGGTATTGTTCAGCCTCAGTGTACCTGTTTAACCCTCTATTGTACGCCTTTAGCTGCTCTACTGTCAACCTCCAACCACTTAGTAAATACGAGATATAACACTGTTTGTAAGTGCTATACTATTCTACTCTACCATTTATCCAACATTGTCTACCGAGATCGGTTCAAGAATCAAATTTGTCATTCATTGTCCGACCTTGCAATATTGGTTCCATCCATTTTATGATTTATCGATTTCCATTCACGTTATTGTTAACAATTCAATCCCTTTCGTCAGAAAGGAATAGTTTAGCGATTCAGGTGCAAAATTTGTAGAGTTCATTACAAATTTTGCCCGAATGATTACAACTAATAAATAATGTTCCGATCCGGATATTACAATAATTTAGCCTACTAGACATTTAAAAAATCGAAATTTTGTAACAAAGTAACTCCGATAGTAACCATAGAAACCATAGCAGCCATTAGATCCAGCTCAAACTGTGTTCTCCTGCGGTGATCTGTAGTATCGCTCTCTCAAACTAAAACTTGAGCTCTAAATTGCAACAAGTGTTGCTTAGCCTGCATCTTCAAACTGCCTCCACCACCCGTGATGTCACTTTATACTCTCTGCCCACAACCACGTGATCCTCCCTACAACGCCGGGGTCACGTGATAAGTCACATGACAGCCCACGTGACAGTGTGAGCTCCTATGCAGGGCGAGGAAGGAGAGAGGCCCGAGAGGGGAGTTCGGGATACTCAATATCTGATTTGGCGCAGCTCCACCTCTCCCTTCCCTTTGATAGTCCATACTCCTTTATAAACTCCATTTTTCGTCATTTCCGTTCAGACCTCTTCGGTTTTTTCAACTAGGTTAAGACTTTACCGACATGGTTTTCTTTTAAATAGTCAACATCTTCCGATCACATTTCCTCTGTTGTTATGACTCCCCGCTAACACCAAGTAACATGTTTGTTGAACTCCTTAAATATGTCAAATAGCTGCTCACCAACAGTACTAAAACAGAGCTAGAGTTTCTGTGAGAACTTTCTCTTTTCCCATGACTGGTTACAGTTTCCGTCTTCTCCCAGTCTTGTGAATTCAGTTTCACAGTTCACAGTACTGTTAAACTGTACAGAGAGAGAAAGTGTCACAGACGAGCTGCAACACCTGAAATAAGGTTCACAAACTGTGTGGCTGTGTTAATGACAGTAACTAGTCCAGTCTCGGATTGGGAAGGTTGTGGTCGTACCAACTGCAACAGTAGTCACGTGACCTCTTCAACTGCAACATAGTTCTGTCACGTGACACTGTCACCGGTCACGTGACACCGGCATCTTCAACTGTAGCAATGTTGTGTACTTTCAACACTACTATATTATTATAACAAATAATCTGAGATCATGACTACGAGGTTGTTACATTGAAACGTAGTATACTAAACGTAGTATAGAGCAATTCATTATCCTGATAAGAGCCTTTTCCTTGTCGCAATAAACGGGAACACTACAGATTTTGCCCCAGAACTAATTCTGAGTTTTATCACGTGCCGTGTTGTGGCAGGAGTGAAACGTTCCCAGGATTACTTGATGTAATATTATACATGTTAACTGGTTGCTCATGTTAGATCGACTGGCGTGTGACGTCACTGGCGTGTGACGTCACCGATAAATTTATTTTATAATTCTGGAACAACTTATCACTTATCGGGAACAAAGTTTTACTACTGGTGGAATTAGGGGTGAAGTACAGACTTTACTAGTACGTGATACTGCATACATAACTTATTGGAAATATGTTTAACAGTGAGGACTGGAACTGCGACATTATTCCATCAACAAGTAACTTGAGTAAGGTTTGTCACGTGAAAGTCGTGCCTTTATTGCAGTGCCTAGGTTTAGGTTTTCTCACAGTGCCGTTACCATTATAGGAAAACTAGGTGATTCAGAACGGTAAACGTTTTGGCTTTACTATTCTCTAGTATTATCCATAAAACTGTCACACTTAATTTAAAATCAAAAGTTAGGACTTGCTCTTAAAATTAACATTTTAAGTACCTATTAAAAAATGGCCTTTCTAATTCTGAAGTTCATAATTTTGCTTATTGAAATATGGAGAATACGAGATATAGTTGCTTTGCACCATATCTATTCACATTATACAACGAGCACAAAGTGGCCTGGCTTAAGCATCAACAAGGGGACTGTAAACGAAATAATTATTTTCAAAATCTTTCTTTTTCTTTTTAGTAAATTATATTAATATTAAATCTAAATCTTATGATATTGTTATTATCTTAACAGTTACTGTTTTAACTTAAGATTTTAAATTTGTATTCCTTGTATTCCTTATAGAACTTAACAGTACTTAATATGTTTCCGTTACTTGGGGAACCTATGTTTCCGTTACTTGGGGAACCTATGTTTCCGTTACTTGGGGAACCTATGTTTCCGTTACTTGTGTTGAAAATAAAGTCACATACTCAGGACATACCCATGTCAACCGCCACTACTGTGTAATTTGGAACTGTTGACCGCCGCCCTATTACAGTTTCACGGTGCATGCCTCCGACTACGGACAGTAAAACAAGATCTCCTGATATAATAATACGAGTATGTAGTTATAATACAATATATGATATATAATATATAATATAGTATAACTATAAGTTACGGAGTTATAACCGATCTTTAGTGCCTGAGGAAACCTTGAAACCTTGAACGTTCAACCGTTCTTGAAGATTTGTTTTTGTGGGTCAGACCTGATCTTTAACTCCCGTAATATTTACCAGTGACTATGTTTAACAGCCTAACGATTTAAGTTGCCAGACTTGTTTTCTCGGAATAGATCCTATTTCAAATGGATCTGTCCGCATTTCTTTGACAACTGCATCTGCCTTGTGCCGCGCCGGTCCATTTAATATCTGGAATATCTCTGTTTCTTTTATATATTATATCTAAGTGAACTTGCCTCGAGAGTTTGGTAATGGGTCTGATGTTGTTCCCAGGATATGTGACAGAAACCGGCGGCCCTGGCAACTTACGTCCAATTTTCGTGGACAATCACTCAAGAAATCTCTTTCAGTGGTTCCTTGAAGATCTGGTATTTTGATTAGATTTTCTGCTGGAGCACCGTGTTCTTTAGAACTGCTTGACATGTGCCAACTAAGCTATTTGTCTCTTCGTGCGAATTAGTCTGAAAGTTGATACTTTAATGATACATTAGTACCTGTTTACTTGGACCGACACCAATGGTTTTGTTAAATAACATAGAGCTCCTTTTTCTGTGGAAGCAGTTGCTGGGTCAATCACTACCAGCGCTATATTATCAAACATATTTTTGGTTGTAAATAGACTGCTGCATTAATTCTCCAGCCATGAGTATAAATAGTTATCCATCATTTCTTTAAACCTTGCGCTGAATTTTACTTGTAATCAAGTATCGCTGTGATTTCTGTAAAAAAGTTACAAGAGCTTACAAAATAAAGTAAGAGGATTAATGTACCAGTGTTAATGATGTCATCAAAACGTTAATAATAAGGCAATATGAAAAATGTTTGCAATGATCTCATTGCTTGAGCCTTGAGCAGTAGTGCACAATGTAGTAAGTCTAAGAGTACAATATTCTGGAGCTACCCGAATTATAGCACTCAGATACAGACCCCTCAGATACAGACCCCTCCCTCCAACATCCTGATCCGCTGAGTACCTTAACCCTCGCTTTAGAGGATAAAGTGTCCTCCGCACAACCAAACACACCAGGCTCTCCCAGTGTAAACATGGCACTACCCACCCCTCTTCCACTCACAATTGAGCTACCGGATCACGTGGTACTTCCCCGCCAGTAATAGTTGAGGTAGACAGTCACGTGATGATGTCACGTGGTCTAGTCACGTGGTTTAAAGTAGTACTCATGTGTAAGCATGGGTTCTGAGCATTGAGGAGGCGTTTGTAAGGAGGCTCACTTGTGTGTGTGGGCACTGGAATATGCCGTTATGGGATCACACTCATCTCATTCATTACCGTTGCCCCTTTTTGGGTCAAATCTTCGACCATATTTTGTGGTTCTACGGAATCTTACTTTGTTATTACTGCCTTAGATGGCATTTAGTTTCTCAGAAATGCTGGGAATTGTCGGAGATCCCAACAACTAGATAGTCGTGTCCAAGATACAAGTTAAGCTAGTTAGCAGTGTCCAAGTTTAGAGTGTGTCAAGATAGTGTAGTTAGCGAGATCTCCTGTTGTTACTCTGCTCACTTCCTGGCAGGCTGGTCCCGGCTCTGCTTTTCCTCTGCTTGCAGTTTCCAGCTCGCTGACTTGCTCTAATTCTCAGTTAATTACTCTTCAGTAGGTGATGGAGGTGGGTCCGCTAGTTAGGATATTGTAGCAGATATCTCCAAAGTGGCAGTTGTAAAAGCGGAACCCCCTCCTGGAGGGTGGTTGTCTGATTGTCACACCGACCACCCCGCACAAACCACTCCTGGAACCTGCTTTCTTTTCTTACTTCTGCTAATTATCAACTCATTTGCCGACATATACTAATGTTTGGTTACTTGGAGAGGATTAGATGAAAAGACCCTGTACGCTTCGGTTTAGAGTTATGGCAACCGATTGTCTTAGAGAAGCGCCAGCTTTTTCATAGAGATTTGGCACGTCTTTCTGTCTCGTCTTGCAAAACAAATAGCTCGCTCTGCCAAAACAACACAAACTGAACCGGATAGGTAACCAATGATTAGATCTCTCTTTTAACTCTGTAGTTAGAGTAGAACAGGGCACAGCAAGCTACTTACTCGAGAATAACGGCTACAGTATTGATCAAGTGTAACGGTCCTCACAAGCATGAATCAAGCAGCTGCACAAGCACGCTTCCAGTCCAGCTGCACGTTGTACCTGTTGTCCTGGTTACCATGCACGTTGTACCAGCTGGATATCCCATCTTACATCATGCATGTTATCTAACAACCTTACCTTGTAACCTGATAACTTCAAATACTTGAACCACTTCCTCTGCTACATTCTAGTTTCGGTTTCTAAAGTTTCTGAGAGTCTGGCCTTCTTAGCAACATTTCATTTCCATGTAATATTTATTGAGAGTCGTGATTTTACCGGTGCTTGTGAAATTCGATCCCATTACGGGGTTTATTGTTATTCTTTGAGAGGCTATTAACAACCACTTATCTAATTATCTCCTAATCTTATCTTTATATTCTATAACAATTACTATCAGATTGGCTGAACCCCCTTATCATGATGATTGGTACAAATTAAATTATGTTTAACCTATTTGCCAAGATCTATGTTCAAGATATGATTCCAATCACTTTAATCACCTTGTGTGTCAATAGAAGCGTTACATTAAATGGGATTCCAATTAGCGTCTAATTAGTGCACCTTATCTACCTGTTATAAACGTACTTGAATATGGTTTGTTGTTTCGTTTCCTTGATATTCGCTCTCTTCATTGTACAATGTACATTGCGACATTGCCAGTGTCTGAGCTGTCTAAATCTAATCACCTTTATAGTTTTATTTGCAAGTTTTTACCATGTCTCATGATAAGTAAGCGACATTGCTAATGTGCGTTTTTAGATGGTCTCCCCTTGTTGATTTTACTTTTATATCTTATATTTTATTCTACTACTTTTATTCTACTTCTTACATTGAACTTGTTGTTTGGTAGTATTATCTGAAACTGCCTGCTTTTTATCAGGGTCACCACACATTCAGTAAAAGCTTTCTTGTCACCTTCTCCACACTGTTGTAACCCTAACAGCCAAGACATTTAGTAAAGTTTTGGCCACACTATATTATATAAATACCCTCGTTTTACCTCACTAACTTCAGTCTCCACACGTACCTAACCTCGTTTTTCCTCCCATGTACAGTGAGTAGCGGCGTGGTGCAACAACGTAAAATGTACGACTTGATAACAGACCACAACCAGCCGCTAACAGGACCCCAGTACAACAACACCAACTACTCCTTGTTTGGGATCCAGGACCAGACCCCGGATCATCTCCAGAACTACAACACTGTCCTCCACCCCATCAAGGTTAGTCAGTTTTACTTTCTACCTTTTAGTATGAACGGTTGTGCTATTTTACAGTAGGGTTAGGGTAGGGTTTTATAACTTTGGTCACCCACGAATAATGGGGTGAGAACCCTGGCTTGAAACCCCAAATATCTAGTATGTAACTTAGTTCTTCGGTAAAAAGGAAAATCCTTCGAATTCAGATTAAAAAACCAGTTTGTGAGAAACTTTTGCGTATTAACTTTATTGCATGGCTTAACTCTTTGAACGTAATCATAGAATCATCGACCATCAAACTATGTTCCCATTTTTTATACACTGTACCGCGAGTTAAGGCCATATTCGGGCCCAATCATAGATCAGACATATAATCACTTATTATAGCCACACGTCTTTAAGTTTAAAGATCGAGCTGATAATATTCTGATTAATAATACACTACACGAAACTGAAAGTTGAACGGAATTAATTATAAATATTTACTTATCAATTTGTGTCACGTAGGGTGTAAAGTGCATGTACTAACTCTGTAATTTAGATTGACTTATTAATTTCTTGCGTAGTACACAATTGTCTGAAAATTAGTTGATTAAAACCGTGTTATTAATGAGATGAAATGATATATTAATGAGATGGAATTAATTGAAAACTGAAAACTCGTGAATGTACTAGAATATGTACTACAAATGAGACATTATATCAAGAGTTAGAGACAATAACTGGATTCATCAGAAGTTTAATAAATATTTTTGAACCTTTACAAAATGAGCTTCGCTTAAAAACGGTATAGCTTAGAACTACATGCTTGAAAAATAGCGCTTTGCAAGTCCGTTGAATTGACGTGAAACTCTTACAGCTAATGTCAATCCTTTTATCCTTATTATCATTGCGCAAGGTCTATAGAGTTATAGAAGAATCATTACTATTTAGCCTAGCTATTTCTTTGCTCTCGTTTGGTTAGTCAGAACGTTAACCTTTTAACGTCCAGGTTGATTTGAAAAAGCCGACCATCATAGGTTAATCGTAGATTTAACATTCAAGTTGTTCATATGATTACGAAACTTCTAAAAATTCCCAGTATAATATTGGAGATCCTGCATTGTATTCAAAAAATACCCGCCTGAAGATTTCGTTGGTTCCATTTTGAAGGCTCGCTTTAAAGTTCCCGTTTATAAAGTTTCTGAAAGCTTGACCGCGTAATAACTTAATGCAGCGCTTATCCACTTCTGAATTTCTCAGAATGTCTACCTACCCTCTCTCGGTAAACAGATTATACACAAAGTGCTCCCCAGCCAGTCTAATAAGTGATTAAGTAATTACCGCTCTAATTAGTAATTACCCCACTTTAACTGACCCGACATTTGCAAGTAAGGTGCGTTCCATGTGGACCTTTTAGAATCAAAACAGGAAGCGCTGAAAATTATGGGTCACATGTTTCCAGATCCCATGCAAGCCCAACATCCTAAATTTGGTTTAATTTGTCCGAAATGCTCCGGTCGAGTCCACGTAATTGCTGGATTAACGAGTGCCGGATAATTTTCTCTGGCTCAGGATAATATCCTAGATATTTTAGTACAATCTTGGCACCATTTCCCAAGAAAGATTCTTCGTATTGACCGGTATAATGTGAACGTTGAACATAGGAACACTCATTCTGATGAAAGAAATTTAATATGACCGTAAAAATAATGCCTGATGATATACCACACTATCATGTCTATATCTCCTAAACGAGTTGACCTAGCCTTATCATCGGGATGATTACTATGGTATTAAAATAATATTATTTATGTCTGAACCGCTCTGCCTATACATAGTTTAATGTGCAGATTACACCTGACAAGAGATTATACCTACAGTTAAAGTTTTCATTGCTACTCAGTTCCCGGAATGTATTTGCCTATTTCTCAGTATGAAGTACCATCAAACCAATCTGGATACCATTCTGAACTTATTTCGCTTCTGCCTTGTCGCTCTCTTTAAATAAAGTACGAATCACCAGAAGGTAAATCTTGACGCATCATACCTGCTGGAATGAACCGCTCAATATAGTGGCCACGGCTCATTATCACGCTCATCCGCTCTTTGAGAAAACGAAATAGCACGATACTTGACGCAGTGTACATTTTAGTGTTTGAGTATCGCGTTAAATCATGTCTTTAGAATATTTCGAGCGTTTTTGAACGGACGCTTTAAATTTAAACTTGTAGAACTTGTATGATGTTTTATAATTGCTCAGGAAGTCGTTAGAGGTTTACTTAAATGCTCATTGAGCCCATTTTAATATCGCATCAAGTTGACTAATTCAAATGTTTAGCTCAATATTTGCAATCAAAAATTTGAAAAAATGACGCAATAGAATCGGTCAGTTTGATTCCCGGATAGAAGACTTTTGTAGCAATCACACCGGCTCTTTCTCTACCTTGAATCGCTAACATTTGCGATTACTTTACTATATTTAGCTTTCTCTTAGAACTATCAGGACAACTGCGGGACCGTCAGTACTGATTTTTATCTTTCCATTCGCCTCTCTCAAGTACATCGGAGGAGAAGGAGAGCTTTGTTAAAGATACCTGATTTACTTGAGTAGTTAACGGTGTTCTTGTAGGCGGTATGGATCTGTATTGGCTCCCTAACGACTACTACAACCTGGTAAGAGTGGTTTAGGTCTTCACTCTTTGTTTTTGTTTCATAAGAGTAGCTTAAAGGCATTGCAGTTAGTCAGCATTACAGTGGAATAGTTTAAAGCTAATGTTATCTTAGATAGCCTGCGTCTCAGTGCTGACCTTGCTCCAGGATACTATCCGGTAGTACCCTCTCTCATGTGATAACGAAACTTCCACCCGTACATGTTTACCCGTGATTAGCCTGACCGGACCTTGCGGCTTGCAATGTGCTCACCCACCAATCATACCCGCTCTGTCATACCACGTGACTTCCTGTCAGCCAGTCAGATCTCTTAGTTCGTGTCACGTGTCTCAGGTCCGGCTTTTGTAGGAAGTGTGGTCCATATAAGGGCTAATAATGGCAATGCTTGGTCGAGTTGGGTATTGATATGGAATGTTACCAAGGTAACACACGCGACAAACCTAAGTCATACACGTGGGCACTCCTAGTCACAGTCCCGAGCAATTCTCGAACATTCCGCTCGTATTATCACCGTCTTCCCCCTCCAACTCCGTCCAGCTTCTCAAATATTAGCGCATTTTACCGGTACATCGCACATTTGTTACTCAATGCAAAATTTGGTCCTACTCTGCTCATGTTAGCCTGGATAGCCAGGAAACTGAGGTAGCGACGAGGCGAGGCCAGGTAACCGTAATGCAACCGTCAGATAGGTGTAGATTTTAGTGACCTAAATCCATCCAATTATCCTTAATCTGGAATCTAATTGACAGGAAGCTCTTGTGGCGCCACCAGTATTCACAAAACATGCGAAGAAAATTTGTACTCTTATTAAAACATATTTTCTAATACACGCCTACCTTCGGAATGCTGACATAGGCAAGACTGAAATTAGCGAAATGTCTCTGACTGAAGAGTTCACAATCGCAAGTTCTACTGAACTCCAGGATTCTTTACTCTAGGGTTTCTGCTTCGTGTTTACCACCACACTCCCGAAATGGAACTTGAGAACCAGGTTTCCATGGCCTCCCTGGCTTCAGTCCAAATATAATGTAACTCAACTGTCTCTAAATTTAAATCGTTAGTCCACAAATTAGAGAAACCAATTTATCCAATTTTCCGGATCAACGACCTTATTTTTGAGAAAATTCCGCGCCGACACATTATTCGATACCCAACAATATAGGTACTTTACTTATAACTTAATAAGCTTATAATAACTGTGATTTGATCTGTGATAACACATAAAGCGCCTCATGTATGTGACATATATTTTTACATCATTCAGAACGAATCTTTGTCACCAAATACAATAACGGCTTCCGAATTTTGATTAAGTCATGATTCAATAACTCGACCTGGTAACACGCTCAGTGAGTAAACCTCAAACTTTTCAGTGCGAGCAACAGCCTCAGCAGCAGCAGCAGCAACAGCAGCAACAGCAGCCGCCCCAACAGCAGCAGCAGAACTGGGCACCAAGGATGTCGACCCAGGCCCCACAGATGCCCCAGATGCCGGCTGTGCAGCAGGTTCCCCAACAGTCCCAACCTGACCAGGTCTCAAACGGAGGAGACTCTAACCGTCACACTCCCTCCACATCCTCTTCTCCTAAGGAGACTGATCTGACCAGTATTTGGAGCACTGATCCCAGTGGGGTCAATGTGTCGCTTAGCAACGTCGTCAACGTGTCACTTAGCAACGCGCTTAGCGAGAAACTCAACATCAAGAACGACAACATGACCCCCGGACCCAACCCTCCTTCCACCGGGATCAACAACATGGCCAGTCTCAACACTCTGGCCAATATGAACCGGCTCCAGGTAACTTGCTATGTAACAACTATCTGCTTCTGCAGAAGTTTGAAATAAAACTATCTACTTCTACAGAATATATTAATCTCTGTATTCAAATATTTGTTCGCAATTGTATTTCTAATGATACATGTATTTCTCTTGAACTCTTTCCGACTAAAGGAAGTGGTTATTGATTTGCGATGTAAATAAATAAAATGAAGTTTAACTTCTCATGATGCCATCACACCATTCATTAAACATAAATTACGTCAAATTCCCAGTAACCAATAACTACTGTAACAATGTCCCATTACTCGAGACAAACCACTGAGCAGTGAGCAGTGAGCAGTGAGCAGTGAGCAGTGAGCAGTGAGCAGTGAGCACTGAGCAGTGAGCACTGAGCAGTGAGCACTGAGCAGTGAGCACTGAGCACTGAGCACTGAGCACTGAGCACTGAGCACTGAGCACTGAGCACTGAGCACTGAGCACTGAGCACTGAGCACTGAGCACTGAGCACTGAGCACTGAGCACTGAGCACTGAGCACTGAGCACTGCCTCTTCTCACGGAAAGAGCCACATTTTTACACCACCTTTGAACAAATAAAACAATACATTGTTGCAAGATGTAGACATGCATAGTGTACTACATATTGTGAATCTAAACAACCTCATTTATTTGGCTTAATTGAGAACCAATCGACTACATGAAACCCATTTTCTTGGCGTATTTTTGGTGCAATTTATTAGTTTCTCAAAGGAAAGGGAGGGTTATTATAGTATACGTCATTTAGTTGGTTAACAGACTTAATGATGTTATTGGCACCATTAAATCTGTAAAAGTCTAGAGGGTCTTTCATAGAGTAGGCAGTCCAATAGCTTGAATCTCTCAAAAAGCTTCAATAGAAAGCAACCTTATTTTTTAATTATTGTTAGTCACGGCATCACCACAGTGGATATTACATTTTTGCAATTGGCTCTTTGTACCAAAAACCCATTAGAGTGGTTTCTGGAGTAAACAGTAAACACCTGCAGCTGATACAGCAGGTGACCTACTGTATCCAATCAACCGAGAGTTCAGAAATAAATGCAAAGGAAAACTTGTCAATAACCATTTGGAAGATGCATTATCCCTTATATTATAACTTTCCCCATGTACACGGGAAAACTTTTCTTTTCATAAGGAAAAGTACAAAATATAAATATTATTATTCAATGACAATGTTATGATTATTCAATGAATATTGAGTATATTATACTCAATATTCATTCTGTGAAGTTAGAGTAAAGTACCACACAGCGAACTGCCCACGTGTTAGTATAGGTATGTGTACACGTGTAAGGGTTAGATGATGTACAATGTACTCCCTCTTCCTCATCCTAAGAGAAGCCTTGAGGCTCTGCTCTTTACTTTACAGTCACATGCTCATCACATAATAACTTGTTTGTCATTGCCATTTACATTCTACATGACTACTCATCATCATTAATACAAGGTAGCCTTTCCGAGCCCAATGTCAAAAGCACGCGCCGTCAGTATACCCGGAAATGAGAACTCTCTTTCTCTTTCTCTTTTGGTGCTCGCTCCTACGGGGTCCGTGAGGGTGTGATCATATGCTATTCTAGCACTTTATTCCCTCCAATTAGCCGTGTTAATGGGATCTTGGTGTGCAGGTCTGATTCTCTCTCAGTGAGCTCTGAACACTGTTTAGTCTGATGTAGTGAGCTCTGAACACTGTTCAGTCTGATGTAGTGAGCTCTGAACACTGTTCAGTCTGATGTAGTGAGCTCTGAACACTGTTCAGTCTGATGTAGTGAGCTCTGAACACTGTTCAGTCTGATGTAGTGAGCTCTGGACACTGTTCAGTCTGATGCTCTTTTGAAACAGTCGGTACAGAGCGGTGCTCTTTAATGGAGAGTAGTAAAGGTGGCCCTGAGGATACTGAAATACTGAAGTGCAGTCTGTTGTGAACTCAGGAGACACAGTTAGGGGGATTTAGAGAGAACATATTAGAGTTAGTAGAGAATGTACCTGTATTTCACCTTAAGTAGGGTCAAACTAGGCTCACTTTCAATGGGAAATGCTAATGAATTGTAGAGTATACTCACTATGCATATTACATACCCCTCCTGTTCATCTTGACACGTCCAGTGTATAATCACCTGTGGTTTATGGAATAAGTTACTGACATGCTCCTCCGGCTGAGAAGATTGGTTCTGTCACTAAAAAGAGGAAGAAAGTTCCGTAGAATGGTCCCGAGTAAGGGAGATCCTGAGTAAGGGTGGTACAATGTTGGTAATTGCGACGACAGCAGCTTGTCAGCGGTGGACTGTCACTTAATCTGATAATCTCTCTAGTCTTTCTGTGATGCCACTCTTCGACTTCACCTAATTAACAGAATCTCTAATTATCAGGCCCCCTAACTACCTAATCATCAGACCCCATAATTATTAGACCCCCTAATTATCAGACCCCATATGTATTTTGTAGGACCTCCCGTAGCTATGCAGATGTGGGTTAAACCTCCTTACAGCCCGATGATCCATGTGTTTAGAGGCCGTTTATATTAGATGTTTAAAGGAGTTAACTGAACTTTAACTGTATTGTATGGCTCGGTGTGACTCTGAAGCCATCCAAAACAATAAATGTCAAAAAGACGTTGAGGTTCAGTCTACCACTGAAATTAAAAACATGCCCAGTTCACCACGGAATGTAACATTCACAACTGAACCTAACCTAAATATCTAACCTGAATATCTAACGCTAAACTGGAATGTAAAACGTGTCAACAATTTCAGGCTTCCCTAATGTCCATGAAACCGAACATGATGTCAAACATGATGCTTGGACAGATGCCAGCCCTGGACCCCAAGCTAAGCATGCTTCTAGAACATGCTCCTAGATGGATGGCTAACAACTCTCTTAACGGACTCATGCAGCCCTCCCAGTTCATTCAGCCCAATCACATGGGTATTCCCGGGCTTATTGACACCGGTGATAGGAACCAGTACAACCACATCGACGGTAAGTCTGTCTTCTCTTACCCATTAATTTGAGTGACTTGTGTAAGTGTGAGGGAGGCTGCGTGTCAGCGATCATGATGATGTGTGTCGTGTGTATGTGTGTGTGTGTGTGTATATGTGTTCATAAAATCCGTTATGTTATCAAGTGTTAAGATGCGAGTGTGCAAATGAGTGTAGGTACAGTGTCTCGACTGGTGCATACCTTATTTTGTCTGGAATGTATGTAGGTACCAGGGGAGAAAGTGGAACTTTACTCTTGAAAAACTTCTTTTCAATATTACCGCAATTATGTGGCCCAATCCAACACCCGTAGTCTCACGGTCCATATTTAGCAACTTCCTTTTTTCTTCTCCACATATATACAGTCCATACATCACGAAAATTTGATTTAAAGTTTAAACAACATAACATTGTTTTATATGCTGATAATGCCCATATTTTTGTCGGGATTTGAATAACAACGTACCAGGGGTCTTGGTGCGTGTCGGGTGGTTAACAAGAGGTAGACACGGCGAGGTCAAGTTTCACCTACACTAACACTAACACTAACAGTTAAACCTTGTTTAATTAACAAAACAACATGCCTGTCATTTAATCAATATCATTGTCCGGGTCATGTCCCTGTTTGTAGTGAGATTAGTTAGACAGGCGAGTTATTAGGCTGCAGCCTGCGTGTCAACCTTACACAGCCGCTCATATTACTGGCATAATTCAACCGTAAGTCAACTTTTGTTCACCTGATCACTGACAATGATCATGTTCAGCTCACTGCGGGTGGGATTGTTGAAATGAAATGAGGATTAGGTCATCGTTATTCTTGCGGCTAAAGAAGATACAAATAATTGTGAAATTGGACACCCTTCCACGCCGAACTAAACCCAAAAGTGAAACCCCGTAAAAACAGTGAATACAATCTGATTTGTGAAGTTAATGTGAACCGAGTTATACGTATAGATCTGCTGTGTAATTGTGACGATATATTCTGATAGTGCATTATACCGGCACTGCTCATCCTGACAGGTCAGGTCCCGCAACATGTCAATAAAATGTCATTTAGAGCACGGTATTATTGGCCCGATATTACAGCTGTTCAATATCTACTCAGCAGGTAGAGCTCTCAACCAGTGGTTGTAATACTGTCGTTGCTATAGTAACCCTTACCTTATCACAAGGAACTCTGAGACCTCTAATAAAATCACTCTCTCACAACTTTCCTTACTCTCACTCACTTACTCCCCCATATCCACTATCTCACGCATGTAAATTGAGATTCGTCGCGAAATTTCAGACGCAATATTAACTGTGCGAGATATTTAAGCTCTAAAATCTTAAATTTTAATTTGAACGATCATGATGTGCCCGGTCGAGTACACTTACAGTCAGGGTACCGAGCCAGCGAAACGTGCGGAATTTCACTTAAAGCAAGCACTTTACTTACAGTAAGCGCCGCTGAATAGCGGCTCCAAGTTGAGTAGTAAACGGCCGTTTAATTCGGATATCATTTTCCAGACAAGCAAGATGCAGTGGTGACGTGGTGCGGAGAGTTACCTCCCAGAAGGTACAAGACACCCACCTACAGCTGCAAAGTCTTCCTAGGGGGTGTACCTTGGGACATCACTGAAGGTATGGTCTTATCTACTTTTAAAACTTTTGATTTTGTTTATGAAAGTTTCCGAAAGCGATCCTTTCTTCAATTGTTTATGTGGTGAATTTTCTGGCTGAGTGACTGTGAATCGTGTTTAGAACGTCAAATTCAATGGAAAACAATCGTTATCATATCCCATTATCCGTCGAGACTATTCAATTACATGATTTACATTTAAGTAGCTCGAAACTAGGTCTACAGATATAATAATGTAATGTAATACTCTAATAACTTAATTTCAGTGGGTCTGATTGCCTGCTTTGAGAAGTTCGGTAGTCTGAAGATTGAGTGGCCAGGAAAGGATGACCGTCACAACAGACACCCGCCAAAAGGTAAAGGTACTTCACGCTCAGCTTCTAATTTAGTAAAATAGTTACCGTTTGATTAATTATTTTGCCGGTGTGATCATTAACACGGACAGGGTACACAGCAGCAGCTAATAGGAGGGGCCCCAGCTCACAACACCCCAGTATTTAACAGTAGTACCCCCCCCCCCCCCCCCCCCCCCCCCCCCCCCCGGCCCCCTTAACAGTAGTACCCCGCCTCATTAAGAAAGACTTTGTGGTTACGAGGTGGTGGTCTGAGTCTCAAAAGTTTAATTAGCTTGGGGTGGTACCTACTTATAACTGAAACACCCGGACGAATCTATAACTTTATAACACTGCTTCTTTGTCACCGGGGGTGTTACTTCAAGATTGCTGCATGTTAGAGAGCACACATAGGGGGGTATGTGTAACCCAATGATACACAACACTACTACCCAATGACATGATGTATTATAATGGACAACGGTTTTAACAAATAGGCCCGTGAAGGCTTCAACACGCCGCATTGATTAAAAACCTTCTCCTAGGAATATCAGTATCCTTTAACACATCATGCATAATGTACATTATTATAGTGCATACAATTATGTAGAAATCATTTATGCTGTTCTCGGCCACATTATATATGTGTATAATCCTCCAAAAGGTCCACCTATTTACTCATACTCCACATTTCGCCTTCTTCCTGGTATGCAAGATGATTTACAAGTCTCTAGCAAACTCGCCATTGGGCACTACTACCTACTACATCAGCACTATTAGAACTCGCAATAACCTACTACATCAGCTTCCTGCATAGTGCATACTGTATGAGTGGCTCCTCGTTCCACTGTCAGAGGTTGAACAAGTGGGCCGTCTCCTTGCTCCACTGTCAGAGGTTGAACAAGTGAGCCGTCTCCTTGCTCCACTGTCAGAGGTTGAACAAGTGAGCCGTCTCCTTGCTCCACTGTCAGAGGTTGAACAAGTGAGCCGTCTCCTTGCTCCACTGTCAGAGGTTGAACAAGTGAGCCGTCTCCTTGCTCCACTGTCAGAGGTTGAACAAGTGGGCCGTCTCCTTGCTCCACTGTCAGAGGTTGAACAAGTGAGCCGTCTCCTTGCTCCACTGTCAGAGGTTGAACAAGTGAGCCGTCTCCTTGCTCCACTGTCAGAGGTTGAACAAGTGAGCCGTCTCCTTGCTCCACTGTCAGAGGTTGAACAATTGAGCCGTCCCCTTGCTCCACTGTCAGAGGTTGAACAAGTGAGCCGTCCCCTTGCTCCACTGTCAGAGGTTGAACAAGTGAGCCGTGGTAATAAAACTCGTTACCATGTCCCACTCTGCCAGTTACAGGGATTGATTTACAAGCTGAAATACGATCACGAGACACCATGTTGGTCGATACCCCTGATTGAGCTCTTGTCCGTCCGGCCCTGGCCGCCCTCGTGGTGTGTCCGTGGTGTGTCCGGGCCTCCCAGAATGTGAGGTCCCGTGAGTTCTGGTATTCTGGAATGTACACGGAGCAGTTAAACATTCCAAAGGGAGAGCGAGAGAGTAGTGAGTGTTAGTACACTGTCAACACCACTATAACAAATCGTGTACTGCAAACTAACTCGGCCTGAGTCTTCCCAGCTAACAGGAGGGATTATAATTATCCGCACAATAATTACTTAGCTCCGCCTGAAAACTTTAAGTCTGACTGAACTTCTGGAAGAAGATGTGTCGCGCGACAAACGTAGCTTAGAATTCAGGTTTTATGGCCATTGTATCTCGCCATATTAGGTGATTTTATTGTATCTGCACTACATACTTTATTGTTGTTTCTCGACAGGAATCCCGTCGTCTGAAAGCTACATGAAGCCGCATGTTTACTATAGTACTATGAACGTTAGGTCCATTAGGAGTGACTAGAGTATAGTCTCCAGAGCAGTCTCTGAGAGTGTAGTCTCCAATGGATCTTACGCTAAATAACGCCGACAAACATGCCTCAATACCGTTATGATGCCATGAATTTAACTGAAAGCGTCCATTTATTTGTCAGAACTTAAGAACCTAGTAATTAAAATATCGCCGTACTACAGCACTGCGTTGCTATCAATATTCTATATTCTTTGCTTACGTCATATTATGAGGATTCTTTACGATGCGGTCTACTGGATTCTAATGCTAACAATATGTGGATAATATAATACATCATTTTACACTTAACATTGAGTAAACGATAGTATTGATTAGTGAACAATATATATTATTGCACCATGTAGGTACTTTAATATCGTATTCACACAAACAATACGTCCATCTTGCTATACACACGACACGAGAAGTGTGGTTCTCCTCGTGGCAGGGATTTAATGTTTAGATATATTATAATATAATATCCGTGTACAACTTCAAGAAGTAGAAACCTGAAATTAGAGACGCTGTCTCTCTCCTTCTCTCCTTCTCTCCCTCTCTCTCTCTCTCTCTCTCTCTCTCTCTCTCTCTCTCTCTCTCTCTCTCTCTCTCTCTCTCTCTCTCTCTCTCTCTCTCTCTCCTCTCTCTCTCTCTCTCTCTCTCTCTCTCTCGCTCTCTCTCTCTCTCTCTCTCTCTCTCACTCTCTCTCTCTCTCTCTCTCTCTCTCTCTCTCTCTCTCTCTCTCTCTCTCTCTCTCTCTCTTCTCTCCTCTCTCTCTCTCTCTCTCTCTCTCTCTCTCTCTCTCTCTCTCTCTCTCTCTCTCTCTCTCTCTCTCTCTCTCTCTCTCTCTCTCTCTCTCTCTCTCTCTCTCTCACTACATTCTCGCTGTATATTCCACGAGATATGAAATCTTATATTTGATTAATTTCAGCACATATCAAAATCTCTTCGAACAATAGATAGGTTGTCTGAGAGAGAGAGTGAGAGAGAACGCCATCTAGAGAAAGAGAGAGAGAGTGAGAGAGAGAGAGAGAGATAGAGAGAGATAGAGAGAGAGAGAGAGAGAGAGAGAGAGAGAGAGAGAGAGAGAGAGAGAGAGAGAGAGAGAGAGAGAGAGAGAGAGAGAGAGAGAGAAAGAAAGAGACAGAGACAGAGAGAGAGAGAGACAGAGAGAGAGAGAGAGACAGAGAGAGAGAAAGAGAGAGAGAGAGAGAGAGCAAAGCTCATTATGACTACGGTCAGTCTTTACAGATGGTATAATCTCAAGGATCTCCCCGCCCATACATACATACACTCTCATCTTTAACATAATTTTACTTGTACTATTTTCTAATAGCAAGTCTGGCTGGCTGGCCGGTTCATGATCTAATGCGGGGTTAGGTTTTACGTAGGAACTTCCATCTGTACTCAAGCAATTCGGAGGTAGGAGAGGAAACTGGGAATTAATGGGAATAAGTCCCCTGAAATCCTCGTTGCCCCCTCCTCCCCTCCCCTCCCTCTATTCCATCTTGTCGAAATACTCAATATTGTAGAGATACTCCATCTTGTCGAAATACTCAATATTGTTGAGATACTCCATCTTGTCGAAATACTCAATATTGTTGATATACTCCATCTTGCACAATAAGATCGTGATGCTGTTGATACCAACTGCATTTTGTAATGGTCAAATTGCACTTTATGAACGAGAGAGCCTACTTTTTATCGCTTTTAAGGCAAGTACTATTCAGAATCTCATTGTTATCCCGACTGTTTCTTCTAGACAAAAAGATTCTCCTGAATCTTTGAGTCCCCCTTGCAGTAGTTGAGTCCTCAGATGTGATCGAGTTACATGGTTAGAAGAAACTGCAAACTTTAATGCTCCCTAAATATCCAAGTTATACTGTTTTTACAGCTAAGCATACAACTTGCTAACAGCTCAGTATTCACTCCCCACATTTTAACACGATATTTAATATTTGTCCAGGGTTATTATGAAGTTGTTGAAAACAATTTTCCGTGTCCGGTTCAGAACAATATCACACTTAATATCACACAATATCACACTTAATATCACACGCTACAAAAGCTGGTTCACGAGCGGTTCTTATCTGTGTAGGTCAAAGTAACAAAGAATAAATGCCCTGACATTGACAACATACTGTGCGCACCAACCGTAAGAGCTAATAAAGTTACTGTATTAGTTGACGACGTGGTCTTACAGTCAGGCGGTCTGTGATACACACAGTCAGGCGGTCTGTGATACACACAGTCAGGCGGTCTGTGATACACACAGTCAGGCGGTCTGTGATACACACAGTCAGGCGCAGGCGGTCTGTGATACACAAAGTCAGGCGGTCTTTGATACACACAGTCAGGCGCAGGCGGTCTGTGATACGCACAGTCAGGCGGTCTGTGATACACACAGTCAGGCGGTCTTTGATACACACAGTCAGGCGGTCTGTGATACACACAGTCAGGCGCAGGCGGTCTGTGATACACAAAGTCAGGCGGTCTTTGATACACACAGTCAGGCGCAGGCGGTCTGTGATACGCACAGTCAGGCGGTCTGTGATACACACAGTCAGGCGGTCTTTGATACACACAGTCAGGCGGTCTGTGATACGCACAGTCAGGCGGTCTGTGATACACACAGTCAGGCGGTCTGTGATACATACAATCAGGCGGTCTGTGATACACACAGTCAGGCGGTCTGTGATACATACTTATCCATCGGTCCGGCTGATTGACTGTTTTGTGTGAGATAATTTGAGCTTTGATTTGAGTCAAATAATGGGGAACGTGCGGACAGTGGAGAATATAAAGGGAGTACACAAATATGTAAAATTCTTCACCAAAGACGTGTTTTGCGTCAAACATTGCAAAGCTTTTCTCACTTTATCAGCTTTTGCCCTTTGTAAAAGATCTGAAATATGCAGTCTCCCGGTAAGAGAGAGAGCTAACACCATTACAAACTTATAAAACATTTTAAAACGCTCTGTGTTGCACTATTTCACCTTGTTACTACCTCCTGGTTCACCCTGTTGAGTGCTCACTATAACATAATATATCGCACTTTACCGCACTTTACCAACCATTTTATATTCCCGAGCACGTACGCATAGAAATATTAATATAATCCTGTGCGAAACATGTATGTACACGTAATGATGGAAAGCAGCATGTTGATATACGATATATAATATTCAGCGAGCATTGGGAAGTATATCCTACGTGCTTCACAAAATGTACTCTCTCGCATCAGTTACTTCAAGCAGCTCAGATTAGAGCCGTTACACAACCGTTACACAACCGTTAAACAACCGTTATACAACCGTTAAACAACCGTTACACAACCGTTACACAACCGTTAAACAACCGTTATACAACCGTTAAACAACCGTTATACAACCGTTAAACAACCGTTATACAACCGTTAAACAACCGTTATACAACCGTTACACAGCCGTTATACAGCCGTTATACAGCCGTTACACAGCCGTTATACAGCCGTTACACAGCCGTTATACAGCCGTTACACAGCCGTTAAACAACCGTTATACAGCCGTTACACAGCCGTTAAACAACAACAACCGTTACACAACCGTTACACAACTGTTATACAATATACAGCCGTTATATTTGAGGAGTAACACTGTGGCTGGCCAACTGTAAATGTCTAGTGGTCTGGTGTGTGTCTTAATCTCTTAATGTTAGATGAAAAGTTACAAATTGTGCTATCACGAGTTTTAGCACGTCGTGATTAGGTCAGCAATGTGTTCTCACTTCTCTTTGAGTTTCAGAGTGTTTAGTGTTTACGGGGATAAATTCCTTAAACACTAAACAGCCATCACATTTTTACACTGCATTCAATAAGTCTACAGATGTGAAGAATTTGACCATCTTTTTGTGGCTTCCGCTACGTGGAGGAGCGAAGTTTTCAGCCAGCAGCCCAAACATTTGACGAATGTTCAAGGATTGTCGGAAATAGAATATATTTGTCGCATAACCGGTGTGACAATATTAGCTGGCTCATTATACGATAATAACATGGTCCTGACTCCTGTATGTATCGGCGCTCTATATGCATGAGTCGCATATGCATGAGTCTTTGTAATTCAATCATATCCCCCACTGTACGGATAGTGTATTGATTGCTGTTCGTACTGCAGCGTCTTGATCCTTTGATCATTGTGTTGTATATATCTATATATTATTATAATATCTATCAACTCTATCTCGGAGTAGGCTAAGTATTCTGTACATTGGCAAGTCGACTTTTGTTGGTGTTCATAATATTAATGGAGATACAGCAATACCCCAGCCAGACAGATTTCGCAGTAAAGCAGTAAAAGTGGTGCATTCTGTTTTTAGAATTAACTTGCTAACATGTTCAATGTTCATAACTATTACCTAAACCATCACTACTCGTTTCTACACGTTCAATCAGAGTCCGTAATACGGCTTTACTCCGTATTCTGAGGTACATTCTGTGATTCTGTTGGCGGAAGTAAACCGTCTGGTGAAATAAAGGTAGCCCTGGACTCAAGTGATGTATAAGGTTGTTAGGTTGTACTATCATGGGGGTTGAGTACAGAAACTCAGACCAAAGCGGAAGTGCATCTTTTCATTAACTTTGTACATAGAAGGTCCACATTGTATAGAGCCTTAGGATGAGTAGTAAGCGAGACTGACCCTGGTGGGGCCAGGGGGAAGAGATAATTGTAATAACACAAATCTGTATTGTTCATGTAAGAGTCTGGTGAAATAAGATACCCAATATTTGATGTTACGTTACGGTTTCTTTACTTAATAACACACTCATTTTGTTACCGGCCAATACTTTTAACACGTCGACAAATCGGACCCAGGAAAATCTATTGGCCATTCTCTCGCCGTAGTGCAAATGCAATTTCCGCTTCAACGCACGGCTGTAAAACTCATTTGTAGCAATGATTTGTCTCAAAATGGAACAATATTCCAGTAACGGAAATTGTGTTTTATGTAGCGCGCGACGACAACATATAATGGAAAGTAACAAAACTGATGTGGTCTCGATAACATTAATTTAGTTTCACGCGAGTGTACATGCTGTTTCACATGCTTACGAAACGTCCGTTCAGCTCAGTTGCTAAGCGATTGTTCGTTCCTCAGAAGACACTAATGTCTGACGGTCAGTTAGAATAGCATGATAGTTGTATATAACTGCTAACTTCAAACCGATTTCTTCTTGTCCGGAGTAACATTGATTTCTGATCATTATTTTTACAGTCAACAAACTGTGATAAAGAATCAGTTCACGAAACCGCACACAATCTTGATTAGTATTGTGATCTTTCTAGAATATTCCGGACTGTGATAGCCATTGTATGGATTCAACTTTACAGCGTGTTCAGTGTTCAGTCTAAATTACAAAGAATACTACTCATTAGATGGATTCTATGAATAGACTTTAAGTCAAGACTACACACAGTATAAATTAGTGTAGTTCAATGTAGCAAAAGTTAGAGCAGACATGCTTTTTTGCGTTGACTCCAAGGTCTGAATTTTTATAAAATAGGCCCAGAAATCCGTGCAAGTGCAGGATTTGTCAGAGTCTTCCCTGCTGCTCTCTCCCCCCCCCCCCCCCCCCCGTCTTCCCTGCTGCTGAAAAATAGGCCGTTTATTCTGTGTGCCCTGTCCTGTTATTAGATTAAACCCGTCTTGAGAACATTAGCCTTGATTGTTTATTATCCGAGTTCTCAATATCATTAATAAACGTTTAACTTAATAAAGACAATCATTTACCAAACATTTGCACGATCATAATTTCAGGTTACGTTTACCTGATTTTCGATTGTGAGCGGTCAGTCAAGAATCTACTGATGGAGTGCACCCAGGAGTATAGCGGTGGTTTTATTGATTACTACTTCAAAGTCTCCAGCAAACGAATGAGGAGCAAAGAGGTTTGTAGTGATTCATTAAATTTGGTAATTTGATTTCCTTAATATGTATTCTCATAATTGCTTAATTGGCAATTACCTGTCAATATTGATAATAAAAGTGTATTTTTATTCCCAGTATTTCGTCTGATCCTAGCACTTCTACTCTGCTGTCCACAGACCTCATTTACCCTCATTTACCCATAATTAGCCCATCATCAAACCTCACCCAACCTCATTACGCGTCTGCTGACCCCTCCTTTTCCTCCAGGTACAAGTTATCCCGTGGGTCTTGTCAGACAGCAACTCAGTAGTGGGCACCTCTCAACAGCTGGATATGTGCAAAACAGTGTTCGTTGGAGCGCTTCACGGTATGCTGAACGCTGACGGTCTGGCCTACACCATGAACGAGCTGTTCGGGAATGTCGTGTACGCAGGGATTGATACCGACAAGTACAAATACCCTATCGGGTCTGGACGTGTCACTTTCAGCTCCCATGACAGCTACTTTAGAGCCATTCAAGTGAACTTTGTGGAGATTAAGACGCCCAAATTCACCAAGAAGGTTTGTGCAACTGCCAAATGTGCAAATTTTTAAATAAATAACCTTTTAACTTTTATAATTCAGAATGAGCTATAATTTATCAAATTTACAAAATTTCCAGCCCTCCTCAATTCTCTACCGTTTTAACCTGCCATCCCATACTAACTCTACCTCAATTTTCAGGTTCAAATAGAGCCATACCTGGAAGATAGCATCTGTAACACGTGCAACAGGAACCCTGGGCCACTCTTCTGTCGCAGCGTCTGCTGCTTCAAGTACTTCTGCCAGCAGTGCTGGGCTTGGCATCACTCCCTCGACCACCTCCGATCCCACAAACCTCTTACCCGGAACAGCAAGACTGGCCAAACTCGCATCCTGTAAATCGTGACTGACAATGCCTCGCGCCGTTTGTGTGCACGTGCAGTAATCACCATGTGCTGGTAACAGGTATGTATGCCGGTGTTTCCATGCACAGGTGATGTGCACGTGTGCTTTGTGCAGTTAATGCACATGAAACGTGCGCACGTTTGAATAATGTGGGTTTGTCATCATGCTCGCTTGGTGTTCTGCTGCGCGCAGACTTGCCTGGAACTGTACTATTAGGTTATTTTAACTTGACTAACTTAGTGGAAGAAGAAGTATAAAGCTTACCTAATCGCGTGGGGCGCTGTGTCACTCAATCAATCGTCTAATATTGTCATGGTAACAATTATTTTTGCTATGACAACGTTGCGCGACAATTCGTATGACCGTGCCTCGCGCTGACATAATCTAAAGATCCTCGGAACGTCCAATTTTTAAAACATCTCCTATGGTGCTAATGTTCTATTCTGTAGAGTTATTTGCTCCCCCAACAGCTTCTCATTGATTACAGTTTTCATTTTTGTATATGTTGAAAATTTTAATGAAATCAGGTCTACATGCCTGTTTTTATATTTTAAAAGGTTAACAGAAATTTTAAATCCTTTGGAAAGTAAAATACTTTTTCATTTATTGAAGCAAAGTTTTAGCTGTAATAAAATTGCATTTTTCTATATATAGCCTTATTATTTTAATGCTTGGTTGTCATGATTGGTTACTATCAACCTAGTGACTTCACGTGGGATACATGGCAACCTGGCATGAAGTGGGATTTTGTGTGTTTTCACAAACGTTAGCGAAGGAGTAAATCCTCCTGTGTTTTTAAACTGTTTGTCTGATTTATCTTGGCACCAAAACAATGATATGTTATATATTACCAGCGGTTACCATGGTGACGCGCGTCGCGCAGTGTGCATGATTGTCATTACCATGGTGCCGCTCTGGTTACCGGTACTTTGGTCGTTTTTATAATGAAATATTCTAGCACGTGTTCGGTTTTTAAAAGGATATAATCTATTATACAACAGTCTTATTGTTATTTTAATATTATTTTGGTTTGTTGGTTATTTGTCCATGTTGTACTCGGGCACTGTTAATCGAGAGTATATAGTTTTTTAATCAAATCCGGAGCATCTTGTTAATAATATTGATATAATAATAAACTTGGCCTCTCTCTCTCTCTCTCTTACTTTGAGTGTTATAGGATTGATCTCGAATAAATAACCGCACTCAAGGTTTTTATTAACCTAATGATTTCAGAAGTTTATAAAGCTCAGTATTTTTAACCTCTCTTTTAAATGTACCCCGAACCACGTAATAAGCATGATATAAACGCTTTATGATGAACATATTTTTAATTTTGGCTATATATTAAATGTAATATTAATTTTTGGAATATTTTTAAAGAGTCTACTTTGGGAGAGAATATGAAGATGAAGCGAGTTTAGCTGATCGTGGCTATAACAATATGAATAAGGTTACATGTAAAGATACCAGTTACCTAAGGTTTGGAGTCTTGTTGCTTTGATCCAGAGTAGCCTAATCACACTGTACCGTTAAAAACCGCTATGAGCGGTATCGACTATAATGTTTAGCTCTGTGTATAGAGTGTATGTGTGCAGTGTTACCATGGTTATGATGGATAAAAGTACCTGACGAGACAAATTAATTACCCTTCTTACTACAAGCGGTTAAACATCTATTTGCTATATATTATTAAGTGTGTTTTAATGATTTTCTTTTTAAAGAATGTTTTTAAATAATATTTTACAGGCTTTGAGTTAACAGCTAACCGCTTACCTAGGTAACCGCTAACCTAGAACGCTTTAACTGTTTCCTGCCTGTTACGGTAATGCCATATTTAACATTTTTTTGGGTTTTAGAAGTTATATGCAGGGCATCCACCACGTGTACCTGTTCAAAGTTAGTTATGATACATTTTCTTTTAAGTTTGCCACGTGCACCTATGTGCACCCCAGGCCCCGATGGCCCTCTCCGATTGATAATGATGTTCTGAACGGCTGGTTTTGTTCCCAAGGAACCGTGATTCCTGCAATAGGATGCCGATGATATATGAGCTACTGCGTTTTGTGTGTCTAGTGATATTTAATTAATATATAAAGTGCGTCCCGGTGAATATTTATTTGTGTAGTTATGGTGTAACGAACGATATCAAGCTCTTCAGTTGTCCGGACTACTTTCTCAAGAAGCTAGTTCCGGCAACTACGCCTGATTACCCACGTTTTAAGCCTTTATTTGTTTTTTAATCTTTTGGAGTTTTGAGAAAAACGTATATTGTATTTGTGACTGTGTTTGAGTGTGCGCGGTGTTGAAAACAACACGAGCCTGCAGTTTTACAAGCTTTTCCGCGTTGTAAAATAGTGAAATTAACTACTTTCATAATGTACGATCCTGGTGGTTACACGGTAACTTCTCCGTGATTGTTTGACTTAGAAGAATACGTGTTTTCGAGTATTACCCTTATATTACCTGATAATAATAATAATATGAGCCATAATCTCATGATTCTTTCGTAAGAACCCAACATGTTGGTATTAAATTTTTTCCAATCTAAAAACCTCGTAATGACAAATTGTTCCTATCTGAAAGCCTTTTACTGGCTCTGTCCCTGCCTACTATACCTGACTATGGCTCTATTGTCTTGGTTCTAGCGTTTGTCCCTGCCTACTATACCTGACTCTAATGTCTTGGTTCTGGCGTTTGTCCCTGCCTACTATACCTGACTCTATTGTCTTGGTTCTAGCGTTTGTCCCTGCCTACTATACCTGACTCTAATGTCTTGGTTCTGGCGTTTGTCCCTGCCTACTATACCTGACTCTATTGTCTTGGTACCCTATTTTATTTTATTATACAGTGTGTACATACTATGCAGGATGGCGTACGTTAGTTTTAATTTTGTATCTATGTAATAATATTTGTATGTAGGTAAGATGGATTAGTTATGATTTATTCCAAAATTATCTTGTTTTATTTGGTCAAAGTTGCAGTTTTACAATTTTACAGAAGGTGTAAAAATATATCACACGCTTTCGTGCACTCAGAAATTAAAAATCCACGAACTATTTGCTCAGTCCTATAATATCGGGATTAAAACGGCCCCGCCCAAGTTTGTATCACAGAATACTCCTCATCGCCCTATAACATTAACACGTGTATAATATGACACGACAGTTAGTAGCCATAACATGCAGCAAGTGGGGTGTAGTGCACATTGTGGTAAGTGTAAGTGTAACACTACTGCTAACTTACTGACTATAACAGTCTACAAAGAGTGCAGGAGGAATCGTTGTGAATAGTGCGCTGCTGAGTGCTGCACATGATCCCGTGACGTTGCTATACTAGGCTATACTAGAGTACTAGGCTATACTAAGCTATACTAGAGTACTAGGCTATACTAGGCTATACTAGATTACTAGGCTGTACTATTCTATACTAGGCTATACTAGGCTATACTAGACTATACTATTCTATACTAGGCTATACTAAGCTATACTAGGCTATACTAGGCTATACTATTTTATACTAGGCTATACTATTCTATACTAGGCTATACTAGGCTATACTATTCTATACTAGGCTATACTAGGCTATACTATTCTATACTAGGCAATACTATTCTATACTAGGCTATACTAGGTCATACTAGGCTATACTAGGCTATACTAGGCTATACTAGGCTATACTATTCTATACTATTCTATACTAGGCTATACTATTCTATACTAGGCTATACTAGGTCATAGTAGGCTATACTAGGCTATACTATTCTATACTAGGCTATACTAGGCTATACTATTCTATACTAGGCTATACTAGGCTATACTAGGCTATACTAGGCTATACTAGGCTATACTATTCTATACTAGGCTATACTAGGATATACTAGGTCATACTAGGCTATACTTGGCTATACTAGGCTATACTAGGCTATACTAGGCTATACTAGGTCATACTAGGCTATACTAGGATATACTAGGCTATACTAGGCTATACTATTCTATACTAGACTATACTAGGTCATACTAGGCTATACTTGGCTATACTAGGCTATACTAGGCTATACTAGGCTATACTAGGTCATACTAGGCTATACTAGGCTATACTAGGCTATACTAGGCTATACTAGGCTATACTAGGCTATACTAGGTCATACTAGGCTATACTAGGCTATACTAGGCTATACTAGGCTATACTAGGTCATACTTGGCTATACTAGGTTATACTAGGCTATACTAGGCTATACTTGGCTATGCTAGGCTATACTAGGCTATACTAGGTCATATTAGGCTATACTAGGCTATAATAGGCTATACTAGGTCATACTAGGCTATACTAGGCTATACTAGGCTATACTAGGCTGTACTAGGCTATACTAGAGTACTAGAGTACTAGGCTATACTAGGCTATACTAGGCTATACTAGAGTACTAGGCTATACTAGGCTATACTAGGCTATACGCTCGGCTATACGAGACTATACTAGGCTATACTAGGCTATACTATAGCCTGAATAACGTGGAGACATTATATTTGGAAGTTGACTGATGTAAACTGATCCGATATGATATCTTGGGCACTGGCAAACGTGCCCATTAGTTTTAATTAAACAAGCAAGATCAAAGCTCAATCACAATGCTGGCAAGCACGACCGTCTGCCATTATTATACATACCTCCTTTACTATAATACCCTCTTACTATTTTTCGTTCATTTAGACTCATCAGAAGTCGTTCAGCTGGTTTATTTGTTGTTCAACATATTTAATTATTCCAATTCGATGTTAAAAATTACAGGAATAAGAAATAACTCTGTGAATATTTTAAAGAAATTTGCATAAAATACGCACCAGCACTGTTACAGTATAGTGATATTAAATGATAAGTACAGAATAATGTAAAATTGCATCAAAAATTGAAGAAGTAAAATGTATATACATAACCGTTCCCAAATGACACCGATAATGAAATCGGTCGATTGAATTTTCCCATTCTTGAACGATATTTCAAATATCGATATTCTTCTTAGAAGTACTTGCATCGGTGTTCGTTCTAGTTACTTACTTATGTGATGCTTTAGCTGCGCTGCAGCAGGGCCATCAACTGAAATGACCACCCTTATGCTTTACTTCGGACAACCATGGCTTTATAGTCACGGCATGTAACCGGCACTTACAGGAAACCGAAGGATCAAGTCTAACGCCAGCGACGGTTAAGGTATTATACCACACTTTCTTCGCCCGAAGCTTCGCTGTATTGATCATGTACAGCTCCTCATTTAACCCTCACACACGATTTCTCGAGCATTCGGCTGAGTAGACCGGGGGGCTGCATAGGTCCAACGGAACCCTTAGCAGAGCGTCAACGACACTCACCCCATGGCTAGCGGCACAGACGGGAATCGAACCTGGGACCCTGTGAATGCAAGGCATTTCACAAGCAAGCTGACTAACGAACTGCGCCACATAGCCATTTCTAATTCCCCTAATTTCTTATTTAAATTCTATCAACTCAACAATTTCAGTATTAATTACATTTGAATACAACACGTCAACACAGCTAAATTTCATCATTCAATGAGTCGGCCATAATACGAAAAGCAAATGACAATTATATTCTCCTAAAGTTCAGCTGTTAATTGAGAGATCTCGTGCATTTCGATGTTCTCTTGCGGTGTAGCCATTCCTGATAGAGAGCGGAAGCTCGCAGTAATCTCAAGTATTCTAGTGTTAGTCCGGGATAGTACCACCCTAACTTTTGCTTTGAAAATATCGTTGTAGAGGAGGGGGTTAATCACAGAGTTGATGGGTAGAATCACCATCGAGAAGACTGAATACCATGGGGTAGCATCAAGGATCTCTAGATAATGAAACATACAGATAATGATAAATGGAATCCAGCAGAGAAAGTCTGTTATGATTATGAAAGAAATCCGTTGGTTCATTCGCCTGTTTCTTTGACGAGTCTGTTTATCGTTTCTTCCGGAGGTCACATTATTTGAAGATCGGGTAGATAGTATGCTGATAATGATGTAACAAATCGATATCACCACAAAACAAATGAAGTCCAATATAAGAATACCCCATACGAACGCCTGTTTTGGATCTGATCTCCGTATAAAGTATTTGAATAAGCAAACTCCATCGTTCCCGTAGAATCGTACTTTTGTTTGAGTTTTTGTGAAATCCTCTGCCGGAGTATCATGGGAGAACATATCAGAAACCATCCCATCTATTGTATCCCAACTCAAAATCCTATCATCCATACGTTCGAAGTGTTCTTTGAATACTTTTGTGTGAGTCTCTTTGCTAACCAGGCCCCTAAAAAGCTTCAGTTCATTGTCATATCTTATTCCATTGACAAAGAAATCGTCAAAATATTTCATTATAGGAATGCATGCTACTGTAGCTGATAAGACAAGAATGATTACGTTTACAGCGACAACTTTGGCAACATTTTTTATAGAAACCCCTCCTGGAATTCTCATTGAGTTCCAGATGCCATGAACCCTCGTCAAACTTAACACAGTCATTGCCTACAGGGAAAGATGAGACCCAATGGTGCTTGTGACACCGAGTATAGAGCATTCGCTGCTTGAAAGCCAAGTAGTCTGGTCCTTACAGTACTCCTCACCATGGACTACTTCATCGAACAAAGATACTGCTAAGAGATATGATCCAATTAGGAGATCACCTATACTTATCATGATGACTAATGATTTATTTGTCAGAGCAACAGTGGTTCTACACTTCTTGAATGATAAGATGCTGACAATGATTATTATGAGGTTTGCCATAATTGCCAAAAGACCGATTGTCCAAGAGAGGCCCTTCAGTGCAAATCCATCAAGTATTTCTTTTGAACAATCATCATTACACTCGTCTGATGAATCTAAGCAATCAATCTTACCATCGCATTTACTTGTTCTCGGTATGTAATGTCCAGAAGAGTTACACTTGAAATGATTAGTGCAGCGTGCTTCATCTGACCCATCCCCACAATCATCCACTAGATCGCACACCTCTAAATAAGAGACGCATCTTATTCCATTGTCACAAACAAAGATATTGTTTATGTACACGCTGCTGTTTTCCCCTTTCGATTTCATAGCAAATGTGAGGTACTCGTTGTTGACTATAGTTCCTGCTCTGTTTCGATACTGACCAATATTAATCTATTAGAATACGGCGTAAATGACCATACTACTAAATATGTTGATATTTTTGCAGAGTATGGATTCGCACCAACGATATCACGACCAACTCGTATTACTTGTCACAGTGCTACACTTATTGATCACATTTTCGTAAACCAATGCCATGCTATAACAAAGTCAGGCATTATAACTGAATCGCTATCTGATCACCTTGCCACATTTACCGGCATACTTCTCGACACTAATAGAATAGGAAATAAATTGAAAAATGAAACTTGTGAATCATCAAACCGAGTAATAAATGAAGAGAAAATCGCTCGTTTTGAGGAGAAAATAGCGTCTATTGATTGGAATTTTTTACACAACGTTGACGGGACAAATACAAAATTTGAAGCTTTTCACACTAAATATGAAGAAGTCTATAATGAGTGTTTTCCAGTTAAAAAGAAAAAATCAAACCACAGAAAAAACTCTAAACCGTGGATATTAGATTGGCTTCAATGTGCATGCAATCGAAAGAACCAACTATATAAATCCTTTGTTAAAGAGCCTACTGAAAAAAATGAAAAAACTTATAAGCATATGAAAAAGTTTGTTGAAAAACAAGTAGATATTGCGAAAAAGAAGTATTACGCATCATATTTTAAAAAGCATGCGAGCAATAGCAAATTACAATGGCAAATGATTAATCAAATATTAAACAAGAAATCAAAAGAAAAAATAAAAATAAGTAAGATTAACTATAAAAATAGAGTTATAACCGACTCACAAGATATAGCTGACAGTTTTAATGATTATTTTACTAATATAGCTGAGAACCTAAAGAGCGAAAACAATCTGGTTCGCGGTGCAGGATCAGTAGGACATTCTCTTCCCCAATCTAGTCGATGTGATTTTGATATGGAGCTGGAGGACTCCTCGCCCTCCGAAATTGCTGAAATCATACATGATCTTAAGAACAAATCGACTTCAGATATGAATATACAGCCTCTTAAAAAGGTTTGCAATGTGCTGTCTCCAGTAGTTAATCACCTGATCTCACACTCCCTTCACGAAGGAGTATTCCCCGAAAAGCTCAAACTTGCTAAGGTTATCCCACTCCATAAAGGAGGATCGCGCAGCGAAATTACAAACTACAGACCAATCTCACTTTTGTCCTGCTTCTCAAAGATATTCGAAAAAATAATGCATGCACGTTTAGTAAAGCACCTAAAATCACGTAATATTCTATATGCGTCGCAATTTGGTTTTAGATCGGGTCACAGTTGTGAACATGCGTTGCTTGAAGCTCAGTTTAACTTACATAAAGCTCTAGAAAGGAAGCAAGTGTCAGCATTACTGCTTCTTGACTTCTCCAAGGCGTTTGACCTAGTAGACAGTGAGATACTGCTACATAAACTGGAGCACTATTGGTGTAAGAGGCCTTAGCTTATCCTGGTTTGAGTCTTATCTAACTAACCGGAAACAGTATGTTCACGTCAACGGTCGCAGTTCAGAAAAAATGGGATTGGAACATGGAGTTCCTCAAGGGTCCATTCTTGGTCCTATATTGTTCATTATTTACATAAACGACCTTGCAAATGTAAGCGATATAGCCCATTATATTTTCTTCGCTGATGATGCAAACATCATCGTTTCTGCCGACACGTACACTGAACTGAACATGCGTGCAAACAGAGTTTTAAATACTGTACAGACATGGGTTAAAAACAACGGTCTTAAACTTAATGTAGGAAAAACTAAATACATGATATTCACTAACAGATTACCAGAGGATATAAATATTAGTATAGAAGGACAGCGACTAGTGAAAAGTGAACATGAACGATTTTTAGGTGTCATTATTGACTCAAAACTTAGCTGGAGCCAGCACATTAAACAGTTAAAGACTAAAATATCCAGAAATGCAGGCGTAATGATGAAACTTAAAAGTTCCATTCCGAATAAAGCTCAAAAAATGCTATACAATAGTTTAATTCAATCTCACCTGTATTACTGCGCTACTGTTTGGGGTACTAAATCTTTAAATTCCATTCAGTCTTTATTCTCTGCTCAAAAGAAAGCTATTCGCGCCACTGATTCAGAATATCATAACTATTTTTACGACAAAGAAAAACGTAAACTACCATCTCACACAAAATCCATCTTCAACAAAATAGGAATTTTAGCTCTTCCTAATCTCATTGCTAAAAGCTGTCTAACTTTGATGCACAAGGTTTATATGGGAGTAGCACCATCGAGTATCTGTAGTATATTTGAAAAATCACTGCTTAGACAAACGGAAAGGAGAAATCCAAAGTATTTTGAAATTAAGTTCAACAGATTACGGATCACCGATTATAGCATCTCTAACGTAGGACCACGATTATATAACAACACGATAAACGAAATAAATAAAATCCTTCCCTTCAACGTACCTAAGTTACAAGATAAGTTTATTAATTCATACAAGGACAACATTGTACGTTACTTACAGGACAAACAAAAACTTGACCTAGAAAACCTTTCGTGGACGGACAAGAACTTTGTCCTTTACAACTTTTAAACAAAATATTAGCAAAATATAACAGCTGTAAGAATCCTAAACGTTAGTGCAGTCAAATAAATGAACTGCGATAATGCATTTGACAGTCAGTCACTGCAATTTATTCTGCAACTTATTTTTCAATTTTCACTGCCACACTTAGGCTTATCTTGCCTACACATTTTTTTAAAACGAAATTCCTTGCGCGCCGCGTAATAAAATTATTTGGATTTCTACCGCTTTGATAAATGACTACATGAAGATGGGGAGTTAATATTGTTGATTTATTTAATATAGATTATTTATTCTTTAGTGTAGATTAACTTTATTTTTATATATTTTACCAAGTGTGAAGGATCAACCATACGTTATTGATATTTTTGAAATATTTAACGCTAAATTGATATAATAATAAATGATTGTAATATTTTTATTGAGGCACATGCCACCCCATCGCGGGTTTACTACTACTACTACTAGGACAAGAGTTATACTTGGGAATGTTTTTTAATGGACAGGGAGAATTGACGCACCTGCCAATACAACTAGTGTACACATATTGCTCGCCAAACATGTGATTGCAATTGATGTTGTCATTTGGTAAAGTTATCAATGGTTTTTCTAACCCAAAAATGGCACTATCGGGGAAAATGAATTCCTTAGAACTGCAACCTCGAGTTAGTTTCCAAATTTGCTCCAGGCCGTCCATGCAGTAAGACAATCGTTTACTAAGTCCTTGGTGATAATTAAAAACCGTTTTCATCACACCAATCGAGCCTCTAGACGCTTGGCAGATTCTGTTTTCATTTCCGCATGTGTCAATGCCGTCACATAGATTGTTAAATTCGACAAATCCTGGATTTCCAGTTCTACACAGAAAGACATTCTCACAAGTGCTATTGTTAATCACATATCTTCTGGTTTTACCGACTCCACAAGTCGGCCTAATATCTTTCTCGTCGTTACCGTCCATGCAATCCTTTATTCCATCTCCTAGCCATGCAAGAGGAAGTGGTTGACTAAAGGTTCCGTTTCCACCTCGCCTAACACAAGTTTTCAAAGTTCTCGCTGAACAGATTAAGATTCTTTCATCACTCTGATCGTGGCAGTCTACCACCCCGTTACATAGATGGTGTTTGTGTACCCTACAGGATGGAGAAACTTGTTCACATGCGGTATCGATGCTATCATCACAAAATGCTAATGTTCCTTCTCCGCAGATTGTGTACTTTGATACCGTCGATATATAGCCATGAATTGCACAGGTCACACCAACCCTGGACTGGTCTGTGCAGTTGAATTTATCGACATTTATCGACATATCACTACATAGTGTTAGAGTGCATCTTGTTGTGTTAAAAATAGGAACCGTATAATCACTGTATAACGGGTAGTGAAGATTACTATTCCCGGTTATATGTTTCTCGCATAGATTCATTTCGGATGTGATTTTAGGGTGGCACTTCATCATTATCTCATAAATACACCCATGATAGTCAAGTTCAATATCTGGGGGTACCATCATCCCCCTTTCATTTTCACAACATAAATGCTCATGGTGCCCTGTGCAAATGTATTCAGGTTTTACGTAAGTGGTTTTCCCAGTGTCACCTCGATAACAGTATTGACCATATGTGAGACCGTTGCAATTTGCCTCGTCTTCACAATCCCTTCTGTCACATCTATCATTGCAGATATAGTCGCGAAAGGTAACTTCCCCACTTGGCAAGACAACAGTTTTATTACTAATCCTTGGAGTTGGAATTTTCTCTACCAACTCAGCTTCGACCTTATCCTGATAGTGATCGTTGACATAAACTCGCCAATTACAAATAGCATTTTTGTAGGACTTGACTTGATTTTCCTGAAAACCGCATGCCTGATATGACTGGTGGTCATTTTCACACTTGTGGTTGAATTCACCGCTCATTGTGCCTCCCGAAATTGCCATTATTTCCATTCCACTGTACCATGCATTTGAATTGTGACACTTGAAGATATGACTTTTACAAATCCATTTTAGGAAGCCTCCGTAACTTCCGATAACACAGGTCTCTGAAATAAAATGAAAGGAAATTTCTGATTGGTTACTTTATTAGATTTTAGAATTATTGAATTGCAATGAAATACCTTCTAATAAGTATGTAGTAACGCTAGTAACGCTAGCAAGGCTGGTAACACTTGTAATGCTAGTAACGCTAGTAGCGTTAGTAACGCTAGTAGCGTTAGTAACGCTAGTAACGCTAGTAACGCTTGTAAATTATGTAACGCTACTAGTATTTGCCTCACATTGTAGGCCTGCCGCTGGCGAGTGCGCGGCTGTATCGTGACTTTCGCCCCGATACTGAATGGAATGACAATGATGGTCACGTGATACAAACTAGTATTATTACCGCAGGATGATGTTTCTGGATATCCTGACCATATCTAATAATAGTAACTTATAGCTTAAACTGTTACTGTTTCAAGTATAGACAAATTAATTCCGAACTTTACATTCAAAATTATCGACATTGTTTGCTTTTAACTGTTTTAAATAAATTTTGTTTGCTTTTAACTGTTTTAAATAGATTTCCATACCTGTGACTGTATCGGAGCTGGAGCACAGGGATCGTTTGAGGAGTATCACTCTTGAAAGCAACAGAATTATAGCTACCACTCTCATCTTACTATGTTGTTGACAACATGCAACTTGAATAACTATTATTAGCTTTTAGTTTTAGTTATACTTATTCACTCGTCAGTGCACTATCACATGACTTGGATGTTTTACAGTTTTACAGCCGAAAAAAAAGGTAGTACCTATAATACCCTTACCATACCTTTGCCCCAAAACTGTAACCTTATACATAGTTACTTACATAGTCAGGGAATTGGAAAGAGTGAGAAGATCTGTGAAAAAATGCAAGTTGATTTTGGTTCTTACGGTTAGGGTTTATTTACAAACATAATTATTCTAACCCTATATTAACCAAAGCTACAAGTACAAGCTAGAAACATCTTTAATCAACTCACAAGTAAGAGTGCCTCTTGAGCAGATATAAATTCCGCCCTCCCTAAAAAAGATTCAATAAACAGGATTAAACAGGATTAAACAGGATTAAACATAAATTTGTCAATGAGAGCCCTAACACTCACGTCTTGACTATACATCAATACAATAGAAATAAATAAATAAATAATGTGCAAGAGTTTTCTTAAAATAAAAATTTAAAAATCATAAAAATTTAACTTCGTCACATCTTTTGTTGAAAGAGAAACAAGTGCAAATAAAATAATTTAATTCCCATGAACATGTTCCAAAATGATATGATATGGTGATCGTGATATGAAATGAAATGAAGCTCGACTTGACCGTCACGTGTCCGCAGAGGAGTTCTGTTGAGGTGTAGCGGGGACTTTACAGCTGGACTTCAGCAGATCCTTCTTAGTGACTTCCTTCTTCGGGAAACGCCTGTTGTTTGCTCTCACCAAGAACCTCGCTGTCTCTCTTATGAGGCTGGCATCTGTGAATAGCCCCTCTAAGTTAGCGAAAAGACAGGTTTTGGCTCTCTGACTAAAGCGGTGTCGGTAGTCTTCATACAGGGAGCAGGTCCGGAGGACGTGTACCTCATCTTCGATGATGGGGTCGAAGAATGGCATTTCTGCGAAATTTTCGAGCATGTCCATGTCCTCTGTTGAGCAAGCTTTACATATCCGAGGTACGATCTGGTTTCTTTTGTGGGTTCCATGACGTCCTGTCTCAATATTGAAATTGTGTGAGCTTGATCTGAATTGAGCCAGCTTTTTGGATTCAGCGTGCGACAGATTCATATTATTGAGGTACTGCTCATAGCCAAAACTCATCTTTATGGTGTTGTAGAACATTAGTTTCTTGTTGTTCCATCTCTCAGTGTTCCATATCTGCCTGAAGTTGGAACGCATCGCTTCTTTGATTTGTGAAGGTGAGAGTTTTAGATGATGTCCATTGGGTTGGTTTAGAACCGACCGTGCAGTCTCGATGTTGGTGTTCCAAGAAAGACTGAGGCTGCGTTGCTCTTTGAAGGCATGTCGCACAAGACTGTTAGATCCAGCTTTCTCCATTTTATCTAATCTTTCCCAGTAGTTATACACTTGGGATGATAGCTCTATCGCCAAAGGGTAGCGTCCTGTGTCACCCCAAATTGCCGCATTTGATGTTTGTTTATTGACGTTGAGAGTCCACTTGAGAAACGAGATGTGAAGTTTTTCTAGTGGATCTTGCCTGATCTGTTTTAGGTTGGGAAAGTTAATTTAATATAAATTAGCCTAAATGTTACGAGCGTGTGTGATTTCTTTACACACAAATACTAAATCTTTTCTACAAGTCGAGTCCCCAGTAACAGTAACAGTTGAAACTAACTATTTCTACAAACAGTTTGTAAGTAAAAGTCGGAGACCAACCGTTCTAAAAGGCCACCTCGTTAGCTTTTTGTGTTAAAAGCTATTTCTCGACGCTTATCACTTCTCTAGACGATGCTTAAAACATTTGAACTTCGTGGTATTTTTGTATTCAATGCCATGAGGGCGTTTTGGGCCACACCCTTTTCCAGGGTAATTCGCGGTCACTCGAATTTTTGTATTTTGGCGCTGCAGGAAGATCGTAGAGATTATTCAGATACCACAAAATGTGCCTAATAGTAGTATATACTATATATGATACCAATATTTATATACGATTTATGAAGCATTACATACCTTAAAATGCTTATTTTCGGAAATATGGCCGAAAAACGGTTTTTGGCTTGACACAGTTTATACAACTAACGAATTTCCCTTTCGTCTCGGACTATAATCATCACAACACGAAATAAAAGACTGTGATTATCTACAACCTACAGAGTTATTAATGTACCACTACCAGCACTAGTAGTTATAATAATATAGGTACAGGATGATCATCCTGGACCTATGTGGCAAGTTTGCTCTCTACTAAAAAATGGTTTCCATATTAAATATTAATATAAGCTACAACATGCAACTTTAATTACTCATAATTAGTGCAACTGTGTTGAGCGTGCTACGGACTTGACTTTAAGTTGCTTATTATAGATACTCAGACAAAGCATATTTGTTCGAATATATCCAGTGTAGATTATATTTAGGTAGATATTATGCCGTTAAGATAATTGGAGGACTGCATCGCCGCTTCGACGCGCAACACGTATTATCATGCTTGCTTCGCTTCGAAGACGAAATGATCGTTCGCGTTGCAGAGCTATCAGATCTGGAAGGGTTGGCATCGTCAATCAACAGTAATCACTGCCTTTGACCGCCTAGCTCAAGCTGTGGTGTGAGGCCGGTAGTTGTTCTTAAACTTTTGGGAAATTCATTCGCCATGATCAATGTAATAAATATATTTATAAGTATACTGTATAACCACTGTTAATTAGCGGACTAAAACCTGTCTATCACTTTTTCCCATTCACTAACGGCCTGCAAATTATTGTTACGCATCGTTAGTCATTAGTGCCGAGTATTGCCTCGGTACTTATGACCAATACCTTTATTATCAGCGTGATACAGTATGGTGTCCTAAAATCTCTACACTTTGTTTCCTGAAACAATCTGCTGCCAGATTACCTGATCGTTTTCCTGATTTCTCAGTCATTGTGAGCTCATTGAATGTAGCAAAAGTTAGCAGGAGCGTTGTAGCTTTTACTTGAGGGACTTCTTCTAATTTGAGACTGCTGTGGCTATCACACTTTGATTTGTAGTGTCCGTAGCCATCACACGTATAACGGCACTAACAATTATAAATAAATATATTTACAAGAATAATCACTGTTATTGTTAATTAGCGGACTAACATCGGTCCCATTCATTCACGGCCTACAAATAATTTATTATTGGCGAATGAATTTCCCAAGGGTTTGAGATCTTAAAGAGTTAAGAGTCAAGAACAGCTGACCACGCACCACAGCTTGAGCTAGGCACTAGTACTTAGCAGTGATTGCAGTGATAACTGTTGATTGACCCTTCCAGATCATAGAGGTCTGCAACACATGCTTGCTTTGCAAATCCATTATTTTTATCTCTCTATGACTATAATAATAAAGTAATAAGCAATTTAAAGTCATGTCCGTAGCCCGCTCGTCGCACGTGCATTGATTATGAGTAATTAAACTTGCATGTCGTAGCTTATTATTATTATATATAACCCATCCTCTACAACTACTGGTGCATTAATAACTCAGTAGGTTGTAGATAATTGCAATCTTTCATTTCGTTTAGTGACATGATTATTTACAAACTGTTTGTAGAAATAGTTAGTTTTAACTGTTATTTGGAAATTGGGACTCGACTTCTAGAAAATATTTAGTATTTGTGTGTAAAGACTAAAGTAATCACACACGCTCGTAACATTTACTATTTAGGCTAATTTATATCAAATCTTTTTTAGGAAGGGCGGAAGTAATATCCGCTCAAGAGCTGCACTCTTACTTTATACTTGGCTAGGGTTAGGATTATTAGGATTTAGGTTTGGATTATTAGGTTTGTGAATAAGCCCTAGACGTTAGAACCAAAATATCTCTCTCTCTTCTCTCTCTCTCTCTCTCTCTCTCTCTCTCTCTCTCTCTCTCTCTCTCTCTCTCTCTCTCTCTCTCTCTCTCTCTCTCTCTCTCTCTCTCTCTCTCTCTCTCTCTCTCTCTCTCTCTCTCTCTCTCTCTCTCTCTCTCTCTCTCTCTCTCTCTTTCTCTCTCTCTCTCTCTCTCTCTCTCTCTCTCTCTCTCTCTCTCTCTCTCGCAGAACCTGAAACGGAAATTAGCTTCTGACACCTAAGAAACATCCCCTAACCTCTTTGGGACAATTTTGAAAAACCTAACTGCAGTACTAGCAAAACTGCGCGTTTTGATCCAGAAACACATTTTTTAAAAGATTTTGCCGGCGTATCCTCTAAAATCACCTAATTCAAGGTTGTTAAATACGTATTAGGAGGGAATACGTATTGGAATACGAATACGTATTAATCCTCGAAAATTGACGTATTCCCCCGTATTACGGCAAGTTGTTGCGCGGCTTTTGGCTTGAAGTTGAAATTGATCGCGGACGGTCTTCAAATTCTGAACATCAAAATCATTAAATATGTATTAATATGTAATTGATAATTTCGCAAAAAATGTTAGCTTATCGGATTATCCATGAAATTTGATTACAAATTTAAGTTATCATGTATAACTGCACTCCTTTAATAATGCATGATCAATGATGAGGGTGGCGCGCCGCTCCTACTAAATCGCTCGCCCAAATTTTAAGAAAATTCTTGTGAAAAGGCCCTTTAGGCATGAAAGTGATCTGGATAGGTGTATTTTTGGACGCTGATTCCGAATCATCCCCATGACGTAGGGTTAAAATGCTTCCCTGGATCGGAGAGTTATGGGCAAAAAACCGTTTTGGTCACGTGACAGGCTAGTAAAACGTGAATTCGATTATTTTAATTTAGGCCGGGCTCGGGTTAGGGTTGTGATTAAGATTATGGATAGCTTCGGGGTTATGGTTAGACTTAGGGTTAGGGTTGGGATTTGGATTTATGTAAAACCGTTTTGTACGGCTGCAAAACCAAAAAACCAAAGTCACGTGAAATTTTTGGGCGAGCGATTTAGTAAAAGCCGTGGCGCGCAGCTAGTGTAATGTTTAATTTTGACAAATCAGCGTATTACGGCGTATTATGGCGTATTCGTGGACGTATTTAACAATCCATAGAAATTACCGTATTCCGGCGTATTACGACGTATTCTTTATTAGAACCGAATACGTCGTATTATTTCACGAAAATTTGACGTATTTAACAACCTTGACCTAATTTGTCTAATTTTAGGTATGGGCGCTAAAAGCTTAAAAGGGGAGGGGCGCCAATAGGGGGGGGGGGGGCGCTTTTTCGGCGGGGCGCGCCAACATGCAATTGCAACGTTAGTGTTACGCCACTGAATTGTTCAATGTAATGAATTGTTCAATGTAATGAAAATCTGTCATTAAAATAAAACATAATAAAATGAAACATAATGAAACTGAGTTGAAAGCTAATGTAAAATACAAAATATATCTCATTACCCAATCGCAGTTTACTTGTCGAACCTTAATAATAATACGACCTGAACTAAGGTTCATGTAGCGAGTGAATAAGTACCTATGTAACTAAAAGCTAATTATAATAATTCAAGTTCAATTGTGCATGCTGTCAACGACATAGTAAAATGAGAGTGGTAGCTACAATTCTGTTGCTTTCACGAGTGATACTCCTCAAACGATCCCTGTGCTCCAGCTCCGATACAGTCACAGGTATAATAATTTATTCTGGATAAAAAAGGTTTAAAAAAGTTAAAAGCAAAAATTTCGGAACTTTTTTTTATATAAATTTGAAACAGTAACAGTTTTAAGCCATTTAAGAAGTGAAATCTTTATTATTAGATTTTATCAAGATATTCAGAAACATCATCCTGCAGTACTTATACTAGTAGCGCTACAAACGTAACTACTATACTAGCGTTACTATCGTTACTACCGTTACTACCGTTACTATCGTTACAAATACAATCGTTACTAGCGTTACTGGCGTTACTAGCGTTAATAGTGTTACTACTTACTAGAAGCTATTTCATTGCAATTCAATTATTCTTAAATCGAATAAGACAATCAATCGGCAATTATATTCAATTTTATTTCAGCGACCTGTGTTATCGGAAGTTACGGAGGCTTCCTAAAATGGATTTGTAAAAGTCATATCTTCAAGTGTCACAATTCAAATGCATGGTACAGTGGAATGGAAATAATGGCAATTTCGGGAGGCACAATGAGCGGTGAATTCGACCACAAGTGTGAAGATGACCACCAGTCATATCAGGCATGCGGTTTTCAGGAAAATCAAGTCAAGTCCTACAAAAATGCTATTTGTAATTGGCGAGTTTATGTCAACGATCACTATCAGGATAAGGTCGAAGCTGAGTTGGTAGAGAAAATTCCAACTCCAAGGATTAGTAATAAAACTGTTGTCTTGCCAAGTGGGGAAGTTACCTTTCGCGACTATATCTGCAATGATAGATGTGACAGAAGGGATTGTGAAGACGAAGCAAATTGCAACGGTCTCACATATGGTCAATACTGTTATCGAGGTGACACTGGGAAAACCACTTACGTAAAACCTGAATACATTTGCACAGGGCACCATGAGCATTTATGTTGTAAAAATGAAAGGGGGATGATGGTACCCCCAGATATTGAACTTGACTATTATGGGTGTATTTATGAGATAATGATGAAGTGCCACCCTAAAATCACATCCGAAATGAATCTATGCGAGAAACATATAATCGGGAATATTAATGATGACTACCCGTTATACAGTGATTATACGGTTCCTATTTTTAACACAACAAGATGCACTCCAACACCTTTATGTAGTGATAACGTCGATAAATTCAACTGCACAGGACAGTCCAGGGTTGGTGTGACCTGTGCAATTCATGGCTATATATCGACGGTATCAAAGTACACAATCTGCGGAGAAGGAACATTAGCATTTTGTGATGATAGCATCGATACCGCATGTGAACAAGTTTCTCCATCCTGTAGGGTACACAAACACCATCTATGTAACGGGGTGGTAGACTGCCACGATCAAAGTGATGAAAGAATCCTAATCTGTTCAGCGAGAACGTTGAAAGCTTGTGTTAGGCGAGGTGGAAACGGAACCTTTAGTCAACCACTTCCTCTTGCATGGCTAGGAGATGGAATAAAGGATTGCATGGACGGTAACGACGAGAAAGATATTTGGCCGACTTGTGGAGTCGGTAAAACCAGAAGATACGTGATTAACAATAGCACTTGTGAGAATGTGTTTCTGTGCAGAACTGGAAAACCAGGATTTGTCGAATTCAACAAGCTATGTGACGGCATTGACACATGCGGAAATGAAAACAGAATCTGCCAAGCGTCTAGAGGTTCGATTGGTGTCATGAAAACGGTTATTAACCATCACCAAGGACTTTGTATGCGCTTGTCTTACTGCATGAAAGGCCTGAAGCAAATTTGGAAACTAACCCATACTTGCAGTTCTGAGCAATTCATCTTTCCCGATAGTGCCATTTTTGGATTAGAAAAACCATTGATAACTTTACCAAATGACAACATCAATTGCAATCACATGTTTGGCGAGCAATATGTATACACTAGTTGTATTGGCAGGTGCATCGACTCTCCCTGTCCATTGAAAAACATCCCCAAATATAACTCTTGTCCTGGTCAATATCCAGACAGAGCAGGAACCATTATCAACAACGAGTACCTCACATTTGCTATGAAATCGAAAGGGGAAAACAGCAGCGTGTACATAAACAATATCTTTGTTTGTGACAATGGAATAAGATGCGTCTCTTATTCAGAGGTGTGCGATCTAGTGGATGATTGTGGGGATGGGTCAGATGAAGCACGCTGCACTAATCATTTCAAGTGTAACTCTTCTGGACATTACATACCGAGAACAAGTAAATGTGATGGTAAGATTGATTGTTTAGATTCATCAGACGAGTGTAATGATGATTGTTCAAAAGAAATACTTGATGGATTTGCACTGAAGGGCCTCTCTTGGACAATCGGTCTTTTGGCAATTATGGCAAACCTCATAATAATAATTGTCAGCATTTTATCATTCAAGAAGTGTAGAACCACTGTTGCTCTGACAAATAAATCATTAGTCATCATGATAAGTATAGGTGATCTCCTAGTTAGATCATATCTCCTAGCAGTATCTTTGTTCGATGGAGTAGTCCATGGTGAGGAGTACTGTAAGGACCAGACTACTTGGCTTTCAAGCAGCGAATGCTCTATACTCGATGTCACAAGCACCATTGGGTCTCATCTTTCCCTGTTGGCAATGACTGTTTTGAGTTTGATGAGGGTTCATGGCATCTGGAACTCGATGAGAATTCCAGGAGGGGTTTCTATACAAAATTCTGTCAAAGTTATTGCTGTAAACTTAATCATTCTTGTCTTATCAGCTACAGTAGCATCCATTCCTATAATGAAATATTTTGACGATTTCTTTGTCAATGGAATAAGATATGACAATGAACTGAAGCTTTTTAGGGGCCTGGTTAGCAAAGAGACTCACACACAAGTATTCAAAGAACACTTCGGACGCATGGATAATAGGATTTTAAGTTGGGATACAATAGATGGGATGGTTTTTGACATGTTCTCCCATGATACTCTGGCAGAGGATTTCACAAAAACTCAAACAAAAGTAGGATTCTACGGGAACGATGGAGTTTGTTTATTCAAATACTTTATACGGAGATCAGATCCACAACAGGCGTTCGTATGGGGTATTCTAACACTGGACTTCATTTGTTTTGTGGTGATATCGATTTGTTACATCATTATCAGCATACTATCTACCCGATCTTCAAATAATGTGACCTCCGGAAGAAACGATAAACAGACTCGTCAAAGAAACAGGCGAATGAACCAACGGATTTCTTTCATAATCATAACAGACTTTCTCTGCTGGATTCCATTTATCATTATCTGTATGTTTCATTATCTAGAGATCCTTGATGCTACACTATGGTATTCAGTCTTCTCGATGGTGATTCTACCCATCAACTCTGTGATTAACCCCCTCCTCTACAACGATATTTTCAAAGCAAAAGTTATGGTGGTACTATCCCGGACTAACACTAGAATACTTGAGCTTACTGCGAGCTTCCGCTCTCTAACTGTAATAACTACTCCACAAGAGAACATCGAAATGCAGGAGATCTCTCAAATAAACAGCTGAAATTTAGGAGATTAAAATCGTCATTTGGTTTTCGTGAGGCCGACTCAATGAATGATGAAATTTAGCTGTGTCGTGGTCCGAATGCAAATAATTAACTTGTTGAGTTGTTGCCTGTTGGGTTGTTAGAATTTGAATAAGAAATTATTAGTACTAAGACGAATAACAACATTTTAAATATCGTGCAAGAATGGTTAAATGCGAGCGACCAATTTTGTTCTCGGTTTCATTTGGGAAGTGCCATTTATATACATTTTACTTCTTTGCTTTACTACTTTTTTGTTTGAGAGAAGGAGACGCTGCGCTAGCCACAGTCCACTCTACCGTATTTCGGGTTTTGATCAAAATATAATACGCGTACGTCAACAAAAACCAGTAGAATCTAGTTATACACGTTAAATGCCTGCACAGTGTTTCAGTCTCTGCACGCATAAAATATATTTATACGGATACCAACGCAATGGTGACGTACGCCAGTCGCCATTCGTCAATTTTTGATGTAATTTTACATTATTCTGTACTTATCATTTAATAATAATATTATTACTGTATTTCAGTACTGCTGTGCTGGCGCGTATTTTACTATTTACCTCATAATATTACCGACTAAGGTGTGCAAATTTCTTCAAAATATTCACATGGCTGTTTCTTATTCCTGTCCTTTTATAATATAATATAAATATAACATTGAATTAGAATATTTTGAACAAAAATAAACGGCCAGCTAAACAACTTCTGATGAGTCTAAATGAAGGAAAAATAGTAAAGGGACATAATACTAATAGCGAACAAACGTTGAAATTTTTAAAAAGGGCTCCCGACAGTTGAATCCAACCTAAATCGATACATTGTCGAACGCTTATTCCGAATCACATCACATGGCATAGCGTTAAAATGCTCCCCTGGCGAGATATAACTATAAGCGAAAAGTCCAATGTTGTCGTTCAACATTTCTCTTCCGCTTCCAGAATCCAGTTCCCAAAATAAAATGTATGTCTAAATAAGTTGCTGAAGGGTCATCTCAATTTAAGTGGACAAACTTTTATTTGTCATTCTTCTAGGGATACAAAATAACTGTCCTCCTTATTAATACCTTATCGAACCTATGTCCGTCCAAATAATGTCCGTCCGTTTAAGGTCCGTCCAAATTAAAGTCTGTTGATATTTTCAAAAATTATTCCACTTACTGTCTAGGATATGACAACTTTTAAATTTCAGTTAATTTCAAGTTCTATCATCGGACTAAACTATATCATTGAATCAATGAATAACAAGTTATTATAAAATTTAAATATTCTAAATATCATATTATGGCACTTCTGCACTTTCTTAATTTACAGTTTAGTTACTATTAATCTACCTCTACATCTTGTAGATCTCTTACAACTGGTTGTTTATCCAACTCGTAGCTGTACCGGGTAATGAGCGATATCAACTGCTCTACCAGAGATACTAGAATGCCTGAAGTACAACTTGAGCTTTATCTGTAGGCAGTAGACCCCACTTGACATAAGCTACCTTCGGTGGTTCATGTCAACGACGATACCTTCTACCATACCAACCATCTTGATGATATAGAATTCGAAAACCGGGATATCTTCCGAGGGATATGGCCGACGTACCTTCATACCTCATCTGCACAGCATTTAACATTTTTAATGCCTAACAACTGCTTTTCTTACTTGCTGTATGAAAAATTGAATTAAAAATTATCTGTTAAAATTGAAAAAAAGATGGATAAATTCGGATTTTTAATGATTTTGAACCACTTCGAGCGTTCATCTTAATGTCCGTTCAACATTATGTCCGTTCACATAATGTCCGTTCAAATAAAGTCCGATAAGGTATTTACAACTGAATATAAAATGACCGAATACTATACTATTACTCATGACTTATGGCCGCAAATATTAACAACAAAACAGTTTTGGTTTTGGGTTTACTTTTAACGACGAATATAATATCACATGAGTAGATAAAAAGTATAAATTTCAGTAATTCGAAGCAGATTTTAATTCACGACCATTATGCTTCACGTTAAATTACTTAATTAGATTACAGTGCCTCTTGACGCATGATCCATTGTTTCAATGACTTTAGTACAGTGTCACCTGTCACAAATCCACAAGATAACATAAGTTTTTACCTAACATTTTAAAAGACGGGATTTACCTTTAAATAACACACCATTTTTAAATCTTTCCAGTTTCATAACCAGTCACTTTCTTTTTGTCCAAATTCTCCGTAATCCATTGCCGATATTTCTGCTTACTTCATTTGTCATCACTTGCTCGGAAAATGTCATGGCCATGTGAGATATGGAACACGACTCAAGTGCAGACAAGAAGATTGGAGTCTTTCCATCAATACTGCTTAAGAAGAATCCTGAGAGTGAGGTGGTTCCATCGAGTAAGTAATGAGGATGTTTTCAGAAGGGCATCAATAACTGCCCTTGCTGACATAATAACAACAAAACGGCTGCGTTGGTTTGGACATGTCAGTAGAATGCCTGAAGATCGGTTGCCCAACTATTTACTTGAATGGAAACCCAAGCATGGGAAGAGATCAAGAGGCAGGCCTAGGAAGAGCTTAAATGATGTATTCATTGAGAATGCTGAGCAGAGATTGGATCGTAATGGACTCACGATTGATTGTATGAGAAGATTAGCTGCAGACCGAAAGGGATGGAGAAACGTTACCCGCCGAAGTTTTATAATACAAAGTAATGACGCAGTCGACGCAGACTAATCCTTTTGGATGGAGATCTCGCCATGTATGTAACATAAAATCTGAACAAGGGGCGAAAAGGGAATTTTTTGGCCTCATTTGGCCTATCCTGTCTAACTGCAGTCTAACTGCACGATAGTTGCCCTTTGTAGTTTAAATTTACATTCCTTGTTTTTCCCATATTTTTTGCCTAATCTTACAGTTCTGTTGGTGAATCGGTAGATTTGCTGCAGCACATTGTGGGACATTCTGCAAAGATGATGTAAGTTAATTGTATTTGTAAGCTAGATTTCAGTTCTGGAAGCAAATTTCCTGAAATTTTTTCGAGAGAATACAATATGCATCCCTTTTTCGAACTACACTTATTTCGCAAGAGCTGCTTGCAGGCCCTAATATGCATTTAAAATCATATCATTTGAAACTGTGTTTGAAAATGATCTCTATTGCCAAATTGCTCAGCTAGGCCTTTTGCACGTGCAAAATCATCAAAAACGATTTCGCCATACTTAGTATCCATCTGCCAAAAAAATTTGGACAAGATGCAGCCTTCACTTAGGCCATCCTGCCATAAACTTAAAACTTTCTACAGGCATGGTTGACACTGACGTTTTGCTGTTTTTGAAATTCAGGCTGTGGCCAAAGCGCATGCTAAATTTGAAAAACTCTAAGATTTGGGCCCCCTCATGAAGAAAACCATTCCTACACCCCTGGATCACGATGATCAATCTACACCTAGGTATATGTTTAGTTCTTGAGGCCAAACTATGCGCTGAGTAAAATTACCTTTTCTAAAGAAATAACTAGATATTCGGCTATCTAGATCGTGTACATTTTTATTTGTCGGTGTCCGCAGTCCAGTGATAGGATTCTGCGACGACTTATTTCTCGTTGATAATTTTATTTTAAAGTGTTGTATCTGCTTTCATTTTCCCCACAATTTCCTAAAACAAAATCACCAAAAAGGAAAGTTTGGCTACCATGGAAAAAGCTCCGTGCTACACAACGTCTGCTAACTCTACTGAGTATTTCTACCTGTTCAAGAACACCTTCCAAGTTATAGCCCCTATAAACATTGTTCTGAGTGTCCTGATCTTCTTCTGGAACAGTCTGGTTATATCCTATTTCTACAAGAACTGTCAGAAGGTAACATGTGCTCTATTCTTTCTCATCGGAGTATCTGACGTTACAACGGCTATGGGACACTTGGTCTTTGACATGGCAGCTCTCATTTATTTTACTAGAGGAGAGAGTGCTACCTCTGATTCTACCATGACGTTCTGCTATGTCCTGTACAGGTTTGTAGCCCTAATTGGATACACTTCCGCTATTTTCTTAAACGCAATGTTAGCTGTGATTAGGACCATCAAGATAGTTGATCCGTTCAGGCTCACCAACATTGTGGCTGTTAAAGTGTTAGGGGCGATGTGGGGGTTGTTTCTTCTTACTGTCACTCAGTTTGACTGTGCAGTTATTTCCAGAAAAGGCTGGGGTGTGATTCTGAAGATGAGATTCGGAGAAAATCGTGATGCGTTATTTGCAGCGATTAACTACCCTGGACAAACCATCGCTTGGATAACTGAACATGGGTTACCTCGGAAATCTGTGGAAGTCCTCTTCCTCTCCATCTTTTACATCATCCCAGTCCTGGTTGTGTCTGGCAGTATGGTTGTGCAAGTTCTGAAAACTACCCGTGTATGCAGGTCTGGTATTGAGGATGAGGATAGACCTCTGATAACTGACTGGGCCTATGTTAACACTACTGTGTGCCTCTTAGCTGCTGTTTTCTTGATTTGTAACAGTGCGACCTCTTTTTACGCCATATATGTGTCAGGGCCGTATTTTAGTCACCATTTTCATGGTCACCACGTTGTTTTGGCAGTGTTTTCTTCTACTCTGCCTCTCTTCAATGCTCTGGTGACTCCATTAATCATAGTTACTAGGAGCACCAATTTGAGAACTCATTTTGTAGAGAGGTTGAGGACTGTTTGTTGTTTTTCTGGCTGAAGAAGGAATGGCCTTGTAGGTTTACAACCTACCAGGACGGTCCAATATATGGAACAGATATTTTACGAGTATCACCCGTTAAGAATGGCCTAGATACCAAGGTCCAATTTAGTGACTGTTAATTTTTTGGGCGTAAAGTTTACGCCGTAAACAATGTGAATATTATAATAATTAAGCTAATAACTAATTTGTAGCTGTACTGGGATGGAGCTAAAATATATAAGTGAAAATGTGGAAATGTTTTATACCTTGATTATTTGTTTAATGTTTTATGATTATATTAGAATCTCTTGTTTAATTGTGTACAGAATAAGAGAAGTCACATGTATGTAATTATAAATAGGCTACAGAATATAATGAAGATAAGCTCAGGAAATTAACAAAACAAAACAGTTTTCTAATTTCCGTGTGGCTGGGGAAACCAGTAATAGTCATAAAATGATACATGCACCCTGGACTTTATCTCAAGTGAAATGTACAAGAGTATGTCAGACAGTAGAGAGGTTTTACTATATTCATTATCTTGTTTTGCTTATCAGTCTGCTAGCTAATTAATCATCGCGCAGAAGTTGATTGGGCGGTGTTTTATAGATACATATACAGCTATACTACAGGTTGCAGCCAATCTCACAGTTGAATTTTTCATCACAGACCTTTTACCTGGAGACCCCAGGCTATTATAATTTTCATAAACTGCGGCAGAATGATAGGCTGAGCGCAGCCCAGTAACGATCCTTATGTCGAGAACCTAAAGTTTCCAGTTTTGTGGGTTGTAGATCCTACTCGACCCTAAGAAGTTGTGTATGATTTTGCCATGCAACAAGGTAACTCTAAGACGTCACATGAGACCAATAAACTACATCACAACAACTGTATGCTAGGACCTCAATCGTGTATTATGCCATCCTTAGTATTGACTGAATATTTGGTCACTGTACAGAAATTTTGAATTTAAGCATGGTTTCTTTTTCAGACGCTGCCCGACCATTCATCTCATCGATAAAGTAATAGTCGGGCCGGCGGAGGGGTGCATGTGAAGCCGAGCAGCATAGTTTAAATGGCCGGGATCGGGTAGCTTAGGAAAAGAATGTCAGATCAAGATCACGCGCATAGTTCAATTAAACCATGCTTATTACGCGCTACTGTTATAAGTTTTCTTGCTTTCGCGCGCTCCATTTTAGTTATTTTGCCACTTCTCAATTTCCGCGTACTAAACACGAATTCTCGTAAAATCCGGTTACTCGAGTATCGAGTGTATTCTTGGTAATCAAAACGGCACCTTTCCTTATGAAGAAATTTTAGAAGTAGGCACACTGTGTATCATTCAGAAGAAATTTATGGTTTTGAGTGAGATCAATGAAACGAGACCGATAAAAATGTCGCCTAGATCCAGCTAGGCGGTTCAAGAAAATTTCACAAAATCTCCTATATAATATCACATAAATGTTTGGAATGTAAATTAAATGTTCAAAATGTCAAAATTACAACACATTATTCATATAGTATGGAATTCGTGTGTTTGCTTTCACATGCGTTCTCGATTGTATAACATAGGAAGTCGATCTACGGTGTGAGGTACAACGGAAATCGTTTCATGCAAAGACAACAATGATAAACACTCAACCTTTCGTATCTAAACCACATTGCACCAACATAGAAATAAATAAATCTCATCAAAAATGCAGTTTTCAAAAACTCTGCTAAAAATGCTCTCAAAATTCTAACTCTTTACCATAGATTATACATCATAGATTGTAATACAAATTTGATCACTTTGTCTTCTGCACAATAATAACAGTAATGATAATTGTTACGAGAATAATGATAAAAGTGACTGATAGACAGCAAAGCCTTTTTCTTCTTGTCTTCTGATAGCGTTCAGCTTTACCCAAGAGACTGGTTCCTTCATCTACTGTTCTATGTGACTCGGCTATGTGAGCTTCTATATTATCTATCTCAGCCCCTGCAAGTATTACAAAATATTATAGGAAATGCAAGTTTATCTGATAACAGAATATTTTATCGGACATTTATCTCTTATTCCTGATTCAGAACTTCACTGATAAGGAGCTTTATTTGTCCCTTGGCTCTAGAAATGAAATATGATACAATAACGATAACATTAGCCCAGAGGAATCGTAAAAAAGGTACCTTGATCATGAACCATGTATCCAATTTGTTTCATGATATCAGCTACGGTCACCATATCATCCTGAAACAAAACAACATCAATTCCAAACTCATTAGGTAAATAAATAAGAACATAAGTTAGTATCAAAAATGAAAAACATGAAGCTGTTAAAATGCACGTCGCCTAAAAGTCAAGTTAAAAATGCCTCATAAAACCTCGATTTTCTTGATATGTTGTTCCCGCTCGAGAATCTCCTGACCGTCCAGCCAACATTCCGAGAGCTGTGCTTGAGGCTCTTCGTCGGGCAATGATCTGCCGCTGTTGTGGCGAGACCGCTTTATTACACCTCGCTCCCGCGATGATATCTGGGAGAAAATAGAGGGTTAGGAATGGGTCAATGGGAGTGCGTTATGAGGGTGAATTATGAGGGTGAGTTATGAGGGTGAGTTATGAGGGTGAGTTATGAGGGTGAGTTTTGAGGGTGAGTTATGAGGGTGAGTTATGAGGGTGAGTTTTGAGGGTGAGTTATGAGGGTGAGTTATGAGGGTGAGTTATGAGGGTGAGTTATGAGGGTGAGTTATAAGGGTGAGTTATGAGGGTGAGTTATGAGGGTGAGTTATGAGGGTGAGTTATGAGGGTGAGTTATGAGGGTGAGTTATGAGGGTGAGTTATGAGGGTGAGTTATGAGGTTGAGTTATGAGGGTGAGTTATGAGGGTGAGTTATAAGGGTGAGTTATGAGGGTGAGTTATGAGGGTGAGTTATGAGGGTGAGTTATGAGGGTGAGTTATGAGGGTGAGTTATGAGGGTGAGTTATGAGGGTGAGTTATGAGGGTGAGTTATGAGGTTGAGTTATGAGGTGAACTACTGGTGATTATATATAAGAAATATGGGTACTGGCTACTGGCTGAACCTAGAATATCCTCTATAACGATGATTGTGGTGAAGTCGAGGAATTCCACAATTAATGGCGACATTCTCTTATTACATAGGATGTGGTATTGAATTAGACTGATCACACACGTTCAAGGCACGTTGATACAGACACGACAAGGTGTATACTGTGCAATATTTAGGTCACCAAATTTTGTATTTATTAGCCTAGCACAAGCAAGGTTCAATACATTTCGTTTTACAAAACATCGTATTTTAGTGCGCACAAGGTACAACCTATAATACACAATGGTATTGTATAGGTACAATACACAAAAGAATTTTCATTTGACTACACTCAGAAATTTAGAACTAGTAAGTTACAGTACAGTGTAAAGATATTACTTGTAAATTTCATGAGAAGTAGTTACACTGTCCAACAGTTTGTAAGTAATACTACAGAATATACAATCGCTATTTCACAACAGTACAGTGTACACACACACACACACAGACAAACACACAATGGTACACGAGGTTAATTTAATGCAATTAAATACTCTATCTGATTTGATCCATGATTTGTGTAGTCCAACAATAATATGTATTAAAATGAGCAGGGTGGGCCTGTAAAGCACACTATTGGGACTATTGTGCAATAAGTGACAAAAGGCGCACGTAGGCAACACGTGGGCAACACGTGGGAAACACGTGGGTAACACGTGGACACCACGTGGGCAGCTGTGTTACTGCTATTAAACCATTTAAGTGAGGACGTATCTCTGTAGAAATGCACTGTACCACATACAGGTGGTCTAGCTGAGAGGTTTATAAACTATTTTATAATAATGTCACAATTCACATACCAAATTGTACTTAAATGATGGCTCATTAGGACAAGGTAATATTAAACATAGCTACATTGATATATAATACTATATAACATCATTGATGAAATAAATAATAAAAAGGAAACGTGATGTTACTGAAACGTCACTTCTTCTGAACATCTCATATGTGTGTATCTAAATAGCTCCCGTTATCCAATATCGAACGAACCTGTTTCTGAAGCTTAGTGTAGTGTAAGACGACGTCGTTGAGCTCCTGTTTGAATCTGCTGGTCTGTATTGCCTCATATTTGGACAACCCCCGCACATAGGATATACTGCTCACCTGAGTGGTTAGCACGTGGTTAACACGTGGTTAACACGTGGTTAGCACGTGGTTAACACGTGGTTAACACGTGGTTAACACGTGGTTAAAACGTGGTTAACACGTGGTTAACACGTGGTTAACACGTGGTTAAAACGTGGTTAACACGTGGTTAACACGTGGTTAACACGTGGTTAACACGTGGTTAACACGTGGTTAGCACGTGGTTAACACGTGGTTAGCACGTGGTTAACACGTGGTTAAAACGTTGCTATGTTGGGCATCAAAATCTGGTTTTGAGTATTTTTTCTGAAGAAAAATTTGACGAGTGAGTTTTAAACATATCATAAAGGGCACAAACTATTGCGACCTGCAATTGCACTGTTGAGCGAATGATATGGCCTTTACTGGGTTTACAAAATCTAGCACAACAATTATTAAATCTGAATTAATAAGCATGTAAACTCACTGATCGCTGACAAATGGACACTCTTCTCTGAAACGTGTGATGGATTTCACTTAGTTTAACCCAAAGCTCTTCTGTATCAGTGACGGTTCCAACTCGTTTGTTCAACTTGTCTACATCCGTCACCAGCAGATTCATCTGAAGACCAGTATTTGTAAAGTGACTAAACATTTCTTTTAAAACTTGTTGAACCAGAAATGTGTTGAATCCAAAATGTTAGACATCAGAATATGCTACTGAAGGTTCTAATGTTAAACCGACAACCGTTTATGATAACAAATGTTAAAAAAGAACTTTAAACAGACTAAAAACCTTTTTGATGTGTTCAGACAGTTCCTCCAAAGAATCCGTTACATTGAGTTTGTTGTACGACAAATCAGACATGTTTTGCGTGGAGGAGGGATGTTCAACAGAAGTCTCTAAAGTATTCTTCCTACTGTACGAAACGATATCGGATAAAGCAATTAAATTGGTACAGTAGTTACAACAACTACGTATGTAATTAAATTGTATGTAATTACGTGTGTAATTAAATTGATCCTGAGAAAACTATAGCAATCAGGATGCATCTCAACGAATTTTGTCATCACAAATTGATAAAGGTTGAAATTCTTACAAAAGTCAGGTTCTAAACAGCAAAATAGCGCAAATGTTTTAACTCTGTCCCTGTAATTGACTTAAAACTTATTTCTACTATCTCCTTTTAACAAATTTCTTAATCACATTTGAGGAATTAAAAGAATGAAATTGAACATTATGTTTTTCGTGTCCTAACATTCTTTATAATAAACCTAGATGAACTACAAATCATGATTTTAATGAAATATGAACAACAGTAAAAGATGCGATTAAAAAATTACGTGAAATGGAAACTGGAGCTAATTGGATTCCTTAAAGTTTATTGGGGAAAAATATTACCATTTTACCTTTCTTATCTCATTATTTTCATTCATCGTAGCAAAATATGATGGAGCAATAAATCAGCCTATTGCAGTGTAATGCTTATATGAACACTTTTTTAATCGTTTTATTTTGCTCATTTCAACTAATCTTTGAGTCAATTCACAATTGTTTTGTAATACAGTCAAACTTTACGACTCCCCAGATTTATCAGACATATTTATTGCAAAAAATAAATATTGTGTACTTAATTTTTTTCCCAAGGAAAAATGTCCATGGAATGAAATGATTTTAATGAAAGTTTTGCTAAAGGATCACAAAGGAACCGAGGTAATAAAATTAACTGAAACATTTACCAGCTACATCTTACTATGTTACTATATATAAAGCAAGACGATATAGGTATATATACAGGGGGGGGCCGGGGGGGGGGGCAAAAGTCAGTACCCATACGTTGGCCTTAATAGCTCAGTCACTGAGTGCCCAATTGAAATAATTCTTTCTAGTATGACTTACTACCACCACTGGTTCGAGGAATTTGTCAAATCGAAAAGATATTCGTGTTCATTTTGATAGTTTGGATAGTCGGATCGAGCCAAATTTTATTGAATGGTGTTTGGCGATTTAAATAACGTTTGTCCTGATAAAATGAGAGTTCTAGCTTCTCAGATGACCGAGATATGAAGCATAACGAGTTTGTTCATTACGTGTGATCAGGTGATTGGGTTGAGGCTAGATCCGCATCATGGGAATCGTGCAGAGAGCCCAATTACGGTGTCGTAATTGGGTAATCATTGAGTACCCAATCAATTTTGCTAACGAGATAAACAAATTGCTTGATAACTTCGTCATTTTAAATCCGTTTCACACCATCTTTTCAGATTATATTCCGGATTAAATGACCTATTGCAATATGTTACAACGGAGTCTCTAACATGTTCACAAACACCAGTATAAGCAATTCAATGTTGATTGGGTGTGGCCCCCAAAAATCGAATTTTCAAATTTTGGTGACGGAATCCTCGAACAAGTAAGGTACAGTATGCCATCTGCAAAGCAACAACTCTCAAATATAAAACACGGAGGTGGTATAAGACCCAACGTATGGGTACTGACTTTTGGCCCCCCCCCCCCCCCCCCTGTACATATATATATATATAATGATGTTTGTTTGGAGAAATCCAGTTTCAAGAGTGCTCCATCCGGGAGGGGAACAACGATTCTACAAAGTTTCATGTAAATATATATATATCTGTTACCATTTTACTGACACCACGACTTCAACTTTAACAAGACTTTCCGCCAAAACCGTGAGAGATATACTTTTGAAACTTTTTTGGCTGTGTCGAATGCTTTTATGGCCTTTTGGTCAGTATATAGAAATACAAAATTGGTCAATGAATAAATAATTTAGGTCCTGAAAAATGGACCCCCAAGTGGTGTCAAAATCACAAATTAAATAAATAACATTGTCTAATGTCTTAATGTTTCTTGACACCACTTTAGAGAAACACAGGTTCCTGCTAGTACAACTAATAAAAGGAGGACCTCTAATGGGAGAAAGAAAAAAGCGGTGGCTTTGGACAAAATGATCAGGTTAAAACCAGAAACATGATACACGGAGATCAGAATAGAGAAGATATGAACAGTAACAATTTGTCAGTTATTCTGACATTTATAGATTTCGAGAAAGCGTTCAACAATTTCAAGATATTGGTAGCCTATGGTATGTCAAGATTTTAGACAGTGAATGTAGAAAAAGCAGAGGAGTGGGGCTTAGGAACACCACCGAATGTACTTTGCGGATGAAATAATTTTAATATCTGAAGACAGAGACAAGGCTCTGGATCAGCAGCAGGGATTTATGGAGCTAGCAGAGGCGGCTCATGGGAGCTGGCTGGCAGTTGTGTCGGGTGTCAAATCGACGGAATGAGGGGGCTTGGGGGCAGGCCCCCTCCCCCAACTACCAATGGCTATTCGCCAATGACTGCATACAATACTACAGCAGAAAGTTAATTGATTAATTAAATTATTTTAACTTAAAAGACAAGATTTCAAATATTACATTGAAGCTAGAAATTAGCATGCATATATACTAACACACGCCCACATGTTTTACACATTACAGTTACACACAGGGCCTGTATGTAATGTGTAACAGGCGACAGAAAACAAAAACAGAAAGTTATAAAATGAGTGAAATAGGACACCACACGCACGCACGATCTCAGCCACGCAGTATGATAGCATATAGTTCAAATTGCATGGTGTCCTGGACACCCTGATCATATATAAATTAACAGTACGTTGATGCGATGATGTGCTTTAGCTTTGTAGCTGTTTACGATTAACTGTGTGCTAAAACTGCGCGGCTGAGTCGTCCAAACGAGGATTGGACACCCTACAACATGATTCCACAAATATCATGCTTGCGCTTACATTCAAACGTTTGAGTAAAATAAAAAGCTTTATAACGAGATTAGATATTTCTGAATACTATTACTATTTCTATTTTCAAGCACCAGCCACCAGATAATCATTTTAGGGTGTCCACAGACGCCTGGACGCCCTAAATAGCCGCCTCTGGAAGCTAGGATCCTGGATCGAGAGCATACTGAATCGCCCTACACAAACTAAAGAATATTTTAGGTCAATAACCTATCAAGACGCGCAACAAGTTTGAAACAAATATTTAACGAGTATCACCTGTCGCGTTAAAGAATATTTGAAAATCCAAACTTTCAAAGAGCTTTAAGATCAGATTTTTCATTGCGGCATACAAATCAGTTCTGCTCGACAGTTCATAAAGCTGGTCACTGAAAAAGACACTAAAAAATGGTTGTAAGGGACATATGCTGTATGATAGACGATAGTGATGATAATCTCATTGAGGGACGAGGTCTGCAATATTACATTGTATGATAGCCTTGCAGGAGATCAGTAATATAAGGAAATCAGTAATATAAGGTGGGACACTGCATCCCATACACCCAAGCTCGTAAATTCATTGGTAGAGCTCATAAGTTCATTTGTAATTGGTTGGCGATCGCACTTGCCGAATGTTGCTTGTCAAAGCAAATACTGCTTGGTCTACCATTTCATCGATTACCTGGGCCACTAGAATGGCTAACATAAATGAAAATTTGGCAGAATGACAGGCTGAACGCAGCCCGGTAACTCAATGACGGAGGAGTACATACAAATTTGTACAGCATGCAATTGCATGCATATTATTACATGGCATGGCATTGCGGACAAAAAGTTCAATTTTTGCTACACACTACAACATGCAAATTTGTTGACCTAAAAATTGAGATGATTAATAATCACTCCACAGTCCACACTCGACTGTCACGCGAATTTTTAACACGTCTTCTATGTGGCTCTTGTATCCAGTGGCGTAACGAAGGGCCCTGCTGACCCTGCTGTGCAGGGGGGCGCCGTCTTAGGGGGGGCGCCAAATCGTCGTTTGAATGTGGGACAATTTCGAAAACTTAACTAAAGTACTAGCAAAACTGCGCGTTTTGCTCTAGATCAAGAAAACAACAATTTCAAGAAAACAACAATTTTATTTAGTATCAATTAAAGCAGACAAAAATATATTTTCTATATATATAACTAGCACGAACTTTAGATCAGATATCTTAGGGGACTTGGAGTAGCAAGAGATTGACTAGAAGGTATATACCTTTTACAAAGATACGTCGAGAAGAATCCAGGGTGATACAGGATCGGAGAGTGCAGACCAAAAGTTTACGCACCCACCTTTGCCTCCTGAGTTCTTGGTTGGATAGAAATTTATGCAAACTTGGTCGTTTATACTCCAAGTCCCTTTCTTAAAAGAAGTAGTATTAACTATGTCTAGAGTTAGCTTCGTTCAATAATAACAATATCAATATAATCAATATCAATACCAGATAAACCTACCGAATAAATTATTAAATATCAATCAATTAATTCATTCCAATAAAAAATTTTATAAATTTAGATATTTAGTATCTAAAAACATTACAACAGATGGTTAAAAAGCGCCCAAAATCGATTTGAAAGATTTTCTGTCTATAGTACAATCATGATAGTAATAGTAAGTGTGCGCCGCTGCAATTAGACTTGATTACTGCAATTTAAAATTGTTTGGAGTCCAAGTATCTTTTAAGTCAGCTGCCTGTGCTTGTATTAATAGTGCTTTTGTTCTCAGTTTTATCAAGCTAATGGACGTTTCTAAGCAATTGCTTGAAGTTAAAATTTTTTTATGAACAGCGTTCCAAAGCTTGGCTGCATTAAACAAAAAGGTATTTGATTTATTTAGGAGAATAACCGTGAGACTCGTTGCACGGTTTGAAATGTTGATAGCCTCATAAAGGGAGTATGGGCAGTGGTACTTGATAATCTTAGAAAATTCTAAGATGCAGTGATATTTGTACAAGTTTTGAGCCGTAAGTATTTTTAATCTATTAAAAATGGGTTTTGTATGTTCCTTTTCAAAGTGTTTACATACACACTTTTCTAGAGATTTTACCGGCGTATCCTCTAAAATCACCTAATTTGTTCAATTTTAGGGAGAGGCACCAAAAAGGGAGGGGGCGCCAACAGGGGGGCGCCTTTTCGGCAGGGGGGCGCCAACAGGCAACGTTACGCCACTGCTTGTATCACGTTGTGACTCCCATTTAGTCCAGTCATTTAAGGACAGCTGCCTGCAAATCTTCAGATACTCACGAAACTTTGCACAGACCTTCCCAAAGGTATGAATAAACAATTTTCGGTTGGAGACATTTTTTTTACCGTGGGCAAAACCCAGGAGGGCCACGCCCATATTGACCCAATAACGTAACTGACCCCTTGCTTCTGAAGGTCGTAGAGACTTCAAAATAAGCTTAAACGAAGCCGCATATGCATGTTTATATAAGAGTTATTGATCAAAACATGGCCTAAAATCCTTACTTTTCGAGAAATTCGCCAAAAACCATTTTGGGCGTGGCGCTGAGCCCATTTTACTAACTTTTGATAGGATTGTGATAGAGTCTTTGGATAGAGTGCAAAAGAACTGCAATTGGCATATTTATATATGACTTACGAAGAAACATATGCCTTAAAGTGCTTGCTTTTTCAGTTATTGGTGAAAAACTGATTTTCGGTTCCAGAAATCATGCAAAAATATGGGTATCTGGTATATTGGGCTATGAAGGCCCTAGAGATTTTTGAATAAGTGCAAATTGTGCAAAATGGCCATGTTTATATACAACTTATGAAGCAACATGCACCCTAAAATGCTTACTTTTCGAGTTATTTGGGGAAAAAACAGAGAAAATTTGCACAAAATAGAGCAAACTTGGTTATATCAGCCATTTTTTCCTCCCGTTCTATGTTAATATTTCGGCCAGCACAATTTTCTTCAAACAAATAGATATTGAGTATCCTTCCCGACCTCCAATTGCAACAAAAATTGGTAAGCTTACTCATAGACTTACAAGGAAAGTGTCCGAAAAATTTAAAGCATATCCAACCATCAGACATTATGTTACAGCTAAAAGCAGCGTATTTTGCCCCATTTTGATCACTATATCAACTCCGATATCCACCAAATTTTTCGGACAGTTGTGAAAACCCTATTGGAAGGTTGTCGCCAATTTCCAGAATGATCTCATTTAAGGAACTGAAGATAAATCCGAATAATACGACAAAAATGGTCAAATTTGGACGAATTTGGTCAAATTACGCGACTTTTACAGCTACTTTTGCTCCAAAAGCCGCGCACCATCAAATATGGCACCTAGGCGAAACTCACTGATCTTTCCAAAAAGGTATGACAAATTTGGTATTGTGAAAATTCTCACAGTCTCTAGAAAACAGTGGTACAAAAATTTTTAAAATCCGAGCAAGTTTATTTTTATCGTGCACCCCCTACTTACAATTTGCAATTGAAATTTCCTTTTTCGCACGCGAAGCGTGCGTCGGCCTCCGTGCTCCGGGCTCCGGCCACAAAAGGCCGGCCGGCCTTCTCGCCGGCGCGGTTGCTGCTTCTGGCCGGAGTGCATGCATCATGCATTTTTCGCTTATAATTATATACCTAACTTGCTAGTTTATTGGCATTGCATGCTGAGCTGATTGCTTTTTATTACGTATAGCTTCGGAAGTTGTAGCACTATGCGCTACTGGGCCGCGCCGCGCATCTTCTCGCAACCACGTATGCAGATCGGCGAGATGCGAAGGTGGAAGGATTGACTTCGTGAATTCACTTCGGAAGCTTCATGAAAAGAGCGCCGCTCACAGGGACTGATGCGCGCCCAGGAAACATTGAAACAATACTATAACGGTGAGGGTCTATCTCCGTAAGTAAAATAAATATGGACATTCGACGCGACCTCCGGTTTTCACCAAGATCTTCGTCTCGCTCTCGTGTTGTAGCGCAATGCGTTACTGCGGCCGCGTCGCGCATCCAATAAATATAATGCTTCTCGCAATCGTTAGATCGGCGAGTCGGCGAGATGCGCTACCGGGCCTTTGAATGCAATGTATTCAGAATTAATATATGCACTTATACAAATCACTTGGAATACTTTTGAAATAGTATAACAAGCTCAAAAACGCTACCGACGTATTTCTCCATAAAAATCACAATAGCGTGAGTAGCTTTTCTCAAGGTGCCTCGAATTAAGTGATCTTAAACGATTCACCGTTTAATTTTGGTTGCAGAACGCAAACTTAGTGCATAATCAAAAAAGTTATAAACATATTTCATACGTATCAAATTGGACGTGATTTTGGCGGAGATATAATTCCTGTACCTTAATTTTAGTGACCGTTCTCAAATGCAAAATTATACCGAGAATTAAATCGGTTTCACGGCTTACAAATTGTAATAAGTTTTGGTTCATTACATCATACATCGATCACATTCACACTCTGCATAAAAATCTCTTTGGGTTGCTTTCGAGCCGATACCCAGTACTTCGGGATAAAGGCGGTCGTAACTGTCCAATTAGCTGAGGTTTATCGAATCGTTATTGCAATTGCCGAGTACCGCTCCCACTAAATCGCTCGCCCAAATTTTAAAAAATTCTTGTAGAAAGGCCCTGAAGGTTTAAAAATAATCTACTTCTAGTTCGATGTATTTTTGGACGCTGATTCCAAATCACCCTCCATGACGTAGGGTAAAAATGCTTCCTTGGAAAGTTATGGGCAAAAAACTGTTTTGGTCACATGACAGGCTAGTAAAACACGAATTTGATTGTTTAGTCAAATTAGTAAAAGCCGCCGAGTACAGCTGCCTCCGGATAGTGCTCCTTTATCTATTACAGTTGTAAATGAATGGAAAAAGCGAGAGACCGATTTCATTCTCGGTATTGTTATAGCTCAATCATTATAGCTCCAACTTTACAGGACTTTACTAGGTGCCCCAGGTAACACATTGAATTTAGAATTTCCATCTATTCATATAATAATTGTACGACATAACTTAGGAAGTGTTCACATACAGTAAAACCCCAATTTACCGCAAACCCTGATTTACCGTGGCCATTTCCTTCCCCCGAATTAAAAATAAAAATGTTGTTGATATAAGCGGGATAAAAATGCTTTATTTCATTTCATTTCATTTCAATGTAAACAATCAAACCCCGATTTACCACGGACCACGATTTACCGCTCCTTTTACCTCTCCCCAAACTCCGCGATAAATCGGGGTTTCTTCGATAAATCGGGGTTTACGTCAGCAATTTTTTTGCCATTCTTACTAAAACTCTTTAAATATCATCGCATCCGTGTATATAAGAAACAACCATTATCTTTTCACTGAAAATGCCTGAAAAGCCACTTACCGCAGCTACGGTGTGCATTTAATTTTGATAAACCACCGAGAACGTAGCTAAACACCAAATCATTTATCATGAAACTATCTATCTCCTGACACCTCAACCTGATCAACTCATCAGCGGTGGTCATGGCCCCAATATTTATTCACTGGGAGCTGGCAAATGTAATAAATTGACCATGTAGTGCTCTTTGACAGCTAAATAGCTAATGCATGCTCTGAGTCTGGCCCATCACTAATGTGCTCGGTGGTAACCAATCCTGCCATTAAAAGGTTAGCCATTAAATTGTTGGTGCTGCTCCCGAGCAGAGAGAGCCCGCTGCTGCACTTGTGCTCTCTCTCTCTCTCTCTCTCTCGCCGCTTAGTAATTATTAGAGGGCAGCAGTTTTCAATAGTACTGCTTACACTAACGTCAGAGCTCCTGCATATTCCTCTCCGAGTTAACTATTGGTTGCTGGTCAGCGAATGGGCTACCTTCACCCGTCTCTACTGATTTGGTAAGGCAACAGAGACTGCATGCAGAGCTCAACCAATGAAACCGCTCCACATTGACACGTGCCGGAATTTCAGTCAATCAGGTGTCAGAAAAGAAGGTCACGTGGTGATGAGCGCCAGGTGAGTACTAGTTGGGATAATTAAATAATAGGGGTTTACTGTTCACCTTCCTAATGCTCGCTCATCCTCAAAACTTCATACAGTTTCTGCTACTAAAGAACAGGACGCACCCCAAACCTGTCAAAACTGCCCTGATTATCGGCACATTATTACTCTCCGCCATTATTATTGTCATGGAAATTAAATGTGGTTTGACCCATCATAGGTGGCATTACTCCACTTAGGTTGGAAGATTAAATGATAAAGTAAGACTAAGAGAATTCCTGCACCAGGGGTCGTTCCAAATGAAAGCCTAGCCTGAAACGTTGTACAAATATCGCCACCTATTGGCCTTGCGACATATCATATCCTAGAGGTGCGAGATCCATGGTGCTAAAATGTTACTTCAACTACATTTTCACTTGGTCATCTGAACACTCACCGAGAAAAATAGTCGAATTCATCTAGTCCATTTCCTGAAATTGGAGTAATCTTGTTCCAAGAATACTTCCGTACTTTCCACAGACGGTCAGGTTGTCAGTTAACTACTTCACTACCTCAAACTTTTGACATTTTAGGGTTCTATCAATGCCATTAACCCTGTGATAAGATAGCCTGGTTACCCGGGAATCACCAATCCCGCAATCTGATTGGACATCTGAGTCACGTGCTAAGAAGGCGGACAATTATAACGTTATCAGTCCACCTTTGTACGCCCTGAGCCCGCCCCGTTTAGGACCTGTAGTAGCTAATAGCACTGTTCACGTCCACCTACCACGTCCAGCAGCTACAACATCCCTATAGTGCTCGAATCTCAAAACTTTTGCGATAATATTTAATGTTACTTACACTTGAGCTGCTAACTTTTAATAGCATTGAGCGCATGCTGAACTTTACTGTATAAATCCAAAAGTAAGATGTATGAGCATGATGGTATAGTAACCATGGTTACATGATGGTATAGAAACGTAAAACAAGGTTATCACCACGATATTCAATCGGAATTAATAGCATTATAAGTTAGTCACTAAATAAATACAGCTATAAATACATTTATTTGATAAGGTAAGATCCAAAGTCAAAGTTATGCAAGTTTGTCGATTTTCTCACATATAATTCGTTCATAAAGACAAACTCGGAATTTAACCAAGCCGCATAATGTCTCATATGACTCCAAGTTCAAGGATTGTTTTTCATTACCTCTCGATAGAAAGTCAAGCTCACTTCAGCCTCCGCAAACGTTTTCCAGATCTAGAAAGTCTTTTAGTCGCTGATCAGGGAGTTACAGGAGCCAATCAGACTGAGCAAATCAGAAGCCAATCAGACTGAGCAAATCAGGAGCCAATCAGACTGAGCAAATGAGGAGCCAATCAGACTGAGCAAATGAGGAGCCAATCAGACTGAGCAAATCAGGAGCCAATCAGACTGAGCAAATGAGGAGCGAGTCAGACTGAAAGTTGGCTAGTCCAGGCAAACTCGCGAGAGTAGTTAACGAGAGGGTAGTAGTGGTGGGTAAGAGGGACTGTCTCCTTCTGCTGAAAGTCAGCTGCGTGTTGTTCCTCTGGGAGATACCTGCACAAGATGGGAGTCAGTTTCTAGTAGAGATTAGAAGGAAATGATGTAAACCAAGGGTCACATTTAAAAGTAGTGAGATCATTAAAAACAGTAGATTTATTGATAGTGTGTTTGCAGGAGCTTGTGAATAACGGTTGCAATTGCGAGTTGGACAGAGATTCAATTTATAATCGGAATAAAGACACAGTATTTAGGCAATGTCTAATTTCAGCCGGGGAAACCCTAATTCCGTTTTAAATCCAACATAAGAGAGGTTCTGGATCGCAATTTTAAACAATTCAGTCATATTTGACACTTTAGGATGAGAGTGAACACTGAACAGTGTAGCAGTGTTTGAGTAAGCGTGATAAATGGTTTGATAGTTTATTAATGAAACACTTAATTGAGAGATCGTGAGGAATATTCCGGTAGCCCTCTACCGAACACCTGAACTGATGGGTGAAGCCAAGAGCTCTAAATGTGCCTCATTGGATAGAATACTGCTGCAGAACTAGCTACTACAGCTGCACTTTAGCTGTGGCTTCTTTTAAAATAAAATTCTAAAAAGAAAGCAATTTTGCAGTTTGCTACACGAATATGGATAGCGGATACATTACTACCTAAATAGTTCACTTTACGGATGCCACGAAAACTGGCTTGATTGTTGAAGTTGATTTTGGAAATGACAATTTTTGTAGTGATGTGACCTGAAACGGAGAAAATTTAACAATAGATTCAAAATTAGCACTGTTAATGACTTTTGTTTCCATGAATAAAACCTCCGTAAAAGTCAGCAGACTTTAACTTGAATCCTAGCAGCAGCAGATCTTACCGATCAAATTCCTTGGTATCGACGAAGAGATCAGAAAGGAGGCTAGAGTTGGGTGGGTTGCTACTTCCGAACAGCCCCGAACTCGCTGCTCCTAACAAACTCGTTCCCGCCGTGCCGGGTTCCTCCGCAAACGTTTCAGTCGCCAAACCAGCGTAGTTAGGGTAGTACTCCGCGGTAGATATTCCTAGAATTAGTTAAACTTGACGATTCAACTAGTTACTAAAACTGCAAAAAGAGCGAGCATTCTGCAATGTTGGGCAAGAAATAATAGTAACTCAGTAAAAGGGCCGAATCTATTATTCCTTTTTGAGCTATTTCAGGATGCAAGTGCTAGAAGTTATATATAATGTTCAGTGTTCACATACCGGTGACTTCGTTGGCCATTCGAATAGATCTTGCTATTGGAGAAAGAATGTTTGAGTTGTGAGTTTTATGTTCACCGTGAGCTGGATTCCTCGTTGGATACGGTTCAGCCCTGAAAATGTATTTGTTAGTAATCATAATTTCTAAAATCTTAATATATTTTTGCAAGTTTTGTCTCGAAGTGATGCAATTGTGACCTGTATTAAAACTAAAATATCGTCAATCAGTGATCATATACCACGGTGAAGTAGAAAGTTTGTTAAAAGCGTATTTTCTAACCTGACTGACGGTCGATGGTTAAGGTGATCTAATGACCTAGGGCTCAAGACCTGGTCCGGTCTGTTCAGAGGTGGATCTTGTTTTCCTAATCCCAAACTCTGTGAAGCAAGGGAGTGAGCCATGTCAGTGCCTCTGGCGGCAAAGTTGGCTACCATATCCCGGAGAATAGTTTCATCGGCATTACCACAGTTCTGTTGAAGTGAAGGTTGAAGGATTGAACACTGAACATCTTAATTGCCCCCAATTTTCAGAATTAAACCTCCATTGTCAAATATGGAAAAGTTTTCAGGACACAAATCAGTAGTAGATAAAGTTCATTACTTAATTTATTACTTAATTAGTTACTTATTTAATAACTTAATTAATAACTTAATTAATTACCTGAGCATTAGGTGAGGAGGCGGTGTATACAACATCTCCAGTGGTTGGTCTGGAGTAGGTGAGGGAAGTGAAGACTTGGTTACTGATGTAGTCTCCTCTGGAGGTGATGTAGTCTGGTCTTGATGCGATGTAATCACCCCTGGAAGTGACGTAGTCGGGTCTCCCAGTGATGTAATCAGATCTCGAGGTTATGGTTGTGTCGTCAACAGGATTGTAAGGAGATCTCTGGAGGTTTGAGCTGGCTGTGTAGGGGTAGAAAGAGGTTTGAGGGGAGGAGAACTGGAGAGGAGATGAGGCAAGGAGTACTGAGTTGGGTATAGACTCCTGCAAATCAAAATGAGATTATTACTTTCTAAAACTTGTTGTTGTATCTGCAATATAACGTAATCTGCAAAATTATTGTGGTTTTTTGATTTGTCTCAGAAATGATAGCCGTTTAAAATCTTGGCATTATTTTTGCAACGCCCTCTTTAAAGCTTTATAAAAAACATAAAAGCGAATAATAGCGATAACCTACCTGATTGACTATTTGAACTTGGTTGAGACAGCTTCTTTGAACGTCTGTTTCCTCCTTCAGACTGATAGCTTCGTCTATTTGGATCCCTTTGAGAGGCGAAGATTTCCTCCTTTTTGGGCGATACCTGGAAGGTCTATGATGAATTTATAGAATGACCTTTTTCTATTTTCTGAAGTGCAAATAATGTGAAATATTCCGAATCTTAAAGTTTAGGTCCTTATTTTGTTTCTACCAGCACCGGGGGTATTTATAAACCAGTATCTTTTACGTTGCCAACCATTTAATGTTTTTTTAAATCTTTAAATAGATTATAAACAGGGTCCTGTATATAACAGAGGGACAAACAGTTTCTTGCAACAGTTTCTTAAAGATTTAATTTAAGTAAACATAGATTTCTACTTCGTGGGAGGTATAACTATACTAGTTACCGAACCCACGCCCAGTTTAATTTTAGTTAAATTCTCACTTGTACTCGGGATGTTCGCGGCGATGTTGTTGCCTCAACCTCTCTGCCTCGTCCACAAAGGGTCTTTTGTCTGGCTCGCTGAGTTGCTTCCACACTTTGCCCAGTGTCTTGCTGAGTTCTGCGTTGTGGAGGTAAGGATGTCGTTCTGCTAACTTCCTTCTGGCCGCCTGGAAGTGTTCAAATGTTAGCTGTTCATGTGATTAGACAGATATGCTTTTACGTCACTTTGCTCTTTAAGTTTAAACTCACGTGAGAATTATAGTTTTAAGTCCAAATTTGGGAGAATTTTGAATGGAGTTTTATGATTTCAATCAAATAGTCTCAGGGCTCCGATCTCTGCAATCCCAAATTTGGTTGCGTCTTCGTGCACCTTTATTATAGGAGCACCATCGTTAGAAGTAGAAGCATTATTTGTGACGAGTATTTGATCGTTACCGCCATATGAAGACAAATCTCTCCCCGCTTATAAAGACACTAACAAAGAATAAAATTTACAGGAGTATAAACAATATCCTAGATTTGTAATTATATTACTGTCTCAATGACTGAGAAAAGCTTTAATATGCTGCCTCTTTAGGAAGTGATGACGCACGAATTCTTTTATTAAGACTGGGTGTTTACATGTCGATAATCAGCCGTGATTTTCATTAGAATTGTTTCAAATACATTATAATATTATAGTTATAAGTTATATCGCCATCGGCCTTATGTTTTCCGACCATTAATATTAAAATGGTTTGGTGTTTTCGGCCCTTATACTGTTTCCCCGTTCGATTAAGAATAGCCAAAATGTCGGGTTAATATAAAAGCATCCCACTTAACTGTTTTCCCCACTCGTTGCCCTTTATACCAATTTTGGGATCAGATGTTTAGCTCAAAGACAAAGATGGTGTTAAAAAGAAATTAGCAGTATCTGTAAGACTAAGTGTTTTTCACTGCTCTAACAAAAGCTCGTTAGGGTAGAGCGAGATAAACTGAGTGGAATAAACTGTTTATCCTTTTTTACCGTTTTATATCTGCCGACGATGTTGATTCATGATACATTACCGGGTCAAAATACTGGTACACTGGTCAAAATACTGGTACACTGGTTAGAATACTGGTAGTGATATTCTGGTCTATTCTATCAAGTAGGCTTTTATGCCGATGATTGGAATAGTGGAGCCTGTAGTGGAGCCTGTAAGGAGCCTGTAGTGGAGCCTATATTGGAGCCTGTAGTGGAGCCTGTAAGGAGCCTGTGAAGGGGCTGATGAATTAACATCGCACCACGATATATCGCGGATTTAGCAAAAAGACGGTGCGAAGTTTTGAGGTGCTAAACGTCCCGGAATCGGCTTGCTCTTTAATCAGACTCCTGAACGCTGGGACGCAATTAAACTCCTAATACAGGGTGCCCGGTAAGTAAAATTTTATCCCTCCAGCACGACAAACTGGGTCACGTGGGTTGCCTGGAGCACTCTCATTGGTTGCCAGGTAACCGCGCACGTGAGTAAGTGCTAATGATGTCCCAACGACAGACAGACGACCATCTCTTGCTTGTTTTGCGGTACCGTGGCAAATGGATGGAGTTTAATACGGGGCTACCTGGTTACTTGAGTGTATCACGTGGGGGTTTGGTGGTGTCTGATTGGCTGGAGTGCCCTACAGTGGAGTTTCTCCCGGTTTAATTATTGTTATTTAGATGCAGCGTTAATCATACGATAATTCGAATCTATAGCTGATCCCCTCACTGCATGCAGGGTATATAACTGAGTAACTGAATAACTGAGTAACTGTATATCCAGCAAGGAAATATATTCATCTCGGATTACAGAAGAAAGTATGGTCATTGCTCCAAAACGTCAAATCTCCGAATAATTACTGATTTGCACCCTGATTTGAAACACATTATGTGAATAATGAACATAAACTTTCAGGAAATTTTCTGGTGAATAATTATAAAGCGAAATATCACCGGTCAATTATTGGTCACCACGTTAGAAGTTATATCATGCAATAATTGTATTTACTGTGGTATTAATCACCCGTGACGGATTGAAAATCAATTGACGGCATTAATCAATAGATAATTAGGTGAGTTTAACACTGGGCCAGTATTGGGGGCCGGAGGGCCGCACGTGGATGAGAATTGGGGAATTACCGGAAAGCAGACTAAAAACGTAGGAGTTGTACAGAACCACTAATACCAGTGAGTTGACATATATACAGGGCCAAATTAACGGTGCAAGTTGGACAAATAACTCGCTTCATGGCAAGGAGATGTGAGGATCTGTGGTAATACCAGGAATACCCGTTTGTATGCAAACAAAGGAAAAGTAACTGCTAATGACCGCTGAAAGGAACAAGAGGAAGAGATTGTGTCACAGATTAGGTCACAGATTGTGTCACAGAATGCACGAGCTTATCGACATATTCTATTGCCGTCAAAATTCAATTTTGCAGAAAAATTTTGCAACCAGAATACTGTAAAGTACCGTAGATTGGGGTAAAATCGCCGTGTCGGGGAACTTCGCCACTATTTTTCAAATAATCATTTTACTGTTTTGAATTGTTAGGAGATCGAGTTTTTGTATAGTATTGTGTTGAACAAATGGTTATGAAGGTATTCCTATTCAAAAATAAACGTTTACTATGTCAATTAAACTCAGGCAACATGAAATATTGCTTTAAAGTGGCTAAAATTTCCTGCTTGCATATTTCCCATATTTTACAATTATATCCTTAATTAATTCTGTGTGACATCATTAGCATATGTCCTGTTCATTTAAGGGCAAATTTAGTTAGCCATGATGCACACAACTGATATTATAAAGTTTTCAAATTTGTGTGTGGCGAAGTTACCCTCTTCTGATCCCATCTGTTCGGCGAAGTTTGGCGCGAAATTCGCGCGCGGCTGGCAAAGTCACGCACGTGTATTGGCGAAGTTCGACTACATTTCTACTTCATCCCGGCGATGTTACCCGCAGCATGGCGATGTTACCCCGGCGACCAAATTGCCCATTGTAACACGCAGGCTAGAGCTAGATAAGTAAAATTGGCAGGTATATCAAGGAAATATAATTGAGTTTCGAGTGGTATGGTGCTTAGCACCGAATATGGTATAGTTTCAGAATGGCGAAGTTACCCCATATTGCAGGGTAACTTCGCCCTGATTTCAGTGGCACCAATCTAGCTGACTATTTATGCCTGGCTGATGTGGTTCATACGAAAACATTTGCTTTACCAATCCTGTTCATATGAGCTATAAACTTTTTCAAGTACTCCTGTCGTATTTTCTAAATAACATGAAATAGCTGTAAAACATGGCGAAGTTCCCCCATTCTACGGTACGTATAACGATTCTTTGACACATCAAATATTATTTAACAGATTCAACGGAGACATTGTGTTTGGAATAATATGTGAGCAATTTGCTCACACCCGCATGAGTAAAATGTTTTATCCTATTTCCCATTATTGAAGCTTGACACGTGACTGGGAAATTGAACTGCAGATCTCTTCATTTTGTAACTTTCATTCCAATTTGTGCATCAAACGAGTTTTAGTTCCATCCTTCAGATGGTTTTAGTTCTACCCTCAGGTTTCAGCTCCCAGTACCATTAATTTGGACATGAGATTAGTATTTTATTATGTGACCACCGTTATTGTTCATATATGTGAGCAACTTCACGATCGAAGATGCTACCATGAAATTTGAAAGCCTAGCCAAAGCAACGTCCACGTTCCACCGCTCCACGTGATTCCCTGTTCCGCACTTTTATTCGTTCCATTAGATTGAATGTCAACTCCGCTTTTCCGAGAGCTGGTGCTGTCATTTTAATGCTGCTTCAAGATACACGTCTAATCAGTTAATAGTGTGTCCATAAAGCCAGACGGAGCACTGCACTGATTTAATCAGTATTTTTGGAGCACCACTAATTATAATTTACTTACAAAATTAACCCTGAAGATTTAGAACTAATTTGAACAGGTGTCAAGTGCAGGTTTCGTTTCTCAAATTAACTCGCTCGTTTAAAACCTTCAAGAACATTGATCACAATAAATCTAGTTAGAGATTGACAAAATGGATGGAAATTGGCAGGGCTGTTTTGGGAGTTGCAAATGCATGTCTTCTATTACCTTGCAGTGACATTTTAATGGTCCATAAGTCAAACTCAGTGAATATGAAGGCCTCCAATCTCCAAATTTAATGTATCATATCGCGGCAAGGAGTGTCAGATCTCCTGTGTTTCAGATCAAGTTCACCATTCCAAAGATAAGAAACTTCTTGTGTGCATAATATGTTTCTCGCGAACGTTTAATCCGAATCAACCATAAAATCTCTCATCTCCAGTTCCAAATATTTAACAATTTTAACCACCAGCGATGAAACCTCCGTGGACATCCTCTGGACAAGTATAAATAAGGAAATAAATTAGACCACGGCTGGTATAGATAATGAAGATAGAGCGCAAAAAAAGTTCCTTTTTCGGCAATACCATTTAGAAATCAATGTTATTTAAATACAAATTATGAACGGACCTCTAGGATACAGATAAGTGGACATATCTCGGTGATTTAATCAAATTTCCCAGGCCTGCTAGTATTTATAAACGTTACCGACGAAAATAATACTTCAAGTTTTAATTTCTCATTTTAAGTAACTTGGCTTAGATAGAACTGATGATCTTGTTTTTCGAAGATTTGCAAGAATTGAAGTCGTATTATTTATACTAGTTTGCATGGTTAGTCAGCAGTTCACAGTTGGTTTCGTAAAACCCTTAAGAAATATTTGGATAACAAATAGAGATGGTCTAAACATGGATATTTGAACGGTTAAGATTTGCGGAGTGTAGAAGTAATCGTGTTAATAAATATCACTAAAACTTTCAGTTCTTCGTTTCACATTCTCTGTCTTGTGAGACAATCGAATAAATCATAAAAAGCTAGTCGTATAATTGGTAAGAGTGTAATGATCATGTCGCAATACATTGCTACTCTAAGGTAAATTTATATTAATAGAGTGAATTTGTTGTATGTTGTAATTGGACACAATGCTTACCCGGTAAGCTCCTCAGAAAAGTGAGAGATTATCGAATAAATACTAATAGTATAGGTACAAAAATAGCCTAAAATAATTGGATTTTCGACCGGAAATTTCGTCTGAACTTCCAGTTGCAAAGATTTGTGAAATTGTAGAGTGAATATCAATAACTATTCCATTTTCCATATGGAAACGAATCTATTCAACAACAAAAATCTGAGATGGAGAAAGAAAAAAACAAACCTGAGCCCAGACCATGAAAGCGTTCATGGGCCTTTTGATTCTTTTTGTTCCGTCGTCAGCCAATGTGGTGTAGTCAACCCTATCAGGAGTGATGTTCCAGTTGAAGCTCTTGATGATTTCCATGATATTGACCTCCCCAGATTGGCGAGGCTGATGCTGCATCTTGTTAAAATATATTCGTACGGATCGTAAACACACAAGTAAAGGAGCACGGTTGAGAAGTATATCGGCGGAGGTCTGGGGACGCACATTAGCTCTGTATGTGCTCTGTCGCGCTGCACAGCTCTCTCCGATCACGTGGTGACGTCACGTGATGCGCGGCTCAGACACGTGACGTCACTCTGGAAGCAGCCCATGGAGGGAGCTAAGTGAGAGCAGGATAGGGTGCAACCACTAAGCCGTGATATAGGGGTCTGATCAGCAGGTCAGGCAGCAGGGTGGTGTGATAAGAGGAGGAGGAGGGTGTTAAGTAGGTCCGGACCGGACAACAAGCAGCAGGAACTGAGGGGGCGGGTTCCAGCGCCCCGGCCTCTTATAGGTGCCTGGTGGGACAATGGTTTTTAGACGGCCTAGTGGTATTGTTTACAAACATTGAGATAGGTCTCGTAAATAGTATTAGGATTACAGGCAAGACTGACAAGAGTAGTATTATTGTTTAGTGGTGTTGTTACCAGCTCGGTGTGGTAGATACTATTCTCCTCACCATCACTTGTGTCCCCCCGACACCTTCCAACCGTAACTACATGATACCCCCTCTGGCAATACTCCACTGTTGCGAGACACAGGGAGTGTCTCTTCGTGACCTTACAATTACATTATGTGATATGGGTGTGGCATCTTCCTTTAGGCGCATACTCTATATTAATATAATACTGGTATAATTCAGTACACGAAGCAAACAACTGTGCACTAGGTATTGATCGGTTGGGAACTTTCTCGATTCTGAGAATATCAATCAAGAGTTAAGGCACAAATGGAATTCTGGAGAAGTCTATAATAGATAAACAATTTAAAACGTTATTAAGATTTTTAGATCAAAGTTCGAATCTATTAGATTGCATTTGCAGCTTGAGATCTTTTATAAGTTCTATAACTGTCCAGTAATCGAACAGCATTATTGTGGAATAATTTTTCTTTTATTTTGAACGACGACTTGATAGTACGTTGGTTGACACACATTTGAAAGTTACTTGACGCACGGTTAAGGCACAATGTCTACTTTGAACTACTTTACAGTTACTGGTTAAAAAAACAGTGTTATACAATATTATAAGAATTGATAAAGACCTCGTCCTCACATTCAGGAGGGAAAATCTGGAATTAAGGATCAAGAGATTATATGAATGCAAAGAGGTTGAATACCGATATAAAGATATGAATGCAATGGTGATGCATACGTGAACTCGGCTGTTTTCACAATCAGGGTGTTTCCTTTGGTTACACGATCATCACATATTATGGGGTTTGACATAACAATTAGACGTTAAATTGTGGTTATGAAGTCCGAAGCTTCCGAGATCTTTCTGAGCTTAAGATCTTTTTTGAACTACATAGTTATCAGGCAGAATTATCGTAGACGTAATAAGTCAAGTAAAATTAAATGGAAGATGAAATGTTTTTAAATAGCAACAGGTTAGCTTAAAAAATAAAGCAGGATCGAATTCAATAAATTTAAATGACTAAAATGTATATAATTTTTGACTAATTTCTTACCTTTCGATTGATCGGAAGAAACACGTTCATGTTTTACTATTATTGCAGATAATCAGAAATGTGTTCGGGGGAACCATCTCCTAGGTGCCTGAAATATAGAAATTTTCATTTTTATAAACGCACCAAAAAAGTACTCACAGAAATTTGAAGATAAATAAATTCAAAGGTATCTGGAGATCAAGAATGTTTGAGATTAACAGTTAAACGACGAACGTCACCATCAACAAGGTAATTGTTCAACGATCCAATCTCTCTGTTTACAAAATCAGAAGTATAAGTTCTTTATATTATGATTATATACTCGTCAGAATTTGACATCTTTTGTCGACAACTATTAAACTTATAGTTATAATGATTCGTTTATGATCATGACGCCGAGACAGGATTACGTCGTTAAATCTGGCATGTATTTGATTTAAATGGTGTTGTCACTTTGTCAGACGTCAGTTCACATCCGTTGGTTCCCTTCAAATTTCAGTCAGCTATCGAGCATGTTTCAGTCGTACGGTTCTTTGGAAATTTTATTAATTTCAGAATATCAAGCCCCTGGAGGTTGATTGATTTGAATTCCGTTGTGATACCATTTTTGGCAATTTGATACCCTTTTTGCCTATTTTATACCCTTTTTGGCCTTTGATACTTTTTTTCCCCTCAAAAAGGTATTAAAAGGGCCAAAACTGAACCGGAATCATCTTTAATCCGGCCGGATCCAGCCTCGCTGGTCGGTTCAGAATTTCCCAATCTATAAGATTCGAATGTTTCTTGAATTCAGAGCTTATTGGTTTTTGACAGCTCGACAATCTTCCTTTAAATATACAACCGACCCGCTAAGTCCATTTCATCCATTTGCCCTAATTGTCCTCCAAAACAATTACTATTAGAACACTTAGAACGCGCTCCATTGTTCAAATAATCATCTTGGCACGTGTCAGACTTTTCCACTGTACTCTTTGACACTTTGTATCATGGGAGGATATACCAATAATCACCCAACATCTGCTGTGAAAGCCATCATCGGAGCATGAAAAGATTTCCTGGTATAGCCTATCAGGGGCGCGTGTGGGTGTCTGTGTTCTGACAAAGTGGCCTATTGTTTTGGGCAATTAAATGTGCTAATTGGCGATCCATCACTGTCATCTAATCACTCAGTTCCCATTATAGTTAATGCATCACGTTCACAGGTCAATGGACTTTGGCTCATGTCCGTGTTCAAGATATAAAAACAAAATGCCAAAATGTATTTATGGAGATGCAATAGTGATATGATAATAATATAAGATTAAGAATCAAGGTGATACAAGAATTCTCTTGGATCTTTTAATCAGACATTAGTTTAAATGGAAGATGAATAATAAATGAGAAATGACATAAACAATGAATGATAAGTGATATTCAAATTTGAATTATGATAAATGATATATAAATTTACAAAATTCTATAGCAATTGCCAATTGGAGTAATGATCACCACCCCGCCAACAACACCCACCCCCACCCCCGCGACACATTGCGTGCAATTGCGAAACTTACCAATTTCCCTCTCCCGCTGCTCATATAGCACTAAGTATTTTATATTATGTCAGAGTGCTTCTTAAAAAACTCTCATGTCTATGATATAGATAATAAAGAATTTGTTTCCATTATCATTTCATCAAAACGCAGAAAACTATATACAAATTATCGAGCTAAATCGATTGTTTTAACTTTATATTAATTTCGTCATACAGTAATGGAACGTGTTTCTTGAGAATGCGTTGAAGAGATGTTTTATTATTATTAACAAATCAAATCCGGTGCGTGGTCTAAATGCAGGCTGCAAATTTTCAAGCTCTGATGATTCAGCGGAACCAGACGCGAGAGCAGTTTTGATGATTTCATTTTGAATTAAGCATTAAAGCCTAAAAGGTTCTCACGCCGGTCGACAACGCAAGCAATCTTTGATATAATTGATTAAGCTAATTCATTAGGGAAACCCCACGACAAATAATGGTATTGCATAACTTTGGGAGCGCAGGTTATCTACATTAAGCTTAACTTGATAGGTAATAGGTACTGGTAATTGTATTCAGCATTATTCAAATCTCATTCGATCGTCGCACAGGGCTCTGGCCGGCAGAGCTGCTCATTTCCAGTATTTGAATTCAAGTATATATCAATGCTTTATCTTAGAGTTATACTGCACACCAATCTGATATTACCTGATATTTATAAATATAACGTACCTGGTACCGGCCATGAGTGCCAGCAGCCTCTTAGTTCGAAGATATCACTCCGCCGAATCTGAGGAACAGTTTTAGTTGTACTACTACTACAGTACTTATAGTACTAGTAGTTAGTAATAGTATCAGTGAAGTTGAAGGCCTTCAGCTTCAGGCAAGCTGGTCGCTCTTATTAGTTGGTCACAAAATGTTTGCTTATTGTGCAAATCATTTCCACTGTTTGTAGAGGACTGTTTGTCGCTCCTCACTAAAGATGTACGGAGCAAGGAAACTACTCCAGCTTGTTTACATTACCAACTGTACAATGTACCGATTGTATTACCATATTGCTGCATGAGGCGGTAATGGAATTGGCCAATAATTTGCTTTGCTAGAGGTATCATGGCAAAAGAAACCGACTAACATCACTTCGTATCGGTCGAATAATCAAGATTTGCAAAATTATTACTATAAGTATAACCCCTTAAAACCCATTGAGGAAATTTCTCGAGCCTGATGACCACTAAAAGAAAGTAAGATCCAACTAGAGCTTAGTTCAACTTATTGGATCGTTCTAATTAGACCATCTCCTTGTCATGTCAATATTGGACATTCTTTTGGAAGATTGCGCAACGCGCTGTCACTCTCGCCACGGTGCAATCGCAGGTTTTTTGTCATTTTTGTGCTTATCATATTCACAATGCCCGATATCGACAAGACCCAGACACGATGTGTGAGTTTGTTAATCTAGCTTTCGCGCTTTTCGTAAGAATTTGAAAATTGCTGAGATTTGCTCCATAATAAGATTACATAGTTATATCCACCAGCGTGCGCTTTTTCGCATAGCGGGCTCTCACCAGCCCGCTGTCAAAGGGCCCGATATCTCTACAGCCCGCTCATGATATAGCCCGCTAACAAGTGACATTTAATTTGACCAGTAGCAATATAGCCCGGAGTTCTCTAAAATATTTTCAGTCTCTGTATCGTCTCCATGTGAAATTCCTTATTACACTGGAATATATATACATTTATTTGTGTCCGGTAGGGCTGCTCATGCAGCTCGTGAGCAGATGACATGATACTTTGATTTATATCAACGTTATTATAACACACTACATAATACACATCAGCACTATAATCCCCCTATATTATTGATATTCATCGTCACTGACATTACATTCATTATTCCCACGGCCCAGGAATACAGTGCATCTCCAGCCCCTATATACGACACAGCCCTTTATGATTGGCTTACATTGAACACGTAACGTGTTACCATGGTTACAACAATTAGTGGCGACCTTTTCTAGAGTTGACTTTTATACAAGCTCCATTGTTTATTTATAAAATTATATATTAACTGTAATACGCCCGCTGGTGGATATAATCCACATCACCTCGACCCGCGGGCGGAAAAATCGTATAGCACTCGGGCCCGATGGGCCCTCCGTGCTATACGAAAATATGTCCTCCTCGGGCTAGCGCCCTCGGGGACATATGAAATATTGCACGCGCGTGCGCGTGCAATATTTTGTTCCGCCCGCGAGTCTCCGGTGATATGTATATATATGATGTGGTACTGTTTAATTGCACCAGCTCCCAGCCATGAGCGTAGCAGAACTTGTGTCGAGACAAAAGTCATGTGGGATATTAGACTAAGAGATCACTTGGCTGCTCAACTATATAATACAACCTCGCCAATTTGTTGTTGACGTCAACTGAATTTAGCAATGAGATAACTCTTTGAGATACATGCTTCCAGGGATCCTTGTTGACTTTTCCCGTTAAATTTGATTTTGTCCGGTAACTCAAACAATCCGATCCCCAGAAAAACCTTTAGCCTTATTACACGATATAATACACTTGTATACTTACCACCGCAACCGGTTGGGTTGAGTTAACCGGTTTATTTTAAATAGTCGAAAAGTCATTAAATTTCAGGTAATCCTAGACCTCTGCATGAAGAAATCCCAAACCTTAAATATAAGAAATCATCTGTTACTACTATTTCAGTCTAGCAGTTTATCGCATTGAATTCCTTGGTTTTCATGTTAAAAAGTTTAATGAGATCAAGTCTGCCATCTATACACTATTTAAAGATTTTAATTTCAATTTTCTAAAATATTTAAAATAATCGTATTTGTTCCAACCAACCGCAACTTGGTATTGTTGAGAAAGATTTAAAAAACCTAAGCATCTATTTAAATTTATTAAATTTTGTCTGTGGTTTGAACTATTTAAGTTAATTGTTACTGAGACTAGCTAGATTTGACATTTTTGTTGGAACAGCTTGATGAACCGGGCTAAATGCTTCTCTCACACACATTTCTGAGAGTTTCCCCATAGTATGACGGTTATGATATTGGTTGCTTAACTGCGCTACTTTCTCATCCGAGGAACTGAAACTCATGAGCTTGTGTCGAGACAATATAGGTTATGTGGGTAATAACACATCACCATAGTAACTAACTTAATAACGTACTATGGTAATAACACATCACTCGTACAAAATATCACTTATGGTACGAACTTTATAACTTCTTCGCAAGTTATGATAAATTGATTTCTGTGCTTTGAATGCTTTTCAAGGTTCATAATAAAAAAAAATCCCGTTTATAGTTAAACTGCATGGTCAATAATTGCATGAACTGAGGGCGAGATTGATCGTCACGTTTCCATTTTAAGGGTTTGACGTGCGTCGTGCTATTCTATCTAAGTCTAATAACACAACTTGAGTCCGTTGGGTTTGGGAAAATGTGCACTGCACCATATCCAGCTTCGAGGTTTACATGATAATAAAGCTTTCAGCTTTTTGTCACGTGGTGTGAAGTCATGTCACGTGATGTTGTCGCTGAATGGGAACAACGTGACCTTATCATACTAATATTCCAGATTTGTCGTTTAACTTCTAGAATTAAAGTTTCGGTCAAGCCTTTAAATGTTTTGGTTAAATCAAGGATTAAGAATTAGGATTACAATAAAATTTGATACATTTTTATTGTAATCCTAATATTAATCGACAAATCCGGGTCACGAAGAATTTTATTCTCATTAAATTTGAGTCCAGAACTTCCTAAAGAATTTGGATAGGATGAAGCGAACCCTCCCAAGTGAAATAAATGCCAGTACTGAACCATCATTCATCAGTCCATCAACCATCAGAACTCGACCAGCCATGCAGTGCGTCAAACGAACTGCTTTGACTTTGAGGTTTAGCGCGTTTGTGCTAAAACGCTCTGAGAGGATTCTAATAGTCAAACAAAATCTTAATCACAAGACTGTAAATAATGAATATAAACTGTCCATATACGTCCAAAATATTGTCATGTGACAGACTTGCGTTTGAAGGTGATACTGCACTCAGCTTTGAGCGGCGGCAGTACCCCCGTCGATAAACTCACAAATATACGTTAGTTATAATAGTAGAAGATTGTTTTTCTCACACCTTTTCAGTAAGCTGTGCTAAGATTACTTTGATGGGGTCCATTAACGTCCGCAGGAACTAGGTATAAAAACAGAGTTAACTGGTGGACAGTTCATTTACGTATGGACCAGCTTCTTTTCCATTTATTGTAGGCGTTGCCGCTATTGCCTCTCTCACTCCCTATCTTTCTCACTCCCTGCCAGGTCACCTAAGATGTTTTTCGTGGTTGGAATCTATCATTATCTATGATTGTATGAATCTTAGAGTTAGTACTTTTCCCCCATTTTTGTAACACTGGTCGGGCTGGCCAGCGCTGAAAAGTTTAAAATTGGGGGATTGTTGTAAAAAATTGACAAAGTTCTTGGTCTTAACGTTCTGGGGCTACGTGTCAATGTCATAGAGGGTGTGATGAGGTATTTTATTTAAACATGCCTGATTAAATACAGGTATTACAGCTGTACTTACGAGTACCGTTAAAGTCAGCTGTTTCTATGACTGTTATAATATAATAAGTAACAATATTGATTGAACACTAAGGATATCATTATTATATATTATAGTCACTATACCACCTCAATTTACGTCACAGATCCAGAAAATGACATCAATCTTTGATATCCAGCCGACAAGGATCTGATTACTGAACAGATGCACGCACGTACATCGTAACCATGGTAACACTACCTGGTAACCATCGTAACACTAGAAGTGTACTTCAAATTCTCCTGGTTACAATTAATGCACGTGAGCTGCCCGTTAATTCTTTAGTACCTAGAGATCGTCTCAGCCTAGTCAGTACTCAGACCCAGTTCATCGGCCATAGTCATACCATTGAATTTTTAACTGATGAGTTTTGATTCTTCTATGCAGAGTTTAGTGTGAATTTGAAGTTGGACTGTTTGATGCGTACTCGCCTATACAATTAACATTTGAGTATTTTTCAGTTTAAACGACAGTTAGTAAAAGTTGCTAGCCTTTATTATAAATGATGAAGAGAAACAAAGGTTCCACTTTAATTTATTTGCGAACTATCGTGATGAGAATACAAATTATGAAAAGAAAAAGTGGAAATAACGATAGGATTAAGCTTACCTAGATAGCCAAAAAGTAAAAAGCTCCTCGAAAACTTTCTGATAGAAAGAAAAAACACACTCTTATCCCTCCGTAGTGATTTTATTTATGATGTTCTTCAAGCAGTACTACCTTGAAAAATCGCATGGTTATAGCTATACTGGCGTTATCTGTATGATTAAAAACTGACAGGCCTGATGAATTCGATCTTGGTAGTTTATATTTGCAAGTCTTGATTAAACTGCGAGCGCCAGCCAGCAATGTCAACTGCTGGTTGACGCAGTCAGGTAAGACACCATTTTGAACTGGTACTTCATAGTTTCTTGTCAAGCTTGTGACCCCCTGACAGTCTGGTTTTTATAAAACCAGCTGGTGATATTGGAACTGGTCGCTTTTAATAAGTGGGACGCAATATGTCGTCTTTGAGTTTGACTCTTGCCTAACTTTTCGTCGCGTGGAATATCTTTGCTCAAATACCAAACATTCTTGCCAGTCTCGTATAATCGTCGACATTTTTGCCGATTAAAAAGTTTTTTGCTCCCTTGTAATTGTAAAACAATTTAGATTTTAACACTGAATTTTAAAATTAAAAGGCTTTATGTACTGTATTCTGGGTAAAATTATCTTTATCCCGGTTGTTGCGACAAGTAAAAATGCTCTTATTAGGGAAAGGAGATTACTCGACGTTTCAATGTAACTACATCGTATTCATGATCTAAAAACAAGTGTTAAAAATTCAAAACGTAAAAAACATATATCTGAGGCAAAATTTGTGTACGTTAATTTATTTTTAATCAATCAACTTTATCCAAAAATTCGATACAAAAAAGTCATAACAAAATTCATAACAAAACTAATTTATACGACGACAAACTTTTATAGTAAATACTGTACATTCCTAAAACTACTACTAAATATACTACACATGATACAGAAGCATGGAGTGCTACAACGGTGAACAGGTGCATGATGTGAAGTGTGTAGGTATGTATCTAGTGTGGAGTGAAAATGGCGGGAATCGTACTGACCAATGAGAAGTGTGAAACGTGGGAGCCTAATATGGTTTGATTGATGTTGTAAGGGTAGTGTGTTGAATAGGAGGCGGAAGTGTGCGTGTGTGAGATGTGGTCCCTGTACTCAGAAAGTAAACAAAACCTATAAATATCACTAAAAATCACTACATATGTGTAGACAATCCCCTGTCTGTAAAGTATACATATAGATATCAACGCAGCCTTGAGGGCGGTACTAAATATTGCACGCGCGTGCGCGTGCAATATTTTATATCTCCACGAGGGCGCCAGCCCGAGGAGGAGATATTTTCGTATAGCACGGAGGGCCCAACGGGCCCGAGTGCTATACGATAGTTCCGCCCTCATGGCGAGGAATGATATCGTGTATATCCATGAGCGGGCGCTTCTCAAGTGTAGTTGTAATGCCACTAATTAGATGATCATTTACTAAGTTTTATAAATGTAAATATATCAACAATGTAATATATCCACAAGTGGGCGTTTATCACGAAGCTTCAGTTTCCAACAATCACAGCAAATTAATGTACAAGATTTCAGAAATTTTACGAGAAAATCATGTTGCTTTTAGTTTAAGATGTAGAACAGGCCAAAATGACTGACTATAGAACGAAAAACCGGCCGCTATCAAACAATGTTTCAGCTCATTATGTTTCATGTACATATAATTTTATTGTAAACGATCAAAATATAGGCCCTCTCTCCCTCTCTCCCTCATCTCCTTATCTCCTTCTCACCCTCTCTCACTCTCTCCCTATCTTCCTTTCTCCTTCTCCCACTCTCCTTATAACCTCCCTCTCTCCCTCTATCACTCTCTCTTTATCTCCATCTCTCCTCATCTCCCTCTATCCTCCTATCCCTCTCTCCTCCTCTCCCTCTCTTTCTCTCCCTCTCTACTTCTCTACCTCTCTCCCTCCTTGGAACCAGAACAAGCACCGCCAGTCGCCACATAGCAGCTGCTACTACCACGTGAGTTGTCATTATCAGTTACCAGGGTAACCAGGGTTACCCGGGTAACCAGTTACTAGAGTTTCTGTAGCAGCTACTGAGTGACTGGACAATCAAAAGTAGTAACCCAGAGAGCTCGAGATCACAGTCTGATCATAGACATTGAATATGAAAGTTAAAGATCAAATTTATAACATCAATTTAAATGGCAGTTTCAAAACAAAAACAGGGCAAAATATCTTTCGGGAACACAATAGAATAACAGGTAAAATGTCGGCCTAAATTTCAAGGTTTATCAACTGAAATAGTGAACTGAAAATGGTAAACACAAAACAATTAACGATACTGAAAAATATCACCGGCTTAGACTTAACGTCTCCACGAATTTGGTAACCATAGTAACAGTGTGTCACGTGTTAATTATGAGCCAATCATGGCAACCTGCGTGATATAAGGTAAGCTCAGAGTTCAGAGTTGATGTACATTCTTTACATCCACATATTGCCGTGGGAACTATTAAAGTGTGCTGTGTAATGTGTAAGTGTGGATCAATAACACTGTTCAGTGTTCAGATTTCATGTCATCTGCTCACGAGATGTATCATCAGCCCTACCGGACACAAAAATATATCGCTACTGGACAAATTTCATGCGGGCTATATTGGCTGTATTGTTACTTGTCACGTTAATTGTCGTCTGCTCGCGTGCTGTATTTTAAGCGGGCTGGACGCGCACTGTGTCTTCTAACATCGGGCTGCGAGTGCTCAGATGACAAAATATAGCCCGCTGGTGGATATAATATGTTACACCCTGTTTATTATGTACTTGTTACTAAAAAACGTTTGATTGTTTCTAACTCATCTCTCTTGTTAATGTTAGGTTTGAACTTCAAAATAAGCATTGCTTCTGCAATCTTTCTTCTAGCTGTGTTGCTTTCTGTTTTTAAAATCTCAAATTCTAAATTGGGTTCTGACCCCCTATGTAAACTGTTATAATGAATAGCAAAAGCTTGACTAGTGTTAGAAGGAGTTAAAGGAAATTTAGCATATCTTAGGTGCTCTCCGAGCCTATCATGTGCCCTCCTGCACGTCTCACCAATATAAATATTATTACAGATTTTACAGGTAATCTTATACACAACGTTCTTCACCTCACAATCTTTATTTTCAGTTATTAATAAAGGACAAATTTTACAGGAGTTAATGATACAGGTTCTATTATCATACGGTCTGTTATTACACACAATATTTCTTAGTTTTCTAGCTGGGGAAAATATAACTTTAATAGGTAAATTGTTCTGTTTAATATGATTCCTAATTCTGTTACTGATACTGTCTGAGATAAAATCTAACTTAAGCACTGTTCTGTTATCCTCCCTATTTCTATTACTAATACTACTACGACGTCTGTTGGAATAATTTCTGGGTGTTTGATACCCGTTTCTAGTCATAAGACGGTCTAAAATGCTGTATGAATGTTCTCTCTCCTGAGGTCCTGACGAGATCTTGTCCGCTTCTTTATACAGGTTGATAACGGTGTTCGTCTTCACAGATTCTGGGTGACATGAATTCTTGTGAAGTGTGATGTCTTTCTGCTGTGGCTTACGGTACAAGCGGCTCGTCACAGTTCCATCAGGTTCCACTCTAAGCTCTGTGTTAAGGAATGGGATGAACTCTTGGTCGTTCTCCGGAAACTCTACCTCCCACTTGAGTTTCTTGTCAGGGTCCTGGTCTGCGATACTCTGAACAAGTGCTAGAGCTTCTTCTCTTGTTACAGCTGTGCTGGTGGCGTCGTCAATGTACCGCTTGTAGAAGTCAGATAAGTAGACCGACAAGTAATGTAAGTCAGTGTAAACCGAGCTTCTCTCAAACTTGTACACTCTGATCACTGCGCAAAATGGTCCCGGTCTCAATCCCATGAAAAGGCCATCCTGCTGTATCCACAGAGTCCCATTATACACAAAGTATGAACTAGTCAGGATGTGCAATAGGATCTCGTGAACATCAGTCAGGTTCAGTCCCATGAGATCAAGTTTTTCCCGGTGCTCAGTGGCCAGTTCTATAACGTCATCAATACAACCTTGGACATTTATGTTGGTATAAAGTGCTGAAATGTCCGCCGAGAAGATTCTCCTGCCAGCTAGCTGTTCTTTCGGAATTGCACGAAGAGTTTCCAGATGTTCAAAGAGATTACCAAGGTGACTGGGTATTTCCTTCAGTAATGGTTTGAGGATGGTTGTCACCAGCCAGCTCAATCTCTCTGTGGGTGAGTCAACACAGCTGATAATGGGTCGTACTTTCACCTGTTCCGTACTTGTACCTGCTAGTTGAGTTGGTCTGAAAAACCAAATATTATTAAACTGGATATCAACTGTTAATTAAATAATATTCATTAATAGTGGATAATATGTAGTTAAATTAGCTAATTAGCGGCATATTTTGATCAAGATTAAACACCGACCACCAGCAATGTGATCTAGGTTGCTATAAAAATAAATATAATATATAAATGTCAAATCGAGACCGCATTATCTGACATTGCGAACTGGCGGTTGACACGGTCAAATAAGATACTGTCTTACTGGGCGCCGCTCAACCTGGCATTCCGCCGCTCAACCTGTCATTCCGCCGCTCAGTCTGTTATTCCGCCGCTCAGCCTGTCATTCCGCCGCTCAGCCTGTCATTCAGCCGAATTTTCAATCGGTATAATCTGTTTATGAACAGAAAAGCCTGAAGTCTTATCATCTGAACTGGTGCTTTATGGTGTCTTGTCAAGCTTGTGAAACCCTAGCAATGTGGTTTTTATAAGCTGTACTGCTAGTGCTATAAAGTGAATGTACTAATTTTTAATATTGATAAGTAAATCTAGAAGGCAATATTGTCTTTGACTTTATTCCAAGAAATCGAATTAGTTCCCGCCGCTGTTACCTAAATAGCTTTGTCCTGTATTACAGATAGAAGTTTTAAAAACCTTAAATTAAATATCTATTTAGTTTTTTTAAATCTCGGTGTCTGTACTTTAAATCATTTAAGTTAAAATTTAAATCCGGTTCACGATACAATGCAGCCCGACTAAAAGGGTAGCCGGCACCAGATTATAGATTTACTGAGAATTATACTCAATTCCAAAACTATCGCTTTAAATAACTGGATCAGTGGGTAAAAGAGCAGACTGAGCAGGCGAACAGAACATATAAAAGGCAGTAGCTCCAGCAGAAACAACCACTTCATCAATATCCACTGTCCTGTTAGTGTTGGTTTCTGTGATCATAGCAACATATACTTTCAGTTTGGAGATTAGTATAGTATAGTAGTAGTTCAGTTTCATAACTGCCGGAACAGAAAAACCTATTCATATCACTCGCATATTTATTTAACAAGTTCTCTATTTTCAAACATTCTTACGAATAACCGCCTTCGTGGTATGTCTTGTCAATTTTTGACGACTCGAATAACTCCAAAATGAATTATAAATATGATTCGATAAACGAACTAAATTTTGCTAAAAGGTTAGCAAATAGATTAACACGAAGAGGCTAGTGGCCACACCCAACTAATCATCCATCTAATATCCACTTAGTACTAATGTTGTGGCACTGCACCACTCACTCCACCCCCACAAAACCTGTGCCATTTGTCCCACCTTGTTCGATATAGTGACGTTTGTGCAGACTCTTGATTGGATAAACGGGGACAAGGTGCAGTATCGGTTAGTATAGCTGTTGTTTGTGAATTAGAAAGCTCTAGATGAGCTAACAAAATAGTAGATCGCAGCTAACTAATAACGTAACCTCCGAAAATTGGGTGTTTCTGTTGAATTTGTGTTACGTCTGTTAAAAATCTGCTTTTATAATGTCAATCAAATGAGGACTGCACATTTATTAAGCTTAATTGAAGTAAGAGTCGTGTCTTGTGGCGTAACAGCACATAATGTTACTGTAAGTAACTTTGTAAGACTATTTGCCACACGTTACATATTTGTCTTTCGAGTGGCCTAGCTCACGTGCGCGATAAAAGGCACAAAAATCGTGGGGAAGCCATTTGTTAAATTCTGTGAAAATTATTTTATTTCTGACATCAGATCACGTCATGAGTGACATCACTAATTCAATATAACAAAACCTTTTATCTTGTCTGCCGTCATGGCTAATGGCATGGTGTTATAAAACAATATGATATCACGACCATTTTACTAGCGACCTTTGTGTTGAGTTTAATAATATTGATAATAGTTGAGAAGTGAAGATCATGGGTAATGGGTATGAGGACCATGTGGTATATGCTGAATTATGGTAGTAGTTTAGAACTAGTACATAAAGTTTAGTAATTGTAGTCTTGTATGAGTAGTACGTCGGCTCGTTGCTACGTCTGTGATGTCGTAACAGCAGACAATAAGATAGCCTTTGTTGCCACACTAGTCGTGTGTAGCAGCTACATAATTGGAGAAATTACCATTTCTCTATATATAAGCTGATTGAGCTAGAGCTAGAGATTGCGCCATATCTCGTAAACCGTAGAGCGGGCTTGTTTCCGATTATATTGTGGACATGTTGAGTTGGGGGAACGTCTGGCAATCTTGATAATAATCTTGATAGTATTACTTCTGCTTGTAATTGTATTATTCAGTATCCAACAGTATACAACACAAGGGAGACTAGAGGCCAGGGAAGACATTAGGTTAAATGGATTATTTAAAACTGCTTGATCATCAATTTGTGCAAGAGTTAGACTTAAGGAACCCCTCCGAGATTCAAAAAAAAATTTGAATTTTCGAAATCTTGGAATCTTGAAATCTTGCGCGATAACCTGCCTTAAAAACTACCTTACGAGACATATTTATATTCGACATAATTCCGGTGACCTAAATGATTTGGGAATGAAAACATGGGATTTTTGTGTAAGGCACCTCTAATTCAAGCTGTTTCATCTTATAAACAGTTTCTCCGGCGCCTTTGAAAGTTAGTTTTAACTTGACTTCCAATCCTCCAGACGGAATGGGAGACCGCCGCGGTGTTTTTTATCCTCCACCACTCCCGAAATTTCGTTGCCGTGGCAAATGAAATAGTAGCAGAGCTTGATGACTTTTAATTGTACGTGTCCAGCCGTCATGGATCATTTTTATAACATTAACTTACCATATTGATAGTTAATCGACAAAGTCATAATTAAAGAAAATACGTGAAAAATAATTTGGGGAAAATTTAAATAATAATGGTGGCCTAAATTTTGGTAGTCCGAAAATATGGTGTTTTTTTTTTCTGAAAACCACCGACCTTCGTACCTTTTAAATATGTCTCGTAAGGTATTTAGTATTTCTTCTCAGCATGGGGCAAGTATAATTTCGGTAGCTCCAAAATAGGTCAAATCGGTTTGTTTCACAATTTATTCCAAAATATTTTGACAACTTAATCGCATGGGGGTTTACTGCACTTCGACTCTCCAATTCCCACAAGCGCATTAGGTTTTGTTCCGGATCGGAGGTATGAGACGTCTAGTCGACAAGTTAAACAAAGTTTGGTCACTAAATGATTTCGTTTACAATTATTACAGCGACTTCAACGCTTGAATTCAATATACTAAAATACGTTTATATTATCATACAGGGTGTTAACAAAATATCGGTACGGTTTTAAACATCTGTAAATTAATTATTTATGAAAGCTATATAGTATATATTAAGTTTTTAATTTTTTTGTAAACTGGTAACAAATTTGTTACTTTATGGGCATATATGGGCATGCGCATCAAGTTTGACAGCTTTCAGCCAAACAAATTGTCAAATATTGATATTTTTAATCTTAATTCGTTTATATATTCAATATTTTAGTTAAGACCTTCAAATAAGACCCAAATATGTCCACGAAGGAAATAAATATTTCAGGCAGCTAGTATATATATAGAGGTTTAACACCAATACTCAGTAGATCGTTTGCAGCCACAAGGCACAATTCCGATCATCGATCACAAATTTGCACACAAGCTGTGGGTTTCATAATGAGTTACCTGCAATTCTAACGTATGGAGCTATTTGATTAAGATGCGATAATACTATAATACTTAATATAAGCATGTAGATGAGACTGTCATCTACATTTAATTTTACCAATACCACTCGTATTTTTTTTAGAGGTTTTACGTTTCATTTCTAAAGATAAATATCACTTTCTTTAAGTCTTCTGCTCTATTTCTACAGCCAATTCACTATTGCAATATTCAGACATGGGTAACCGAAGAGTGAAGGTATAATTACGAATTATCACTTATTTGCAGTATTGTTACAGCACCAATACAAAAGACGTTGATAGCCTCCGCAAAAACCCTCTGATAACTTGCTCTGTAAATTTCTATTTCTAGAAATCAAGGCGTGTCGCTGGATCGTAGTATATATTTAATACCTATAAATAGAATTAGATCATAGGTATTACAACCATCTGACTGGCGAGAGCTGTGTGCGAGTACTATGCCTTTCGCAGAAAGGCACAGTACTCGCCCATTCGCAGAGAGGCTAAGTGTTCTTTTATTTATATCCACCACTATATTCCGACAGTATGGATTTTGTTTTTGTACCACATCTTTTTGCCGCTAAGCAAATACTCCGGCCATATAAACCGTTCGTCGGTATAGAATGTAGTCCAAATATTGGTTTTATTTTGACCAGATTTCGATGACCACCGGACAGGTTAACCTGTGTTAACTGTTAACCTAGGTTAAAAGTTAACCCCACCAGAGCTTACTTCCATCATCTTATTTTGAGGATGAAATTCCTACACAGGTTTAAGTGATTTCTATAGAATGACTGTATATCGTGACTTGTAGCTCAAATCACTATCTCGTATTGCATATAATGGAATGTGTCAGGCAGCGCGAGAGAGAGAGAGAGAGAGAGAGAGAGAGAGAGAGAGAGAGAGAGAGAGAGAGAGAGAGAGAGAGAGAGAGAGAGAGAGAGAGAGAGAGAGAGAGAGAGAGAGAGAGAGAGAGAGAGAGAGAGAGAGAGAGAGAGGTATTGACATGTCAATCAAATGATGTCAATATCATTCAGCACCCCGGATTCCTCTTTTATTACTTCATTAGGTTGGTGTCGTATGCCAGTACTTGCCCCATATATATTAAGGTGCCACAATTTAAATCAATTTAAGCGTTTATTACAGCTTTTGTTTGATATCTCAGCCATTTACATTAAAAAACGTATAGTTTTAATTTTCGTATTGAATTGCTTGATATATAAAGTGGTTCCATAATTTGATCCTCCTATGTATTTAAAATAAATGCTTTATAACCGACTTAAAAGAATAATATTTCATTTCTTCACACGACCAGCTCTTGCTTGCTTATTGATTTTCTTTTATGATACTAATTTCTAGCTAAAAGGTCCTGTGAAGGAAAGGCTTTGTAATTTAGGTTATTTGAACACATTTATATCTATCCATGAATACGTGGTAGAAATTCAGTAGAAAGTTCAGTGGAAACAGATCTCACGATCATTTTATTTATAACCCTGACGATATTAAATATCTAATATTAAATATCTCTAAACAGTCAGCACCCCTCTGACAGCTGAAATCATAATTCAACCCGCTCAATTTATATATAAATGGTGCCAGTTCACTGAGCAGCACTGCCAGCTCACAGCAGATTATGATCATAGCTCTTCCGAAGACCCAACGTATGTTGCTGCTTTGATTCATATTCTATCATGTATCAGTACCTGATTTTAAGTTGGAATTGGAAGTACTTACAGTAGTTTTGAACGATCAGCGTCATATTTCTAATTCTAATTTAGGATGCTTTTAGCCACATATTTAAGTACGTGTCTAGGGCGGAATGGCAGTGATTTATTATGAGATCGGGGAACGTTACGTTATTTTTTTGAACTCATGAATTTTTTAAATTTCAGATGAAATTCATAAATATGGTTGATGGCTAGATTGGTACCTCATACCTCTTCTTCGACCATCCTTATTCCTTATACTTACTTGATTTGTCATGACGGGCAACCACATTAACAAAATCTACCTCACATTAGATTAATGACAGTTGGTTCCATCAAGATGCCAAGTCTCCAGCGCAACCTGACATTCAACTTCAAGTCCAAAATAAGATCACCCCTGCTGAAGAAGTCCAAGAAGTCCCGGACGGAGTCGGAACTGTGTAAACACAGTGTGTCCCTCAGCAAGGTTGGAGTGACGGCCGATCAAAAGGAACAGACCTGCAAAACGCAATCATCCCACCACCACCACTCAGGTAATTAAACTGCACTCCTGTCACTACCATCTGACAGATTTGAGTGTGCAAAGTATAATTTTAGTGCAGCAGTGATCGCGAGGTTGCCATAGTGATCGCGAGGTTGCCATAATTCCTGTCCGTTTCAAGAGGTGGTTAGCTTTTGGGTGCCGGTTGAATTTTCGGGCAAGTTTGAAGTTGTCCTCATCATGCATGTTTGTGTCATTTTGCACACGAAAATTAAACATGCTCGGAAATTGTCAATCGTCCTAACTCGGTACCATAGTAATTAATCTACTCAAAATTCATTTTATTTAAGTAACGTATTTTAGTCCTTCTTCAGTCGATATGGATAAGTAATCTCACTATTAGTTTGAGCTATGTTCCCAAAATGCTTAAGGTAAAAGGTCCCCTCATTTCTTGATTAAAGTCAGATATGCATGCACATTGCACAAGTAGAAAATATGATTTGCACTATTCTTTCGCTCACTCAGTTGAATTCTGTCGAACTGTCTTTATAATTCTAGGAAACTTGCTGAATTAAGGTCCCCGAGACAAATTAGCTCGTTCATCTAGCCTGATTGATTAGCTCCCGCAAATTTGAACAACCACCACTTCAAATTAGTTTGAACCAGCTCAAATGAATTCCTGATGATATCATCGTACTCCGAGTGATAATGTCACCTAGGCAACGCTTGTTCGATTGTTTCGAAATTTCATTTCCTGGATTCTTCAGTGTTGAATATTGACATAATACATCGTGCGATGATGATTGTCGGACATTAAAGTATAACTCGTGCTGCTCACTGCTCTAAACAGTACCCTGCGTAGTATGGTGTCACAACAAAAGTAGCTCTGAACAAAAGCCTCTTACAATTACATGACCTCTGTTTATTGTACACTGCTCAGAACAAAGGAGTCAGTCCCTGTCGCTCTCGTATACTCCGCTCTATATCTTTTCATCTTACTAATCATGGAGATGTACTGAAGCACGTGCAGCAAGCTTGCCAGGTCCACCCCACTAGCTCCGAGAAAGGCTGTAAGTGCACATTTAAAGAACTGGACGACCCATTAGCGCTCCATGTCTGGCTACTAACACACGTTATAGAGGTCCGCTCTATAATCGCTCTCTGTCTCCCTGCTCTCTCCAGCTCTAGTTTGACTGACGTATATAATGCTAGGAGTTGATCTAATTTCCTTTGCACATCTGTGTGGTTCACACTGGTTATCAAGATCATCTCTCTCGCTTTGTACGTCACATGACGGTGGTCCGTGGTCGTACGCTGATCCTTCTCCTCACATGTTTGATGTAGTCGCATGTGTACACTTAACTTCTGCTCTTATCACCGACTCGCTAACTGTGTAAATTGTAGATCATACATTGTATAGGCTACAATTGTAGTGGAGCTAGTTACTATTGGCATTGTTTATGTCACGATCAGCTGGCGGTTATTGGTCTTAATTTAGTTATTAATGTTGTGTCCACACGTCTTTTATGATTCATGTCGAATTTGTCGGCGGTTATTGCATTTTTGAGAGAGTTGTCAGTACATTTTTATCTGGATCACCAGAAATTAAGAACTCAATTTGCTGCTGTATTGGGTGCGATCAAATAATCTCGAGCTTTCAATTTCTTCTGAAATATGCACATGATATATAATTCTGATGTAAGCAGTCATTTATATTATCAAGCTTTACCATGCTGCTTACTACGGTCAGGTGCTTTCTAATTCTAAAGGTTTTTGTTAGAGGTCATTGCTAGTGGCTTTTGTCAGAGGTCATTACTTAGAAAGGCTTTTGAAATTTATAGTGCCAAAATACGGAATATTTGCATACAAGAAAGAGCTCTAGTGTTATGGCGGTATGACGATAGCCGGATATAGGATCCATTCTCCACCTCAATAATTAAATATGCATCGCAAGAGCAAACATGCAAGTCGCAAACCAAGACTTATCTTCGTATCAGGAAACGGTAGAAAGAGAACCCCGGATGTCGTGAGAAGCATTTAAGTTCGGACCCTCAGTTGAATCTAACCAGAGTAGATTTTGTAAACTTTGTGCCACCTTTCAATTCTATAAATAAATATTATCATTACGAACCTGTTCAGGTTGGTATTACCCTGGCTTACCCTGATTACCTCTGCTAAGAATTAAATTATTTTATGCCTTTATGATTGGGAGTCTACTGTCTGCACACTTGATACTATCAACGCAAATCTCTCATTAGGGTATAATGACCTACGATAGTTGGGGCCTCAACATCTTTATAAACTTAAGTTAAGTTGAGTTGGCATTCATTCCCTCTCGAGTCTTGTATTGTTAGGGCACACAAACGTTCCCATCAGCTCCTCCACCGCTGTCCATTTAGATTTCGGCTGATTTTTCTGAAAGGTGATCCTATGTCTGTAAGGCATACTATTTACTGTTATCGATAGCAGTGGTAGACTATTAACCGAGGTAGTATTACACCGTGATATTACGGCAATATGCCTCCTCTTTCTTATTGCCTATATTTCTCGTAAATCTTGTGTCTTTGTCAATTGTCATGTCGTGGGGTCGATTTTCATGGTTCGGGTCTCATAAGAGTGATTGTAAGTAGATTTTGTTTCCGGTTCATCTTCAGCTTCAGCTGTTTTAAGTTCTCCAATGCGAAACTTTACAGTTGATTTAAATTGTATGATCGATTTGATAGTCACCTTACGTCACAATTCTCTGATGAAATAGCTATAAAATCGAAATCCGTAAAATTAAATGGTTAAGGTTTTAATCAATTTTGCCATAAAAGGTCAAATGTTCCGCGAATTTTAACTGTCCCTTGAGCTTTCTAACCACCACTGCCAAGTCATGCATTAGTTGTATCGCTTCAATAGCATTTTATGTGATTTCTATTTCATTATTTTACTGTGAAACGTGGTTATTTTGTAAAAACCAAGCTAACGTTGTTTTCCTTCCTGATAGATGAAGCAATGCCGCTAAAGAAAGGACTGAAGAGTAGGAGTACCGAGAACTTGTCCCGAAACCAGATAACCAACAACCGACTTGATAAACACAGATCTTCTTTCAAGCAAAAAGGTAATAAATCTTTAAAATCTTATGTACGTGACTTACTCGATACATCAAACATGGTCTCACTTTCATCATTTTGAAGATGTCGCAGCGTTAATTAACCAAATTTGGTACTCAAAATTGTAATTTTCCATCCACTAAATTCAATCTCTCCACCAGATGACAATCCAATCTGTAATCTGCCCCTACCTCTCTCCCTGACGCTTGGTATCTCCTCTCTGAGTGACAGTAAACTTTACTCTTACCACAACAGCCAGGAGTTTCTAACCTTCCTTACCAAGAGTGCCCGGGACGTTGAGGAAGCGGAGAGAAACCACACCATCGACACAGCTCTCACTCAAATCAAAGAGGTGAGGCTCTCGCGGTATATCTTTGGGACTGATTATACTATGAACGGTTTACTTTTTGTGATGTTTTGAAGCAGACTTTTCGCTTTTAACGAACAATTTATTTTCTCAATTCGCAGTTAGTTAACCAGTTATTCTGTTTCAGTTAAAAACCCTGGTTGAAGAGAACACAAAGTTGTTGAGATTTGTTCAGCACACCCAAGAATATAACCCCTCGAGCGAAATAGACGACATTATGGTCTGCAACATCAGCAAAACTCTCAAAGAACACCGGAGTGTCATGGAGAAGATGTGTGAACGAGCAAAGCAATATAAAATACAACTCATTCTGGCGGAATCAGACCTTGACACCAACAACTCTCAGGAGATGAAAGCAGACCTTTTAGCTGTAAGTAATCATTAATTCGAGTCGATTTTTAAGTTTTATTGTCTTAAGAGTTTTGTGGTTAGTAATTATAGTTGATTGAACTCAATTATTCAATTCAGTGGGACAGCTGCTACGTGATGAATACATTGTGTAAATACAGATTTTAATTACAGATTTTAATTACATGATTTGACATTCTTATTTCCCCACAGATGAACAAGACACTATCATGGATGTCGATGATAATCCGGTACCATACATGGGGATCAAACGTAGCAGACGAGTCTCTGTACCACAGCGATGATGACGTCATTAACCAGAATAGAAAATTAGGTAAGATTGGATAGCAATTTCATAGTTCCTTATTAGGGTCATTTCTATAGCAATGGTCCGTCCTCATTCAATTTCCCCTTTGATTCGAAGCTCATTACCATCGCCGACACGAATCATTATACTTATAGGCAGTATTTCCTAACAATATGTTAATACGATGCACCCGCAGATTTTATTTCGTAACCTTTGCTGCTGTTGATTGCTTCATAGATCATAACCGTTTACCTATCTGCAGGTCGAAGGAACTGTATCCGTGTGCGAGAACGCCCCAAGTGGAGCGAGGAGACAGCCATCACCTGCACCATTACACCCCCAACCAAACCAGGACACAAACAACCCTCCTTACAAATGAGCAACAGTCGCACCAACACCAAACAGACTTTTACCAATGATAAACTTTCCGTGCCAAGTTCAGGCAAACAGATTTCTTTGAGCAGGATTGCATCTAATGTTACGAGAATAACCAAGGGTTGAATTTTAGGTATTTGAATTAGTTTTTAGGGGTTATAAAGTTATTTAACTTAACGTTTCACATGGTCAGTCATGACATGGGATTAGCATGTAATATTTAATGAATCCTGTATACCCGGACTAAAATAAGATAGAATTGTATCATGACTGCCGGATTTTTAATCCTATTTACAGTTTTATGAGTATTAAAACAATTTTATATGAGTTATAGACGGCAAAGCATTTCCTTGCATGTGATCAGAATGAATGAGTAGTAGTTGTAGTAGTAGTAGTAGTAGTAGTATAAACTACAGAATTACACAGTAGTTTACAAGGATGTTTTTAAAGGTTTCCAGTTTTATAGCTGTACAGAATAGTATAGTTACTAAGTAATAACTATGTAACTATGCAGAATAGTGCCAACCAGGGTTGATGTTCTATAGTCAATACCTAGATGTAGTACAAATCATTCTTTATGCAATGAACATGCAGTTTTTATTTTCTCAAGAAAGAACTTCTAAATAAGATTACCCCTTCAAAAATTCGATCAGCACAAGCTAATAGCTATATTTGATTCATCAAATTGGTATATCTCAGCGACACACAAGTTCGGATGATTTGTTTTGGTTCATGAGATAATGAGGAGTCGAGACGCGATCATATCAAAGATATATAATATATATATTGAATATTCGCAAAGCATGTCATAAACTTTAATCAAATCTCACAAATCTTGATGAACAGTAGACACTTCACGTATCGTAATACCTGCCACTGAGCTGTCAAATTATCAAACTGTTTCTCTACCTGCTTTAATGTTGATCATAATATCTCGCACCCAGAGTTATGGTTACATATGATTTAATAAAACTTGGAACTTATCCCACGCATTTGAGAATGATTGACTACTGCACCAGGTAGTCCTGTCACACCCATCAAGTTGTGCTGGCCACACAAGAAGTGGGGAAACTTTAAAACCAGTGGCGACGTAATGATTTTCTGGTGACTTTGAACCGGCGCACCTAGATTGGTAATAGTATTAACTGTTTCAACTGGCATGTCATCTCTGCAGATATATGGTTTGGTTATAATAGGTTTTGCTACCGACGATTAGGGTGGTTTCTGTAGGAGAGTTTAACGAATATGCAAACCAATTCTCTATCGAGCTTCAGTGCTAAAAATAGAGTAGATAATGCGAAATATCAAGATCCCTTCCATTATAAAAAATAATCTTCGAACCATATAACCACAGAAACACTTGGAGTGACCCACCTGCCGTATATTAAATTGGCACAGTATCTCCAATAAGCACTTCTCTCGACCAAAACTGAAACTCAGAAACTATCACAATCTCTACCACGTGACTGAGACATCCCGGATGCCTGCTGAGGGAAACGATCAATCACCCGACCAAAAAATCATGATAAAAAAACATAATTTCACCACTTCCAATAAAACCGACCCTCCCATTTTCTGCGGATTTAATGCAACGATTATCCAGAACTTATAATGTAAGAAAGATTATTCTTGAGGGAGGTCTGGAATTAGAAGTCAATTGTATTTGTTCCAGGCGAATCTAAGAACCACATTATTTAATGTCATGCACAAAATCAAAATCATCAATCCATTTTTCACTCTTTGATATTTGAGCGTCGGTGTCGAGACAAGTTTGAAAAACTCGACCACCCGAGCTACTGAGATAAAACTTTAAATTTACCAGTTTGACTTGACATCATTTAAAATACACCATTTATCTAATAACACTAATTGCTTCGCTTATGTAATTATCATAATTTATTAATTTAAAGCGGACCTAAAAGCTTGATAATTATAGTTTTGTCTGTTCCCAAATATTGTACAATAATTTTTACATCTCTGAACCTTTATGTGTGACTTCACTCTGAGTTCACTGTGTTAAAACAGATCTCACTACTCACTAGCTGAAACCAAGAAAACAACTGGTTTATTGAGGAGTTGTGGTAATTCTCCCTTAGTTCCATTGCCGAACAAAAGTTGTTCAGCTTCCACAGTACTTCATCAGATTGCCGCGCTCAAACCTTCAGTCTATCAAAACATTTTTCAGTTGTAGTCCTCCGCCATTTCCCTCACTTCTTGGTCTTCTTTGAACCATGAGGCGGTAGATCAGGTACAAACCACATAGCCACGAATATAAGCATGAAGATTACAATAAGAGCAATATAAGCAGGTTGCCGGAGAAACAACTTTATATCCTCCTGTGTAGCTTCCTCGTCTGTTAGACCCGGGTGTGAGTTGAATACTTTATCTGGAACCACTTCAACTTCATCCTCATTGTCATTCTGGGATTGAGTAGAGGCGACTATGATGAAGGAGGAGATGAGGCAGAGTGAGGAGACCACAGCTGCTGACCAAACTTTCTCTGATGTCATTTTTAAACCTGAACCGATTTGAAATTATCGTGACGTCAATAGAACCAGAGTTGGCATTAATTTGCTAGACAAACCTGCCAAATGTGTCAATATGCAAATATACCATTACTAATATATGCGAGTATATACGCGTGAATAGCTTGAATTTGATTAAATTATCCCACAAGATAATACCAAATAAAGGCAGCTTTAAACGAATTGACAGTCGAGACCCCAGGTGGAAATTAACGTTTAAATCTGCGTTCTGAGACCCCACACACACACACACACACACACACACACACACACACACACACACACACACACACACACACACACACACACACACACACACACACACACACACACACACACACACACACACACACACACACACACACACACACACACACACACACACACACACACACACACACACACACACACACACACACACACACACACACACACACACACACACACACACACACACACACACACACACACACACACACACACACACACACACACACACACACACACACACACACACACACACACACACACACACACACACACACACACACACACACACACACACCAAGCAAAGTAGGCCAAGTGTGGAGGCGGAGGAGTCTGACAAAAGGCATACAGTCTAACAATTAATCTAAAGAGAGTACCCATGGTCACGTGATACTGCGTACAATGAGAGATCTGGCTAACATTGCTTTCAGCTGGCGGGGTATTGTGTGTACCTCGTGCAATGCAGATGACATGGTATGTTGTAACATCAGGTGGAAAGTGTACAGGGTGTGCACATGTGAAATAGAGAAAGTGTTTGCGTTAAATATAAAAATCGCGAAAACGCTCATATACCGTCAGCTCTGAATGTTGGATCGATATCATGTCTAGATATTATCATCAGCAAGTTAAAAGAACGCCTTGTCATACCAGTATCAATAAGTGTGGGAATATGCAGATTATGCTGATTTTGTGGATGATGATGATGAAGACAGATTAAGAAATTTGTTGCCTATTTGCACTGAAGTGTTGAAGAGTGGGATCTTGATGTGAAATTTAATGAACGTAAGATCGAGTTTGTTCGCTTATTTCTTGCTTGTCCAGCTAGTCCAGGTGAAGTAGATGATAACGGTGCTCTATTGCAGAAAGATAATGAGCCCTTGATGTCAAGTAAAATTCTTGAGTCGCTCTAATTGTGCTCGCAGGCTGACATCAAGCATTTCAATTTTAAGAATGATATCGATACAAGCATGCCAATATACACATACAACACTTGCTTGCAGTTGTATTATGAATGTATAGAGCATATTTTGTAGATTGATTTTTATTCGTACGAATACGTTTACTAGTAACTTGGTAGTAATACCACCGTCTTATAGAAAGTGCAGCATATATTCTTGTAGGTACATCGCAATTACCACCCATATTCCCATTTTTGATGTGTTGACTGAGTACCTACACACTACGCACTATCCAATTTAACCTTCACAATAACATCAACGTGAACTTTTAAACATAAGTTATAAATTTAATGACACAACTAAAATTGTACTTAATGAATTAACATGTTTCTTTCGGCTCTATTTCTGTGTCTGGATTCCGATTACCTAGCTTGCTAGTCTATTTTACAGGGATTAGCGTGCCAGGTAACGTATGGTCTCTGGAGGAAGTGGAAAAAAAATCGAGTCCGAGTCACGCTACAAAGTCATTAATTATTGCATAATAAAACAGGGTGGGCCAAAAGTCAGTGTGCAAACGTTGGCCTTAATGGCTCAGTCACTGAGTGCCCAATCGAAATAATTCTTTCTGGTATGACCAGTGGTGTGCCACACCGTGTGCGCCGCCGTGTTCTACCAAAATCGGCGGCGGCGTGGCCAAAATTAGCGGCGGCGGCGGCGTTCGGCGGCGTGGCCTGTGGACAATTGGCAGTTTCAGTTGTGACTCGACAAAATGGAAATTCATTGCTTAGGTAAAGGATTGACTTAGTATTAATAAGGTTTAGACAGTTGCAAATTTCACCTCAAGTTCAATTCATCGTTGATCGTATGACAGGAATTCACAATTTCATGAAACATTGCATATGCTACATCAAACTACTTGACGTCAGACATGCTATAGGGATTTTATAATTATATTCAGCAATTATGCCTCGAATTATGCCTCGGTAATACGCGTTCGATATAATTTTCAAATTTTTTCATTAAATTTTTTTGAGTAATTTTTTAAAAATTCAAATTTTAAAAATACCACGTTCACGCCGTTTGCGCCGCCGATAAATTGTTCGGCGCAGCGGTGAGCGGCGTGGGCTAAAAACTCGGCGGCGGCGCACACCCCTGGTGGGTACCACTCTAGAGTCCTCATAGTATGGGTCCTGTTAGGGATTTCCGCTCTAGAGTCCTACCCTGGCGATTTGACTCCGCTCTAGGGTCCTACTTTTGACCAAGTCCGCTCTAGAGTCCGGAGTCCCCCGCTCTACAGTCCCCCGCTCTACAGTCCTACAGCCGTTCTCCACAGTTTTCTGTCCATCAGTCTAGCTATCTCATATACTGACTTCAGCCCAGTATCTGCTTTTAGGTTATCTAGTAATGCTAAGTAAGGTCGCCCCCTGTTACTGTTAGTATGCCCATGATTCGGCTTCTAGACGATCAGTTTGTCCAGTGTCAGATCCGGATGTCAATGAGCATGACCTGCAAGTCTGAGTCAAAATGCTTGATAACTTCGTCATTTCTCGAACAAGTAAGTACAGTATGCCAACTGCAAAGCAAAAACTCTCAAATATAAAACGCGGCGGAGGTATATAACTATAATAAGACCCGACGTTTGCACACTGACTATTGGCCCACTACACCCTGTATATAATATTTGTTTTGAAATTTAGTTGAACAAATTTTTCAATGCTGATAAACATGCCATCCATTAAAATAGGATGTAGATTTCGAAGGGATTCAATAACGTGAATAATTTATTCGTGTAATTTTATGTAATGTTATTATATCTTTATATTACAAAGGACAGGTCACAGAGACTCATAGTTTATAGTTACACAGTTTTTATGCTCTTTTCTTTTCCATCATAAACCCACTCGAAAAATATCTGATTAGTTGAATTTCTTGGTTAGTTGAATTTCTTGGCTAGTTGAATTCCTTGAATTTCTTTCACTGATTATAATCTTTTTAAGCTGGGAGTCCAGCCTCAATTTGTTGTGAAACTTGTGAAACCCTGATTTCAAGATTACAAACTAGGACCAGTGATCTGACCGAACTTAGCCGACCCCCGAGCCTATTTAGTATTTAGGACCTAGATTTAGACTTAGAATCCTATTTTAATTCACTTTATAATGCTCAACATTCAAAATCATACGAATGAACGATTTAAGGGGGACGTTCACTTTTGCACTATATGAGAATCAGCTTCATTCGATTAAGCAAAACAACAGTCTAATTAATAATCGATGTAGGTAATATGGTCCAGCAAAATTAACCAACCATTTTCAATCAGATGGTGGATTCTACACTCACGGAATATCTGACTGAACTGTTTTTACTGAAGTCCCCGAACCAAATCAAGAGTCTCCCCTTTGATTCGATACCGGGGAAGGAGGCAATACCGTTCAGATTCGCAATTCACTTAGAAAATGGGGAGGAAAAGAAAGTGTTTGTGAAGAAGGTGAGCAGGGAGGGACGGGATCCTCTCTTGAAGGGTACCGGAAGCAGTGTTGACGCTCTGAAGTGGGAAGGTAATTTCTACCAGAACTTTCTACCGGAGATAAGGAGCTTCCTGGAAATACATGAGGGTGTGACAGCAGATATCATAGATTCCTGCTTCGTTGAATATTATGGCTATAAGGGGACTGAGGGGGAGTATGTTTTGGTTCTTCAGGACCTTTCAGAAAAGCAGTGCCGTGTTCCGCAAAGAATACCACCAAGAAATGAACTTGAGGAGGCAGTACTTATTTTGCAGAAACGGGCAGAGCTTAGCGGTATATTCTACGCATGGAAAGAAGACAAAATACGCAGCGCAAACAAACACCGGCCATTTGAACCGTTCGTAAACATAGAGATAACGAAGAAATACGTTACCGATGGGTGCAGGATACTAAGGAACGTATGTTCATCTTCAGTCACTGTTAAGATTTTGAAGTTACTTCTTACAAATAGCAGTGCGAAGGAACACACTAACTTGAAGGAACGGTGTAATATAAATTCACTTGACAAACTTATAAGATGGCAAATGAGTCAAAATCCCGTTATCTGCGTGGATGAAGTACTTTTAACAGAAAACAACCTTTGGGGCCCTGTTCTTGGAGATTTTCAGCCGCTCAACATTGCGATTTCAGATAAAATCGACCAAGTGGTGTTTTTTGACTTCACACACTTTATGCTTAGCTCGGTGATGCTAGAATTCCAGCGATACATGGCAATTTGTATAAACCTTGATCCTCACCGTGAGCAACTCCTTGAAGTCTATATTGACTCGTTTATAGAAAGCATATCGCGGTTCAAACTGGTAGTTTCTCGCGAGCAACTCATTGCGGAGTTTAACCTCACTAGGTTTAACTACATACAGTGGAGATTTTTCATGTACAGTTTCGTCCCAATGCAAAATGCAGAACTATATAATGCAGTATCAGATGCGGATATCAGTACTGAAGAAGGGGAAGCTACAGTTCTTAGGATGCTGGAGAAGTATCCAGAACATTGGAAATATATAAATGGTCTGGTAGATTTAGTCAATAAGATTGACAAGGAGCCCTCGCAGTATTTAACATAAAGATAGATCTTTCAAATAAGCATGGACTATCATGGGGTAAGAAAGACTTAAACTTTACTCAAAAAGACTTAAACTTGATTGATAATTGATTTATGTACTAATTAGCATGCTTACCATATTTTATATTTATTTTAATTAGTTGATATTTTATGTAGTAATTTTTGAAGATTTTCAGACAGCGTTGAATCATTCCATTTATATTACCAGCTTTTCTGCAATATGCCTAGGATGTAAATTATTTCTAGGAACTTAAAGTTCCTAGAAATAACATAATTGCATTTAGACAAATCCCAGCATTCTCTACAAATATGTAAGTTCTACAAATATGTAAGCTCTACAAATATGTAAGTTCTTAAGGCTTGCATATTTATTCACGTTGACTACAGCTCTTTCACAGTTTATTATTTAGCTTTCAAGCAGTATATTATTTTGTTTTCTATATTCTTTCAGACTTTTACTTCTAGTTATACATTACTTCTAGTCATTAGTTATACATTACTTTATCATATTTTATTGAACTATTACTAAGGTATAGTATTTCCAGATCCCAGTTCAATTTGTTACGGAGTTTTATATTAACAGAAAACGATGTAACAGAGTCGATATATTTTAATGTTGCCATGGGGTGGCCAGTCCCCATACATCGTGTCCGGTAGTTTCATGAATATTATATTATGAATATGATCCTTGTCCAACCTTCGAATTCTCACTCGTACGGACAATTTAGCTGGCTAGTTTGATCAACTCCTTAAAGTTTATAGTGACTCGTTTGTTGACAGCAACACGCTGTCCCGAGTAGAAATTTCTCGCGATTAACTTATTGCAGAGTTTCATCTGAGTCCTCATGACTAGTCGAAATGTATATTGATCAAATTTTAATCAATTATAATAAATAAAGATTTTTTAACCGTTTATCGCAGTTGCCAATTGAAAGACCAATCAACAAATTTTATGAAAACCCTGCAATTCCATTTTCCTTGGATACATGTCCATCTCGTTTAAAAATGTTTCGTATTGATTTTAGGATTCGATGAAATATCAAATGACTTCGAAAAACTTTTCAAATCAATTTGCTCGCTGCACATTATTTAAAGATGTAATACGCATATAAATAATAAATGTGAACGACTCCTCATAGTAATAAGAAAGCAAAATTAACCAACCATTTTCAATCAGATGGTGGATTCTACACTCACGGAATATCTGACTGAACTGTTTTTACTGAAGTCCCCGAACCAAATCAAGAGTCTCCCTTTTGATTCGATACCGGGGCATGAGGCAATACCGTTCAGATTCTCAATTCACTTAGAAAATGGGGAGGAAAAGAAAGTGTTTGTGAAGAAGGTGAGCAGGGAGGGACGGGATCCTCTCTTGAAGGGTACCGGAAGCAGTGTTGACGCTCTGAAGTGGGAAGGTAATTTCTACCAGAACTTTCTAACGGAGATTAGGAGCTTCCTGGAAACACATGAGGGTGTGACAGCAGATATCATAGATTCCTGCTTCGTTGAATATTATGGCTATAAGGAGACTGAGGACGAAAGTTTTTTGGTTCTTCAGGACCTTTCAGAAAAACAGTGCCGTGTTCCGCAAAGAATACCACCAAGAAACGAACTTGAGGAGGCAGTACTTATTTTGCAGAAACGGGCAGAGCTTAGCGGTATATTCTACGCATGGAAAGAAGACAAAATACGCAGCGCCAACAAACACCGGCCATTTGAACCGTTCGTAAACATAGAGATAACGAAGAAATACGTTACCGATGGGTGCATGATACTAGGGAACGTATGTTCATCTTCAGTCACTGTTAAGATTTTGAAGTTACTTCTTACAAATAGCAGTGCGAAGGAACACACTTACTTGAAGGAACGGTGTAATATAAATTTAGTAGACAAACTTATAAGATGGCAAATGAGTCAAAATCCCGTTATCTGCGTGGATGAAGTACTTTTAACAGAAAACAACCTTTGGGGCCCTGTTCTTGGAGATTTTCAGCCGCTCAACATTGCGATTTCAGATAAAATCGACCAAGTGGTGTTCTTCGACTTCACGCACTTTATGCTTAGCTCGGTGATGCTAGAATTCCAACGATACATGGCAATTTGTATAAACCTCGATCCTCACCATGAGCAACTCCTTGAAGTCTATATTGACTCGTTTATAGAAAGCATATCGCGGTTCAAACTGGTAGTTTCTCGCGAGCAACTCATTGCGGAGTTTAACCTCACTAGGTTTACCTACATACAGTGGAGATTTTTCATCTACAGTTTCGTCCCAATGCAAAATGCAGAACTATATAATGCAGTATCAGATGCGGACATCAATACTGAAGAAGGGGGAGCTACAGTTCTTAGGATGCTGGAGAAGTATCCAGAACATTGGAAATATATAAATGGTCTGGTAGATTTAGTCAATAAGATTGACAAGGAGTTCTCGCAGTATTTAACCTAAAGATAGATCTTTCAAATAAGCATGGACTATGGGATAAGAAACTTTTAAACTTTTGTCAAAGTGAAGCATTTTCAGCCGCTCAATATTGCGATTTCAGATAAAATCGACAAAGTGGTGTTCTTTGACTTCACACATTTCATGCTCAGCTCGGTGATGCAAGAATTTGTCGTTGTCAGTTTTGTCCCGATGCAAAATGCAGAACTATATAATGCGGTATCAGATGCGGACATCAATACCGAAGAAGGGGGAGCTACAGTTCTTAGGATGCTGGAGAAGTATCCAGAACATTGGAAATATATAAATGGTCTGGTAGATTTAGTCAATAAGATTGACAAGGAGCCCTCGCAGTATTTAACCTAAAAATAGATATTTCAAATAAGCATGGACTATGCATGGGGTATAAAGAAAGACTTAAACTTTACTCAAAAAGACTTAAACTTGATTGATAATTGATTTCTGTATTAATTAGCATGCTTACCATATTTATACAAATACAGGGACAGACAATATGGATTCCCGATTCGGGACAGGAAAATACTGCACCAAACCCAAGTCCCGGCGATGGTCATTTGCTTTTTTCTTGTATGTAATGGATACCACCAGAGTCAACGTACAGACTTTGGTGACACTCAATAACGGCGGGAACCCTCGCCCAGTTTACAGTTTTTCGTTCGGGAAGAAGTTGGCAACGGGGCTCATCAACCCGTACCGGGAGAAAAAGGGAACAGCAGGTCTGACTCCTGACAACCTGGTGAAAATGTATCTGGTTACGAAAGACAACAGATACCTGATGGCAGCAACCAAGGAGTCCTCGGCACCCTCCGGCTCCGATGATGTTTTTCCGTTCAAGGGACAAAGTAACCAGACACCAACACGTTGTGGTTCCTGTATTGTCGAGCTTAGAGACATAAGTGAAGCTGCAGGGCGGTACCGAGGAAAGAACAGTTTAACCAAGTCGTCCAAATTGTGCGAGAAATTTGGGGTAGTGAAATGCACTAAAAAGCACTCGATCAAGCTCTGTATTTCATGTTTTAAATCTCTATAATACGTCAAGTCTGTTATCAGTCTGTTATCATAACCTTACAGTTACATTTAATCAGTGCATGAATTATAAGATTATAACATTGTCTGTGTTATCTTTCGACAATATGTTTTATCTAACTGTCTGTTAATTCAAGTTTTATTTTTATTTACTTTTACTGAATCCTGAAAGCGATCATTTTATTTTATACTTACCGCATTATATCTACCTAGAATTGGAAAAAACGTTCTCAGTTCTCTCTTCAAATTCGTACAAAGGTGGACTGTTAGAACTCAGCCCAAGTAAATCTAATTACACATCCACACTTATTGATAGACCTACACGCATCTTAGAGTTAGAAAGATAAGGGTGGCCCATTTTATAGTAACTGCCCACACGCAACCCTTTATAATAACTACCGTAATTCAACTGTCAATATTGCACATAAATTACACTTACAGAGAATATGGATATGGGTCAAACTTAGATTTCCTGAAAGTTTCGTAAAATTTCATTGATTACATTTACAGAGGGTGTGGCATGATGCTCCCTTTTTTTACTAGATTGTCGTCACAAAGTGACAGCGCTTTGAGCTAGAAACTCCAAAGTTTCAAAACACATTTGGTTTCACACCTTCTGTAATCGATGAAATTTCTAATCCCTCGATATAGATATTTGATGTAGATACAAAATTCAGTAACATAACAGTTAAGTAACGCGTAATAGCGTGCAACGTCAGTGCGTTTCTAATATGCATATGTGGTCTTGGCAAGAAAGATGAGAAGAAAGCAAAATGTTTCATAATTATCGATATCATGTAATCGTTTGTGGTTACTGTTCCTGTTGTCATACATCATAGCTGATAAATGATAATTAACTATTTAGCTCAGCTTTGGAACTTCAAAATGTAAATGTAATTATATTTTTGTGGTATGTGGCGTGAGTTTTGGCAAAAAATGCGTATAATTTTTGTATTTTTTGTATTTTTTAGGATGGCCTGTTCGAGTGATTTCGGCAGATGCTCTGGCGGCAACGTACAGAGTAGATTATCTACATCAGAACGCAAAAGAAGAAGCACAGCACTAATCTTCACTCTAGCTACTTTTAATGTCCTGGGTATTACTTCTCCAGTTAAACGGGATGAACTTTTGAGAGATTGCTATTATCGTAAAATAGACATTCTCGCTGTGCAAGAAACAAAATGTCGTCACTTTGAGGATTCAGTTTTGCATTTTACAGATGATGATGGGAAATCACACAAATATCGCTTCATAAACTTTCAGCAATTTGACAATAAGTGGCAAGCAGGTATTGGTTTTCTTGTAAATTCAGTCTATACCAACTACATCAAGTGTTACAACAGTATCAGTGACAGGGTTGCTTATCTAGATCTTGAGATACCAAGTAAATCAGGTAAACCAAGACTTTGCCGTGTTATCAATGCCTATGGACACACTCAAGTAAATTGTGATAAGTATCCGCAGAGACGTGATTATTTCTACAAGTTTCTTGGCAAAGCTGTTGATATCCCATCAAGTTGGGACTTATATATTCTTGGAGATTTCAACTCTCGACTCGGTAAATTGTCTCATTCAGATATTGTTTTCGGGTATAATGACTTTATGGGTATGTATGGGTCTGGAAAGAGGAATTCAAATGGAGAGCATCTTCTTAATTTTCTTGTTGATAAAAAACTTTTTGCTTGCAACACTAGCTTCCAGCACCCTGTCCGTCATATAACAACAAGAATTGGTTTTATGAAAGACTACTCAGCTCCTAAAAACTCACATCGCACTTTGCCCTACTACTCTCAAATTGACTATGTCCTATGTAGCAGTCGATTGAAGAAACTTTTAGTGAATTCTCGAAGTTATGGGGGTACTCTTGTTAAATCTGATCACAAAATTGTTATTACACGTTTCAACTTCAGTGACGCTCACCTTGTCTTCCCCAAACAGAAACCTAAAATGCATTTTGATATCACAACCCTTGTCAGTAATCCTGCTGCTAAAATGCATTACAACAACACATTGAATGATATTCTAACAGACAGCCCTGTTAATCCTAACCCTGAGGAAGAAATGAATAGTTTGTTTCACAATGTACATAAAGCTGCTGAGGTTAGTATTGGATACCTTCCTAGGAAACGCCCTAAAAACTTTTGTAATGACCTTGAAATTCGAGAGATGTCTGATGAAAAGAAAGTTCTACAAGCTCTACTCAATCAGAACAACACCTCTGAAGATAGATCAGTTATACGTACCAAAATCAATCGTATTCAAAATGACGCTCGTAAGAGAATCAAGCTCCTTCAAGAAGAGCATGCAGACACTCTTGCTGAAGAGATAAACGAAACTGATAGTTCTAGAGCATACTTTGCAGCCACTCGCCAACTAGCAGGTATCAAACGTGCTCCAACCATAAGTGTGCATGATGAAAACTCTAACTTCATAGGTACAGACACTGGAAAAGCTGCTACACTAAAGAACCACTTTGAAGAGAAGTTCACTGCAAAACATACAGTTGAGCCTATTGACACTTTCTTTGATCAACCTAGTCCTCTCGCTGACCCTATTACTGCTATTGAAGTTGAGATAGCTGCTAAAGCTTTGAAGAATGGTAGAGCCACTGGGCCTGATGATATCCCAAGTGAATTGATTAAGTATGCAAACAGAAGTGTATTTCAGAAATATGCAGACTGTATAAATACCGCATTTGAAACAAACACCACCATAACATCTATTGGAAAAGGCAACATTACTCCACTCCAAAAGCCTAAGAAACCACTTGGTCCAGCAGCAAACATCAGACCTCTCACCCTCTCAAACTGCTCCAGAAAATTACTGTCAATGATTACCCTAAAACGTATCCAAGGCAAGCTAGATCAGTACACCGGTCCTACACAAAGTGCTTACAAGAGAGGTAGAAGTTGTGGCGATATAATTTGGTCTCAACGTATGCTAACCTCAGTGGTACTTAGAAAGCATTGGAGCTACCACAGAATGAGTATAGACATGTCAAGTGCCTTTGACACCATCAGCAGAGAAACAGTACTCAATGTTCTTGAAGATGCTGGCTGTACTAGTGATGAAATTAGGATGGTACGGCTCCTACTATCAAACACAGTGTTGAAAGTAAAAGTCAATAATACTGTATCAATTGAGTTCCAAAGCACAACTGGAGCATTTCAAGGAGATGCACTATCAGGTAATCTATTTACTGTTGTTGAAGCCGCTGCACTTATTCACCTCAGATCTGTACTCTCCCAAGTATCATCAACACCTTACCCAGTAAATCATCCAATCCCTAATCCTCCTATCTCAGAAGAATTCATGCCACTCGAAACAGGATACTCTGATGATATTGACTTTAATAACACTGAACTTGCTCCACTCAAAGAAATGCTTCCTATCGCTAAAGATATATTCCAGCAGTGGGACCTTCATATCAATTCTTCCAAGACTGAATTTGTCCATTTTTATTTAGCAGATCCTAAACCCACTGTTAAACGCAAGGTGATTGTTGGAAAAGTGTATAGAGGTGATGAAGAGTGGCGCTCTAACAAAACTTTAGGATCGTTGATGTGCACTGTTAAGGATATCAAGAATCGAATATTCCTTGGTAATGTTGCCTTTAGTAAATTTCAGAAAGTTTGGATGAAGAGCAAGATTTCAGTCCAAAGGAAGATCAAAATCTACGAGGCACAAGTAGTCTCTATTCTACTCTACAACTGCAACTCCTGGGCTGCACCACTAGCTTCGTTGAATGAACTTGATATTGCTCATCGCAAACACCTCCGAAGAATCCTCAACATCAGATGGCCTACTGGGGTTATTTCTAATGAGGCACTCTATGCTCGTTGTTATGTCACTCCCTTGTCTGTGAGAGTCTCTAAGTTTCGATGGAGAATGTTAGGACATATCTTAAGAGGACAGGAAGACTCACCAGCATACACCTCTATGTTATTTGCTATAAATTCTGATATTTTTATGGAAGGGAGACGGGGTAGACCATGTTTAAACTTATTAGATGTTATTAGAAAAGACTTGACTAGTAGAAATCTTGATATTAGACTTAAGAATTTGACTGATTTCGAAGACCTTAGATTTTTGGCTTTAGATAGGGAGGAATGGAAGAAGTTAGAAGATGGTTGATGTTTTTGTTTTCTTTTTTATGCGTTTTGATATCTATAAGGTGCCTAGGATGCTCTTTTAAAGAGATATTTCGTACTTTGAAAGATTTACTACTACTACTATTTTTTGACGTATAGTATTAAATTTGTAAAAAGGAATTTTACTACACTGGTGAGTATATATAATACTAATAGTAATTAATAATAGTAATAAGACAGCAAAACTAACCAACCATTTTCAATCAGATGGTGGATTCTACACTCACGGAATATCTGACTGAACTGTTTTTACTGAAGTCCCCTCACCAAATCAAGAGTCTCCCCTTTGATTCGATACCGGGGCATGAGGCAATACCGTTCAGATTCTCGATATATTTAGAAAATGGGGAGGAAAAGAAAGTTTTTGTGAAGAAGGTGAGTAGAGAGGGACGAGATGTGCTTTATATGAAGGGTTCCGTATACAATATTGATGCTCTAAGGTGGGAGGCTGCAGTTTACCAGAACTTTCTACCGGAGATTAGGAACTTCCTGGAAACACATGAGGGTATGACAGCAGATATCATAGATTCCTGCTTCGTTGAATATTATGGCTATAAGGAGACTGAGGACGAGAGTTTTTTGGTTCTTCAGGACCTTTCAGAAAAACAGTGCCAAGTACCCCCAAATATGCCACGAGGGAATGAATATGAGGAAGCACTACTTATTTTGCAGAAACGGGCAGAGCTTAGCGGTATATTCTATGCTTGGAAAGAAAACAAAGTACGAAGCGGAGCCAATGAATATCCATTTGAATCCTTCTTAAAAATAAATGTGGGTGAAACAAAGAAAGGACTTGCTAATGCTAATATGAATAATATTCTACGAAACGGATGTTCATCTTCAGTCACTGTTAAGATGTTGAAGATGTTACAGAATAACATAAACACTGTGAAGGAACACGCTCAATTGAAGGAACGGTGTAATCTAAATTCACTAGACAAGCTAATAAGTTGGCAGATGGATGAGAAGAAAGACCCCGTACTACTTACAACAGATGAAAACCTTTGGGGCCCTGTTCTTGAAGATTTTCAGCCGCTCAATATTGCGATTTCAGATAAAATCGACAAAGTGGTGTTCTTTGACTTCACACATTTCATGCTCAGCTCGGTGATGCTAGAATTTCAGCGATACATGGGAGTTTGCATAAACCTCGATCCTCACCGTAAGCAACTCCTTGAAGTCTATATTGATTCGTTTATAGAAAGCATATCGCGGTTCAAACTGGTAGTTTCTCGCGAGCAACTCATTGCGGAGTTTAACCTCACTAGGTTTTACTACATACAGTGGAGATTTTTCATCTACGGTTTTTTCCCAATGCAAAATGCAGAACTATATAATGCAGTATCAGATGCGGACATCAATACTGAAGAAGGGGAAGCTACAGTTCTTAGGATGCTGGAGAAGTATCCAGAACATTGGAAATATATAAATGGTCTGGTAGATTTAGTCAATAAGATTGACAAGAAGCCCTCGCAGTATTTAACCTAATAAACATGGACTATGGGATAAGAAACTTTTAAACTTTTCTCAAAGTGAAGATTTTCAGCCGCTCAATATGGCGATTTCAGATAAAATCGACTAAGTGGTGTTCTTTGGCTTCACGCATTTCATGCTCAGCTCGGTGATGCAAGAATTTCAACGATACATGGCAATTTGTATTAACGTCGATCCTCACCGTGAGCAACTCTTTGAAGTCTATATCATAGTTGTTACGGACGTCCTGGACGAACTTTAAAAAGGTGCCGAACTGGACGAATTTTTTAACGAAATAGACGAACTTTAACCGAACTTTAAACGAAAGATCACTAAGATCACATATGCTATAGATTATTTAGATAACAATGATAAGTTGTGAGCTGTTGCTATAATTGATGCTTAATTGTAATCTGTGAACCTATTGAAGTACTAGTCATGATCTGTTGTTGATCTAGTTTTTTTTTCAATACAAGTATGTATAACTATCTAACTGTATCATTTGTTTACAAGTGTTATAGTGATCGCACCTAAGCCATTCATTATAAAATCAAAACATATGCCAAGAAAATTTACGCAACGAATTTTCACGAATTTTCACGAATTTTTAAAAGGTGCCGAACTGGACGAACTTTTCGCATTTCTTCGACGAACTTAACAACTATGGTCTATATTGACTCGTTTATTGAAAGCATATCGCGGTTCAAACTGGTAGTTTCTCGCGAGCAACTCATTGCGGAGTTTACCCTCACTAGGTTTTACTACATACAATGGAGATTTTTCGCTGTCAATTTTGCGACTAAGCTAAATGCAGAGCTATATAATGCGGTATCGGATGCGGATATCAGTACTGAAGAAGGAAAGGCTACTGTACTTATGATGCTGGAGAAGTATCCATTTTATTGGAAACATATAAATGGTCTGGTAGATTTAGTCAATAAGATTGACGTGAGCTGTCATAGTATTTAACCTAAAAATATATCTGTCAATTTAAAGCAGTACTGAATTGCTTTTCTTTAGTTGATGAGGATGGCAACTTTTTTCTATACTTCTAACAACTTACTGAATTATTCCTCCTTTTATTGTGAGCTATTTTGCAACTTGGTCGATTAGATACTGACAATAGTGAAATAGTGGGATTACCCGGATTCCCATTGGGAAAATTTAAAAATTTTAAAATGTCCTATTTCTTGAAAATTACATTTAAAAACAACCGTAATAGTAATCCTTACACGAACAACAACCTTATAGGTTACACCAGCGATGTATATTTACACAAACGTACAACATGAATGGTAAAACACAATGAAGCTCTTAGCACGCTCCAAACCGGATGTCACTAATTCTGAATTGTTATAATTTCGGTAATTAAAGCAATTAGGGGCAGCTTGACCTGGACTCACATCAATAGCACAAGTTCGAAGTTTAGTAGTCGAATCCAGACTTTTGATTTTACTCTGAACATTTAGTACAATATAGATTTTAATCCAATAAATCATAAATTGTTTGGTTTTTTGGCAGATTTTTATGATTAGAATCAAATTGATTCTCATAGACATATTAAATGCATTATAATTTCTTCTATTTTTTAAAGGATTTGGTTGGTGTTTCAATATGACTAATTGAATTTGGAAGCGAGTTATTATGGTCGGGGTAGTTCAAAGTAAAACTCACATATGAGGATCAAATAAAAGCATCTCTAAAAATGCGCAAAAAGCAGATAAAACTCAACTCCTAATAAATCTCAGTTTATTTTCCTTTTTTCTTCTTCTCCTGGATAGTATCGATTGGGGCCTTGTTGACGAAAGGAATGAAGGTCTTGTACTTTGGTGGCATGTACATCTGTAGCGGCTCTGGCACGTTCACACCGTCCTGAAATTAACAGCCCATGTATTTTTTTCTTATCATTTCCTCAACATTTATCGTGGCCCTATTGTTTGCTTAAAACCAGTGATGGGGAAAATTTCATGAAGCTTCTGCCAGGCGAACTGGCAAAATGTCACGAAACTATAAATTACAATACAACACGAATTGACCACCGAGCAAATACAAATGTTTCAAAAAAATACCCTTTTTTTTTAAATAATAGGTCCACATGACAACTGCTGTCACGTGATCTTGTCATTGTCATGACAACCGACTACATACCTCAGTTTGGTGAGTTTCCAGCAGGCAGCAGATTACACGTGTTGTTGCGCACAGAGTTCCGTTTAACATGTGCACAAACTGAGCACTTTCTCCCATCTTCTTGGTTTGGCCGTATCTTACTTTCAGCCTGGTTAAAGTGAAGTTATTTAGAGGATAAATAGTGAAATTAACTATTTTACAATGAGTAATTCTACAATTAATTAACGAACATGAGTAAAAGTTCATCACACTATTTGCTCCGTGGTTGGTCACGTGATTATGATAAATATATTGCCCGCCTCACCTCCTGCTCTGGTAGTCAGTACAGTTGGAAGTACTGACCAACTCTCTAAAAGCACCACCTCCGGGGAACCACGCCTCCAGATCTAATTTCTTGCTCGCCGCCAGGTTCAACTCTCCGCTAAAACGAAGGAGAGTGTTTGTAAGTTATGAAATTGTACAAATGTTCAGTTCTGAGTAAATCGTTCCATTTGCCGTGAACATAGAATTGTTGATAATAATAAATAAAAAATAGTTGACTCAAGAACCGGAACCAACCAACCAGTTTCATGGTACTGGTACGATGGTATACAAACTCACCTGACAATATTGACGACCTGGTAAGCCAGTCCCAGGCTAGTACAGAACTCCTCCGCATTACCGATCATCGCATCGAACATCTCCCAGCTGGTCTCCGGGCTGGTTATGCAGAACTGTTCTATCTTTTCGAACTGATGCACTCGGAAAATACCACGTGTGTCTCGACCGTGGGAGCCCACTTCTTGTCGGAAGCACGTTGAGAAACCACCGTACTTTTTCGGCAGCTCCTTCTCGTTTAGCCACTCGTTCATGTGGAACGCAGCGATAGGTTGCTCACTGGTGGCTATCAGGTATTTCTCTTCCAGCTGGGAGAGAAAAGGAGGGTTATTAGAATTTAGAGGCATTCGTATTCTTTTGTTAGTACAAACCAATACATCTTTAGTAACAAAGGAGTTAAACGTTCAAAATAAAGAAGATGTAAGAGCCTTATAAACTGTGTATGATTCGCCTCTCCAAACAAATCCAAAGATGTAAGCATACCAACCTCTCCGTCTTTCTCGTCCTCACTACGTTTTCCTACTACTTTGTACAGCTCATCGTCAAATTGGGTCAGCTGGGCCACCTGATTGAAGTTATAATTACGATATTATGATCATTGATAAGTTGTAAAGGGGAACGCATGGTGTTGTTGCCAAGTTTTCTCAATTTAGCATAAGCGGAACATAAGATTAACATCGGTTTATAATGCCAAACCATGGAACTCTGCAGATACGGTTTCTACATTCTAATAATTATTATACAAATGTTTGTATGTGCCAGGTATTTATAAAAAATTTTCTGTACCTGGTTCATAGCATCCTTCCTCATAAAGAAAGGTGTTTGCAGAAGAGTGTAATCTTTACCAGCAAGCATGCTTGTAGCATAGTGGATCAGGGCTAGATTCAAGTGCACTCCTGGTCCAGTCAAGAAGTATCCTCTGCTGCCTAAAAAGGAAATTTGTAATCGGTTTAACCATTTCGTGCGGCTCAAATTGTGGTAGATTTTCATTCACTCAATCATTTCCCAGATTAATAACATGGTTGGCAAGAATAAAGAGAACGTCTTCTATAATACCAAACGGCATCACGTCAACATTATAATGAACAATAAATTACCGGCAACAGTGGCTCCTCTATCTAGATCAGCTCCTCCGATCATGTGAATCAAGTCAACATGCGAGTACTTCTTCCTTGTCTGGCAGAAAGTTTAGTTTTAAATAAATGCATTTTCATCATTGCCGTTTAACACCGATATAAGGAGGTTGTTAATGGACTTTATCTTTTAACTTATCAGTAAAATAAGGTCTTAGCTCACACAAACCTCGATGTCGCCGGATGTTCTCACAATCTCATTATTGGCTTCATCGTCGTGAATGACCACTGAAGGATGCAACAAATTTCCAACTTGCCGCAAGTATGCTAACCTCTCTTCTTCTAGCTTAGACACCTGTGCTGCGTCAGACTTCTTTCGTGCGTCTATCTAAAAAAGTAGGATGGATTTTCTTGAATTGGTACAAAATAATAAGTCGGCATTCAGATGACAGATCGTATAATGTAAAGATGATAAAATGCTTTTTTAAAAAACTTGGGAGTTGAGAACATTAAATAAAGTATAATTTCAAAGACGCAGAACAATGCTTTGCCATTAAATTAAGTTATAGTGAAGTTTCCTGGTACACCGCACACAATGCATCATGTACAATATTGACGTGGTGGCATTCCGAATGCCATTGTTTCAAGCGAATGGTCACAAAAGGCGCTATGCAAATGTTTAAGGACGGTACATAACTCCGATTACTTCCAGTGAATTGAGAAGGATAGGTAGTAATTATCTCAGAAGTTTATCTCATCTGCATTCTGCATATGGAAAATCACCGGTACGTCATCGATCAACAACTAATATATCAATTATGGTGCAGTGAAGCAGATACGTTCGTGCGCGGCGCAAAAAGTATGCGTAAGAGAGCCCACTACCAATGGAAATGTTTCCGCCGCGGCCGCAAAGTGACGTTTGCAAGCGTGGCCATCACGACGCCACACCAAGCTACGTTTTAAAACCACCTGGCGTACTTGGGTCTTGGGCCGTGGCAACAAGCTAACAACAATGTTTATCTCTAATCTTAAAGAGTGGAAGTAAATTGTTACAAGAACTAAGTTGATAGAAATAAAAATGTTACCTCACTACTGATGGTTTTTAGCTGTTTCACCGTAAATTTATCCATAGATTCTGCTGTCATTTGCCTGGGAGTTGAAATTAAATCGTAGGATCGTTAATAATAAATGTTAAGAAACACCCAACATGACCTAAACCATATCAAACAGTTATAAGTCACAGTCTTACCGGACTGAGATTCGATCACTAACTTACAAGATGTTATTTTTGGCTTCATCGGATATTTCATTGGTGTCGCCCTGAGGTTCTTTTGCTTTCATTTTCTTTCCGATAGCCTTGCTGGTGATATTCTTAAGCTTGTTGTATTGGTCACAGTTATATGATACCTGAAAATAAAATGATATGAGCCGTCAACCTCAACCCTTAAGGATTCTGAATGGGCAGTTACGACTTACGTCACGAAGAAGGAAGAAAATCTACGGACGTTAAGGGAAGTTTTGATGACCCAAACAAACCTTACTTTTAGTAATATCACTATTACTGCTATTGATATTAATGCGGCAGAAGTAAAAGCATTTTGTTCAAGCCCTGCAGCGATTTAAAGTGATACTCTATAGCAATTGTTCAAAGCCAACCAAACTATAAACCATATCTGCAGTTAGAGTTTGAAAATGGCAATAAATTCTTTGGCCAAAAATAATGGTTTCAATTTCAATGGTAAACATCTCTAATAGTCTAAATATACAGGGTAGCCCAGAAGGAAATTTTCAAAATTTTCAGTCCTTACGGATTAGTCACTAGTCAAAAATGCACTCAAAACTGCGAAATTTCGGTCAAGGAGAGAGCAGAAAAGATTCTCTACAAAAATCTTCCAAGACCTCTTTTTATATTCTGATGATTCTCCGTTTATCAAAGCTTTCTTTGGGAATAGAACTTTAAGTACCACAATCGTGTCAAGGGATCGCAGAAAAGCTCCTCTTCAAAAATCTTCTAAAATCTCTTTTTATACTCTGATGATTTTCCGTATATCAAAGCTTTCTTTGGGAATAGAACTTTGAGTACCTCAATCGTGTCTTGTGTCATCCTCGGTTACCTTGCTAAATGGTCACGGAAAGCTTAAATTTGAAAATTTGCTGCTTCTGAAACTTTCCTGCTACCGCGCCGGTAGAATAAAAATAGGACGTTTTCAAAATTTTCATTCCAGCAACCCTTCAAAAACTCACGTAATTCGTGTCAGGATTGCACAACAATTCCAGGGATTACTGATATTTCAAACTTGGATTCTCTAAAAGTTTCGTAAAATTTCTTCCATTATAGGTGTGGCATGCCACTCCCTCTTTTCCACTTTTCGCTTTGACCTAGGAACTCAAAATTTTCTGGACACCTTTGGTTAGATAATAGTAAACTGCCTTTTTAAGTGGAATAGTTAAAATAATATGACCATTTAAAAATCAGGTGGGAACGTGATCTTATTTATCCCTATTAATCAGTGGATTGATTGGCATGGTTGCATACTGCTTAGGAGCTGATCATTTCTCTGACATGCTTGGTACAGCCTAATCGGTCTCATTGTTGCATACTTGCTCTCGATCAGATCACTGATAGAGTGACAACCAAAGGAATATTTTCTGATTTTATTCAGAAAGTATTCACTAAACCATCTACAAAACCTGTATCAAAACCTAAAGCAAATTCTAAAACGTTTCAAAATTACTTTTAAATAAATCTTTTTAAAAATTAATTAATTTTATTACCTCTCTCCACTTGTTGTCAATCTCAACAACTTTGTCAACAAGGGTAACATCTTTAAACCTCTTCTTCTGAGATTCCCTCAACTTTTCAGGATCACCACCCTTCTCTTTACGGAACAAAGTTAAATCAAGCACCATCGTTCTTATCTGGGAGAATTAATACATCTTAGTTTTGGAAACGTCTCCTTTAACTTACAATATCGCAATTAAGCAACGAATTTGAGCTAGCTTGACAGCGATCATAGGGAAATTATCTAATGTACTGTGAGTGCTGAATTAGTTCCAAATCCAGAATATGTCATCCATCTTTTTTGAAACATTAAATAAGTAACTCACTGAGTTGTTTGTTCGTAAAGCTCTGTGAAGCCTGTTAACATACACTGCCACCCTAGGCCCTAAATTTAAGGGTAAATTATTAATCTTCACAAAATGTGATCAGAAAATTATCAGAAATTTCACTTATCATATAACAAGATAATAACTTTCTGTGAAAAACGGAAGGAGAAAACAGACTTTTATCAAGATCGGGTCTTGGAAACTTCGAAAGGATCATTTGAACCCCTTGTCTTCTTGGATACAGGAGGCTTCAGACCAAGCTGCAGCAAGCAGAGGCGGCTCGGGTGACCTAACTGGCGGTTTACCGCTGGATGTTGTTCGCGGACAAGTGGAACCCCACGATTTTTGACCATGAAACCCCCTCAGAATGGCATAAAAATACCAGAACATTTTCATTACTAGTTCTCACTAAAGCAAGAATATCGTATAGATTTTACATCTGGACTAAAAGTATCCATCAAGATCTAAAAGTAGAAGTTATATCCACCATATCGAATGAATTGTATAATAACTATGCCACACAGCAACCTAAAACGAGATGAGTGTAAACTGTAACCAAATCAAACACACATACAATTTGTACTCTCTGGTACTCTACTTACCTTTGAGCCTCAAATCATGTCCCTAAAAAAACATTGTTTTAAGACTCCTTAGGAATGTTATCAGAAGAAAGTATCTTTTTAGTAAAGCTCAGCTTAAGCTTATTGTTAATAGCATCATCATCTGCAATTGGATTACTGCAACACCGTTTATTTTGGAATTAGTGACTACCTTATCCATCAGCTTCAACTCATTCAGAATGCTGCTGCTAAAGCTATAGTAAGACTATATGAACATGATCATTTAGGAGATACTCTGAAAGACCTTCATTGGCTGCCTATCAGTTACAGAATTCAGTACAAGTTATTACTTCTTGTTTATAAATGTCTTAATGGCATGGGACCAGATTATTTAAGTACAATGTTTAAATTTGCAAACTATGATCATCTTATCTATTTGACTGAACCTAGAGTGCATACACAATATGGAGAAAGATCTTTTCAGAAAGTTGGCCCTAAATTATGGAATGAACCACCATTTGAAATTAAGAATTGTACAACATTAGACTCTTTTAAACTGTATCTGAAGACATTTCTTTTCAAACGTGCTCATAATATTGTGACTTAATATTTTTTCAACCCTAGTCTTCCCTAATTGTTTCTACTGAAAAATGCATTCACATCAACGTTTATTTAGTGTATCATTAAGAATGGGCGCGCGCGGCGGCTTTGATGTTAGCGGCTTGAAGCTAGGCAGCTGCAGAAAAAATGCCGCGCGCGTTCAGCGTGGGGCTTTTCGTTTTTGATTTTACAAATGACAAAGCAACTTTTAATGATTATTAATGGAATTATCGGATATTTATAATTCAATATGTATTGATTCTTCTGTGGAAAATAAAAATTGTATTTTACTTAAATTGTATTTTACTTACTTCAAGTCTAATACCCTTACCTGGTTTAGAATTTAAATGTGGGTTGCTTTTTCAGGTTTTATTGTGTCCTGAACTGTTTTCGTGGCACACCTGTGCATTTTAAGTTGTTGTGCCACTATAGTATAGAAGTTTAAATTATTATTATTATTACTATAATAGTACTTTGATTCACTAAACTTATTGAATTTAAGTTATGGAGATTAAGAGCCTAGAAAGGTGACGCTCGATTCCACCGATTAAATAATAATATTAAACCTTTACAGTTACATAGTTGAAACAATTATGTCCCCTTGTTACGGGGGAAATATGTGTCCTATTATATCAATGAATATATAATCCTTGTTGAGATGTCCTGCATCCTGGTATAGAACCTATCTGAGTGACTGCATTAAAATCATTTAAGATAACTAAGAACTAATGATAGACCTTTAGTGAATTAGAGGATTGGACATCAATTAGAAAAAGGGCAGCTGTTCTAGTATAGATAATATAGGAATATATTCTAAGTTTGTAAGCTTTGAAGAAAACGCTAGTAGTAGACGGGACTAATAAAGGTCGTGACATGCAATAACAATTTTCACGGAGGCGCTCGATTCTTGCTAAGTCATTTCAATATTATTGACATGATAAATGCGCGGCGTAGCATCTTTGGAAACATAGAATTAATGTACAACCCTTAAATAGCCATGAAATGTTAAAATACTTGTAATATTAATTTGGATGAGTGACCGCTAATCACAGTACAATAATTTTATTTCTCAATAAGCGAGCGGTACTGATTAATTGTTACTGGGCCGCGCTCAGCCTGTCATTCCGCCAAATCTTTATTAATGAACATACCTTAGTTCCCAAAAATTTGTGTGCCATTATATTGAGCACAATTTATTTGAGCCCGAAAAATTTGGGCAGAAAATTTGAACTCATTTGGGCGACCGAAAATTTGGGCACAAATTCTTCGAAAAATGAACGATTTTCCACTAAAATTTCAGTTAGATATTTGCCTTAGTTCATTATTATTCCTTATTCCAGTCATTTTGCTTTCAATTTTAAGTATGTAGATTGTAGGTGGTAGTCTAAGTTGTTTCACATTATGAAATTTACGATCTGCCCAGATTTTACGGTGGATGATAATCCATTTGCAGATCTTGTTTAAATCTCTAGCTATCCGTACCTCTAAGTCTAGCCATTTGTTTTATTAGTAGCTGTTAGCTATTCCAGTTATTTCTATTCATTTAAAATATAAGCCTTTTTCTCTCCATCTTATGTGCAATTTATTACTCTATATCCACTGACTTTATTCGACGTTTTATCTAAAAGAATAAAAAAAAATTGTGTGCGTGTGTTTTTATATTTATTTTGCTACGGCGCATGTGAAACCCCAGGGCGATCTGCGCTGCCCAGTAACTACTAAAAAATACAGTGATGATAGCACAGGAGGAGTTTCATCAGACAATGTAAAAATTGATACCCGCTTGACAGTAATCCGTGAAGTACACGCTCGTTGGATCAACGAACTTTTTGTATATTTGAAAGGGAGGCCAGATGACATAAGGAAAGGCTTTGAGTTACTGGGCTGCGCTCAGCCTGTCATTCCGCCTATACTAATCTCTACCAACATTAAAGCCTGGGGTCCTCAGGTAAGCTTTGAAAAGTCGGGTATAACTGATGCTTGTAGATCAGACTTTACCATTTACGGCGCGGTGGATGATAATCCATTTGCAGATCTTGTTTAAATCTCTAGCTATCCGTACCTCTAGCCATTTGTTTTATTAGTAGCTGTTAGCTATTCCAGTTATTTCTATTCATTTAAAATATAAGCCTAAGTTTTACTTGGTCAAGCCATGAATGACAGATTAGAAAACTAAAATTTCAAATCTTATTTCACTTGGATATGAAGAAAAAGCCATCTTTCTATAGATTTCAGGACCACAGGCCAAATGCCAAAAGTTTGGTTAGCAAAAAATTTAGCAGACGGAAAAGATTTATGCAATTAATTTGGTCTGCAAAAAATTTGGGCGAGAGGCCCGCTCAAATTTTTTGTCGCCCAAATTTTTGGGAATTAAGGTAATAGCCTGGGGTCCTCAGGTAAATTAATTGACGATGTCAATTCATGGCAGCTCGGCGCGGCACAGTAGCGCATCGATCTCGCCGATCTAGCCAGGCACAGTAACGCATCGCCCTACAACCTTTATTTTAATGTAACGTGCGCGCGGCTTAAACGTAATTATTATATAATATTTTAATTTCACACGAACGTTATTTGCGCAATATACTCCAAGGTAAGTTTTACCGCGCCCTACATAAATACATCGACTGGCACACGTCAGGTTCACTGCGCTTCGTACTAGTTTGGATCGTTATTAATCGAAGAGTAAGCTGTTAAAGCCATACGTAATTTTATCAACAGCTCCACCATTATCAAGGAATTAGAGACAATTTCTTTGCATGTCTCTCAAATGTGACCTTAACACTCCGTCTGCAATGATTGTGTGTGATATGGAGTAAAGTTGATTAAATCGGTATAATCACTCCAATATTATCAGAAATGTGATTAGATTTACATACTGTATCTGTGGAGCATTCTATGAACTATTCTGCAATGTACGGAGCCGAGTCATATTCAAAAGATATGATTGATGGTATTTTGTTCCAAATTCCAATGATTGTTCGTAAGTCTTAAAACTGTTATTGTTCTTGGTCAAGGCAGAAGATATTGTAAGAATGCAGGTCATTTACAAATGTTATTACGGATAGAATTCCTTCGGCGTCGTTAGCCGTATTCCAGAAATTGCACAACTTCGTTTATATTAGGCTAATAATCGAAAAGAAAACACATTCTTCTATTTAAAAACCAGAATATTTCGTTGCCTAACAATAGCATTTGAAAAAAGGCAAGAGCCCTTCATTCATTGAACGTCTCCAAAATCACTCAAATTTATCAGGACACAAAACATATACTTTTCTTAACAGCTCAATCAGCAGTATCCAGAAACCTGGGTTTTTCAGAGAATATGCAAAATGTTCAGCAATATAGTCAATAGTGACTAATAACAATGGCAATGAAATAGCCGGGGACTCTTTAAATTTAATTTATTATCGAAAATACTTTTATTCAAATATTTTTAAACAATGTGCAGATAACATTTTCAGATGAACTAGATGTCAGGACATTAGTACGGGCCTTCCGCCCTGTATAAAAATGTAGTGCATTACTCTCACATATTACATAATATTACATATGTAATATGCAATACATCGGCATGTCATTTAACGGGAGAAAATTTACATTACAAAACTGACAGACTTGTGTCAGGCTTATCATTTACAAGGCTTCATTAAAATCAATAACCATTCAACATTTGCTAGTTGTGAATTAAATTCAAGGAATTAACTGAACCTCTAGAAATACGATATCCTGGCCAATAACTATAAATACTCATCTAAAAAAACTTAAAAACTCTAAAGATAATATCTAGCTGTTACTTCACACACTAACCACCACCACTAACCAGTACCACTAATGCCATGCTGTGATAGGATGAACCACCAAACTGGATATTTTTAAATTATAACGTATTAGTAACGTAAATCAATACTGTAGAATCTAAATTATTACTTTGATAAACGCATGCTAGATAAATTTAGGCAATAAACAAAACAGAACATTATATATTATTATTATGTGAGTAATTAAAGTCTAATTACATAACATTTAACACAGCTATAACAGGGTATGAATTGTATAATACAAACTTAAAGCAGGCCAAATTATAATCATTTAATAAGTTAGTAGTGAGCTGAAAACTTTTCACAAAACCAACGAATAATGCATCGCGCTACACACTCTACATTTCCTCTAAAGTAACAAACTTCTACAGTCCACACACCCCAAATGTACACAAGGAATATAAAATTTTACACAAATCATCTGCCAAAAAAAAAGAAGACTAGCACAGTACATGTCGTCAAACTACATACTAAAGATGTGAGTCCTTGTAATAACAATTACAAAGGGATGATAACTTCCACGTAGTTAGTGGGGAAGAAGCCTTGGCGGCCGTTAACCTCCCCTTCAAACCAGTTATCATCTATCTGTTTGATCAGTATCACTATGTCGTTCTCCTTTAAGTCCAGTTCCGTGGGGTTCTCCGCTTCAAAGTCGAACAGAGCTGTGAGAAAGTATGTTAAAGAAGTTTACCCGACAAAAAGTAAAAACACTTCTCGGTGTCAGTTTGAAATAAATTAACAGTAAATAACAGTATAGTAGTAGAATGGATCTAGTAGAATGGATCTAGTAGAATCGACTACTTAGAGCTTAAACAGGGTGTTCACGATACATTGGTAAGGTTTAAATATCTGTAGCTAAGTCAATGAAGAAGTAATCACTAATCAGCCATAATTAGCGTTTATTTGCTTTGCGCACATCGGTTACAATTATGTTACCACCACCCGCCACCAGTTCAGATATCAAAACTTTTACATATTTCTCGAAATTTCGTAAATTGTGCCCATATTTGGCTATACGCATCAAATTTGTTAGGCTTCAGTTTATAAATTGGTGAAGTATTGATATTTTGAATGAAGGTAATTGCTAAACAACGTATTCTCTGTGTTTTATAGCTCAATATCTCTTGAAATTAGGATACTGTGGACAAAAACCCCAAAAACGTTCGAAACAGTCAATCCCCCAGTTTTGACTTTCGCAGGGGCGAATTCGATCAATTCACAATAACTTTCGAGAAATAAGTCAAAGTTTTGATATTTGAACTGGTTGTAACTATATTGTAACCGATGTGCAAGGAAAACGAGCGCTAATTATAGCTGATTGCTCCCTTATATAAATTAGCCTACAGATGTTTAATACCATATTAATGTATCGTGAAAATCTTGCATATCGACCGGTAGCTGAGAAAAGTAAGTAAAACAGCTCACCTTTAGCTTTAGCAACAGGTCTGGCAGCTTCCGGTTTAGCAGGTGGTGCAGGACCAGCAGCCGGCTTCATTGGTCGTGGTTCCGAGGGACTCGAGATACTTGTACGTGCCATAACGGAGGAAATACGAGCTACAGGTCTTCCCTCTTCCTTCGGCATGCTCTGTGCTGAGGCGGCATGCTCCTGTATGTTGCTCTGTACCTCATCAAGTATTCGCAGGGCGTTCTCGTGGTAGTTCTTGATGAAGCCAACTAGAGCTTGTAGCTGGTGTATGTGTTCTTCCTGGATGGACACGTGTTAGGTTATGTTTTATCCAAATTATTCATTTAATTATATCCGATATTTTGAATATTTTATCGCTAAAAGTTGTTGGTCCTTATGTTAATAATACTGAATATAAAGCTGCTTAAATTTTAAACTTTCCTTTTATAGTAAACAAATCATGCCAAATGATAAGTGATGATTTAGTATTCGTTTAAATTAGGTCAAGTTACCTAGAATTTTCAAATGAAACGTGGGTAGTGTCGACCTCAAAATGATCACAGAAGTCAGAGTGTTCAATCATTTTATGAACATAAAACAAATAATTTTTTTGAAGAGAAATCATTAGCTCAATTTGAGATATATAAATGCAGATTTTAAAGACACGAAAAGAATATAATAGACTACGTGTTTTATCCCAAATATTTACTTCCTAGAGTGAGAGTCTGGTCAGAGTGCGGAGTAGCTACACCTCTCCTCACAGTACATGGAACAAGATACGTGTAATGTCAGGTATTTGCGGTGTGTGTAGACTGTGGTGAGTTTACACACACCACTAGTCCGTGTCACGTGTTGCTCGCTTGAATCTCTCAAGGGAGTCGCGTTTTGGGGCTATTTTGAGAATTCTAGAAAGCGAAATTGACAGCTTTCGCCAAATGTTAGAAAAAGTGCTCTGAGTATCAAAAGTTAAAGAAACTGGGGATGAACTTTAAGTTTTAAAGAGATGCTTATCTACGTGAAAAACCCAAAACCAGATGAGAAGTAGAGTAAAGTAGTAGAATAAAACCGACCTGAGCCTGGACGAACTTCTTCATGCCCACATCTGACATCTGCATACTCTCATTGAACTTATCCTCCGCTGTGTAAAGTTCATCCTCGGTTACCCGCCCTTTTTCGTGTTGTGAGATCTTGTAGTCGTAGTCCAGGCGTCGTGAGTTCATTTTCTTCCGATGACCCTGTGAGATGTGAATATCGATTAGTGTTAATGATTATCGTTATCAACAAAATACGATGATAAAAACACTTCCCTTACTTTGAGTTGGTAAGACAGAATGTATCAAATATAGAGATATTTAATATTTTAAATAAAGGCCCCTCCTAGCCCGCTCAATTTTAAATACATAGAACACGGGCGAGAGTCACATTTCAGATTGGTAAGGCTTCATTATTACATCACTTTTCTGTAACACTCATTATGTATCTTAAACATTTCAACAGATTCAGGCGATACCATAGTTTGCTACTCCGTCAAAAGTACCAGGTTTACTGTGACTTTGCTTGCCATAAAAGGAGTTTTACTTAACACAATGAGTTGTCTGATGATAAGGTCAGTCGGTTCACAATCAAGAATATGCGGCTATATTCACACCCAATACTTATTCGAACACAATAATTATGCAATATTAAATGTGATATCTGCTCTAGATTCCACAAGCTTTTAATATTTATAAAGGAGTGTATTTTATTGTCCAGATTCTAAGATTTTACAAATGTTACCAAACTCCTCTTGCAACATGATACGTTATTCTAATTCCTGATCTCAGAATACAACTTGAATGATCAATAATTCTAAATATGCTTTAATAATCAATCGTAAATTCACATTTAATGTCCCCCTGTAATCATAATGACAAACATATAACGCTGACACAGGACACTAATATGTAGAATGAACACTTTAGTTTTGGCAGGTGTTTCACTCTTACAGAACCAGATGTAGATTGTAGAGACTATAAGTTTCACTCTTACACAATCAGAGACAATAAGTTGAGTCACTAAACTCTCGGCAGGTCTCAGCTCCTGGCTCCAGCTCATAACCTCAGTGTGTTCTCACAAACTGTGTGTAATCACACACTGCATCTACAATAATTACACAGGATGATGTGTGAGCTCCAACTGCCACTCTAGGTGATGGAATATAAGATGTGTGCGGCCAATGACTGGGGTTGTTGGGCCCCCCTGTGACTGGGGTTGTTGGCCCCCCTGTGACTGGTGTTGTTGGACCCCCCCCTGTGACTGGGGTTGTTGGCCCCCCCCCCTGTGACTGGGGTTGTTGCCCCCCCTGTGACTGGGGTTGTTGGACCCCCCCCCCCAATGACTGGGCCGGGTCGGCCCCCAATGACTCTGTTTGTTTCTCATACCCTTGGTTGGTTGCTTGCTTTTCTTTATTTTTCGCACTATTTAAAAATAAGTTATTACGTTACATTCAGGATTAAGATTCTAGGACTGGCAAAAGTGAATCTTAAAAAGTATTTTACTTTATCATCTCCTTGACCCTTATTATATCTAAATTAATGACCCGAACCTAAGCCGGCTAAAACCATAAAATGTAATTTTGAACGGCAATGATAAGCTACGATAGGCTATTATAAGCTATGGTAAGCTATTATAAGACCGTTCTCGATGCCTTTGTTCTGTGCGGTGTGATAAAGAACAGTTTTTGTGACACCCACCAAACACACTGAGCAATGGTAAACAGTGTGAGCGATAAATGTGACCAATTCTAATACACCTCTAATTGTAATAATTATCGATTATTTTCTTGTTCCTCGATATTTATTGGCGCTCATTATCAGACAAGATAAGTTTGCAGGAGCTGGACAATGAACATTATAGCCGGGAATGCTACTCAAAACCGAGTAAATTCCAATTATTGTGAGTGAAAAGCAAGTAATCCTATTATTTTGCAGGCAACAGATGGCGAAAGACTGGCCGAGTAATGCACAAATTAAGATCAAATTATGTGGAATACTAATCTATATTCGCTATTTCCTGCATCTTGGAATGAGAATTATTAATGTGTACATAACAAAGCAACATATTTTGCAAGATTTCGACAAAATTATGACCTGCTGAGTTATTTATTGCCATCTCAAGAACTCTCGTTAGTCTTTATAAGGGAATTTGCGAGAAAATTCTTGCCGCTTTTTATGGAAACTCTCTACCAATGTGAGAATATCTATCACAGGCTCAGTATATAGGTTTACTGCACAGGAATTTGAATAACTGAGCTCTACGGAGTGGAATGAGTTTTACAGCAATTTACTTGATAAGTGAACAATCTAATTAACTAAAACTTCCAAGAATACAGGAATAGTCTAGGCTGTGTGTCACATCCGCAAACACACAATACATTTCCATCCCCAAAAGTCTCATAGGTACGTACAGCGTATCTTTAGTCCCTTTCTTTGTTCATTTACAAAGGAACAAATATTAAGAGATCTAATAACATTGTAAACAAATTATCATATCTTTAGCCTCCCATTATATCCCTCCTGGATTAGATTCCTCTACAGTTTCAACACTGGTTAACTTATGTTGCTATTATAATAATAACTTTTAATCGTTAGTCAAACTACCAATAATACACTGGAGACTCTGTGTGTTGTTGACTTGTTGAGAAGCGATGGAATATTATGCAGAGCTAGCTTTAGTACATCAGGATATTAATTATTGATTATTTACACAATAAGACTATAGCATAATATATGTTCTGGTTCTAATATACCGTTACAATAATGACTTTAATATACTCTTTAAACTGTAACACACTAGATAGTAATGGAAAATGTACACTGAATTAACACAGCCTTGTTTAGATAAACAATACATCACATCTAACATTGTTTTAATCGGATTTCTAGCTTGGCATAAAGCCAATTAATCTATCGATAACCATTTGCGTACTTTAGAAACAACAAAATTAATGTAACCTCAAATTTCTAACCTTACAGGGTTGCAAGCTGTCTGGACATACCAGGTACATTTTAGGACGAATCTAAATAAATTGCACTACACTGCACTCTCACGGTCTGACTAATTATATTACATCTGGCAACGTTCTAATAATGCCTACACTACAGTTTAACTGATAGTCCTGTAATAAATAATTGCCCTCAAAATCTAGATAATCCTGGTGGCTAATATATCATATTAAGAGCTTCAAACCGATCTAGTAGCTACACAAAGTGTCACTAATAAGCACAGTACATCCGAGTGTTGTTATTTGAAGGGGTGTAAGTGTTTTATACAGCTATATAATACATGTAATATATATACCAAAATACACTCTACCTGAATGCTTTCTTTGTAGTCCGTCTTTATCGTTTGTTCCATTGGATCAATGAAGTTCTGTTTAATATCACAATCCTGTAAAATTACCGCTTTTAGTTAAATTGTTATTATTGAACATCAGCTCTCAAAAAGTGTAAGCAAATGGGACGTTGTAGTCTGTACACACTTAACCAGTCTAACAAAACAGACTTTATATTCCTGTCATACGCTTATTTGGATAATGTATATCTTAATAAGTTTCATAACAGATTCAGGCTGGACCGCCACCCCCTTAATCAAGAAGTTTTGTAGTATTCCCCTTTGCTTAGAAGATTCACATAACTAATTTCTTGGCTATTTACTTATATCAATTCAATTTTCTTTATATTCGAGAAAAAGATGAAAATTCATATGCTCCCATGTTGCACTTGATTGGTTTCATTGGAAAGAAAATACAGCAAGTACATCAACTACAGCCTGACTAAATTAATTCAGAAACCGTGCATAATGGTAGAAAACATATTTTGCTAAAATGTGTAATATTTGATTAAGAGGAGCGCAGATGTTAATTAAATCTACTACTCATACAAATTATAGTAATTTAGAACTGGCATTTAGTGTACATTCACACAGTGAGTCAGTCTGTTTTACACGCTAATTACTCTAGACAAGGTGATATCACCACACCTTGAACCCGTTACACAATCAGCTGAGTAGTACACAGTACACACTCAGTAGTACACACTATGTAATTGTACTATGTCACGTGATCAGGACATGTAGGCTGTAGTAATCCTCTTTTTTTCGAACAATAGAGGCCAACATAAAAGGCGTAATAGTTTTCACTGGTGCGAAGTGCTTTATCTGATAATAAAAATAGAGTTTCTGAAGAAATAGCACGTAGACGTGTGAGATACGCCTGTCGCCCGTGTGACATAAAATATTTGTTGTTTATTTCACTGCCAAAAACTAACACTTGTTACTGTAAGAAAACAAAAAAAAAGTGATTTTAATTTCTCTCAACTCACCAGAGAATCCTTGACATCAGCTAGCTTCATGAAACCCTCGCCTAGCTCCACAACTGCACGACCTGAAACATGTTATACGGTTACTATGGTTACTGTAACACCCTGTTACACGGTTACTATGGTTACCGTAACACCCTGTTACACGGTTACTATGGTTACCGTAACACCCTGTTACACGGTTACTATGGTTACCGTAACACCCTGTTACACGGTTACTATGGTTACCGTAACACCCTGTCACCAACCCGGCAAGTCAGAAGACAGCACACAAGCCGGATACACGTGTAAACTGTGTGTACGGGTAGTGTTAGGTATGTCAGGTTTGTTGGTGTAAACAGTAACATTATAACATTATTAGGTAAGTGAGGATGTAGACAGCGCTGTGTTTATCTGTTATAGACCCAGGTACCCGACAAGCGTCATAACCATTACAGAACTGGGACAAAAGACTAATGAGCTGGAGCTCTACACTGTTACCATGGTAACTACATGTACGTGACTACAAAGCTACAATGTGTAATCTGTTTAGATGTAATGATGAAAAATATGAGCGCTGACATATCTCAATAGTTGGAGCGAAAAGTGATATGGTTTTACACTGACCATAATATGAGGACGTTCCGATATCTTCAGCACTTTTAGTAAGAATCTCTCCGACCGTTCGCTCCGTCTGTGGGTATCCCGTCTCTATAGCAGTGCCACGTGCTCGCGCATAAGTAGCCTGCGTAGCTAGCTTGGCTCGCGTTACTGAAATGTGGCAGCTAAGTCTAAAGCATAATTTGTGACATATTTGAAATTTGAGGCCGATAAAGTGAAGAGGAATTGTAATGCAATATGGGTAAAACTAAATGCTTTATTGAAAAAACTAGATATTTCTGTGTAAATAGAATAAAAAACAAAATTCCAGTCCGGAAATTCAACACCACACATGGATTTACAAATTCCTGAGCTTCATTATCCTGGACACCCTGACTAAAGGGACGTTTGTTCTGAATTCGAACAGAAAACTCAGGCCCATTTCTTACCCGGATTTGGTTGGAGAAAGTCCATGACTTTGTTGTTAATATTTTCCATACACCTCGCCGTGTTGTCGGTTATCTAAAAATAACAATTGTGTAATGTAAGAAGGTCCTTGTATTTTACATCATCAGTACCACTATCATAGGAAGTTTGTGTAAGGCGTGCAAGGTCCCGTGATCTGTTGCTTAGTTGTCTTGCACGTGCAATATTAAAATGTATCTTACTCTGACGTAATATACTACACTGCATGACATAATGAACAGTGAAGATGTCCTGAACGTATCTACTCAGATTTAACTTACATTATATGAAATAACACTTGTCAACAATATTTTGCCGTATTAAAAGCTTGAAATTTCCTGCACAAATATGGCTATGAACAGGGCAACAGGGGGTAGTGTAATAATAGTTGGTGAGTACTCACGCTGTAAAAATTGACCCACCCTTTCAAGCTCAACGAAATCCTCGTCAGTTTTAGAGCCTTCTTTGTTCCCTATTTTCTCACTGAGATACTGAAACAAATATTCTGTTAATTGAAAATTATTTAGATGTATCTAATATAGCCTTATTATGGCGAATAATCATGAAATGGCAATTTCGTTACTTGGTATTTAAACGAAACGAAACACAGCATTCACTACCCTACTATTATACGACAAACATATCCCCTCCTCGGAGCAGAAAGTTTAAGTTAACTGGTTAAAACCAAAGCAACCAATCAAATAATTTAAATCAAAACATTACCTGTGTAGTCTTGCCCATCGTCTTTTTGAAACCAGAGAATGCCATGTTGCTAACGAGGACGCTGACAAAATTCAGGGGATTATGATTTATCTAGATGACATCACATTTCACTTTTTCGAAAGAAAAACTGATACAATAATTTTCATTTTGATACACAGTAGATCTAAGAAACACAATTTTTATTAATATCAGTAAAACAAGCTCTGAACGGTATGATAAGATACAAGACGTATACTGAAATCATTACATATTCGTTTGTTAGGTTTTAGAGAAATAAATTAACTATATTGAAATGAAAACAAGTTGTAAAATTACATCATGCTAAAATTGATAATATCTAAAATCCCAGCAATTTCTAGCCAATTGAAATAAACATGTCAATTTTATTTTAGTTAGTTCAAAACATCGCAATTCAATTACAGTTAAAATAATGAAATATAAACACAGAGTTAAAAGGATCCCAGAGAAATGCATTTTTTATAAAATCCAAAAATTAAGAAAATAGGATTGCATGCATCAAAAAATCATTTATTAATGTTGAATATAATATGATTATAAAACCTATAATAATTTTATACAAACATTTAATGGGTAGGTGTTTTAAAAACACCTATTCTGACATAAATTACATAGTTTAAAAATCTGCAGATAAAGCTATATTTTTCACTGAACCATAAAATACAATTTTGCATATTCTTTAGCAGGCTCAATGTCATGCTTCTAACCTATATTATCCTATTATTGCCTTTCACTTATCTTTCTTTATCTCTTTATCACCAGATTTTGCATCGACTTTAGCAGCTTCCTCTTTTGATGCCCCCTTTTTTCTTGCAATGGACACCATTCTCCATGTTGCATTGGTTATAGGATGGAAGGGATCAGGGAGACCAGCTAGAGTCATGGCAAGGTTTACTGAGACCAATATTGCAGAGCAAAAGAAAAGACCTTGAGCAATGGTTAGAGGAATTGCTCCGATTGTGATCATGGAAAGAATTCCTGAAATGAGCAGTGACGCCTTGGTGACAAAGGATATCTGCAAGAACTCTCCTCTGCTCATCTCAGCTGAATGCTTTCTTATTGACTCTTCGGTAGTTTGAAGGAACTTTCCTGAGCAACCACCAAGTGCGCCAACTAGGACAAGAGGAATCCACTGCCCTTCAAAAACAGCTGCAGCAGAACTTACAGCCCACAGAACCTTTTTGCACCGTCTCGTTTCTCTGGCTGCCATTAGTAATATTTGCACTGGCTTCTCTCTGTACAATCTGAATGCAACATCACCAGGACCAAAGTAGACCAACCACCAGATGAAGATTGCAGTGAAGGTATTCATCACATTTGCAAATGGGCCCATCAAAGGTTGTCCAAGCGCAGCAGCAACCAAAATACCACCTGCATTGATTATCATAGTATTGCCGGCAAGTGAGGCAAGAGGGTGATCATGGGCAAATTCAAGTGACCCTCGTTGGGACCTAATAGATGCAGTTGTTGCAAGACAATGTATCAGATGCAGTACAGGAAAGTTAGGGATGTCATGTATATAATTACCGATTTGATTTATCATTTCCATGGTGGCTCTGAAGTCAGAAGATGTTAAGTGGAATTTCCAAGCACTTTGATTGAATGTATATGTATTGTTTGATTTTTTTAAAAATCGAGTGTTGCAATTAGCAAACGTCATTCAAGCAATATATACTTATACATATAATTTAATCAAGTGATGCAATTGGCAGAGTACAATCAATTCAAGTGATGCAATTAGCAGAGCACATTACATAGGTAACGGAGATGGTCCATTGCTACCAATTGAACTTTAAACAATCAAATATATTCACAAAAATTTTCAAAACACATCATCACTCCATCATCGGGGCAGGAATGAGGTTGTACGAAACTTCTGATAAAGGGGTCTCATGTTTGATGTCAATCTTCTTTCCTCTGTACCCACAAAGAGCGATAAGAGTTGCATAGTAAATCGTATCCTCGTTCTTACATGCCTTACTACACCACAGTACCTCTCCTTCCTCTTTCTGGCTATGAGATCTGCTAATCTGTTGACATCTAAGTAAAACTTTCAAGTCGAGTACTCTCGACCCACTTAGTCCACATACCTTGCAAACTTACAGTACGGTATTTGTAATGGTCCAAGTTCCTAATACTCGCCAAAGATGGTCGCACTAGTCAATCGTAGGAGGAGAGAAAGCTTATCAACAAATTAGGTGGCTGCATTTTGTTATGATTTTGTTAGGTCTTAGTATTTATCCCCATTGTTTTAAAGTTTTAAGAGAACTCTCCTTAAATTATTTTAATGCAGTCACTCAGATAAGTTTATACCAGGACACTTCAACAAAGACACATACTCTGCCCACAATAAGGGGCCATAATTGTTTCAATTATGTAACTGTATAGAATTATTATTATTAGTGAAACTGTATGCAATGCAAGGCATAAACAACTTTAAATTCATTTAACATATTTATTTTAGTTAATTAAACGATATCATGGATTACGTTTACTACTTTAGGTGGTTTTTGTTAACATCAAAAATCACTCAACTTAACTTCACAGTTGTTTTGCCTATTATAACTGATTAGTATATTTATTCAAAATATACTACACTCTATAATGTATAACTGGTCATCCCAACCCGGCTCTGAATTGAAATGGTCAAAATCTTATCCGATCCAAATCATATTATATGTAACAAACGTATCAATAATACAAACAAATATTATTAATAACTTGCTAGATCATAAATGTGATTTAAGCACATGTTGGTAGACGTTAAAAACTAGTGGAGCCGCGGCAAAGTAGCAAAATGCGCGGGCAGTTCTAAAATTTATAATGTCGCCGCGCCTCACGTCTTGTATCTTTGTATTATTAGACAACAACATCAAATTCACTGTCCATATTTTGTAACAAAATCTAAAATTTCATAATACATGGTGTTGTATATGTTTTAATATCACTATAACTAAAGCGGACAAGCTTTTTATTTTACAACAATATCATTCGGTCTCCTTGTCACTGTAACACTTTGAAAGAAACACGAAGATTGAACAGCGAGACAGAGAATGGACAGTGAGACAGAAATTGAACAGTCAGACAGAGAATGAACACCGAGAAAGATTGAAAGGTAAGACAGGGAATTAACTCTAAAATAGAGAATGAACACTGATGCAGAGATTGAATAATGAGACGGAGAATTAACGTCGAGACAGGAATGAACAGTGATTTAATAGTTAAACAGAGAATGATCACTGAGAAAGAGATTGAATAGTTAAACACATAATGAACGTTGAGACAGATTGAATATTGAGACGGAGAATGAACGTCGAGACAGAGAATGAACATTGAGACAGATTGAATAGTGAGACGCAGAATGAACGTCGAGACAGAGAATGAACATTGAGACAGATTGAATAGTCAGACGGAAAATGAATGTCGAGACAGAGAATGAACGCTGAGACAAAGATTGAATAGTTAAACAAGAAAATGAACACTGAGACAGAGATTGAATAGTTAAACAGAGAATGAACGTTGAGACAGATTGAATAGTGAGATGGTGACAGATCGAATAGTTAGACGGAGAATATCATAATATGGTTAGTTTAATATCTAATATCTAAAATGATTGCACGGCTTTTAAAGTAATATATTATCAAACATAATCTTATCTATGTTATCTATATTAGTTTCTTTTGTAAATATAGGATGCCACATCATTGGCGGTATCTGACAGTTTCTTATATAATAATGCACGGACATCATCGTCCATCACGTCAAACTCGGGATCATTAACGAAGGAAGTTATTCTGTTTGAAAGCTCCCGCCAATCTCCTTTATATAGTCTATGTCCCGTTTCTTCTTTCTTTTATCCCCATTTCCTCCAACCTCATCATCTTCTACTTCTTCATCCTCGTCTTCTGATGCTGGATAATCGCAGCATTTGTTTACATCTGCATCAGCTGGCCATATCCCAATATCACTTCCTGCAAAAATAATATCGGATTTTATATTTTGACTATTATAAGAATTGGAAGCAAAGCAATAGGGAAAACCTTGCAAACCCTGCGGAGATGTGATTTATGACTCTGATGGCAGAGAGTGATAACCCACTTTAACAGACAAAATTATCTTTGTCTTTCCAACCCTGATAACAACCAGAGTCCACACGGATACCTCGCCTCGGAGGTCGAAGTAATGCCCTGCCTTTGATATTGATAATAATATTTACTGCAGGAAACTTCATATTTTCTCTACAAGCAGGCTCCACACCTCCTACATCGACGCGGACGCACGGCCATAGCACATGAACGAGTTATGAACCTCAATTTTGTCTTGTCTATTTAAATTGGAATGTAAACATGCATACAGATCAATTTAACAGACCTTTATCTTTTACGAAGAACGGTATGTTTCTGTAATCTTCAGGTAGGTCCTCCCATTTCATTAAACCATCATCGATAGCTTGAAAAATATGTCTGCAGGGGATGTGAGTCCTGCTGAAGTTTCTGCAGGTGCAAGTTGGTCCTCTGATGTTCAGTTGGTGGGGCTCAGACTGGTGAGAGGATTTCACATGGAATACTCCATCAACGACCTTGCACACTTTGCTTGACCGTTTACCTTCTAAAATTACTGGCTGTTATTCAAAAAATCAGACCAAGAGAGAACACATAATATTTTGTCGCTTTATAATTCAAATTATTACTACAAAAAAATACTCGATTCTCCAGAAATTTGCCTTGCACATATAATGTAGTAAGGAGAATAACTACTGAGCTAAATATAGAGTAACACTGACGAAGACAGAGAGTACTTACTGTTCTCAGGAGAAGGAAACCCTTGGTCTACTGTTTTGAAGAGAACTAGAGCGTTACTACTTGTCACTTGTAAGAGAGTTAATACTGAGTGGAACAATAACTGCTGAGAGAAATGTAGAGTAACACTGATGAAGACAGAGAGTTAATATACTGAGTGGGAGAATAACTACTGAGAGAAATGTAGAGTTACACTGATGAAGACAGAGAGTTGATACTGAGTCGGAGAATAATTACTGAGGGAAATGTCTAGAGTAACACTGATGAAGACAGAGAGTTAACACTGAGTGGAAAAGTAACTACTGAGGGAAATATAGAGTAACACTGACGAAGACAGAGAGTTAATACTTTAATACTGTGTGGGAGAATAAATTCTGAAGGAAATGTCTAGAGTAATACTGATGAAGATAGAGAGTTAACACTGATTGGGAGAATAACTACTGAGGGAAATATAGAGTAACACTGACGAAGGCAGAGAGTTAATACTGAGTGGAAGAATAACTGCTGAGAGAAATGTAGAATAACACTGATGAAGACAGAGAGTTGATACTGAGCGGAAGAATAACTACTGAGCGAAATGTAGAGTAACACTGACAAAGACAGAGAGTTAATACTGAGTGGGAGAATAACTTCTGAAGGAAATGTCTAGAGTAACACTGATGAAGACAGAGTATATATATTATACAGCCGTTGTCAGACCTTCTCTGACATACGCTGCGACAATCTGGCTCAATGGTGTGTCCAAAAAACATAACCTAACAATCCTTAGCAGTGTACAGCGGCTGGGGAACATCCTCATAACAGGAGGGTTACCATCGACTCCTGGAGCAGCACTAGTATAGACATCATCACCGGAATCATCCCTATTGATCTGGTGATGGAAGAGGAAGCAGCAGAGCTCTCAGACTCAAATCCAACAACCAGTGGATATATGAGCCGATGGTAAACAAGAAGGGCAACCTAACCACCCACACAAAACTTAATGAACAGTTACTAAAGGCTATCAGTCTCAACTCTGAAGGACAAGATCAACAGACAACATCACTGAATGTTGACATTGGTTTCAACACAGAAATTCCCCGACTCTCTGAGTATGAGGTAATCGAGAATGACACCAATACTATACAATGTTACACAGACGGCTCCAAAATGAATGAAAAAGTTGGAGCAGGAGTGTACATTGTGGACAACGACAACCCCACATGTGAGGAGTCATACCACCAAGGAATCAACTCAACCGTCTTCCAGGCCGAAACCTTTGCCGTAGGCACTGCGGCAAAAATATTACGGGAATCTGGGACCAAAACTAGAAAAATAAACATAAACTGCGATAGCCAGGCGACAATAATGGCAATGAGCAACATCAAAGTCAAATCTAAAAGCACCAGCACGGCTATAAGTGAGCTCAACCAACTAGCAATGGACAATCAAGTCCTACTACGATGGATACCAGCTCACAAAGGCTACGATGGCAACGAAAAGGCAGACTCTCTTGCCAAAAAAGGCTCCGACAATCTGGACTCCGCTCAAGTGCAACTACCAATACCAAAAGTATTATGGAAGGGAGCACTGCGGAGTATAAGTCATCGGAAGATGAGGGAAAGATGGAGAACTTTACCCCACACTCACTTTAAACGAGTATGGAGACAAAAGTTCGCCAGATCAATCCCGAAACTTGGCAAAGAGAGCACAAGAACAGCAACACAATTCCTCACTGGACATTGTGAACTAAACTACCATATCAATAAGTACAACGGTCCCTAAAACCTGTCCACACTGTCTCATGAAAGAGGAGACAATGAACCACTTTATTGGTCAGTGCCCGAAATGGTCTTACCAGCGAGGAGGATACTTTGACTCCTTCTACCTCAGTGTGACAGATATAGTGGACAAGTTCTCATTACCAAGGATCATCGGCTTCATACAAGCAACAAAACGTTTTACCAAATGTGGAGAGGACAAGGCTTAACCTTGCTTTCTTCACAGATTAACTGTACCGGGGTAAGCACAGGGCTTCAATGCTCCATCTTATAGTGGTTTTGATCTATTCCTTAGTAGTAAAGACCACTGCCCTCTACGAAGAAGAAGATGAAGACAGAGAGTTAATACTGAGTGGGAGAATAACTACTGAGCTAAATATAGAGTAACACTGACGAAGACAGAGAGTTAATACTGAGTGGAAGAATAACTGCTGAGAGAAATGTAGAGTAACACTGATGAAGACAGAGAGTTAATACCGAGTGGGAGAATAACTACTGAGAGAAATGTAGAGTTACACTGATGAAGACAGAGAGTTGATACTGAGTGGGAGAATAATTACTGAGGGAAATGTCTAGAGTAACACTGATGAAGACAGAGATTTAACACTGAGTGGGAGAATAACTACTGAAGGAAATGTAGAATAACACTGATGAAGACAGAGAGTTGTTACTGAGTGGGAGAATAATTACTGAGGGAAATGTCTAGAGTAACACTGATGAAGACAGAGATTTAACACTGAGTGGGAGAATAACTACTGAGGGAAATGTAGAATAACACTGATGAAGACAGAGAGTTGATACTGAGCGGAAGAATAACTACTGAGCGAAATGTAGAGTAACACTGACGAAGACAGAGAGTTGCTACTGAGTGAAAGAATAACTGCTGAGAGAAATGTAGAGTAACACTGATGAAGACAGAGAGTTAATACTGAGTGGGAGAATAACTACTGAGGGAAATGTCTAGAGTAACACTGATGAAGACAGAGATTTAACACTGAGTGGGAGATCAACTACTGAAGGAAATGTAGAATAACACTGATGAAGACAGAGAGTTGATACTGAGTGGGAGAATAATTACTGAGGGAAATGTCTAGAGTAACACTGACGAAGACAGAGAGTTAATACTGAGTGGGAGAATAACTTCTGAAGGAAATGTCTAGAGTAACACTGATGAAGACAGAGAGTTAATACTGAGTGGGAGAATAACTACTGAGCTAAATATAGAGTAACACTGACGAAGACAGAGAGTTGCTACTGAGTGAAAGAATAACTGCTGAGAGAAATGTAGAGTAACACTGATGAAGACAGAGAGTTAATACTGAGTGGGAGAATAACTACTGAGTGAAATGTCTAGAGTAACACTGATGAAGACAGAGATTTAACACTGAGTGGGAGAATAACTACTGAGGGAAATGTAGAGTAACACTGATGAAGACAGAGAGTTGATACTAAGTGGGAACTGGGAGAATAACTAATGAGCGAAATGTCTAGAGTAACACTGATGAAGACAGAGATTTAACACTGAGTGGGAGAATAACTACTGAGGGAAATGTAGAGTAACACTGACGAAGACAGAGAGTTAATACTGAGTGGGAGAATAACTACTGAGCAAAATATAGAGTAACACTGACGAAGACAGAGAGTTAACTCTCAGTGTGAGAGTAACTACTGAGGTAAATATAGAGTAACACTGACAAAGACAGAGAGTTAATACTGAGTGGGAGAATAACTAAGTTGAGAGAAATGTAGAGTAACACTAATGACGACAGAGAGTTAAAACTGAGTGGAAGAGTAACTACTGAGAGAAATGTAGAGTTACACTGATGAAGACAGAGAGTTAATACTGAGTGGGAGGGTAGCTACTGAGGGAAATGTCTAGAGTAACACTGATGAAGACAGAGATTTAACACTGAGTGGGAGAATAACTACTGAGTGAAATGTCTAGAGTAACACTGATGAAGACAGAGATTTAACACTGAGTGGGAGAATAACTACTGAGGGAAATGTAGAGTAACACTGACGAAGACAGAGAGTTAATACTGAGTGGGAGAATAACTACTGAGCAAAATATAGAGTAACACTGACGAAGACAGAGAGTTAACTCTCAGTGTGAGAGTAACTACTGAGGTAAATATAGAGTAACACTGACAAAGACAGAGAGTTAATACTGAGTGGGAGAATAACTAAGTTGAGAGAAATGTAGAGTAACACTAATGACGACAGAGAGTTAAAACTGAGTGGAAGAGTAACTACTGAGAGAAATGTAGAGTTACACTGATGAAGACAGAGAGTTAATACTGAGTGGGAGGGTAGCTACTGAGGGAAATAAAGAGTAACACTGACGAAGACAGAGAGTTAATACTGAGTGGGAGAATAACTACTGAGAGAAATGTAGAGTTACACTGATGAAGACAGAGAGTTGACACTGAGTGGGAGAATAACTACTGAGAGAAATGTAGAGTTACACTGATGAAGACAGAGAGTTAATACTGAGTGTGAGAGTAACTACTGAGGTAAATATAGAGTAACACTGACAAAGACAGAGAGTTAATACTGAGTGGGAGAATAACTAAGTTGAGAGAAATGTAGAGTAACACTAATGACGACAGAGAGTTAAAACTGAGTGGAAGAGTAACTACTGAGAGAAATGTAGAGTTACACTGATGAAGACAGAGAGTTAATACTGAGTGGGAGGGTAGCTACTGAGGGAAATAAAGAGTAACACTGACGAAGACAGAGAGTTAATACTGAGTGGGAGAATAACTACTGAGAGAAATGTAGAGTTACACTGATGAAGACAGAGAGTTGACACTGAGTGGGAGAATAACTACTGAGAGAAATGTAGAGTTACACTGATGAAGACAGAGAGTTAATACTGAGTGGGAGAGAAATCACTGAGAGAAATGTAGAGTAACACTGATGAAGACAGAGAATGAACAATGAGTAGGGGGACATAAAATATGAAGTGCATGATTGTTGAATTACTCACACTGTAAGTTTGATGTTATTCGATGAACCAACAAATCTCACATAGGCACAGAATTTAGTGATCGTTTCATCGTTTGCAACACCAATAAAAACCTGAAAAATGGAAGTAATGATGTATTATATAATTATGTAGGGGACAAGGTTACAACGAAAAAGAACATGTTACAATCATCAAAAAGCGAGGATTTTATATCAAGATTAATATACAATGTAATATATTATATTTTATGTAATATATTAATATTATTATATAAAGGATCATAGCAAGTATGTTGAACCTGATCATAACAATTTGAGGTTTCAATACTTACGTCTTACATACCTAAAGCCAGTCAATATCTGTTTCAATGTTTCTATCGTGGCAGTCCAGAGTAACTATAGCTGTATTCTCTTGCATGTTTATTATCAGTTTCGCATCAATGAGGCAGAAGGAAGTCACTGACGAAACGTATGCATTCAGCATTGCACAACTTGCAATGCACCTATTATGTTGGTAACCGTTGATGCTGTCTGTCACAGCAGATGAAAAAGCACTCGAAACAACGACCATGTAGCTCTTTCAAATTCAAGCTGTATAACTATAGTCTATAATGCATATTATAATATGATCTAATGATGCAGGCGAAGCTAGGTCAGGAACGCAGCAATGTGAACCGACGAAACCGGAAACAGGTAACCAAAGATCTCTGAATTCTCTGGTCCATTATTCAGTTCTGATGTTTCACACACATACCTAAAATGAAGTAAATGTTATGAACAGTTATTTTTAAAAGAATACTAACTTGTATTATTTTTCTTCCCAATATAATGATATACCAGTAGTTTGGCAGTCCAATATATTTTCTTATATAAGATAACTGTATCGAGTGTACTTCTATATTATGTAACAAGAATCAGCTCTACAAAAGAGAATTGGAGTTGCTAAAAATAGCAAAAAAAACAAATACATCTAAGTTGAGGTCAAACACAATGAAGAGTTTTCCAATGTGAAATTAATAGAAACATTTCCAATGGGAGTTTTTTAGAGGGTGAGACCTTTTTTAAATAAATTCAATGTCTAAAACAGAATTGCATATACTGCATAGGCTCAATAAAATGTGACCTCCAGATCAGTAAAATTAGGGGCTCTGGGAGAGCTGCATAGAGTCCACTAGTATTTAATATTAGCCTGTACTGGCTCAATAAAATGTGACCTCAAGATCAGTAAAATTAGGGGAGCTGGGAGAGCTGCATAGAGTCCACTAGTATTTAATATTAGCCTGTACTGGCTCAATAAAATGTGACCTCCAGATCAGTAAAATTAGGGGCGCTGGGAGACCTGCATAGAGTCCACTAGTATTTAATATTAGCCTGTACTGGCTCAATAAAATGTGACCTCCAGATCAGTAAAATTAGGGGCGCTGGGAGACCTGCATAGAGTCAACTAGTATTTAATGTTATCCTGTACTGGCTCAATAAAATGTGACCTCCAGATCAGTAAAATTAGGGGCGCTGGGAGACCTGCATAGAGTCCACTAGTATTTAATATTAGCCTGTACTGGCTCAATAAAATGTGACCTCCAGATCAGTAAAATTAGGGGCTCTGGGAGAGCTGCATAGAGTCCACTAGTATTTAATATTAGCCTGTACTGGCTCAATAAAATGTGACCTCCAGATCAGTAAAATTAGGGGCTCTGGGAGAGCTGCATAGAGTCCACTAGTATTTAATATTAGCCGCACATGTTAACGTCAATTATTTAAAAAACTTATATACTTTTTGCTTTAATACAATTACATTGTACATGTCACATAATTGGCCGGTAGTTGAATGAAACTTGTGCTACAAATTACTTCGCAGAACCGCGTACTGCTCAGTACTTCATGCTTGAGCGGTACTGATGTTCACAGAGTGCAGATGCGCGCGGTTTTTGGAATCTCTCCATTATTTAATTGGATCACAAACTTCACGGTACGGCCTTAACTGCGCGAACGACGCGACAGAAATTTCCTTAAAATTATTCTGCTTCTGAAATTTTGGCTCTAGTAATTAATAAATTTGTAGCGCGATGCGTTACTGTGCCGCTAGATCGGCGAGATGCGCTACTGTGCCGCGCCGAGCTGCCATAAATTGACATCGTCAATTAATTAATAAATGTGACATGTTATAACTGCAAGATAACAATTAAATAGATTCTGTGCGCGGCGCTTATTGTAGGTTTATAACCTACCAGGACGCGCGCCGAGTTGGACTCGTCGCTGGAACAAATATTTTACGAGTATCACCCGTTAAGTAAAAAAGCTTACAGCTGCACCTAAAAATGGCGTGCTGTATATATGGTTGAAATTGAAATTGAAATTTGAATTTATTTATGAGTATAAAGAAATCAAAGTATGGATGGTTAATAATTTCATGAAACTGAATGAGAGCAAGACAAAATTGTTATTCATTGGAAAGCCTTTGGTACTGAAGAAGTTTGACCTTGAAATAACAATAAAGTTTGGTGACACCATCATTACACCAATTAACGGGTGATACTCGTAAAATATCTGTTCCATATATTTAATTGACCGTCGACGAGTCCAACTCGGCGCACGTCCTGGTAGGTTGTAAACCTACAATACACCAACTGTATGTAAAAACTATACCTGGAAGAGTCTTGGAGTGTTACTTGATGAATCTCTCAACATGGAAAGGCAAATTAACAACGTTAGGAAGAACTGTTCCTGGACAATGAATAATCTAAGAACTATCAGAAAGTATCTAAATGAGAGAGTTAAGCTCATGCTGGTCAAACAACTGATCATATCAAAGCTGGACTATTGTAATGTGACAGCCTTATCATCTCTGTTCATTTGAACCAACTCTTGGAGGTACATTGTACAATCTTTCAAAGACATTCACTCTAGTCTTTGAAAGATTCATGTAAAGGGCATAACAATAGTCCAGCTTTGATATGATCAGTTGTTTGACCAGCATGAGCTTAACTCTCTCATCTAGATACTTTCTGATAGTTCTTAGATTATTCATTGTCCAGGAACAGTTCTTCCTTGTAGCGCGATGCACTACTGGGTCGCGCGCGCATCAAATAATGCTTCTCGCAACCACTTAAGCAGATCGGCGAGATGCGAAGGATTGACATCGTCAAGCAAGGAATTCTCTCCCTCTTAATGTCCGTAACATCGATAATATTGTCTCTTTTAAGGGTAAGTTAAAGAACTATTTGTATGATCAGCTATAGCCTGGTTAAGCTATTTTTTGTGGCTTTGGCTAGAGAATACTTTCTTGAATATTTTCGATAGTTTTTAATATTGGTAATATTAATGAATTGTAATTGATTGATATGTAATATTTAGGCCCGTGGCCAGTTTTTACATTTTTTGTGGCTTAGTCTTTTTTTGTGTTTTTTTTTCTTTTTTTTTTGAGTATCCACTTCTTGTTTTTTTGGTTTTTATCGGTGTGTCAATAAAATCAATTATGTAATATGTATACTTTAACCATTTTTTGCGACAGTTAATCTGATATTATCTCTTGAACATTATTTAGTATTTTTTGATTTATGATACCCGTGTTTTGTTTTTAACTTTCTGCTCCGAGGAGGAGAGAAAGTTATTTGAGGAGAGCCGCTCAGACATGGGCAGTGGGCACCGTATTGTGTAAATTATTTAATTATCTTTATACAATATCTTTGTCGCATAGTAGCAGGGTAGTAAATACAGCGTTTCGTTTCGTTTCGTATAACATTATGCGCTCCTGCTAAATTGCTTGCCCAAATTTTAAGAAAAGTCTTGTGAAAAGGGCAAAAGGCCCTTTGAGTGTGAAATTGATCTGAATCGATGTATTTTTGGACGCTGATTCCGAATCACCCCCATGACGTAGGGTAAAATTGTTTCCACGGAGAGTTGTGGGCAAAAAACCGTTTTGGTCACGTGACAGGCTAGTAAAACATGAATTCGATTGTTTAGGCCGGCTCGGGTTAGGGTTAGGGTTGTGGTAAGGGTTATTGTTAAGTTAGCTTAGGAGTTATGGTTGTGGTTAGGGTTGGGATTAGGGTTGATTGACGATGTCAACCTATCGAAATCGTTGCGAAGCAAGAATGCTAGTTTCCAATTGCAATTATTATCATCACTGTTTTCTTAAAAGTGGTGATTGACCTTTAGCTTTGTTATTGTTTGATGTTGGTTAAATTATGACCACTTTGTAGATAGTATATTACCAGTGCTAGTAGTAGCTTAAAAATAGTTGGTGGTTTGTTTATCAATTAAAAAATTTTCATACATGTCTGACCTGTAAATTTGGGTTCAACTTCTTCAATTTTCTGCCGTAATTAGCTGTGTCCACTTTATCTAGCTCTCTCAACTTGCTTATTTGGACACGTTCATTGAAGTTTGAGGAAATTGGTAAATTTATAAAACAGCGTTTTTGACGATAGTGGTTTAATTTTAACATATATGAATCTAGCGTGTTCATAAGTTCTGAACATTAGCCACGTGACCCATACTCCCATATGCACTGCTCAGAAATAAAATGTATTGCTTTTAGGCACTATTATGTAAAAAATGTCACATTTTTGTGACATTGTTTACCATAGCTGCCCAATTAGCATTTTTTGGTCTAAAATATAGTAGATTAGGTCAATCTAACAATTATGATACAATGTAGGCCTAAAGGGCAGTGATCGAACGGCTTTAAGGCAACATTTCGTAAACTTTGTCACACTCAGAATACGAGACCTCTTTTCTACTGTGAGGTGTCCTCAAAACCCTTTCAACTCATTATTTGATAGTTCTTCTGCCAATCATAGCCCTAAAATATGTTGTTTTGAAAAGTTAACAAATACATGCACTTGGCTATTGGGAAATGATGTAAATTCTGTCACATTATATGGAATTTGAAATTCTGGGTGAATTTCCGATATCATTTATATTTGATTTTGGTTTGGAAGGCGGGAAAACTCTATATGAGGACGATACACGGATACAGTTGATTGAAGTATAGGGCAGTTGATGTAAACATCGTCACAAAATGATACGAAATCGTAAGTGGACACGTTCATGTTGAAGTTTAAGGATATTGGTAAACCAAAAAAAATAGCGTGTTCAGAAGTTCTGGACATTAGCCACGTGACCCATACTTCCATATACACGGCTCAGAAATACAATTTATTGTTTTTAGGCACTAAAATGTAAAAAATGTCACATTTTTGTGACTGTGTTAACCATAGCTGTCCAATTAGCATTTTTTGGTTTAAAATATAGTAGATTAGGTCATTCTAACAATTATGATACAACATTTGGCTAAAGGGCAGGGATCGAACGGTTTTAAGGCAATATTTCGTAAACTTTGTCACACTCAGAATACGATACCTCTTTTCTACTGTGAGGTGTCCTCAAAACCCTTTCAACTCATTATTTGATGGTTCTTCTACCAATCATAGCCCTAAAATATGTTGTTTTGAAAAGTTAGCAAATACATGCACTTATTGGGAAATGATGTAAATTCTGTCACATTATATGGAATTTAAAATTTTGGGTGAATTGCCGAAATCATTTATATCTGATTTAGGTTTGGAAGGCGGGAAAACTGTATATAATAAGTACGATGCACGGATAGAGCTGATTCAAGTTAAGGGCAGTTGATGTAAAAATTGTCACAATAATGATAAGGGCAGTTGATATGAAAGAAAATCTATCTAACTAATGCAATGGCTGATGTGACGAAATTTACATTTCTTGACCCTATTTTGAAGAAGCATGCCTCGATTAGAATTCAATATTCTTCCAGGAATTATTAGTAGGTTATTATTCAGCAAATCAGAACTCAAGTTTAACAATTCTGAGTTTAATTTTACTAAGTTACCGAAATGTGACGAAATTCACTTTTCCTGCCCCAACAGTATAATTTCAATGTGATGAAAAATGGGCATGGGTTTCATATTTCCTTTATCTCTGAATTAATCATTTCAAACTATAATTAGGACTGTTGATGTGAAAGAAAATGTATCTAAATTTTACAATGACGCATGTGACGAAATTTACATTTCTTGACCCTATTTTGAAGAACCATACCCCAATTAGAATTCAATACTCTTCCAGGAATTATTGGTAGGTTATTTTTCAGCAAATCAGAACTCAAGTTTAACAATGCTGAGTTTGATATCACTAATTTACCGAAATGTGATGAAATTTACTTTTCCTGCCCCAACAGTATAATTTCAATGTGATGAAAAATGTGCATGGGTTTCTATATTTCCTGTATAAATCCATTCCAACTATAATAAGGGCAGTTGATATGGAAGAAAATCTATTTAACTAATGCAATGGCTGATGTGACGAAATTTACATTTCTTGCCCCTATTTTGAAGAATCATACCTCAATTATATTAGTATATAATGTTACTTTATCACCATCACTATGTCGATAAATTAGTTATTTTGCCAACACGGAGCAAATAAAGTTATAATATTTTTTTTGTGACGAAATTTACAAATTTTTACCCTGTTCAGGTGTTGAAATTTATCCAATGTTAACATATCACTGCCATATAATAATTTATATGACCGGCGTATGGTTGAAATATTGTTAAGTGATCCATAGTACGTAATATAGGGTGTTTAAGTTGGTATACTAATATTTACTCAATTTCACACATGTTGAGATATCATACAAATTTATGTGACTAAATTTACCTATTTCTGCCTTCTGTATTTGTATTTGCTTATAACAATGAAATATGTAAATAATTCCAAACACATTCAGCTCACAAAATAATGCTAGACTATTCGGCATTTCTTGTCTGGATGTCATAAACATCCCTCATATAAATTTCTTAAATGTGTGACGGAGTTTACATGGTGCTACCATTTAAGGAAAAAAGTCGCTAAATATATAGATAATAGTCATACACAGCTATTCTATGAATTGGAAATTCGAAAATTTGGTCAAACACGGCAACAAGGGGTCCATATAAACTCCGTCACGTTTTTATAGTGTGACAAAGTTTACAACTCACTGCCGGCCGCATTTAAGCGATATCTTATCGTCTGATAAAGATATCGTTATGCGACAAAGTTTATCTAGAGGATGAAACGATTATCTTAGGGTTAGAGGGTTTATATAGTTTCATAGTGTGACACATTTTACATCATCGTGCCATTCAGTAGGGTTACTAATATTTACCAATATCCTCAAACTTCAATGAACCTGTCCATTTAGTATTGTTTAAGATTTCTGAGTGTACCTAAATAGTAGCCAAAATGTGTCTTTGAAAATGTTTGTTTTTCTCTATTTACTGTATCACTCTGGCGGTTCATTCGAAATAACATGTTTATCTGCCTTTACATCGTCAATAATAATGTAAAATCCGGATTGGAATATTATTTATGAGTCGCATAGTTGAAATGTTTTCTTGGGTAAATTTCTATTGATCCCGTTTGATGTGAAAAGGAAAAGGCTCTTATTAGGAAGGGAATTATTCAACGTTTCAATGTGACAAAATCGTATTCATGATCTCAAATTATTTGTTATATAATAGTAGTTTTGAAAGTATTAAATGATATACCATATTTTCTTGATAAATGTCATTTATATGTTTTATTTATAATTTATTTGTGTTTGATTGAGCAGCCCTTTCACAAAAATACCGCCAGACCATCAACCTACTCGACCTATTGTTGTGGCACTGTTTGACTTATTGACTTACGACCTTATACCATTTCTCGACTAGGAAATCTGACTGATAGTGAAATACCAAGATTGTTTTATTTTCTTCTAAATTTCTGAATTCTTGACCTAACAGAATGTCTGTCGAAGCCCAGTTCTGTACATTGATTAGTATAGGTTTGTTCAGTGTTACTATCTTTTAATTCAAAGAGAACTGGAACATTCAAGTGTTGGCATTTGTTAATTTTTTGCCCACCCTGTCGTAGGTAACAAAAATTCTTAACTCTATTTTGAAGAAACACTTTCTCAATTATTCAATAACAATACCCATCATCCAGGACATGTGATGTTGGAATCTTTAAAGACTGTCATCAACGATGCCTACGAGGGAAGCCTACGCTTAATCCTCTCAACTTTGATTAATCGGAAGAATGTTTACATGTACATTCCAGAGGTTGACGGCCAAGCTCTTGTACAGGATCGAATCATATCAGAACTTGATGCAACAATTAAGTTTTTTGAACATAAGAAGTTTGAGATCTTCAAAGAGAAAGCAAGAAAAAATTCAAAAGTTGACTACACATGGCTCATTAGTGTACCCTATAGACAATATAAGATGCCACCATTAGAAAGAATGGAGATCGAAACTCTAGCATATCAAATCAGGCCAGAGCACGTAGGTCAGTGTGTCAGACAATTTAAAACTTTGATAACTGGTTCAACCAAAGTTGCAGATATTCCGTCTCTTATGAAACAAACGTTACGGAAACTATTGGGGGACTACGAAATAGAACTTTATAAAGCTGAGATATCGAGGGGGAATATATTGAAACGCATGAGATCTGAGCAGAAAGTATATCCATTAGGAGACATATTTGAATTGAAAGATGCGGGTGTGATCTCGAATTGTAGCACGGACAACTTCAATATTCAATTAGCGTAACCAGATTCATTTTCTTAAAATTTTTATTTGAGTGATTTCTTGATAAACCGCATGACCAGTTAATTTCGTTTTTGATACGTTTAATTTTGATAAAGAAAAGTGAAACAGTTTATATCAGATTTATGTAAAGCCAAAACTGTTTGCTACAGATAAACCTTCGGGACAGAGCGTATAAAATCGTCAGATAACATCTTTTCTAACACATGATAGCCATTGCTTGGCAAATTAAATTAAATGTAACAAGATACGATTTAATTCAACATCAGTGTAAACTGCCCAGCAATCGCTATGTGTTATGTTAATTAATCATGATTATTAATGGGAGATATAGTTCGAGGCAACGTGAATGTTTCCAATTCTACATGCTACTAGGACCTAAAAATCAAAATTTATTTTCGTCAAATACAATCAAATTTCTTTTCCTAAACCAGCTCTACGGTTTACTTTCTGTAAAATTTCGTGATCAGAAAGGATAAATCGGGATTCTGCCCAACGAACAATATCTCAAAGATAAATTACATTCTTCTTAAATTCTTCATTTGATCTAACCTAACCCTTGATAATATACAGTGACATCTTTACACCCAAATATATCGATAATTACCACTGAGTTAAATAATTAAACATACAATTTCTCGTTACATTAATCTAATATTATATACATTGAAGCAGTGATATCGGTATGGGATTGAAGTGTACATATAAATTCTGTAAATATAAACACTATAAAGAAGTACTCAATTTAGATTTGCCCTCCGTGAATAACAGATCGTTTTACTAAGAGTCCGGTACTTTTAGGTCTGGAAAGTCTTTTGCTGTCAGTGGAGGTAGTGTTGAGGCGTCTTGATCTGCCTCCCATGGTTGTGTTGGGTCGAGGAGTGAAGGGTGCAGGACTCGGGGACATCATCACTGAGTCGTAGTCGTTCAACTGCAAAATTGTCAGGATAAGAAGAACAAATAAAGAGTATCCTGCATTTAACTGCAGAAACATTTGACCCTTAAATAGGAGTTATCTAAACAGCACATAGTGAAAGTTAACATACCAAAACTCTGTTAACAAAGCTATTCATAAGACTTATTAACTAAAATAAATAACCTGATCAGTAAGTTCCTCCACCCTGGTGAAGGCCTCCTTTTTGAGAGAAGTAGCTTTGTTGAGCTGGTAGTTGATCTTCTTGATCAGTTTCTCTCTTTTGCTGCTCTCCTGGTCGTGTATTCTGTCGTTGTACACCTGCTCACTTTCAAGTACCCGTAATTTCTGTTCCTTGGTAGCCAGTTCGCTGAGAAATTATCACATTAATATTCTTGACATGAAGGAGGAAATTTTATCCCCGTCCAATCTTCAAACTAAGAATTTTGCGAAGAAGATGAGTTCTAATCATGCTCAGAAAATCAATTTTCTAAGAAATTCTCACCCAATTATCATATCATAGTTGGCAGGTTTTCTAGCCTCAACTCTTAGATTCTCTATTTCTTTGTTCAGTAATTCTACCTTGCGTTCTGATTCTCTTTTCTTGTCATCTAATTGCCTGTAATAAAATTGAATTAGATTATAAGATTACGAATAGTATTTGACACGTTTAGTACAGTTTTTTGTAGCATCAAGTAAGTAACGATAAGTCCGCATACAGCCGACAACCGTGTCGAAATCTGATAAAGACAAATAAAAACAGATGTACTTTTTCAAAGCTTTGATTTCCCGTTCAGTACTAAGAGCAGCGGTTTTCTTGGCCTCATTATCCTGCCTCAAATTAACCAGATCTTGCTCGTGTTTCAGCTGAAGTTCCAGCTTTTCTCGCTCTGATTTTACAAGCTGATCTCGCAATGCTCCTTCTTTCTTAGAGTAACACGTTCTCATTCCTGCTTTCTTCCAGGTCGAGATTGTTCTCAGTTTGTACAATAATTTGTTCAAATCACTGTTCTCTTCCTGAAATAACATATATGATGGTTTAGAGTGAATATGGCATTATATTATGAAGCTAGTCTGATCCAGTCGCAATGTATAGCGTACCAAAATACCGGTACAAAATCTAAAAGATTGACAAAATAAAGTTGCTCTAGCCTCGGATAACATCGAGCTAGGGGGATTTGTCTCGTTATTGACTGGAAAACCTACCTCGAGATCCCCCATATTTTTAGCATGGGAAGCGTACTCTTCTAGTCTGTCTTCAGTACCGTTCATAGTCTGTCTTCTTACCACTCTCATCTTGTCTATCGCTGACATTTTCACATTCTTAACATTGTCCCGGCATTCCTGAACTAGCTGCTCTCTAAGGGAGAATGTGAGCGTAAATTGGAGCTGGGTTACAAATGAATCGCGTTTGCCGCAGCTGTAACTTTCATAAATTAATGAACTTGACTTTTTAATGGCGGGGAGGTGGTGCCAATCCTGTGTTTTACTAGTAATTGGCCCTCATTATTTGTTGCAATATATTAATATTTATCTCGAAGAATCCTATAATTTGCCACCACTCACCTGAACTCGTCGAATCTGTGTCGGAGAGTATCACAAGTACTGAACATGTTGTGAACAAGCTCGTTATACTCTGTTCTAAGTTTACCCCTCATGTTTCCTTCCTGCGGAGAAATAATTTGTAAGTCTACAGTTTCTAGAGTGTAGACGATCAGAGCAACAAGACAACTGCAGTACAGTCTAGTTCCTCTAATTTGGACACTAATTACTTAATTAAGATTCCACCGAAAAAAGCTCCCCACAAATTGATCACTAACAGTCAGTAAAGGATTGCACGATAATACTGATAACAAAAAAGAAGTGCCCCTTATTCCCTCTCACCAGATACGAGCTCTCCTCCCTCATCTCACTAATCTTAGCTCTCAGAGCAGTCAGCTCAATGATCAGCTCGTCCACCCTCTCAGCTAGGATAGTTTGTAGACTTGTGTCCGTCATGTTCTTGCAGAGTGCCAGCTCCTGCTCCGACTGTGTCACCTGACAAAGGGAGGGTTAGAGGTCACGTGATCTAGCGGTGGAAGTCACGTGATATGGTGCATATTGGCAAGTTGCCCATACTGGAATTTATCGGGATCCTGAGTAATTACTTGCCATAATTTGATGGTCCTGACAATGGAGGAGTTCTATTAATAGAGTTTTATGGATGGTAAGTGCTCAAAATATCGATATTGCCGACAAAAAGTGTTAACTTAGCAATGAAATGTTTTATCATAAAAGCATAAAGGTTCTTTGTCGACACTTCAATAGGAAAGGATGACTCTGGTGTCGATTTTAATGAATAAGGAATGATCTAGGCGGAGGGCAGCAATATTAATTTATTTGAATTATGAATTTAGAGGAATTTGGAGGATTTTAGAGAAATCTCACCACTGAAACTCTCAAAGGTTGTTCGTAAATAAAAACTGTTCCACATTTTTTTTGGCACAGACAGATAATTCAAAATATCTACTCTCCGTCGATTCAGCGGTCTACCACATTATATAATTGAATTCTTTGCGTAACACGATAGTTTGATATTATGTGCATACCAGTTAGTAATTATATAAATTATGTGCATATATTATGCAGGGAGACAATTCAAATGTCACCAAAATCGATAATTTGTGCTTCATGGTGGATTTAGTCATCGAGAAACGAGCTATAGCTGAAATTTACAATATTCACTGTCCAGAGAGGACTTTGGAGAAACACAATATAGAAACATTGGATATGTCTGCCGATCTTAAGTAATGAAATAGAAGTAATAACATTAAATTCTATATTCAAATTCGATTTAATAGAGAATACAACGGAGAGAGCGTAGTCATAAAAACCGTGTCCTTTCTTTCTTAGCGAGGGAATAACATCAAATAGCTGGGTTAAACCCAGAGTAATTTGGATTCCAAAGCGAAAGTCAAATAGTTAAGATAAAATGATCTCACCTCCCTCTCCTTCAATACGATGGTCTGTTCCTTGTGTCTGAGGAGGTTCTCGTAAAAACTAGAGTAAGTTTGGAAGTTCAGTTTCTCGTGCTGCATGAAGGTGCTTCCGAGGTTGTTCAGACATTCTTCCACCCAGTCCTGGAATGTTTATAATTTAAGTCCGGGTGTTTGAGTAAGGATGCCGGGAAGGGCCGGGATTAGATAGACAGATTAACCTCCTGACGATATTCCTGTATAAGATAGACTGCAATGTTTTGTAATCTGTAACCATCTGGCTCCTTTGAAAAGAATACTATACTTAGAAATTTCCCGCCGAAGTCTTTCTGACTAAAGCCTGATGGAACTTGGGTCATTGGTCCCTCTTACAGTAGGTACTTGAGAAATTGAGAGTTATCAAAATTCGGGACCTTTTATAATTACAGATTTGAAGGTGATTACGCCCGAACTAATTAAAACATGGCTCATGGGAATAATCTTCCCGACTAATGATTTGTCTGAACCTTAACATTCTGAGGATCATTTACGTTGCTTCTTATTAAGTACCGTCAAATTAAAGCTCTGTAGAGTATAGGTCCCTTTACATCAAACATTTACAAGTTGATAAATATTCAACTTTTAAGATTCCATTTTCTCTCTAGATTAAATTCTCAGCCCTCATTTAAATTGACTAGTTGTTGGATTATACTGGTAACCTTGGTTACAAGTTGGTGGAACTTTAACATTACATCACAACTTAAAATAGTTAAATACGTAGTTTCTCTCCATAATAACCTGAAAGTGATGAAAATGTACAACACAATGATCAGGGTCCCTGTAGTTTCCTGGTAACATCATCCCAGTGATATCATCTAAATTACACTAACTATAAGTATAGACTGTTACAACACCCTAATAATCCACCTAAATTACTGAAATTTCACTGACCTTGTCGATAGTGAAAGTCTGTGCATCCTCGTTGAGCTCTGCTTTGTGGAGGAGCTGGTTAGCAAAGTGTTGGATTATATCAGATCTAGGGAGGGAGATAGTATCTTTAGCTGACTGAGTCTTCCACAGATCCAGCGGTAGACTACCATCTTCTCGGAGCTGCGGTGAGTGGTTCATTTGCACGACATATAGAGTGGTGTACAGTTAAAAGGGGTTCATTAATTCCAATGTCCAAAATATTCTCGAGGCTTGAACCCAGAGGTGGCTGGTTGGTGTTATACCATCTCACTGCACTCTAAGTAATGAATACATCTCGGTATAATTATACCATTTCAGTCGAATGTCCCCCGGTAGTGACTAGTGAGTACTGTTACTATACTGTTTAGTACTGTTTACTATGTATAAATACACCACCTTCACTTTTAATCAGCCACACTAAAGTTTAAGAGTTTGGCAAGCTCAGTAATGTCTATAAGTGCAGTAAGTCTCTTGTGCCCAGGTGCAAATGACGCACTATAACTATTTGAATAAGTCATTAGAAGGTGACAAATATGACAACTTAAGTTCGGGGGAACGTTTAAAGTCAGGTTTAGAGTTGCGCAAAGGTTCCAGTAATTCCAGCACTGACCTTCTCCGCCTTGATGAGGGTCAGGTCCCGAACGATCCGGTTACTGGTCTCCCTGATCATGAAACTCTCCAGGTTCTCCAACATTACCGCTAGCTGGGTCTCTCGAGCGTCGTACTCTGATAACAGCCCCAACTTCCTGTCCGGACTCATATCACGGACTCCCTCTTCTGAGAAACCTGGAATGTTGCCTGGGTGAGTGGAATTTTGGGCGTTTGCCAAATTTGGGAAGATTAGAGCTGGAGACGAATATTTGTGTGAAGTTCGGGATTGAAATTAAAATCAGGTATTTATCATCATTACTCGCTAATATAATTTGTGCTAGGTGATAATTTGAGCGCCCTTCTCGGTAAGGTCAGCCGTACAGACTACAGACTGATTTGCCGTACCGTAGAAAATTGTTAGCCCTTATTCTAACGATTTTTTATGGCATCAAGAAGCACTCAATTTTCTTTACATCATTTGTAGATACCAAAGTGCTGAAGTGACAGACGTGTTTGCTCACATGATGACATTGACAAATGCAGCTCAGGCGTAAACAGACTACAGTAATTCTCAAACATCAGTTGATGCCGTCAATAACAATCAGCAATCTGTTACGTTTCGAATCATGCTTATATCTTTATATGGACTAACATTATAAGTTGTAGATATTAATAATAGTCTAGAGAAAGAGATAATATGATCTGCTGTCTCTATGACAAAAGTAGTTGTAAGGATTGATATTGACAACTGTAATCGGAATCGTAATGGCATACATTATTAATATTTATAGACGGGGCATTTGCTGACGTTCAGAAGTTATAGGTAAGATTTATTGGCAAAAGTGATAAGTAGTGCTTTTAAATGTACCGAATTGATATGAATTTGATAACAGTAAACTCTTACTATTAAGTCAACTTATCAAATCTTGTCAATGTCTTGGACACCAACTTCTCAAAATCCAGCTCACCTTTAGTCCTGATGACATGGGAGACAAGGTTGAGGGCCGGTTCGAGGACCTGTTGAAGGTAGGCTAGCTCCACTGTGTGGTACTGTTTAGAATCTGATACTCGGGGCAGGTTCAGATACCGGCAGGACCAGTCTGCTTTTAGCTGTTTAACCCGTACTGACATCAACAGGAACTCGTGCAGGAACTGCAGGGCGGAGATAGGTTCCTGGGAGATTGGGGAGACGTTAGTTCTGGGATCTAGCTATAGATCCTAGGTTCTAGGTATAGTACAGTACACATTGTACATTGTACATTGTACATTGTATGTCGTGTACTGTTCAGGTTCGAGTTTAATTAGTGTCACGTGAGATTCCATCATGATACGGATGTTCCTGCGTGAAGTTTACGTAGCCTCTTATCCGGTTTCAGTGATGTCAATTTTATGTCCCGGAAGGTTTCAAATTTAAAACAATTGCAACTGTAGCAGAGTCATGTGGATTACACCGCCAAGTGTCAAGTAAAAATACCACGTACAAATAACATATGTTAGAGTTGCTAGACACCTTGTACATTTTATGATATTATGATAATAAGCTGTTAAATGTCACTGCTGACAGTGATGTGCGTTAAGTTGACTCGCTGATAGTCGGAAGAATAACCAGCTTATGATTCTATAATTTGATAATTCTACCAGACTTTAATCGTTTGATTTCAACTTTTTTCGTTTTATATTTTTAACAATTTGTATATACGGCAGAAGCAGAATCAAGCTTGTGAAAATCAAAATTACTGACTATTCAGATGTGACCAGTCAGACTTCAGTATTCACCAACAAATTTGTAATATGCAGGCTTAACCACAATTGCGTGAAATTAAATCAGAAGAAAACACATTAAAACCACAGAACTATGTGACCATTAAAAATAATAACTGTTAAACACCTTTAAATAGTTGATCTCGTCTTGAAGAAGTGGCTCCTGGTCGACTAGCGACATGTAGTTGTCGTTCAGGAAGCTGATGTCAATGTCTTCTCCTGCAACTACACTGCCAACTGCACTTTGTACTCTAGAGGAGGAGGCAGAGGCTGAGCCGTGCATTCCTGGGGAAATGAGGGGTTACAGAGGGGGAATGGGGGGTTACAGAGGGGGAAATGAGGGGTTACAGAGGGGGAAATGGGGGGTTACAGAGGGGGAAGGGCGGTGCAAGGGTATGTTACAGGATTAAGGCAGGGATTAGGGGTTACATGTGAACCAATGTTTCATAATGTTTTCACAATAAATTTGTAAGACCTGCCTTATACTCACTCAATTTAGGAGATTTAAGTTTGCTGAAAGGATTAACAATGTTGCTGTAATGTTCAGTTGGTTCCACCAGAGGGTTGGTCGCTAAATGTTTGTCCTGTTTTGCTCGACCCTGATGTAGCACGTCCTCCAAAAGAAGGGACACCCCCACCACTTCACCGTTAGCTACGTCTCTGAAGGGTGAGGTAATGTTAATCTCCAGGTAACCTCCAGGCAAGCTGATCTTGACTAATAATAATCCTAAAAGGGTGGTCCAACTTTAGCAGATATTACATGTGATATTGACTGGAGTATCGGACCTACAGCTGGTTTAATCACATTGCTTCCGGCTTTAATGATCACCTAAATACGTGTACCCACTGTATGCTGTACAGTCCGCAACTTAAACAGCAGAATGTTTTCTTTTGGAACTCGCCCTAGCATGCAGAGACTGGGTGGGCGAGTGGTGGACCATTTGCAAGCATGCAATTACCGTTCCACCAACTGGGGGCTAGTCAGCAGTTTTACAAAGGAACGTGATTTAATAATTTAATTAAGTGAAGGATATTGTTATTTCCTTGAAAGTCTAGGGGTAAAGGTTGTTCAATGGTCAATGCAAGTTAGGCTGCTGCCAATGCTCTAAAAACATTAAAGCAATTAGACAAATTCTTGCTCTCAGAGTTACTGTAGCAACTGGTGTTACCGTAGCTCCATTGGCATTAAACTGTCATAGCTAAACAGCGAAATTGCTAATTATTAGATTTTAGGAAGGCGTGTATAATTAAAACGAGGGCGCAAGATTTAATTTGTAGGGTTTCAACTTGTAATTTTGTAAAATTAAAGAAACAATGTTTCAGAATACTTTCTGTTTGCCACTGTATCTGGGTAGAATTGCAACTTGAAACCCCTCCCCAAAATGTTTACCTGTGACCACGTGTCCATTTTAATTGGCTACACTAAAACGTTTGTATGATGCGAGCCCCGTTTCCCCACCGTAATCCACTTCACACATAGCCATTGTGTAGAAATAACACTAGCGTAAGCTACTCCAAAACCCCTCCCCACTACGTAACATCTTCCAACGACCACGGTGTGACGGTGAGTAAAAACGCAGTAAATAGCAGACCTGTTGAACTCGTTCAGTTGGGACAGTCCGACAGTAAGGAGAGAGGATATCTGTTCGCACTGCCACTGAGAAGTGACGAAGGGACCGTGTTGAGCCGCAAACGATCTGAAGAAGTGTGATTAAATAGAGATAGTATTAAATCTAGATAGTATCAGGTGAGAAAGTGGTATTGTATCAGACTTCCAGATTAATTGGAATACTTTCATCCACTGATACTAGGCTGTTAGATAATAACCTTTTGAGGAATTATCTACTGAAATATTCACTGATATTGAGGACCGACTAATACGGTATAATTAAAGGTGATGCCACTAGTGAATGCAGATATAACACAGTCCCTGAAACAGAACGAGTTGGATACAGTACAAATCAGTACATAGTGTGTACACTGTACCTGTAGGGGAGAATGGTGGCAGCCTGGTGAGGATACATCTCGCCTCGTGTGTGGGGGAGGAGAGACCGGAGACATCGCTGTGGCAGGTCACTCACGTCTCTCACTGTCTGTTCTAAGACCCGGACACTGCCTGGAGGGTGGTTTTAGGTTAGGTTGGTGGAGGATGATGTTTACCCCCTTCCCCTTTCCCAAGCTTACAGATACTCGATATCTTTTTTTCTCGCTTGTGAGTCGATCATATTCGATTATTTGGGACAAAATGAGAGTACCTAATATTTGATTTATTACACTGAGTGGAGACTCTCATTTTTTCCCATATAAGCTTACAGATATTCAGTGCAGACTCCGTGTTCTATAACAGACAAGAACATATAAGATGAAGGACTAAACATAACATTGACGTGAATCAGCTCCCTGAAATAGAGTGTCCTTCAGTCTGGTAAAGGGTTTTACTAGCTGGTGGGTGGTGTGAGGGTAGGGGTCGGGTGGTAGGTACAAGTTAGCACATTGCTCATATGGAACCCGGACATTGGACAATATATTTGCCAAGATTTTGCAGGGTTTCGCCTCTACCCTAGAGTACTTATAAATCTAGTGACCACTCTTGGAGGAATATAATTATGGGGGAAACACCTTTTTTGAGCCTTCACTGATATTCGAAGAATATTTTCAGCCACAAACTACAAAATAAATTAAAATCCCTTAAAGACAAAGTTGTCAGCTTCAGTTTTCAATCAAACTTTTGATTAATTCTTGCTTTCTTTGGTAATAGAGGGCTGGTTGGAAGCTTTGATGGCAGCAATAATTAAAGCCATTGTCTGATAAAATTAAGGTCAGTATCTGATAAAATTAAGGTCAGTATCTGATAAAATTAAGGTCAGTATCTGATAAGCCACTTCACCACGTGACACACGAGACAGCTCGCTTCAGCACGTGCCAATTAATCCGCCAAATCAACTAACACGGCACGTCTGCTTATCTAGGACCCTCACGTAGATCTAAATAATAACTCGGATCACGTGACGAGCTATTAGCCCTCTCAGTGGTCGGCTGGGATTAGTCGCTGAAAATTATTAATTCGGATACAGATGTGTTTGAGAACTTGAATAGTCTGATTTATAGTGGTTGTGCTGGTAGGCAGCCAGTGCAGGCGATACTATATGGGCCTATGAATAGGCTGATACATAACATTCAGACACACTGCTGGCGAGCAAATAGCTTGCTGCTACGTCTACAGTCTTCAAGAGAGATATTAATAAACCACGCAATCGTCTCAGAAGAGTTCATTTCATGATACGTGTAAATGTTTCGTCTGGTAAAGAGTTCTATGAATAAGATTCGTAAGTATCTCAATGGTAAAGGATTCTATAAATAAGTCATGATGATGACTTTTAAATTATGATATTTGATAGGATATGCAAACACTGAATCCTGACACCTGTTTTGTGATGACTACTTAGCATTCTTTACCAAATAGGCATAATCTGTATTCAGCTTTATTCATTAGATCTAAACAATCCCATAGTTGCAAACATTTTCCATCAAATAATACTTACGAAGAATGCCTTTTCGTTTCCTTTGGCAAGGAATGTCTCTGGGATGCAGTGGGAGATCGTGAAGTAGAATTCCAGGAAAAACACTTTTCTTTTACATTCAAAATATTCTAAAATCTGAAATTTTCAAATTAAATCATGTTACCACTACGACTACAACTTGCTATATTAAATGAACTTTCAAAACACCAATAAAAAAGCTTAGAGCTAAAATTAATTGATCAAATAAATGTATTAAAGTATGATTTGATTTTTAGATTTAGACAACACTAATGAAAACCACAAAAAACCAATCTCGGTAATTGTCCCCCCTCACACCCCTCACAAAACCTACCTCTTGAGGGTCAGTAGGGCTGCTCAGATGGCTGAGTTGGAGTTGGATCTCAGTCAGCTCGTGGGATATAGCTTCAGGACCTCCCCAGTCAGCCCCAACTGCCACGTTGGAGGGCATGTTGGATCCTAACTTGGCTTTACTCGCGCCCATGTTTACGTAGGCCACCATGTACGCAACCATGTCATGTATACCTGGATGATTTGAAGTTGGCTTCGAAACAAGATTAACTTATAGTCCAGATTTATCCTACTCGTTAAAAATAAAGAAAATGTAAAAAGTTAACTTATTGTCACAATTCTGACGTTGTACATGATATGAATGTCCGTTATATTAATATAGTTATAGACTGATTAAGTGAACAACCGTAATATATTATTTTAATATGTATAATATTATCATAATAACCACTATACCTGACATGATACCGAGTACAGTTTGTAGAGCACTTCTCCTCTCCGGTGCCTCCAGATCATTGAACATGCCCAGAACTTCAAACTGGTGGGGAATGTAGAATGAGTTGATCACCTGACTTCCGTCGTTTGATAGCAACTTCCGGGGTCGTACCTTGAAGTAGCTGAGGGAGAATTTTAATTAAATGTTTAATTTTCTGAAGAATTTGGTAAATAACTGCGAATTTTAAAAGCAAACTCGTGCGTAGTGATAGGGATCTAGGGAGAGGCCTCGTCTCCTTTCGCCTCCTAAGAAGGAGAGTTGGTTCCAGATTGTGTTGTATACACTGTATTACAGTTGTATCATAATATTATATATAAGTAACATGCTTACTTCTTATCAACAGGAAGGAATGGTTTGTCGTCGTCCGTAGCATGCTCATCGCTCAGAGATCCAATCTTGAAGTGTGCGTCCCTGTGAAGTGTGTAACGTTGAAACTTCATAATCATATGATTTGATTGATTTCATAGGTATGCGCAACTGCAAATATGCACATACGCTCAGTTTTGGAGTACTCATCACACATTTTTATATCATAAGCATTCATTTTCTGGCACTGGTAAAGAATGGCGAGATGATATTATAAATCAAGAGGCTTGCATATAATGAACATATTGACACGGGTGCAGAGTTGAGGCTGGGGTATCTCCAGTAACACATACACTCTCACAAAGGTACACTCTTACATAGGACCATTGTAACGGTCGAGTAAACACTAATTAAAAACAGTGGGCAGGGTCGCAGTTTAATCAATCTGCCCGCATCAGTACATCATGATAAAGTAATTGCAATATACTCGGTGAGGGAAAACTGGCAACACCGAGCACCATTGCGCTTCGGAGCCGTGCTCCTTATCATATTATGTGGTACGTGTTAATCACAGACTGCTTATGTTACATTGTACTTTTAAGGGGATATACAGTTTTTTTCGAATGGATGAGGCACAGCCAGCGTGTTTTTCATCACGTCATACTTTTCTGATAAGACTATTCAATTTCATATAATGTATAATAACGTGTCAAGTTGTTAATGTTTCATGAGACCCCCACCAACCCTGCTGCTACAATTGATAGAAACAAATTTGTATGTTGTCAGGAAACTGACCATGTGAGGGCATAGTTTGGTTATTGATAAAGAAAGCTGAGAAATGTCATGTTTTCAGTATTAATAAGGGGTAAAAGTAAAAGTTTTATTTCTATCTGCAGCTAAGCTCACTCCACAATGATATATATCCGGATGTTAACTTAAACAGAGTTATTTTTACTTTTGAAGTTTATGGAGATTACGCACCCTGGCTCTCGCTTCAGGATTAAATGGTTCATTTGAATTCATCGTTTGGTAAAATGACGCGATATCGCGTTTTTCGTCACAGACAAATTTGAATCGGGGGCTTGAGGACGCTGTGGCGAAAAATTAATTTTAGATATTATAGTTTAATTTTACTTATAACTCTCCAAAACTCGGGAGCATTTTTTCTTTTTGAGTGATACTATCTTTCAGCACACATAAACAGGATAAAGAGGATCTCACCTGATCTCTGGAAACTTGTTGAGAGCTGTCTTGAGTGACTTAACATTCCTGTTGATCTGGACCCGTAATGAGTACACTGACATGGCATCGTGTAAGTTCTGACAATACTGACCAACACTCTCCTGCTTCTGAGCTATCACCTTCTCTCTTTCTCTCCCGATCTTCACTGACGCTCTCACGAAATCTTTTACCATGTTGTCGCGGATCACGTTCTGTGGTGGTATCAAGCTACAGATTAATCATATATTGGACGGTAATTTGAGTAGCTTTAACAGACCAGTATCCGGGTAGTTTGTAGGCTGTTATGCTGTGTTATGGGGATTCTCTAGCCTCTAGCCTCTAGGCAATTTCAGATTATAAGTATTCTCCTGAATACTTCAAGTTCAGGTAGGTTTAATCTGGAATATTTCAGATGAGTTCAATCCACGAAATTTCAGCTGAGTTCGGTCAATAAGGGATCGACTATAAGCGATAGCATTACCTGGGCAAGTTGCAAGGAAAGGAAGTAGTCGCTGGTTTTTACTGCTTTACTGGAGGGTGGGCGGCCGGAACCGGGCATAGAACTTTTTCTGAGGAAATCGGAAATGAGATTAGGCGTGGGAAAACACATGAAGGTGAAATGAGAAGTCAATCTAATGACTATATTATTGAGTAACACTGACAGTGCAACTAACACTGGAGCGGGTGTGCAGATAGCGTTGTGACCCACAGCTATAACCAGGTTGTTCCTCTGGACCAGCTGGGTCTTCAGAGCCAGTCTAACGTTACTCAGTCCGTGTAAAATCAACATCTGTAACACACATTTGTAGTGAGGCTACTTTTGTATTTTAGAGAAGATATTGTAAATTTTGGCAAAAAAATCCCAATAATAAGGCTAGACCGTGTTCATTTAATAAGAGTTTCTACGATGGTTCTTCTTTAATACAATAATTGGGGTTGGGGGGCTCCTACCTTGATGATACTGTCCTTGGTGTGGAAAACAATCGTTCCCAAGTCCTTCTCATCAAGTTCTTGTATCGCCAGAATGTTGTTGCTAGGCACATACCTGATAATGGGAGATTATACGTCAATGTAGCTCAAACATTCCTAAAAACCTGGGACTTGTAGTTAAGACTTTATATGGACCTTGAAAGGGACGTTAGGGTCAGTTATTACAATCAGCAAAACTGCTTTGTCAGTCCATTATGCCAACAGGGATAAGCATTAAACCTCATAATATTTATTGCACTTCTACATCATCGGCTGAATAGTGGGTTCCAGCTTAACGTCTAATTTATCTGTTTTACTCTTCCATATAAAATAGTATTTGCAAATTAAGACAGGTTCTTTACAGATTTAGTGAAATCATCCATTTCATTACGTCAAACAAATAATCACAATCACTGATCATGACAGTTCAACATACCAGCAAACATGCACACCTTGTCTGACATGTCACGTGGTGTTTGTAAAGACTAGATAACAGCAGACACTAGACAACATGATATCAGAGCCGCCTCACGACCCCCCGAGATAAGGTGGTCATCTCTCCCTTGATTAGAAGAGTATGATTGCATGAGAGCAGGCTCCGCAAGCTCCAACTCTACTTCTCATGGAGGGTGGAATGTTTCCGACCGGTGGGGTGGAGGTGGTGTGATCATGCGATACAAGCTTACAGTAATTGTGAGGACGCTGTAGTATGTTGATACAGCTTGAGGGGGGGTGAGTGAGGGATGTGTTTATTGGCGCTACAACTGGGAATTAGGATCTGACCATCTGAAGGTTAGACTAACAGTACGGTAACATATGACACAAGCCAGCACGACTGCTGCTGTGGCCCCCTATTCCCAGAGGTAGATTTGAGGTGCCAATTTTACAACAGTTTACACGGTACACTAACTCATTGTCATACAAACTTACAAAAACGTACATAAAAGTACATGTTTTACACCACTGAATTTACCTATCAGCACAAGCTAGCAATCTCTCCCTGGTGCAATATCAGTTAAAACCTGACATTAAGCCAGATTTGTCTGTAAGTAAGGGACACACTGACGGACTACAGTTCATTCCGTCAAACTAAATTCATTGTTAAGAAAATGTTCATTAGACAAGGTACTAGTGGTACCAATGTGAGGGTGGAGTACCACTTAGGGGTACCACATGGGGGCACCACTTAGGGGTACCACATGGGGGCACCACTTGGGGGTACCACATGGGGCACCACTTGGGGATGGTATTTACCTGTCCAGAGCTACATCATCGTCCCCACTAAAGGTGGTCTTGGCCTCAGAAGTGGTCCCACTCTCAAATGCCACAGGTCTGATGTGAGCGTGGTGTTGCTCGAACCCGAGCTCCCTAGCCTGGGACTTGTACAGCTTTATCAGCAGGTCCGTTTCTATTACAGTTTGTTGCAACCGTTCCTTTATCAGTAGCATCTGAGGAGCAGAGAATTAGCTCTGAATTTGTTGGATGGTAACAGCATTGTTTTACAATTCATTTTGATTTTTTAATCAGTCGCTTTGTACGTGTGATCGTCACGGAGTCGGTCCGTAATATGAATTTTCGTGATTAGAATGTTCGTAATTTAGAAAACAATGCAATCTCATTTCGCAGAATTTTTCTTGAAGTCAGTGTAATTTTCGTGACACAACGGTACACCAACACAGAAAATATATTCAGTAGCTGGGGAAGCTTAGAATGCTGTATGAGAGAAAATTGAATACAAGTAGTGTTACTTGACATGCAATCTTGATGAGATTAATCTGGTCTAAACCATGGCCTTATCTCAATACTGAGCAAATTAATAGAACGATCACAAACAATGTGGCTGTGTGAAGGTATAGTACAGTCTGAGTGATAAATTTCGAGATTGTCGTCATATCAGATTAAGCTATTAAGTTGGCCCCTGAGATCACTACAAATATGACACAATTTCTGGTTTTTATGTTTATTTCACCATCCCTATTCATCGCGTCTATTTATATATATAACAATATCAGGATCCCTGCTAACCTCCATAACAGTGCCCAAGGGGCTGACCCACTGTGCGTGAATAGCAGAGCGGGAGGGGTGACGTGACTAACCTCCATGACAGTGCCCCAGGCGCTGACCCGCTGTGCGTGAATAGCAGAGCGGGAGGGGTGGCGTGACTGGGTATTCAGCTGAGCTACCATGTTCTTCTCGTGCTGAGAGGCGATCACGTGCAGGTGGGCGGGAGAGTGGGTCACGTGGCTGGACAGCACCTGATATAATAATAGTATTATGACAACTGCCTCAAACCCTAATACATCTCTACGCCGTTCCATTTCACACGATAGTGATATTAAATTAAGTTTACATTTAGCACAAGTGTTGGTTAACTTGAGAGGAAGGGTTTAAATGTGAAGGAGAAATGGATGATAAATTATTTCCATTAATTGATTCTGCTCAAATATAAAGTGAAAATCACATAGAGCTCGCGTACCTGATGGTGGACGGTTTGAGAGTAGCTGTTTCCCCACGTGTCCAGTTTAACCCACTCGACTTTGCAGGCCTCCAATAGCTGCCTGTGAAGGGACAGTAACTGGCCGGTCGTTCCCGGCTGCTCTGCGAACACTAACTCCTGAAATATGAGGCAAGTTGTCTGTTAACCGGTTATGTAGGGGGACCTAGTTCTAGGGACCATGTGTAGGTGGGTGGGTGGGTAACCTGCTGTAATTTTAAACTGTGAGACAGCATGACCGGGCTTATCTTTCTAGCACTAGAATATTAATATGTAAATAATTTAATTCAATTACGTAACTTAATTTTTAATGAAGTTTCGATATTCAGGTTGCAGGAAGATATGTGTCAAATTTAGCCAGGTAAACCGATGAAGACCAATCATAGCTAGTACAATGACATGTGATAACGATAACAGACGATAAAATACACACGAAAAGTTTATTTATTTCTTCTACAAAGTCATGATTATACTTGGTCGGAGAACCCATTAAAACATTATTGAAAATAGTTTAAATATTATTGATAGATTCTCTGTCGAGATGTAATCCTACATACCTGTAGAGCATGATCAATAGCAGCGGGCACATCTGCTACCTTAGCCAAACCGTTACAAAACTCCAGAAAGTAGCTGGTTTGTAGAGTCGTGCTCGCGTGAGTCACGGAGATCGGCTGTTTCTTAATCAGTTGGAACGGTAATCCTCCCGTCACTGAAATAGGATTGTTAAGATTTCAATCGGTTCCTCGGAAATTTACCAGCTCAATTGTGAAGGTTTTTTAGATTTTACTACAATTGTGTAGGGTAGTATGTATTGATTACACTTGGTCGGACAAACAACGAGAAATTGGACCCGTAATTAAGAAATGACTATTAGATAACTTAATTATAATTCTACCGATAGTTACTTTTCGGGCCCACTTCCATTTAATTTGTACAGCAATCTTATCAGAGCCTTCGCGAATCGAATCAATAATAAACTGCGCGGCTATTGGGTAGTATTGTATCGAAACTAATCAATGGTATTAATATAATCTCAGTTTGATGGTAAAATAAATGGTTACTTATCGAAAGTTATTTATCCCTTGAGATTTACAGTTTAGTGGCCCAACCAAAACTAAAGTCAACAATAAGATAGGTCAACATCATTTTGGTGAGCAGTAATTTTTGGCAAAATTGGGACTTAATTTTGATAGACTACACATTTGGTTGTTAAGGTCCATCATGTTCCTGCTGCTAGTGCACCACCCCTATAAAGTATAATGATTCTAAGGTGACTGGGTGACGGTATAACTTGTATAGAGAGAATAAAGCACTGAATAGTGGAGCTATCTATCTGCGGAAAGTTTATCATTTAATAATTGAATTGTAAGAACTTACAGCCGTTCAGTTCATGTTGTGATATACTGTCTCCGAACGCACGTTCTGTATCAAACTGAAGGTAAAGCCATTGTTCAGAGTTACAATATTATACAGATTATCAATAAGAGTCAGAATATGGTTCAAACTTTGAACACACTCATGAAGCTCAATTAAGCGGTTGTATCCATTCGCAAAAACTGTTAATTACTTTCAAATGATACAAATTTCAACTCTTACCGTCATGTTAGCCATTTCTTGAGTTAGTGCGGTCCACTGAGCCATAATCTGACTTTCGTTGATGTATGTTCTGATAAAATATGGGGCTTCCACGTCATATCTTGGTCTTCTGTACATTACAGACACCATCACCTGATGTGAAATCATGAATAAGATAATCAATCATACAAATTTCAGCTTGATAATCATGAATTTAATAATAGATCGTGCCCAGATTAGAGTAGAGGGCATGACAAAAGCCATATTATGTGGGAAAAACAGACACCTCTGACTGCTGATCCGTCTGCTCTTCTCACGCCGATATGGCTTTTACGATACCCAACATAGTCAGTAGTCACCCATGATGTATAAGATCATCATCGGTCTACTGTACAAGGGAAGAGCTGGCTGCAGCAGTCTCGTTAGAGATTTGCGCGCACACGCGGATATATAATTTGTATATAAAGTTGCGTTTCATTGCTCAGTGTGTTTGAAAGCCGCGCGCGCTAAGGCGGCGGCATTAATTGATCGCATGTCTCAGTTACCTGGGCCAATTTTCTCTTTTCTTCCAACGACCAAACGTGGTTGTAAATTTCCATGTAGCAATCTATCAACTGAAAGTAGTTTGGTAAGTACTCAAAGATGATGTACTTAAAAATAGAGGTATTAACAAATTAAAATGAAATGTCTGCTCTCGGATATAAACTCTTTAAAATATTATCAGACATCGCTTGATAAACATGATTTATCTGTGAAAGCAAGCGAACTGCGAAGGCAGAAAAAACCTTTTTCTTGTTTTTCTGGAAGGCGATTTCCTGGCTCCAGATGTCCAAAAGTACCGCGGTTCTATCAATCTGCACGTGTGAGTAGGCAACCAGATCTACTACTAACGGTGGGTGTTTCTGAAGTAAAAATAGATATAGTAAATCAAGATCAAATACCCCTTTCTAGTTCAATATCATCATTTGAAGCAGTGGAAACGAAAGTTGTCCTAATAAATATTTTCAGTCCAAATTGCGACCACGTGTCTCACCAGTAGTTTTGAAGTAGTGAAAGCAGAGTTCCGTCTGGGTAATGGGTTCTGGGACTCATCATCTGAAAATCTGTTGTCTTTGTCTTTGGAAATGTAGTGAGTACAGACCAGCAGCAACTCATCTTCCAATTCTCTAAAATAGGTTAAATAGTGTTAACAGTATAGAATTGTTATTGATAAAGACATTCCTCAACCCTCTCCTGGTATTTCTAACAGCTTGTTTACATATCGTAACTTATTGAACTGTCCTATCAACCTCAATAAAATCTTGAAGATCTGCTCTGTCCAGAATTCAAAATAGCGTAAAAAAGCTGAAACACTAAGACTTGTCTCACTTGAGTTGGTCCAGAGCAGATTGGTACATTACAAAGAATCCAGAACTGTCCTGAGCGTGTGTTATACCATCGTCCTCCGTGTAGAAATCATCCACATTTTCTATATCCCCACTCTCGAAGTATTCGTACATCTTCTGACTGAAGATTAACCGATGTTTTAGGGAGTACGGGGTCTTTTAGAAGCATCATTTTAAAAACATTCTCGCCAAAACTTGATAGAAAGATTTATAGAATGGTTAATAAACGAACATGTGCTCTATTCGAGTGTTGTGGAGGAAAGAGGAATCAGATCGTCCAACGTCGCCGTCTTTCTTCTTATCCCAGTTACCCACTAAGTCCAGATTTATTGTTCGCTCAACAGACTTGAAGTAGTTTATTATACCCAGACACTGAAGACATTACGTAAATTAGGATCATGAACCCAAAGATCAGAAATCTCATTTGTTTATACTCATGGAAACGAGTCGCAAATAAAACATGTGCTCAGAACAATTTCCGGAATTGAAATTCTAAATTATGGTTTCAGGTTACAGGATTTATATGAAATAGCTGTTCATTTAAGGACGATCTTCCTGAAATGTCGTATGGTACGCAGGATCATTAGCTTGAAAGCAATTTAAACATGAGTAAACTTGCTTTAATTGCTAAACTTTTTGAAATGTCACACTAATACTTGACGGTGATTACTTGCTATAGAAAATTATTTATGCGCGTGACAAAAACAACTTTTTGCCAATGCACAGCACGCGCGCATCTGTTGCCATCTTGCAGTTGGGCAATCTCTGCACTGCAAACTTGCATGCAACTTGTCCAGAAAGTGACAGTATAAATGTATGTGCATGCTTCCTATTTTCACGTCAAACAATTACTCACCGATCGTCGTATATGCCGTAACTTGAGATGTCTCAACATGAGATAAGCCATATGGGCATCTTTACCACTAGATGTTTTACCAGTGTGCCCAAATCCCAAGTTTCCGGGGGTGAAAGAGAAAGCACCGTGGACACCATTAGACTGGGGCCCTCTTCCTGATAAGGCTCCCAATACACCGTCATCTTCACCGTTCACATCGCTTATCGAGTCTTTGTCATCTGCGTCGTCACTAAAAGTTTAATTTTATACAGTTTTCAGTACAATTTGAGACAGATAAAACAATCTATCTAAGAACAAAATAACTCTAACAATACTCGTAAACATGAATTGAGTAACTTACTTCTGGCTGTCTCCAAGATGGATCCGTTTCCACATAGCTTGGGTGTCTTTGCCAGCAGGATGAGAGGCTACAGAGTGCGGTCGTACTGGACCTGGCAACTCCTTCAAGTTTGCAACGTAGTTCTTCAGTGACTTAGAAACGTCCTGTTATATTAATGTAATGTTTAAAAGCGTTATTTGTTAGTGGTATATAATTCGTTTTTAAAATTAGAAAGTCTTCAAAAAAAGGGGACTGTATTGATGTCTCCCAGTACCTGCAAGCTATCATTTTCAAGAAAAGCAGCAGAACTTTTCAGCAGCTCATCTACAGTGTTCCTCTGTTTAATATGAGATATAGCAGCTTGTCGAGCTGCGTCTAGTTTAGGGTATAGTTGGCGGTGGGGTTCCCAGGATGACGGCTTCAGGAATGTGTTCATTACGAGAGTCGGGTCTATATCGTCCTGAAGTGAGAATAGATATTAGATAATATCTTATATCTATCTAATAGATATGGTAACCAGATAAGAGAGCTGATATTTAAAAGAGCTTACTAAAAGTTAAATTGCCAGGTTTTATCAACAGGACCTCATATTCAGCTATTTAACAAATTCTACCGACAAAGTGATGAGCGATAATGGCTACAATAGTCATAATGAAAATGGATGGTTTGGAAATAATGGACACCATCTTTAAGTTAATGAGTTGTCATCATGACACGTGACCTCTCTGTCAATGACATATTCGACAACCAACACATCTCCACCATCGTCAACTTTGCAAACCACACTAAACGCTTAATGGTGCCAGAGGAGTTGGACCAGACCAGTGTAACATAGCGACTACTCAAACGTCGTCTTAGTTCGCCTCTCTCTTCCACACTCAACCACCACTTAAGCGCTCATCTATGACACACCCCACAACACTTACCATCGTCCTTGATTACACATCTTGATTCCACCGGCATCCTCCCACAGGACTGCCATACCCCAGAGGTAGGCAAAGCATCCATATGCTATCCTCTCGTGGGCCAACAGGCACAGCCTCTCTTTTTAAAAAATTTTTAAAACGTGACACATGACACGTGACCCACCTCAGAAAGAGAACCCGTCACAGGGAACCTCATCATCTGGGTTTGTTTGGAGAGTATGTTTTTGAGACGTCTGTGAGCTTGGTAGTACAGTTCTAACTCATCTGCTGGACTCAGGGCCTCTAGGTCCTGAAGAGGGATGTTTAGGGAGACTAGTAGAGTTTCAGAGACAGCTTGTTATTTTGTTAAATAGTTAGGATACCATGTATCAATGGCAAAAATGATAAAGTCATAAATTGATATGCTGTAGTAAGACAAAACATTTCAGAGTTCATCAAGAAGAATTGGGGTACAAATTGTCTATCACTTGCTACTGAAAGACTTACGATTGATATAGCGTAAGAGTCTAGTAAGTTCTGCAGTCTATGTTTGTAAGTGTCCAGTCTCGCGGAAGCTACTGGCATTCCATAGTCCTCTCGTCCTGACTCAAAACACGCTTCTGCCGATACTACCTGAATTTTTTACATCATCAAAAGAAATTCGCCAAATATGCCAGTAATAAATTGACAGTACCTTATTCTTTTCGTCGATGATATGAATGAAAATGAAATATGACGATTGAAAAATATGTTTTGATGAAAAATGTGTTACGCCTAGGCCGAGCATAGCTGTTGTGTTTCTTCGTCTTCTCCTATTATCAACGTTACAAAAGCTTGGGGGATTGATCTTCTTAGTCCATTTCTTCATCCATTGCTTCCTTGCCTTGACATTATGAATTCATGAAAATCATAATGACGTATGAGAAGGCATGTGATAAATGTATAATAACGTTCGTAGATTCGTAGGTACAGATGGGGAGTGTGAATAGTGACAACAGCAGTCTTATGAAAACAGCAGTCTTATGAAGACAGAAATTGGCGCTGTCGTATGTGAAATGAACACGTGATCAAAATAAACTAACACAATTAAAACTAACCCGTGCGTTTATCAAAGCTTTGGACTCCTGAGGTTCAGTACTAGAACTACTGCTCTGTTTATTGAACCTGGAGCTGATCCTACTCTGCGAAGTCTCGGGCAGCTTGTTCAACTTGTCCCTTCTTCTCCAACCGGAAGTGTAATACACCTCGTCTTTTGGGTCGTTTAACCACTGAAGTATAGCTGTGAGTGGCGGGATTGGAACACGTGACACGTTTACCAACTATCAAGCAGTGTGGACACCACATTCTTACAATATCAGGATACTCAAAATATGCTTGTCATAATCAGAGCTAGAGGTCAATTTTTTTTCATTTAATCATCTTTAGCAATCTCGGCGGTGAGAAAACGAGACATTATTTGTGTACACATGTCTATAAAATTATAGATTCGTCTGGGTTTCTGAATGAGAATTAGTGGAACGGCTGAGATTGGAGATAGACACCCGGTCTTATCTATAATTCATAGACACTTCCCACAAACCATCTATTTAAGGGGACATACACCATCAGGGACAAAAGGATTTCGCGATTATTTTGGCCAAAAATCGCGATACCGCGAATTTTAACAGACTATACCTTAAACTATACATAAAATTTGCCGCAAATAATGGGAAAAATCGCGATTCCGTACATGCCGCGATTTCCTTTTGTCCCTGTACACCATCACTCGGGTGCTGTCTATCAGATAGATCCCGCTTCGCCGGGCCTATCTGAGATAGATACGTTTGCGTGTCGTGTCTATATAATATATTATAACATTATAGTCTACCACAGCAGCAGAAATCACTACATAGCTCAGTGACAAGATGCTCGTTTATAGAATTATAATGTCTAGAAGAGCGATTAGTTAGCTGGGAATTAGCAACATACATTAGTAGCATTAATAATTACCAACAACAGCATCTTTAAACGGCACTGGAATCTGTGATTTTACAAAAGAAAAGTTAACCATGCAAGAGGAGAGTTTGAAAGAATCTTAGATTATAATAGTGCAGTTCAATTACTTCTTATATTGCGAAGAAAATACTAATATATAAATATACACACGATATTAATTAACCTAAAATTAATCATGCAAAGAAGAGTTTGAAAGGTTTTCAGATTATAGAAGTGTGGTTCTGGTATAATATCAAGAGAAAGACAGTGCTGAAACCTACCTTCTCCCATTTGAAGGCTGTGGTGTCCTCCTCCAAAGTATCAGGGATAGCTATTCTGGATTTGTGGAGCGACACAATGTGAGATATCACCTGATCAATGAAACTTGAGGTTAGTTGTAATCTTTGGCTGAGTGTCAAATACGATGAAAATTGATTTAGTAAATTTCACACTATTAAAAACACAAAATACGATGAATGTTAATTGTTAATTATGTAAATTTCATATTTAACACATTATAACAAACCATGAGATAATTGTTGATCTTCTCAGTTGAGCTGAATTTCCAGCACATCCAGTTGAGATACAAACACATGTCCTCGTTAGTGACCAGGTGGATTGGAGCGGGTTTGCCGCCCAGATAGGCTCTGTGGGCGGGTTCAAGTCTGTGGGCACGGTGCCAGAAATCTTTATACTGCTCCATTATCTCCCTGTACACAGGAAGGTTGTCGTAATAGTTCATTAGATCAGTTAATTATATTAGCTAATTTTTAATTAATTATAAGTTGATTATAATATAATTATCATTTATCTTTGATTAAACAACAAGTATATTACCTGACTCGGTCCTGGAATACCTGGTGAAGGTCTGTAACAACCACACCGTGCCTACAGAACCTACTCCACCGTGACAAGTGCATCTTCTTCAGCAGCAGTAGATCCTCGCATTGTGTCAGGAAAAACTGAACAATAAATCTGTTATTCTTTACAAATGTTGTTCAATAAACTTGAAATTATGACTATTAAATGGAAATTTGATAAATCTTAAAATGGCATACAATTTCGGAAACCATCGGGGGAATAGCCAACCTGATGTAGAATGAAAGGAATGGAATCTGCAGAATGTTCTGGATTATCACAGGTGCTCAGCTCAGCTGCCAGTATTTTATCATGACTATCCAGTGGTCTCATGTCAGGTACAGACAGAATCCTCTTGATGGATTCCAGTCTTTCTACTTCTGCGTCCTCTGTGTCTTGTGGATGTGCTACTGAACTAAGATAGAGATAAGATAATCATTTTGTCGTTATACTCGACACATTAACATTACTATAGAACAAATTTTAATTTGGGATGCGTTTAAAAAATACGGTTTTACATCTTATAAGTAAAATCATACCTCAAATTTTTAGACTTCCCATAGCCAATCTCTTGAGCTCAGCCTTGAGATCCCCAATGTTGCGATCAAGTTCCTCATTGAGCGCTCTGGTACGTGCTCCCAGTGACACAAGGCTTTCTAACTCCATGTTACAATCTTCCCTCGATCTATGTCTCCCCCGGACTCAGTCTCTTTTTGTTACATAGTTAGTCTGCTACAAATGAGGATATGCCTTGTTACTCAAACATGATACCTAAAATTGGCTGATTGACGGTTGGCTGCGCTAAGAGAAAAGCCTAAGATTATTACACTGACTAACTGCATATAAGTTGGGGTGATTTGGCCATTTCAAGCTGATTTGCAGAGGGAATTTCATGACAAGGTAGGAAAATGCGCGTCATCCTGTGCCCAGTGTGTATAATGTATAATGTAATGTATTATTTCACGAGAATTAGTTATTGGAGGCTGGTATAGAGTATTAATGAAACGGCAGGATACTTGATAAAATAAACGCATATTACAATATTAATAAGCTGAAATGAACCAAAACCAATTACATGAATCCAAATAGAACGCGTAGCAAAATTAATGCAAGACATGATTCATCATTATATAATGTGCATAACTTATGCACATTGATAAAATATCACAAATTATTATCTTCCTTAGTAGTGGCTAACCGAGGCCACATCGCTGTCAAAGCATGACAAAAAAACAGTCTCTCAGAGGCAGGACTCCTTCATTATGGTCTGTGTTATTTCTATATAGTTAAAAATAATCGCCTCAGCTCCACTGAGTTCAAATAACATGTCCTCGGATCAATACACAATACTCATTTAAAAGATTCTGAAAGTAAGCTAAGAAAACACAGATCAGTCCGGTAAAGATTTAATGAATGGACTCAAAACACCGACTATGACTCTATGTCTGTACGGATCACAAAGATAAATACTTCCGTCAAATTCCTTGACGACGATGCTGGTTATAGAGTGGAACCCGCCCAGCTCCTCACCGATCATAATAAGAATAAGCTCGCCTGTAGGGTACATGACAGAGATCCGTCCCTCCGCCGTCCCCACTAGTAGCACTCCGTCGGGGGCCACTGTAATGGAGATAGGGACACCAGGGATGGGAATCCTGCGTACCAACTCCCCATCAAGTGACCACACGTGGACGCATGAGTTCGATTTGTCGCAAACGTAAATCTCTTCCGTAACGGCGCTTCCTGCTATCGAGACAGCGTTGGTGTCGTGTCGGAGTTTCTTTGTGCATTCCAAGACTACTTTAGTGTCGTCCTCACTGTTGAAGGACAGCTTCCAGATCTCAACAACGGATACCTTGCAAAGGTAGATGTTGTTGCTGATGAAGGTGCAGTCCAGGACCCCCTCCCAAATGTTACGGATGGTGTACCACTGTTGGTTGTCGCCGGTTTGTAACCGGTAACTCAGCAACCGATCCTGAGCAATGAAGTCCCGGACGGGAGTACCCGCTGACCACATCCCCACCACGCGCCCAACATTTCCTTTAAACATCTTAGTGTGGAGGAAGGTTTTACCGTCCTCATTTCCAGTGGGGTAAGATACCCGCACTACCGAGTCTGAATCGTAAATCAGGAGACCCGACAAATGTTGTGCTAGATAAACTGGATTCTTTAGGTCACGTGTTGTTTCATCTAGGAATTCCAGACTCGTGTATTCTTGCCACAATCGCGGCAGAGACCACAGCTGATGTGCTGAGACGAATATACTGGAGGCGCTGGTGAGGCTAGAGCGTGATGCGTCTGGAGGGGAGGACAAGACTCGCTTTGCCTTTCCATGGGTATCGACTGATAGCTTCATTCTCTTCATGATAACTTCTCCGCCCACGTGTATGGAAGGCGCAGAGAAAGCGGCAACTTCAAATGATATTTGGGGTATACTCTTCATTTCACTGACGACCTTCTCGATGTTTTTGAACTCCCTTATGAGCGAGTAAGGTTTTTTATCGTTTACTTTCACCAACAAGCTCAGGATTCTCTCCCGCTCGGTGTCCATCACTTTCTGCACTTCACCTAGAATTGTAAGGTTGTTTTGTTTTGCAGACTGTATCTGAGCAGTTAGTTTATTTTTCTGAGTCGTTGCTTCTTGGATGATCCTGTCGTAGTATGCGGCCATTCTCGTGTCCTCGGACTCTAATGTCTCTAAAACTATGGAACACTCGTCCTAAGGAAACGGGTTTTACGATTCGCAATCTCAGATTTAATGACAATTTTCAGCAACATGATTTAAGAATTAATATGTTAAAACAAAATAATTTAAATTCAAATTATAAATTTTTAAAGACAAGAACCATGCACGATCAGTCGGTTTTAAAAACCTGTAATTGGTTGAAAAGATCGCCGAACTCGACTTGGAGGCTCTCAACATGTTCCGTCAGATATTTCTTCTAGCGGCAGCCTCAAGGTCCGGGCGAACTGAGGAAAATGGACAAATCTAAAGCAAACTGTGATAACCTGAGCAAGCAGACGAAGTGATAAAAACAATCGTACCGTATCATATTATAGAGATGCTGTGAATTAGATGTGGTCATACGGCGGCTTCTATTTTAAGACGGTTAATCTCGTAAATTAGTTGACCACTCAGATTATCAGCAAATGTTGCAACAGGTTAATTCATCAAGCATTATAGATAATAATTATAAAGCTTGCGAAGCATATCGGCTTTAACATTTTCGTGCAAGATAAAGGAATAAGATATGTAGACTATTTGGATATCTGCAATGCAAGGGCACATAACAAACTTGTTTTCTGCTTGAATGATAATTCAGAAATGTAACCGATAAGACTCAAAACAAATATCAGACAATAGCCTTGAACAATCAAGGAGAGTTATCGGTTTATATAATATTATGTAGTTGAGACGATGAGCAAAGCAGGCAGGCAGACAATAAAGTATATTAAAATTAGGTAGAATTGATAAAAAAGGGCTTCGTTCTTGAGAAACTTATAGCATTAGCGATAGTAAGTTAACTTAATTGTGCTAGCACTTTTATAACCTACCTTCGTTAAAAAGTTACGAAGTACAGCAATGAGTAGCTAGCAGCAACAGAGTAGCTCGACACTTAGCAGGGGGCTAAGATGCACAATATGCACAGTGTTTGATACCTAGCTGATGTCCTTGAGAGATGCACGTGTGCACGATGCACGTGCTGCAGATCAGTATGCTGCACTGTTGGCAGTAGCAGGCCAGTTGCGCGCCGTTACACATGTCACACAGACCGCTCAAACTATCCGTACTGCGGCTTTCCTCCTCCTGAAATGAAGGAGTTACACTGTAACATACTGTTTAGAGCTCTAAATTACATGTCACAATGCATGTTCTAGGCGGATATTACACTATAAGGTACCTTACGACATTAAGCCATTAGGTGATGATTCCTCCGTTCTTCTAAACGATTTTACTTAGATCAAATATTTTCAATCTTAATTTTCACAGCATCACAAGAAGATATGTTTGATATCCAAGCTGCAACAAAATGCAAAATAAAGACAAAGAATTCGTCAGAAAATAATACTGCATTATCAGACGGATTATTCTCGAACGATCTACGCCCGAAATTAATCTCATAAAAACAGTTTAGACCTCAACCTATCAAGCATTATTAAGGGCACACGATTTAGGACATTCATATACCGGATATAGGACATAACTCATTGAATATTGATATCATACCCTGTCCAAACCCAGGATGCACTACATGCAGAATTCGTAGTAACTTTGTTTAAAAAGCATTAATATACGACATACTTTAGTCTGCTTAATCAGTCGGATCAAAACAAGCAACGAGTGATGAGTATGCAAGAAAGCAATGCCAATCAAAACGATGGCAGTTACTAATGTGCTAAATCGGTCTCAACTCTCTGCAAAAAACAAATATTTTAACGAAAGTTGTCGGAAAAAAGTATGAAAGTCTGGAGTTATTTTTAAAATGTTGTAAAACGCGAATAACTACTGCTGGTTGAGGTGCAAGACATCAGACATGGTAAGCAACCGCAGAAAACAATGGTCGTTACATACGCTTCAGAAATACAATAGAGAAGTGCGAAGTGAGTCAATTTATTAAACTTCGTCGTGCATACAAGCACTCCGCTCGCTCACGACATCATGTAGGAACTGTGTTAGGTTGGTCAGATCAATAAATAACACTCCCACTATTCTACCGTGGCGTGATGGAGTCATCTAATTAGGTAGCTAGTCATTCTTCTTGATACGTCTATTTATGTACGTTAAGTTTTGATAGATCCGCCCAATAAAAATGTGCCACATTTTGTTTATTATAAGTGGCATGGTGGTGGCACTGCGTTTATATCGAGCATGATTCTGGAATGCAATACTAAACTTTTACTACCTGGCACAATTCCAAATAATTCAAAACTTTACCTGGGTTACTATGTCTAGAAGTGCAAGGTTCAGAGCCAATAAGTCCAGCTGACATGGCGCACTTTTGGTACAGATAGGACACTTTATGTAGGAACCCATCTGAAATGATTATCATTTAATCTTGCGGTTATGGCGGTACCATTTACCAAATATTCCCGAAATCCCTGTGAGCTTAACTCACAGTATGCTCTAACGATTAATTAGCAGACGTAATGATATAATTGGTCAAGATATTATGCACATAATGCGCCAACATGTCTGATATTTAGGTACAAAATATCGTGGCTATTTAAGACAAGGTAACTTTGTTGAAATAAAAGAAAGCTTTTAAGGCCAAAAGTGTATTGGCTGAAGGCAGTCTAGCATAACCAACCTGAGTCATTCCTTTGATGCAGCTCTCACAAAATGTATGTCCACACGGCACAATGAGGGGCCGGTGCCCGCCCGCGTCTCCGTACCCCTGCGCGCACAGTGGACACGTGATGAAAACCATCCCGACACGTGACACTCTGCTACATAGCTATATCGGGAAATTTAGTTAGTCAAAACCAGGGAGCTAACAGTAAACCAGGGAGCTAACAGTAAACCAGGGAGCTAACAGTAAACCAGGGAGCTAACAGTAAACCAGGGAGCTAACAGTAAGCCAGGGAGCTAACAGTAAGCCAGGGAGCTAACAGTAAACCAGGGAGCTAACAGTAATCCAGGGAGCTAACAGTAATCCAGGGAGCTAACAGTAAACCAGGGAGCTAACAGTAAACCAGGGAGCTAACAGTAATCCAGGGAGCTAACAGTAATCCAGGGAGCTAACAGTAAACCAGGGAGCTAACAGTAAACCAGGGAGCTAACAGTAAACCAGGGAGCTAACAGTAAACCAGGGAGCTAACAGTAATCCAGGGAGCTAACAGTAAACCAGGGAGCTAACAGTAAACCAGGGAGCTAACAGTAAACCAGGGAGCTAACAGTAAACCAGGGAGCTAACAGTAAACCAGGGAGCTAACAGTAAACCAGGGAGCTAACAGTAAACCAGGGAGCTAACAGTAAACCAGGGAGCTAACAGTAAACCAGGGAGCTAACAGTAAACCAGGGAGCTAACAGTAAACCAGGGAGCTAACAGTAAACCAGGGAGCTAACAGTAAGCCAGGGAGCTAACAGTAAGCCAGGGAGCTAACAGTAAACCAGGGAGCTAACAGTAATCCAGGGAGCTAACAGTAATCCAGGGAGCTAACAGTAAACCAGGGAGCTAACAGTAAACCAGGGAGCTAACAGTAATCCAGGGAGCTAACAGTAATCCAGGGAGCTAACAGTAAACCAGGGAGCTAACAGTAAACCAGGGAGCTAACAGTAAACCAGGGAGCTAACAGTAAACCAGGGAGCTAACAGTAAACCAGGGAGCTAACAGTAAACCAGGGAGCTAACAGTAAACCAGGGAGCTAACAGTAAACCAGGGAGCTAACAGTAAACCAGGGAGCTAACAGTAAACCAGGGAGCTAACAGTAAACCAGGGAGCTAACAGTAAACCAGGGAGCTAACAGTAAACCAGGGAGCTAACAGTAAACCAGGGAGCTAACAGTAAACCAGGGAGCTAACAGTAAACCAGGGAGCTAACAGTAAACCAGGGAGCTAACAGTAAACCAGGGAGCTAACAGTAAACCAGGGAGCTAACAGTAAACCAGGGAGCTAACAGTAAACCAGGGAGCTAACAGTAAACCAGGGAGCTAACAGTAAACCAGGGAGCTAACAGTAAACCAGGGAGCTAACAGTAAACCAGGGAGCTAACAGTAAATACGTTTACTATCATTATCAGTTTATTTTTCGGCTTAATTACAACAATTTCCAGATCATTTTCGTGCAGCAAGTTTAACAAAGATTGTGTCTTTAAGAGTACTCTATTTACCAACATATTGCCGATCATATATACTACAAATACAAATACCGGAAGTTATGCTCTAAGAAAGGCGAATCACTAAACGTTATACCACATGACCGAGCAATTAACACGGGAAAGACCTCATTATCGGATGAATAATCTACCACTAGCATCTAGATAAAATGTAGGTTCAAATGCAACACTCTCAATGACATGAGATGAGAGCATTTTAACTACAAATAACAAGGAAGAAACTATTTGGGTACGTGCTCAGAAGGTAGTAGGACTATAGTACATGCTCTGAGAAGGGGGCACAGGTGTTGGATATAATTGTAGAGGAGGTAATTTAATTTATCATAGTATGTCTGCAGGAGCAATCACCATGGTGACGAATCATACCCTAGTGACGTCATACCCTAGTGCACAATACTGACCACAACATTACACTGTAATAACTGGATAACCTTCACGACTTCTATTTAAGTATTTAAAGACATAATTAATTAAATAATTATGAGAAAAATTGTGAGAATCCCAGTTACTAACTTAGTCCAGATAACTTAATAAGTAACTTTAAGATGCTAAGCTATTTTGATAGTTTAATACTGAACAATGTGTGGGCAGATCTTCATACTGGAACAATCACAAGAAATCAAAATCCGGCACAAACAAGACTCATTTGAGTTAACATGTCAGAGCTCAAGAGTAAAATTAGAGCAAACCCTCTGACTGTTCGAGAGGGAGAAAGGAAGAACGCAGGGCTCCTACAGTAATGTTATAAATAGTTAGTATACAATGCTCTGTACACTATATTTCATGATACCGATTAAAGTGCAGCCCTCTAAAGGACCCGGAAGTGGGGTAGCTATTAATGTTTGAACCAAGCCTCCCTCCACCCAGCGCTACATACATCCCCAACACACACACACACACACACACACGGCCATTGCCATCCAAATAATACATGTTTACCAGATTAAGGAGTCATTACGTGATTACTCAGCCGGACTACAAGGTCAAATGTGTAGTGCAGTCCGAGCACGTGGCCTGAAGTGCAAGCAAATGTTAGGACGAGTTCTGGAGCGTGCTGCTGTTGTGTCCAGCTCACGTCTTGGATCTTGTAATTTTAACTGTTCTGATCTGTAACTTTAATTGTTGCAGGATGGAAACCGCATTTTGGAGTAATACACCGTACGTGGAAATGAATGGTATAATTATATATACAGGTGTTGTAAAATAACCGAACCTCAAATACAAATACATATTTACAAATAGATCACTTCAGTTCTGTGTGTCAGTGACATCTGAAAAACTTCACTGGAAAAAACAAATCCACCTGAAACAGTCACGTTTTCACCGACCGAATTGACTGAAAACTACAAAAACTATCCACATATCTAAGTTCTTGTCTACTCTCTATCTCCGGCTAAAACTTCCATTGCCGAGCAATGAACTGGCGCCACAAGCTGAACCATCTCTAACCATCTGTTCAGTAGAAGAAGACACCGAAGGCAGTAGCAAGACAAAACATGGTCTCGTTCATGTAGAGGTGCTGAGCGTAGTTGTCAGTGTCGGAGTCCCAGAAGCACCTGCAACCTACCTTAATACCCTGACCTCTCTGTTCGCCTATCACTACGTTAACTGCCAGCTGTAATACGGAGACATTTTGTTAACGTTTGAGTTAATAAATGATGATGATTATATGAATTTTAATTAATAGAGTGCTTATCTAACATTTTTTACAGGCTCTAAAGATTTAGTTTATTTACGAAGCATTCAAGCCTAACATTGTGTGTTTCCCTTCGTCTCTAAATGCAATATATTTTTAACGGAACTACATGTATGATAAACAGATCTGAGTCATATCAAAATGGAAATTTTTAACGGCACACTCTGAGTTTTGATGAGAAATGTGTTAGGCATCAATTCTAATATCAAGCTAAATTGATATGACTTACTTTGTAGCGGTCCATGCCAAGAGATTTAACTTTCTCCTTGACAGCCTCAGTGATGGTTTTACACCAAGCTGGAGCCTGTTCAGGATCGTACTCCTTTCCTTTCAACTGTTCCGTAACAACTCTGAAGGTTAATGGGTCATTACAAACATGCTTTACCAATTATCATGTTTATCAATTACATATATCAGTAATGTCTGGAAACTCAACGAATTTTATCCTCAATTTATGTTTAAAGTTTCAGCATTTACGGCTTCCTGTAGAGCAACTGAGAAAAAAAACACAGACGTTCAGTATTTATAAATAAGAACTGACTACTCAGCATAGGTTAACTATGACATATTGTCATATTATGTAATAATGTGGTATGACTCATCTGTGCCTAACATTTCGTATATATACAGCCAGCGATTTAGCGATCTTTCAGTTGCTAATTGAACTTGAAGGGGTTTCCATTAGCATGCTTCAATAACTATCACCAAAGCTACAACATGAAGTAATCTGTGATCTCATGACATTTATGCTAGTAGGTACTCAGTTTGATCAGAGTTTGTGCTATTATTGAGAGTATCTCACAGTATAATACTGAGTGGTAATTGTACAAAACGTTATCTAGAAAGAGAGTAGACATTGACCACAATACAATCATAAGCATTATCCTAGACACTAGCTTATCCTAAGGACACCGCTAAAGAATGAAGACAGTATACTTTAAGACAATAGTTGAAGATCCTTATTAATAGGAAACCTGTTTGAAGTTACTGATTGTATGCAATATACTTCTTTTAACGCTCCAGTCTTGGTAAATGTTTTGTGGTTACTTACCAAGCTCTTAAATAGTCAATATGATAACAAGATATCTTATGTTATTACGAACTGAACAACTTTACTGCGGTGCCCAAGCTGTAACTTTAGCTGTAACAGCAGTAGTATAGATCTTCAATCAAGTTTTTGCATTTCCAATATTATGGCAAATTTAATTAGGAGCAAGTGTAAGTTTGGACAAAGCAAACTAACTCTACAGATCCAATAAACATTTTATGTGTGAAGCAATTCCGGGGGATTGTTTTACACATGAAACTTTATCTTGGATTTATATATTTAGTTTGCTTTGTCCGAACTTATATCTTAAATCATAATGTTTGTTGTATACACTTACTTAGCAGTCAAATAAGGCAAAATGAAGAGCCTTTTCATTATCAATACCTACCTAGTACCTACACTAGCATTAATATTTTGGAATATGCACAGAAACTGTTAGAACATTTATCGTGTAATTTTGTCCTTCATGCAAAAATTCAACAAATAATAATCTTTGTAGAAAATCAATAATATTTGCTTATTTAAAACTTAGACACTTTTCCCCTTGTAAGCAACTACAAGATTTTCCAAACCCCTCCTGTACTGGGTTGCTTTCGTAATATGTAAAGGCATTGTAAAAACAAGATAAAACTGAATACAAATTCATTAGTAACACTTACTCTTGAATAGCTTCTTTCACAATAGCTGGTTTGAACTTGTCTTTGAAGTTAGGACGGATAATGTAGCTATTTTCTGCTGCAGAAGGCAGTTCTGATGGTGTTAATGCAACTTCTGTCTCAGCCATAGCTATGATAATTGTTTGTTAATAAATACTGCTTGATCTTCTGCAGGTTTTCAATTCAAACAAACCACTTTAAGTATCCAATTTTCCTCTGAAATAACATTTTAATTTATAAAAACGTCAATGTCTTGTAAACTTTGGTAAATCCGATCGGAAACTAAAATAAGAGCATGGTTAATGGGAACTGAAAAAAATTACAAACACTACTAAATCGATACATTAGAGACAAACTATAAATTACCAAATAAACCAAATCAAAAGCCAACTTCTTAAGTTAAATACTTTATGACGATTTAGACCCGAAATATCTGATCAGGATTTCACAATGTTATTTCTGAGGTCTACTGAGCTATTTGGAAAAAATAAAGACTTCTTGGTTAGAGCTTGAAATCTCATAAATTATGCCTGGGTCGGATGGTATAATGATGACATTTCTATGACCTCCATCAATTTCACAAACATGGGTACATTATGCTAATATAATCAGTTGCTAGTCGGGTTACCGTGATCCTATGATCATGTCTCACAAAGCAAATGTTCTAGTTTCAGCCTTACAAGGAATTATTTACATTTGATCCAAGCAACCCAACCAATAACTATTTAAAGTCAACAATATAATATCATGATGCTATATTTTCTCTGCTATAAATATGGGAAAATGACTGGAGTCAACATTGAAAAAATATGATGGTATTGGACTAAAGAGCTTCAGCCTTGAGGTAATCTTGAGAATGGTGACGATCAACTGTTTCGAAGGGATTCAGGCAGACTGCTACTAGAATATATATAGGATACAAGGATACAAGGACACAAAAGTGATAATTATTTTATTGAGTTCACAATAGTTATAATTCTGAAATAATTTAAAGTTACACAATTCTAGTTATTTACAAATGTGTAGGGATAAAATAGAAATGTTTTACAATACTATTTTTCTATGAATAGATCGAAATTGTAGAGTTCGATCTTATTTTGAGGTCCTATAGCATTATGCACTGGCCAGTATTTGAGTGGAAATCTGGGCTCTTATAGTAGGCTGTAAATTGTTCGTTCACAGAGAGAATTGAATGGATTGCTCTTGCTGTGGCAGTAAATTTTGTAGGGTCTAGAGTTTTATCGGATAACAAACCGGCTAGGTCAGTGATATTTTTGGGATGGAAGTTACATTTTTCTCTAACTGAGGAGTAGACTAAACAGTCAGTTAAAACATGAATTTCGTCCTCAATAGGCTATATATATATATATTGAAATCAAGACCTATCAAGTAAAACAGCGATCAGATGAAGGAAAATGAACTTTTGCATTTTGAACACTTTTATAAGCGAAAAACATATTTTTCATCGAACAACATGATTGATATCTTTTCGTATCAACCATCAGCATAATAAACTGCATTTTATTAGTATATTCTCACATTATTTCAACATTACAGTAACATCGGCTTCCAGCTTGGTTGTAACAGAACGAAACTTTTGGTCCAGACAGTTCAAAAAATATCGCAATCAACTATTATAAAAGTGCTACAGTTCGATTAATTTAATTTGGAATTAACAATTAAGCATAGCTCTGACCTCTAGAGTGGCTGACGCTAACAAACCTATTAATTAAAAGGTTGCAGCTCAGTTTCGAGCCCCACCATGTACCAATCCTTCAAATAATAAGCATATTTTCATTTAAAATGTTTGGTAGATGATACCAAAGCAAGTAGGCATAAATATAATTTTCAATTTTATGATTTTTACCCAAAACAAAATGATGATGGTCACTTTATTAATATTTGAAACACATGTAAATGACATGTCAGATCTTTCCATATAATAAGCATAATAAAAAAATGCTGCACCGTAAAGCTTGAAATTTCCGCGCGCGTCTTAACTAATTCCTATTTATGATTTAGATATCGTTATTATACTTTTTTATGCTAAAGTATTACTGGGTGGCGCTCAGACTGCATGTCATTCCGCCGAATATTTATTTCACCAAATATGTATAATTATAATATTCCGCCGAATCTTTATTTTATTAAAGAATACAACAAATGTATTCCTATACCTCAAAAAAGCCGAAAGAAAAATGCCCTGCAGTTTCTTTTCGTTTAAATCGTAAATTCGCGCGCAAAAATTACACCGGCGCGCCTTCCATTAATGATGCATTAGACGCATACATTATTAGCAGCGAGTGTGTTGAACGAACAGTCACTCGCGCCGCGCGCAATACTACAACGACTAATTTCAAATTATATTTAATTATTAATTTAAACTTCAGTTTTGCAATCTTGGCAATAATTGTTATTCAAATATACAAGTGGTCATTTCATAAAGGATTATATTGTTTTATTTAATGGAGCAGACTATTTGTAATTAATGATTGACGCGGACGGTAGTTTATTCTATTGCTAATGACAAATATTACGCGTTCAGTATTGATAATTATGTAATGGTATTGGCATGATTAATATACAATATAATTGTTACGCTACACTAGTATATGGTAGGCTTAATAAAGTTTTGGTCATTAACATTGAAATAAAACATTAGACATTTTATTTTTCAATGTAATTCTAGTCAAGTAGTCAAGCCGCGCATCCAAGCTTTATCCAAATTGCAAACTTTGTAAATGTTTGCGGAGTAAATATTTTCGTTTTGAGTATTGAAACTGAGTTTAAGGTAACCAGTTTGTAGAGTCATGCCATGCACGTAATTTAAGCTGATATCTTTCATTAACATTGTTCAATTGCAAATGGATACCGCTGGCACTCGCTAACTTTTAAGTTTAAAATGTTCAACCAACCCGCAACCAGAAAATAGAGGTAAGACCTTTCGTCTAGACACTTGATGATATTTGTTGTAGCTATCTCGTTTGATAAGTGATAATAACAATCTTTCATTCATCGAATAATTTTTGCAGTGAAGACAGGGTAACTACTCGATAATTATTTTTGTCCAGGTGAATTGATCTGAAAAAGAATGCCGTCCAGAATGCAGCATTCTCAAAATATGGTTGCTAAAATATGGACTTATGATCTACGGCAGTGGTAAGGGCTCCTAATTTGCTCATGAAACATGACCCGTTCAAATCAAAATAGAAGTCTGCTGTGTAATTATACTATATATCAATGAATAATATTTTTCAGAATGTGATGAAGAGTAGTGGAAATATTTTCTTCTCAAGATGAACTACATTCTGACGTCATGAGATAATAATACAACAGTTCTGTTCGCCCTCTCCGATCCCTTTGGCTAGGTGAGTTAGTTTAATCTGAGTACAGAGTATTAAATTGTGGGCGATTGTACTAATGATAATAATAATTCTATACAGTTTCATAATTGAAACAATTATGGCCCCTTATTGTGGGCAGAGTATGTGTCTTTGTTGATGTGTCCTGTTATAAACTTATCTGAGTGACTGCATTAAAATAATTTTTTGTAATTGCAATTGTACTAGAAACTAGTCGAAAGCATTCAAAATGTAATATCAGCTATAATATCCATGTAATCAAATTGAGGAAGCATAAGAGCGTTCTACATGATCCTACATAATCAATATGGTCCTGAAAGTTTAATAGGTTGTCTATCACCAGACCTAGGTGTTTCTGGGATTTGGTTTCTTCTATGTGAAGACTGCCATCTTCCAAATCAAGAGGGATCGACAGTCTATCAAGATTAGGACATTTGTCTAATACCATGAATGACGATTTTGAAACATTTCGTCTCAGCTTGTTAATTCTAAGCCATTCATATGACATCTTTATACTACTTCTACTACTATTGTTATGTAGTAAATTGACATAAATTTGTAAAATAGATACATGAGATCACAACTCAATATAGGATGATAATCTATTTGATGAATAGCATTAAACTTTTCCTTGATAATAAATAAAATAGTCAGATTTTCCATTTACGAGATAGTTAAGTAACAGTTCATTATTCATATGCAATGATTGACCTAAATATTCTTAGGAAATATATGAAATTAGTCTTTGTTAGCCTTTTTAGGTGTATTTCTTGAAGGTTTCAATGGCTGCTTTCTCTTAGAGTCTTAGGTTGAGTTAGGTGGGCCTGATCTGTCTTTGACTGTGTTGCAACAGATCAGTTTTGGCAGACACAATAAGCATAGCTAAGCACACCTTTCTTTGAGAATTTATATCTCCCGCCACATCTGTTGTCGATATCTTTGTTCTTACAGAAACATGTGACCAACATATTGGACTGGTCTTTGACGAAAGTCGAAAGACCAGTAATCTGGGGATGTGGCCCTTTGGGGATGTGTCCCCTTAGCCAGTGCGATGTTGGTGGCAAGTCAAATATATAATCATTATTTCTTTATTGATAGGCTCTTAACATGTCAAATGTGACAAACTCTGTTGTAAGCTTGAAAAACTTTCACCAAGTATTCCTCAAATTTCTTGATCTGAGCTTCATTTAGTTTTCTAAGACAATATAGAAACTGACCTTGTCTCACTGAATTTCCCTAAATTCAACCACTTGCCATAATAAAAATACTAACAACCAAATAAAGTTTTTAAAATAATTATATACAATCACCAACGAACATTTCTTCAAGTTTACCTCTAGTTAACTAATTCGTGGTTTAAGCTCTTATTTTATTTAGGGTATTTATGATTAAAGGAATGTAAAATAAAACTTATTGTTTCATTGTATTATTAAATAGCTCTGCTCCGATATTAAACTTGCGCCTAATTTACATCTAGTTCTTCCCAAGCTTGTTTCTTTGATTGAAGGCAGGTTAGTTTAATAACCCAATAAGATACTAGATTTTATTAAGCGCCATTATTTCGAATCTAATGAGTTTAATTTAATCCTTTCCTTACATGGTTCTCAGGTTATAAATGGTAGTACAGTGTATGGCGACACATTCTGGCGGTATTGGAATACTCCAACAGTTCTTGCTGTCTCCCTCTTGGGTGAGATATTACTTATTACACATGTAGGAAACAAGGATACTAATGTGATAATAACCGTATTGAATACACAATAGCAAATAGCAATCTGATTTAATCGTGTATTATTATTTAGTTTCATGATTTGTTCCTTTCATTGAAAGTTCTGACTGAATATTTGATAACTACTCGGACTATTAAACGGGGAGTAAAACTTCTGATCCATTAGTAGCTCAGTTGATGAACCCCAGAACCTCACGCCTGAGTGACAGTTGAACTTGATTGGGAATGAATGATATCACCAGACCATCAGCACGGTTTCCGCTAATTGACAATGTTTCCTTATGAATGGATAGGTCTGGTGTGTAATATACTATGTATACACTATTACACGTACACTAGTGTATAGTGTATTCCAGTAGCAGGAAGGAGTTGAGTGTGCATTTGCTACTAAAAGCAAAATTTCTTCGGCATCGGTCGCAAATCCTACCCTTGGTCGACCCTTGATCATCTGGCTATCCAGTGTCCATCCGTCTCTTTGAGATTCATTATTACTTCAAGTTCAGTTTTTGTGAGAGAAGGGAGTATAACTTTAACTCCCAGTCTGACATTCTCTCTGAACTGTACATCTAGTTCATTTGGACATATGGTCATGTTAGAGATTGATGGGTCCCTTTTTTTTCTACTAATTACCTACTTTTCACTGTCAATCAGTTATGACTATATAAAATCCAAACCATAGCTAGCTTGCAGAAAATATTTCACCACAGTATTCCTATGACACTTCTCTACAGATTCATGTCATCAGAAAATCCAAATATCAACTTTGGTGGAGCCAGTGACCATTAAAAAACACAATTAAAGTGCTCCACTTGTGGGAAGGTGGATGTGGCATATCTGTATTTATCAATGTCTACAGGTGAAGAAGGCATATAATGGGAACACGTATTGTTTCGGTTGAGACACTTTTGGTGTGCAACCTATGTGGAGCGGCCAGTGTAAAATAGGTCAACTTATACCAAGTGAAAACATGGTCATATTATAATTTCTACCAAAACTTCATTGTAAACTCAATGGCACATAGTTTTTAATACCATTTGCTTTGTTAGGAGGTCCCATAAGGTCCCAACTCAAGTGGATGGACTCATTCTAAAACTTGACTTGTTCAAAATCAGTCATTTTGCCATTAAACTTGTCTCATAATGATCTGTGAATATTATTCCAGACGCTAATTATCATAATACTATGGTGATTAAGACTGCCAAAAACTGCTCAACAAAGGTGGAGCTCGTATTTAAAAGCCTAAATTTTGGACGTTTAAAACCATCTTTTAAGAGTACTAAAATTAGAACTAATTGAACTTATAGCTTTCTAATATGTATGATAGTTCACCCCTAAGTGCTTTATAAAGTAGTGATACCCCTGGGATCAACCTGGTGGAGCAGAATTGGATCTTTAGTTACTGTATTTAGGAAGAAATTCGTGGACTTAAATATCCCTCTCATATCTTGTCCCCTCAGCTAGCAATCCTAGTACAGTGGTATGTAATAATTATATTGACCAATTAGATCAACCTGGTGGAGCACTGGGAGCTAAATCTATATTACAGAGTGTTGCGTGAGAACTTATGTAATACGTAATAGATTCTACTGTTCAATCTTCATCAAAACCATAAATTAGAGACGTAAACTAGTGATTTTCTATTTACTGCTCCACCATAGTTGATCATAATTTGGAATGTTTGATCATTAAAATGAGTTAACAATTATCATATCTTTCTGATGGAATCATTGATTGAGTTCAAAATGTTTGTATCAACCTGGTGGAGCACTTTAAACACATTTTTAGACGCTAAGTTGACGTTTGCTCCGGTAACACGACTCCTGTCCGACTAGTACTAGTTTATTTTCGGCCCATACTAGGCAGGCAGGCATGAGGAAACTGCGTTGTGAATGGCGAGCTCGTAGTCCATGAGGATGGATTGTGGTTGGTAGCCCCAAGGCCCAAGAAGCCCAGGTGTTTATCTCCTCGAACATGTTACGGTAGAGGGTCATCGATTTTCTAGGAATAATCAGTCCATAGAAGAGGGGGGAGGTTTAGTTAATGCAGTTTTAGGGCCATTTTGAGTTTGTATCAGCTTTGGTGGAGCCTCAGTTTTTGATATATTTCTACTGTTCAATCTGCATCAAAACCATAAATTTACTGCTCGTTGATCATAATTTGAGAGTTTTAATTATCAGAACAGGTGCTCAGTTATCACAACTCTCTTTAAATACAAGAATGGCTATAGTTTCGCTCCAGGTTGAGCTTTTAATTTCTTTTCTTTTTTATGAGGAGGATGTGATTTTTCGCTACCTAAGCTATGTATCCAAATGTCACAGTATAGCTCCACTAACACAGGATGATTTATTAGAAAAAAGTAAAAAAGGGACCCATCAATCTCTAACATGACCATATACCCTGAAGAACTTTCCACAGATGTATGATGGTGTAGCGTTCTCGGCGTCTTTGCAGTGATGTAAGTTTCAGTTCCTTCAGTCTATTCCAATAATCGGTGTCTCTGAGCCCTAGAATCCGTCTAGTGAACTGGCGTTGTATGCTCTGGATATCATAGATCTTGTTTGGATTCCAAAGCGGGCAGCAGTACTCCACTCTGGACCTTATCAGGGATTTGTACAGCTGGAGCATAACAGGTGTTGTCCTGTCTTTGAATACTCTAAGATGCCATCTGACGTATTCTCAACTCGAAATCTTTCCTTCATGATACTAGCCCGCTCATTGGATGTGAACTAGAGGCTTCGTTATTCGCCAGAACGAATCTAGGTTTATAACGCGCAAAAATTGTACACGCCGTATTTGTGATAATATGCTACAGGAAAAAGTTTGGATTTGGCGGGAAAATTGATTACGATCCTAAATCCTTGCACACTTTATAATTCCAGAACATTCCAGGATTTTAGGCAGAGTTTTATAACATGTATGTTGGTCACAGTTGTTTTTTTGCCGAATGAAAGAAAATTGTAAGCAATAATTGCGCTCGCAACACACGCGCATTCTTGAGCCGCGCGTCATTGAGCAAAGTTTTTTTTTAATTTTAGCTTTTTCAAGCTTTAAAAATCAACCATAACTTGACTTCTGACGATAACTTTACTAAGTAATTAATACTATTGTAGAGGTCATCGTTTATACTTCAATTCAGTTGAAAATTCAGTCCGAAAGAAGGTAAATTTTGTTTCAAATCGCTACTAAAGAGAAAAATACGGATTTGTGTATTTAAAGAAAACATTTTTGGACAACTTTCTGAGTCTTCAGCATTCTCTCTGGTATTGAACTGTTTGATTTTTCAGGTTTATACAACCCCCGGAAGTACAGAGAAAAGAGCATACACAGTGTGGAATCTCGAATCTCGATAGCCTCTTAAGAGGACGTAAAAGCAACTCTGATCTTGGAGGCTGGAATTTCAGGTCACGATTTTAAAACAGTAAGCCAAGTTTAGCAGTTTGAGATGCACTGGATTTTCTCTCGCTACTGCACACAAGTGTCAGATTTAATTTTACTGAAACTTAAGTCTCACCCGTATTATTAATTAGTTGCTTATATTAAAATCTGTTTCAGATGTCGAAGGTAATGGATAGCAGCGTCTAGAAATGCCCACTGTACAACTGAGAAGTGCTCCTTTGTTGCCCTCCTTCTCCAGACACTACATGTCAATAGTCCGAACAAAAAGTTTTAATATAAGTAACTGCTAAGGAGGGATTGTCGTTTAGAAAGGCATTTAAAAGACCAATCCAGAGCTTTCTGCCTTCAAAATGTTTTTTTCACAGCAGACCATCAAGTTTTACAACAGATAGAAACAGAATCCTTAAAGGACCAGTTAACTGAAAAAAAAGTTATCCTCATGTTTTGACAGATTGTGACAAATAGCAAACTAAGCAACGAGTCGAAATTCCTAAATCTCTAACTGCTCTCTAACGCGTGTAATTAGCGTTTGTATTATTTTGGCGATGACGTCATAAAGTCCCTCTTGCGCGCAGAGTAGCTCGTGAGACTGTATTTTACAGGTAAAAAATGGACATAATACAATCTTTTCCCCCGAATAACTCGAAAAGTAAGTAATTTAGGGTACATGTTGCTTCATAAGTTGTATATAAACATTGCCATTCTGCACAATTTGCACACATTCAAAAACCTCTAGGGCCTTCATAGCCCAATTTACCAGACACCCATAGTTTTGCATGATTTCTGGAACCGAAAATCAGTTTTTCGCCAATAACTGAAAAAGTAAGCACTTTAAGGCATATGTTTGTTCGTAAGTCATATATTAATATGCTAATTGCGGTTCTTTTGCACCCTGTCTAAAGACTCTATCACGATCCTATCGAAAATGGGCTTAGCACCACGCCCAAAATGGTTTTTGGCGAATTTATCGAAAAGTAAGGATTTTAGGCCATGTGTTGCTCAATAACTCCTATATAAACATGCATATGCGGCTTCGTTCAAGCCTATTTTGAAGTCTACGACCTTCAGAAGCATGGGGTCGGTTACGTTATTGGGTCAATATGGGCGTGGCCCTCCTGGGTTTTCTCCACGGTCAAAAATATGTCTCCAAACGAAAATCGTTTATTCATAACTTCGGGAAGGTCTGTGCAAAGTTTCGTGAGTATTAGAACATTTGCAGGTTCATTTCCATAAATGTCCATAAATGACTGGACTACACAACTTTAGAGTTAACTTTAGAGAAACTCATAAGTCATTTATCTCAAATTAAGCTGTTAGTGTCCATGATCAACCTCTGGCGACAATGTTTTACGTGAAATGTAAAAATCAGGAGTAATATAAAAAGTGTATTTTTAGATTAAAGTGCTAGCTCATAGTTTTAGAATTGTATAGATTAACGTTGGTCGTTTAGCCATCTAACAATCGATCGTGCCGTAATATATATGGCCAGAGAATAATAGGGTCTTGGAAATTCTATAGCTGTTCAGTGGCTCGATTGACTGAACACGTTTGCACTTGGTATTTAAACTTACCAGTAGTTTATTTATGTTATGTACCGATGATAATGCAATTAGGATAACAACTAGGTAAGCCGGAAGTCTAATTCAAAACACACCTCACACCGTACACTCCAATCAGTTTTACTATTTGGTAGACCGGGTATTTTTGCGGGAATTCTGTTCCCACGGCACTGTTCTGATAGAAGCTACTTCTACTAATGGTCCCAGAGGAACGGCCGTAAAGTAGCCAGACTTCTTGTCTCCTGTACTGGCTGACACTTACGGATTAAAGTTAGAAATTTCGCTATGCTATAAATATAATTGCTCTCGGAATTGAACCAACTCCTACTTATCTGGATCCTTTCTAAATTCGTTAGAGTTTCATGGACTGGGGAAAAATAATCGGTACAGTCTCCCTGCTTGTGTAATTAAGCAATGAAAACAATCCAAAATTATCACATATGACATAAGTTGTAATAGCAGAAACTGTCTAACCGTACATTCACCCGCCACTGTTCAAGAACCTATATCACTGTTTAAAATCATGACGTGAGCACTTTACATCCAATCAGCTATTCCTTTAGTTAGGATGATAGCCAAAACTATAAGGATTTTGGAGAACTAGGGTAATAGTCATTATTCTAAAATTTGAGTGAGTGACACGTGATTTATTGACGATGATAAACATTTGCAATGTATTACGCTATATGCAAGCGCGCACTGAGGGACTATATGACGTCACGAGGCCAGAGCTTATTATTGCAATAACACGCGTTACACGTACGCTAGAGAGTTGGTTCTTTCGGCGATACGATTCTTTACCAGTTTGTCACAGCTGATTTAAATCTTAGCCAAATTGGACACTACAAATTTTTCAGTTAACTGGTCCTTTAACAAACTGTGCCCAGCCCAAAACCTACCAAATCAGACTGATTAAAGCTGCTCATATCTGCTATAGCATCAATTAAAAATCAATGTTATAGCTGAATACAGCGACGACTCCGAACTAATCGATGAAGATGCGATGCTGGTCGCTTCTTGTATTATTATTAAAAATAATCTGAGACAAACAATGTTATTACTATAATATTGTAGCATAACGACGCTTTGCGTATAGCTGCTTTCCCATTTCTAATTATGCATTTCATCCTATAGTACAACTTGTAATATGATTAACTAATCAATATTAACCTAACACTAGGGAAGCTTTTTGATGAAAATAGTAAACAACTTGTTTCAGTTCAAACTAAATTAAAGGTCAGACCGGGATTCGAACCCTCAGCTAGCACGGTCAGGCGCCCTCTTGGCCAACTATGCTATGGTGCCGGCGGCCGAAAATCAATGTTAACTATCATATTGTCGTGCTCGCGCATTCCCTACGCAAAGTTATTCTCCGACGATGTATATTTTTAGCCATTTTGGAACTATTGCGCGGCGCGGAAGTTTTAAACCGTCATAACTCTGTCCAGGAACAGTCTCCAGAACTGATTAAACTTGTGATTTCCTAGTCAGAGGATGTACTTTACGAAGATATATGATTTGTCATACCTACGTCCACACAGTGGAATCACAAATGGGTATAGTCGCGAACGCTAAGAAACCGCAGGGCATGAAATACAACGGTGTATCAACTGAAGTGATACCGAAAATTGTATTTTACCTAACCATGAGTATTCATGAGCTCTTGTACGTGACGCGTTTTTTACGCGGGTGGGCGCTACTGCAATTGCGAGGGCTCTGACTAAAGCAAATTTTTGTTATTTACCGGAATGTTTGATTCACGATGTCAACCCTTCGCATTTCGCCGATCTGTGGTTGCAAGAATGGAGAAGAATTATTTGATGCGCGGCGCGGCCCAGTAGTGCATCGTGCTACAACCGGAATGTCAATGTAAAAATAATTTACTTGAGTTTACTTTATTATGTTTATTACTATATTTTTTAAATTCAATTTGTGCAAAATTGCGTAATTTTGTAGTAAGATCTGCACAATGCAATGCACCGCTGGGTCAAGCCGCGCATCAAATAATACTTTTTCTACCGTGTGCCGTGGTGGCGAACGCGATTAGATTTAAACTTATTTGACATCCGACCGTGTACTTGTATATACGTTTATTTAACTTGTCCTGTAAGCATGGCAAAAAGCTAAATTAATGTAATTTTGTGTGCTGATTCCAAATCACTCCATGACATAGGGTAAAAATCCATTCCTGATGAGCTTTTACCTAGCTTGCTATAAATCTGAAATTGGTACTAATTTAAGTTTCATTACTTTTCTCCTTCATATCAAGTGGGCAATGACACACGTTTAAATGGTCAAGGGAGCCTTAACACTCCCAATTTGACAGCAACATTATTATGATCGTTTTTAATTTGTACTGAAAGGCATTCCTAGAAGTTCTTATGGACAGGGCCCACTTCTGAGGCAAGATAGGCCTTCACATTTTTAAATAAAACTTAATAAAACCTCAGTTCTAAGTGTTATTTAAAGCTCTGTATTCTTTTCCTAATGACCCCTAATTCAGTTTGCCAGTCTTGAAATAAAACGACTGCTTCAGCTACAAATGGTCCCCTGGGTAACAAATAGTCTCCTCCGGGTAACAAAGCTAAAGCACTAATATCAATTACTGCTGTAATAACTCAGCAGGACCCATATATATAAACAGGTCCCTCTATTCCAGATAACATTGCCTGATGTGTAACAGCCTGCTGCTTCAGTAGGTCTTTCGAGGCAGTGAAGCTTTCGTTTGCCGGTGGCATTGCTTGTGGTTAGTACCACGCCTCTACTTATCTACATTCTGTTTCTACAGTTCTCATGGCCAACCATGGGGATTGTGCAGATCGAGACACTTATAGTCTGTAGCCCTCCTTCTATGCTTATTTGGGGTCGTACCCTCCAGGATGCGCTTCCCACTACTCTTACTGATAAAATAAGCTGCTGAACATATCGATTTATGATTTTGTAATAGTCTGGTCCAGGTCCAACTAGCTGAACTGGACCTTATTTCTGGCAACTCCTGGTCTCTTTGGCTTTTCTGAACTAATGGTTCTGAAGACACATTGGTCCCAAAACGGTTGAAAGTCACTATGTGTACATTCATCCAAGAATTCCATTTTAAAATATCTTTTCAGTTGTGCCAAAACTTGCAGTTCTGATTGGCAAGAGCTTCAAATCATGATTGCAAGTTTGTTATAGACATAACTGATTTTTGGGAAAGTAAAAATAAGGGTCTGGCCTTGAAGTTCTACACGCAAACCTAATTTAATTCAGCCCAAACTCATATTTACAAGTTTGAAGGAGTCTTTGTTGGCCATCTAAGAATTTGAAATTGTTGTATATTGTGGTATCCAGTCTTCGAAGTGCTCAACAGGCTTTGCTTTTTAAATACATCCCTCCTCTACATGGCTTCATTACTGATATCTGATCTATTCTTTGAGAATATGGGGTGGGAGCCCCAACACTAACTGACCAACTAATTATAGGATTACAGAATATTAAAATGTCAAAAAGAGTGTATGATCAAATCCAGCCTCCTGATATGAGTTTTGATGATGAAGACGGCAAAGGGACTCCTATAAAGTAAGTCATTTAACTTAGTTTTTAAAAAAATGTAATCACATCATTATGACTACTTATTTTTAGTCAAGTGGATAATCTTTTCCCCATAATTTCCAAATCTTTACTTTGAAAAAGGTTATTTTCAGTTTCATTAAAATGTTACAGGAGTATTCCACAAACAAAATGTATCTGGGATTTATGTATTCAAGCTACAGAAAGAGCAGAACTAAACACTACCAGAGAGGTTGACACAAAAGGTATGTTACGTCATTAAGTTGCCTGTTTTTATATTAATCAGTATAGAATTTGGAGCTCAAACATATTGATATCAACTAAACCTTTAATTCATTTTGTCATGATGATATATTCTGTTTTCTGGCAATTATACTGCTAAATACATCAGGTCCATTTCTAAAAGCATGTCTAATGTTTCCAGGTATTTTCACGTTTGTCTAATCTGTGATAGTGTACTCTTTCCATCTGTTGTACTGGCATGAACTTTGAGATTGATGTCGTCAGTTTTATATTAATGTCAAATGGTGCCCAAGAAATTATCTGTGTACGTTTTGTTATGCAGTATCTAGTATCTACTGCCCATGTCATGTAGTTTCAACTGTAAATTTCTGTGGATTATCTCAATTTCCATTTCCATTCTACTCATCTCTTTCCAAGTGAAGATGTAACTGTTTGATTCTAATTTTATTGTATTAATTCTATTAACTATAAAAATCAATCATAACCTGAAACTTATCTGTATATAATCATAAATAGACAAATCATTATATTTGCTTGTAAACCAAGTATACAGTAAAACCCCAATTTACCTACTATCTCATATTTTTATTTAAATAAATTACTTGATGATTTGACATGTGGCTTATAAATGGGTCCCTGATGTCAAACAAGCTTTTAAGCCTGTTACATCACCAATATACCCTTACTCCTGTGAAATCGAGTGCAACAACCCCTATTATTGAGAACCAGTACTGTGCAGAAAGAAATCATGTGATCTGTCTGGGACTATAACGAGAAAACCCTGATTAATCGTACACCCGATTAACTGTACACATTTCCTTCACCCTAAACTTTACAGTAAATCGTGGTTTAACTGTACCTAGCTACTGCACAGGTGTCCTGCAAGAGAACTCCAACAAGAGTGTTGAAAGTACCATGTTTGTTGTGGGCGCGAAATCAGCTGCTAAAACAAGCATCATCCTCCGATTCTTAGACAGGTAGCACTTTTACTTCTTGTTGTCTTGACTTTTATGCAATCTAAGAATCAGGGCAGTGGTCTATTTAAGGATGGCTGTTTTTTAATATCTGAAATGATCTTTAAATTGACAGAGATGAACAGCCCAAGCCTACGACTGCTCTGGAGTACACGTTTGGGAGACGATCTAAGAACAACAACATGCTGAAGGATGTAGCTCATGTGTGGGAACTTGGGGGAGGTATTGCACTGTCAAATCTCATTGAGGTAATTCCGGGTTCATTCATATAAAATTTCGCTATTCATTACAATTGAAATTGACCACAAAATTATTTAAACTCTTGATGTAAGATGAATCAAGCTTATGTTGCGACCTCCGAAATTTTCTAAGCCATAAACTCCATCAACTAAATTTTGAGAAATATTTATATATTCTATACCCTCCTCAGGTTCCTATTACGAAGCAATGTGTAAAGAACCTTAGTGTAGTTATTTGTGTGGATCTCAGCAAACCAGAGACGATTTGGACTACTTTGGAAAGCTTGCTAAACACTATTAAACTGAGAGCAAAGAAAGTGATCGCTGAGCTCAAACGTGATTGTCCAAGGTGGGATAAGTTTACCATCTCTATTACGATTAATAATATGGAACGAGATATGTAGAGAATCATGGCTGTTACGTAACATTCGGCTTTTTACCTATTCAATGAGCTACCCTTTCTAATGAACAAATTTCAGTGATGCTAACCAGATAGTAGCAGAGTGTCTGGCAAGATACGGATCCGACCACCCCGATAAAGATAACCTAGATATTATCCCCATACCAATCACCATCATTGGTACCAAGTATGACGAGTTCCAGAATTTTGACCCCGAGAAGAAAAAGATTATTTCAAAAACTTTGAGATATGTTGCCCACCATCACGGAGCTCATCTCTGTGTTAGTTCTTTGATAAAGATCTTTCTAGAAATATAGGCTTTGTAACTTTAAAATGTAAAACAATTGCTCACTTTGTAATTTATATTCTTCATTTTATTTATTATTTCTGAATAGTGTTGATCACAATGTTATGTAAGTTATTGCCAGCTGTTATTCTCCTGAAAATTAGTACTTACTGGCACATAATTTCAGTATTTTAGTTCTAAAATGGAGGCTCTGGTTATGAAGACACGAGGTTTACTTGGGCATCTAGTCTTCAAAACTCAACTCAGGTTTCTAAATCTCAATATTCCTCTAAATTTGTCTGTTTGGCCTTATTATTTAGACTATTGATCTAGAATATAAACCTGGATAATATTTAAAGTCACTCCACCCGTTGTTAACATGAATTATAACCAAGGTTCAAAAATTAGAATGTTAATCGAATTCTGATGGTATCACTGATTCTTTCAGCAAGACAATACTAACAGATCACAGCAAACCAATCTACGTTTTGGCTGGTATGGATGCTCTTAGTCAGATTGGCGCTCCTCCTGCCATTGTCGGATCTAGGTAAGTTATTAGTCAATTGCAGTAGTCAATAGTCAATGATCAAAATATGCTGATTTCAGTTATTGTTGTTGGCATTGTGCGCTTATGCACCGTCCGCCAATTTTAGCTTGAGATGTTGTGTTTCACACGTTCTTATTTTGTTGTGGGGATATATTTGTCCCTTTTGACAACATCTTTAACATTGGTTGCAACATAATATAAGGTATAACGGGAACGCTATAAATACTTCCTCTCCTATTTGATTGAAACCTAAGTTTGGGCATTAAACTTTGATAGGTAATTACGAAGTACCATCTTGGGTAGTATTGTCATTCATATCTGTGTTAAGGGCTATCAGATTAGATATAAAGACATTTTAACACTTTTACTGGGCTTGTTCGGAGAAACTACCGGTCACAATATGATTAAAGGATGGTTCGTACTTCTAGGAATCTTGCAAGCTCTTATAGAAATTATCGTAGTTAATATATTTTAGTTTCTATTGTGCTCACTGACTCACTCTAATCTCATTGTCAGGTCAACCACACTCGACAATTACAACATAAATGATTCATACTCACAGGACTCACTCCATTGGTAATTGTCATTTTTAATTTTATGCACTATTAAATCTTACTATAATATAATATAAAGCGAGACGATATAGGTATATCTGTTGCATGAAAACATATCAGTATCATGAAATATTTATTACATTATTTTAATAATTACAATGTGATACCCAACCTCCGCAAATTTCAAGAGAGAATAATGGGTAGTGGGTATACCCGCTTCGCACCTGTGTTATCCACTAACCACTTGCTAGATGTGTGGTCCGGGTTGGTGTACTGCCCAGACTAGTACATTCCTTAATATCATAATTCAAATACCTTAATTTTACAATAGTCTTCACATCCTTGTCATTCTGCCAGAATAACTGTACATACTTCACCGTATCCGTCCTCGTCGTAAATAATATGTGTATTATATCTAGTTTATATTGTAACTCTCTCTCTCTCTCTCTCTCGGATTTACACTGGAAATGTAGGAAGCGAATTAACATAATATCTTTGTATCTCTTGCTCTCTACTTCTGTTGTCTGTATAATGTTTAATCTTGTGATATTTTTCGTTGTCTTGTGATATTTTTCGTCGTCTGTTTATTCTTTAAATCGGGTTTCAACTATTTACTGTACTCCAAACCAGCAAAAATTCACTATTCGTTAATTCATTAATTAAATATTTAAGTCTTTCAAATTAAAATACTCCTGCATAAATTGTTTAGTTGTTTTATATTTCGACCTTATGATTATGAGTTATCACGCAGTTCCAACGCTAACATGAATACTGATGGTGAAACTGAGCAACCAAACAACCGCCCTACATACTGGGAAAGGGAAAATGTAAAAGGAACAAAGCCTCTAGTAAAAGAAGAATCCTCCCACAAATGTGAGATGATGCCTCCGTCCTCCAAGCTGTCCCTGATATTACTGTCTATTTTCAACTATGCTGATACGGTTACTGACATACTCGTTACTGTGGACATGTTTAGAAGCCGCAGTTATATTCTAGGGGTCCTGTCACTGGTCTCGCTCCTATACGTTGGTGTTATGGTTCCTCTTTTTCTTGGCGCTAACAAAGCTTGGACGAAAGGGCGGATTCTTGCAGCCTTTGGTTTTGCTTCAACACAATATTTTGCCTTCACTGAGATGTTAAGTCATCCGAAAAGGAAAGTATACTCTCGTCGGCAAGGAGGGACTGCTGGTAAAACGGTCAGTTTAACATCAAGAAGATCAAGTCTAAATGACGCTATATTCTTCGAGAAAATGTCTGAAAACCAAACCCAAATGTTTCTGCAGTTAATACATATCGCCCAAGTTTTCATCTCAACTACAATACAAATCAATAATTGGACATTGTGGCATTATATAAAATTGGGGTCACTAATCATCACTGTTGCCTCACTGACAAGAACGTGTTCTAGTTACGAGTTTAATCGCCATCACCTGAACCCTAGGTTATTCAGTTTCTACATAATCGGGAAAGGTTGGATGTCTTTACATCCCCAGTATTTGATACTCCTCTTAGTCCACTCTTCTCTGATCGCCAGCAAGTTTCTAACTCTGATATACCTAATGATTATTGTGGACCATGACTTTGTGGCTGAAACATCACCAGAGTCCTGTTCTGTGATCACTGCTATGAGAAATGGTGGAACTGGGTGTGGGTTTGTGGTTAGGGTGGGATGTCTGATCTTCCTCTGCAAGGTATCTTACTACGGTGTGGTCAGTGTCATTGCTCTACCCGGGTGTTTCTACTTAGTACGTAAAGATGTGTTTCAATTGTGGAGAGGTTCTGTGGGTTTGAGAAGACGGCTCAGTGAGAGTCTTAATGTGTGCCTCTTCCCGTTTCATCTCGTCTCCTCTCAGCGAAATTTCATGAGCTCACGAATCTTCATTAACCATCTGCAAAATGTTAAAATGACGACCGCTATCGTTAAAATTGGTCCATCAGTTCTGCATTCGATAGGAACCCTCATTTTTGCAGCGATATTCTACTCACGAAAAACTGAGGATTTTGTCAACATTGACGTAGGATTCAATCCCTTAATTCTTCCTTTTATCGGCCTAGGAATTGATTGTCTTCACCTGATCACACTCACAATATGGGTGTTCTGGGCTGATCCACAGCATTCCAAAACCTTGGCAGACGAAAAGATTTTAGACCTGTTACTGAGGTCGGGCAAAGTCCCTGATCTAAGCAACGTTACCTGCTCAAGAACAGCAAAAGATATTATCCGGGAGGTGATTGCTGGAGACGAAAACTTTGGTGTCAGTAAAGAAATGGTCGAAGAGGGAATTGTGGACATGAACATTCAGTTACCAACAACGTTGCCACAGCACTCATCTCTGGTTCAAAAACTGAGATTTAATTTTAAGGTGGCAGTTTTGAAGAAAAGTGGTGTCCATGACATTAATGCGGTTCAAGGTGTTTGCTACCAACGACTTTCTGAAGAATTGGAGTAATTTATGAGTTATTGCCGGCTTTTATAGATCATATAAAATGTACAATTATTAATAATCTTATTCAACTTCCTTTGTTCCCAAGAATTTGTGTGCCAAGACTTGAGGCTTTGAGGCTTGATAAATTTGAGCACCAACATTTTGGGCAGGAAATTCAGAAAAATTTGGGTGTTCATTTTTTTAGAGACGAGATAATTTTGCTCTCTAATTAATAATATTTTATCAGTCTTGGATTATCAAAATCAAAATCAAGTATCATTCTGAAAACAAAGAAATAAACATTAGACAAATTTAGTAGCTTATTATATAATTTAGATATCTAGTGTCAAAGGAAGTCAAGCAACTGACAGTGAATGACCAACTTATTATGACCAAACATTCGAAACAAATTAAATCAAATAGAATTGAACATATTAAGAATTAACTACAAATAAAAAAGTGAAAAATGTTAATGCAAAAATGTTGGTCAAATCTTTGGGAACTAGTAAGGTATTATTTAAAGCTTGTCGTGTCGGTAAATCCATTTTATCAGATTGGACGGATATGTCTGTACTAGTCGTCAGTTTTTTATATTAGCATTAACAACAAATTATAAATAAACATAATTACTTGCTATTTTTTGTCCAAAAATACCCTTCTTTATACTTTTTATTTACGACCCAACTCTAAAAAATACAATTTACGAGTTTATGCAAATATATAGCATTGCTGCAACCCAGTCCTACTGTGAAATCTGTATAAAACGGGAAAGACTTTGGCACACTGAAAAAGTTTATCATTTATTGTTGAACGTGCTGCAGATAGTTTCTCATTCTTTGTTGAGTGTGCTGTAGATATGAGAGATGAACACATCATCTACTTCTTCTATGTTTGGGCAGGTCCGTGTGCTTTCTGGTGAATTATTAATGACTATGTCTTCATAGTTACTTTGTATCATACTACCCTGGTTGATTCTTTCAAGCCTCCAAGTGTCTCCTGGCAGACTGGCACTTTCAATAGGCATATCGTGTGAGGTCTTCTTCTTTCGTTCCTTGATTAGAAGGAAAGTGAGAATGCTACAAGCCACAATCAGGACTGCTGTTAAGCATACCAGAAAGGCTTGACTGGTGGATATCTTAGGGACACCAGCAGGTCGTCCTGAGCATCCCTCCGCAGGGCACGATGGAAGTCGACCTGAGCATTTCAAAATGACATACCATTTTTCACCACATTCTGTGTGTGTTATTTCCTCGTACCTGCAAGATGACCATCTTGGTTCAGTGCAGATTATTTTCCATGGATTTTCCTTGGATACTGACCAATCTATTTGCCTTTCTGTGGCAGTTCCTCCTTCATATCCCATCTCTTTGCAGACTGCGTTTGCTGAGATATTACTAAATTGGTCGTTGCAAACTGGTTTTTTTTTGTAAATCAACTTTCCATCCTCATTATCGTCTGTTATTACGTCACCTTTCTTATCTTTCAGCTGGAAACAGCAATCTGAGGGAATATGAACTACTTATTTCTTTATCCTCTAATCCCTTTAATAAATTATTAATTCAAATTATTATTGTACTTGTCAGTTTAGCAAGAATGAGCACCAAATCGAACAGAAGTACTTCATTATAATTTCAGATTTAAATAAAACTCTAGACTGTTCCTAGATCACTCACCTCCATGATGCACTATCACAACAAGCACAACGATTTTAAAGAGGGAAAACATTTGCACGCACCAAAAATAATTACTGATCAAGTTTGTCGTTCAAAAGCCCAGCACCAAAGTAAAAAGTGAGGGAGTGATTTACATCCCTAGCAGCTTTGGTATTTGTGGACGTAAATCTTAACAATGAGTACCTTTGTAATAGGCGCATGGCCGGTTTTAAGGTCAAATAACATGTCGTCAAACGTGAAATGATTTTAAGTGCCAGTTTGTTACATGTACTACCCTATATTCGGAGGTACTTCTCCTTAATTTTATATTAATTAGTAGAAGAGAAATACTGTAAAAAATAATACAAAATTAAATTGGCCCACAGCCCAGCCACCTCTTCGGAATAGTTTTACATTAAATGTAAAACTATTCCGAATTTTGTTAAATACATGATGATGCTATGATGTGACGCAGCTATGTGTCGTGTGCGGCTATTTATGGTGTTAGAATAACTGTGGTCACATGATCGTAATTGTGATGACGTTATAACATGCATCATGCACATAGGACAGGATGTCGTCACAACTTTAAATCAGTTATCACGTTGTCAAACGTTCCCCCCCCCACCTGAAAATATTTTAAAATTTGGTAATGCTGTATCGGTTTGGTGACGTCACACGAATTTTAGGTAGACACTAAGATCTGAATTGGGTTTACATTCCAGGTCACCGCTGGAGCAATGGAAGCAGCTGTTCTTATCTACTTTTCCTCAAGAGGTCAGTTCGGAGTTCAAGTTTCAACGTCATTCTTGCTAACATTATTCCAAATGATGCAGATGTGATATTTTATATTTATTATATTCGTTCTGTCGGTGACTGGTGGGCGTTCAATCTGTTTTTATTTCAAACTTTATTATCTTGCATTGTATTTGTAATCTTGAAAGATTTGTCACCGACAAAATGTTACAATATCGCAAACAAATGTCTCCTTAGATCCTGTGTCTCCTTATACCTGTGTTTTAAACTGTCCTCTTTTGTCCAGGCGGAAGCAGTGCTCCCAGATGACCCTACCAAAGATACGAAGTATAACGAGAGTATTATTGACTCAGTCAGATCTCAGAAAGATGAGGTAAGTACACTGTGTCTGTCCAGCTGATAGGTTCATTCAGAACTCAAGTTTAGAACTCTATCTTGTTGCCCATGCTCCTTTCATAATTGTACAATCTTTAGTGTCCGAATTTTAATTTGGTGTCTACATTTTTACCTAATTCATGTTAAAGATGGAGTTTGCTAACATAATCCTCTGTAGGAGCTGGAGAGATTTAAGAAGTTACAGGAAAGAAAGATGAGAGAGGAGGCCAGGAGAGAAGGCAGAGTTATGTAGCGACCTCCATAAGAGAGAAAGAGAAAGAGAAAGAGAAAGAGACCTATGATTGTCTAAATCGTTATTTTCGGTGAACTCAGATTATTTAAGCTCGTTAAAGTTTGTACAGTTAAATCATAAGCTACTGGATAGCACATACTTGCCAATTGTTATAGTATTTATGTGTAAAAATATGTATTAAAGTATTTATATATTATATTGTGTCAGATACCTTTTTAAATTCAATGTAAATATTATCACACAGTAAGTTATTTGTTTTACTGCCAAGGCTTTTGCTTTGTTAAAAATACCTGTGTTTTTATTCTGTTCCCGATGATTTCAAAGTTTTAAATTTTTAACACATTATATAATGTGTTTTATAAATATACCCTTTGTGGATAATTGCATTGTCTTAAAAACTTATGGATTGGCGCTTCAAGTCCTTAATGTGTAAATTGCGCTAGACTAGCTGACTTTGATTTCTAGATTATCCGATATCATTAATTTCAATCAGATAAATTCAGGATGTTGAGTTTGTTGTCACGTAGTTTCGTGACTCCAGCTAGGTTGGGAGGTATCAGGTGTTTCAGTGACATAGGCTCTCGTTTTGAAGCAGCTCAAGTAAAACTTAACACTTTTACTGAAGACCCGGGAAATTCTGCTAAACTCAAAATATACGGGCTTTTTAAACAGGTAAACTTTACATCTATTTATAAAAAATCTTTATAATAATCTGTTGAGAAAATGGTAATGGCTATTTTTTCACGCTTAAGTGACCGCAATAATCAATCCAATTTGAAACAAATTTCAAATTCCAGGCTAACGTAGGACCATGCAACATTCCAAAGCCGGGCGGGTTCAACTTCGTAGCGAAAGCAAAGTACGACGTCTGGAAGGGTTTAGGAGATATGACTCAGGATCAAGCTAAAGAAGAATACATTGCATTTGTAGCAGAGCTGGCGGGAGCGGAAGGAGAAAAATGATCTTAAAATATTATAAAAACGATTAACAAATTTGATTATATACTGTAGCTGTGGGACGGTTAGTGGTTACTTAATGCTACATCCAGATGAACCTTATATTATTCAGTTCAATCAATTTGATAAACTAAAATACATATCCTGTAGCCTACTTATACTTGATTACATGAGAATTGGTATTATGGTTTATATTGGTATATGTTTGATACGGTGAATTGTTTTAATACGTTCTAATATTAGGATAATTTGTACCCTTTTTAGGCAGTCAAGATATTTATTGATTAATCGAGACAGAGAATTTATTTTATATGCTATATTATGCGAATATTTGTGTTATAATTTCAGATGAGATTTGGTTTCCTAAAAAGGTTTTGATTTTTGATTTTTTAATTGTAATTTAATCTATGTTCTGTCATTTTGATTTATTTGATTTTAAAAAATTTATAAATAAGTTGTTTTAATAGCAGTACTTTGAACGTGGAAACTTGTTTCGCAACTCATCTGAAGACTGAAGTATCTTGATTTATGAACTAAGAAAGCGATTGAATCGAATGAGATGGGATTGATTTAAATGTTCACCATTTGGTGTTAGTATCACAGTACAAATTTCATCCAATATTCGCATCTAATAGCAGTAAAATGTTATTGTCATTGTCACGTAGTTTCGTGAATCCAGCTAGGTTGAGAGGTATCAGATGTTTCAGTGACATAGGCTCTCGTTTTGAAGCAGCTCAAGTAAAACTTAACACTCTTACTGAAGACCCGGGAAATTCTGCTAAACTCAAAATATACGGGCTTTTTAAACAGGTAAATTTAAACTAATAACCAAATCCTATGATAGTATGATCATTCCTCCTATAATGGACTTCGTGAAAACAAAAACTTTCTACTTTCTAACATTTTACCATAATTTTTAACTTAATTTTTAGTATACCAAATTCCAGGCTAACGTAGGACCATGCAACATTCCAAAGCCGGGAGGGTTCAACTTCGTAGCGAAAGCAAAGTACGACGTCTGGAAGGGTTTAGGAGATATGACTCAGGATCAAGCTAAAGAAGAATACATAGCATTTGTAGCAGAGCTGGCTGGGTCAGAGGAACCAGCACCAGCTGCAGCACCAGCAGGCACTGTTGCAGGGTTAGATGTAACCACTGAGGAGGGTGTTTTGACAATAAGACTCAATAGACCCGATAAGCTCAACGCTCTGACCGGACCGGTAAGTGAAAGTTGTGATATGAATCTTAGTGTCATATGTGATACATCACGTGTCATACATCACGTGTCATGTTTTCTTGTTCTAGTGGAGCTACCTGAGCTGTTGCTGCTCTATGCTTTTAGAAAACGAGAAAAGTGTGATATTGTCAAGAGCTGACAGGTTCTGCTTGTTAAAGACATTTAGAAAGCTTGTTCCTGCAGATGTATACAGCAATAGGAGACGTTTTGAACGCTGTAGCTGAGGACCCTTCCATTAAAGTTGCTGTTCTTACTGGTACTGGAAAGTGGTACAGTTCTGGAAATGATCTCAGCAATTTTACTAAGAATATGCCTCCTGGAGGACCCCAGGAGATGGCCTCGACTTCACAGAAAATTTTGATGTAAGAGTTAATCCCTAATAGTACCGAATTTCTGATAAATTAGCATAGAATATCGATACACAGGTCACAAAACATCAGAACATTTTCTGTCATTCCTAATGTCTATTTAGATTGTAGTTCTTCTCTAAAATCTTGTCGCATTTCAGAGACTGCTGTAATGCGATAATAAAGTTCCCAAAACCTCTGATAGCAGCAGTGAATGGATCAGCCTTCGGATTACCCGTGACCGCACTTGGACTATGTGATTTAGTGTATTGCACTGACAATGCTACTTTTAAAACTCCCTTCGTCAGTCTCGGACAGTCGCCTGAAGGTTGCTCCAGCTTTACATTCCCCAGGATTCTCGGCTTTGCTAAGGTGAGGCTCGGACTAGAAATAATATTTCAAGAGAAGGAGAATTTGCTTGTTATCGTTTCGAAATAAAGTTACGTCAATATGAGATACTAAGATCTGCAATACTGAAACAGTGCTTCGAGACTTCCAATAATTATCGACTGATCTCCCTAATTGCTAATATGATGAACAGCTGACTGCTGAGTTCCCTAATATCTCCCAATATTACCAGGCTAACGAGATGTTATTAACGGAGAGACAGATCACAGCACAGGAAGCATGTGATGGTGGTTTGGTGACCAGGATCTTCTCTGAGGATAGATTTAGAGACGAGGTGGACAAGGTTGTCAAACACATGGCATCCCTTCCTCCACAGGTACCGATTATTTTCATCTTTTTATGTTTTGGGGTATATTTTTTGAAATGTATTTGTATTAATTGTACTATTGAAAATATTCAACATTTTCTACACTAGCAAAAAAGGGAATGATCAACTAATTTTGCAGTCGATGAGAATAAGTAAAGGTCTAATTCGTCACGAGCTTAACGAGAAACTCTTGGAAGTCAATGCTCGAGAATGCGAGATACTTCGCGAACGCTGGGTGTCAGACGAATGTATGACGGCCATAATGAAATTCCTCAACAGAAACAAATAAAGCGAAATTTAGAAATGTTTCTCTTTTATGTGCCATCTTTACAGCAAGATACTTCAGATTTTTGTGATTTTTTACATTCGGATGATTGGCCGGGAATTTATGTTTATATAATATATCATGCAGGCTGCATGAATATTGAATATGACGCAGCTATAATCTTCAATGCAATTATCAGTTAATGATTTCATGATTTTATGTTTTAAGATTTATATTAATTTTTATTGTAATATGGGGCTGTACATTTTTCTGTCATTTTTGATTTGTTCAATTTTATATCAATTAAGATTTTTGTCTGGAAACTTTTAATAGTAGCAAGTGGAAGTCTCGTCTTTCAAAGATGTAACATGAACTTCCAAGATGAATCGAATGAAATCAAAATAGCTCCTTTTTACCATCAATTATTTAATATTGATTAATTTATAAAGTAATGCAGTAAAAACCATCCAACATAATAATATAATAGCAGTAAGATGTTGAGTTTGTTGTCAAGAAGTTTCGTGACTCCAGCTAGATTTGGAAGTATCAGATGTTTCAGTGACATAGGCTCTCGTTTTGAAGCAGCTCAAGTAAAACTTAACACTCTTACTGAAGACCCGGGAAATGCTGCGAAACTCAAAATTTACGGTCTTTTCAAGCAGGTAAATTTAAAACCAGTGACCAAGTTCTATCATTATCATTTTCACAAAAATCCTGGCCCCATTTCTAGCATGATCTGAAACTTGATAAAAATGGAGAGCAACCCTCTGAATTTTCACAGTTCTTTATTAAAATCTCATAAGACTCCCAATTCCAGGCTAACGTAGGATCATGCAACATTCCAAAGCCGGGCGGGTTCAACTTCGTAGCGAAAGCAAAGTACGACGTCTGGAAGGGTTTAGGTGATATGACTCAGGATCAAGCTAAAGAAGAATACATTGCATTTGTAGCAGAGCTAGCCGGATCAGAGGAACCAGCACCAGCTGCAGCACCAGCAGGCACTGTTGCAGGGTTAGATGTAACCACTGAGGAGGGTGTTTTGACAATAAGACTTAACAGACCAGAGAAATTCAACGCCCTTACTTGGCCGGTAAGTGAAAATTGTGATCTGAATCCTGTCCCAAAATCATAGATATCAAGCGTGCTTATTTTCTTCTTCAAGGGAGCTGTTGCTTTGAACTCTTGAAAAGCCTTGAAAAGTCTGATCGTGTCATATAATATCAAGATTTGAAAGCTTCTACTAGTTTTGCATTGTATGAATTACTTTTTATGCTTAACGTTATTCGTCTGAAAGCTTGTTCCTGCAGATGTATACAGCAATAGGAGACGCTTTGAACGCTGTAGCTGAGGACCCTTCCATTAAAGTTGCTGTTCTTACTGGTACTGGAAAGTGGTACAGTTCTGGGAATGATCTCAGCAATTTTACTAAAAACATGCCTCCTGGAGGACCCCAAGAGATGGCCTCGACTGCGCAGAAAGTTTTGAAGTAAGAATGAAATCGTAATAATTCAAAATATGAAAAACTTGGATTTTAGCATATTATTTTATTAACGTATTGATTGATTAAGTTGTTTTAAATTATCGAAATATACGAAGTTTGTTTTCACATTCTTATTTTGTTGTCAAAATCATGGTACATTTCAGTGACTTCTGTGATGCGATGATAAAGTTCCCAAAGCCTCTGATAGCAGCAGTAAACGGACCAGCAATTGGAATACCAGTCACTACACTTGGACTATGTGATTTAGTGTATTGCACTGACAATGCTACTTTTAAAACTCCCTTCGTCAGTCTCGGACAGTCGCCTGAAGGCTGCTCCAGCTTTATCTTTCCCTAGAACTTTCGGCTTTGCCAAGGTGAGGCTCAGACTAGAAATAGTGTTATCGTGAAAGATTGAAACTTACAAAACGTTTGTCTGCTGTTCACAAGAACACAGTAGACTACCAATTACTATAAAACATTATCCCATCTCGTCTCCCTAATATCTCCCAATATTACCAGGCTAACGAGATGTTATTAACGGAGAGACAGATCACAGCACAGGAAGCATGTGATGGTGGTTTGGTGACCAGGATCTTCTCTGAGGATAGGTTTAGAGACGAGGTGGACAAGGTCGTCAAACACATGGCATCCCTTCCTCCACAGGTACCGATTTTGTATATATCTAGGGGGTTTTCGGAATTATTTTCTTTATTTTTTGAAAATTCAATATTTTCTGTACTAGGTATAGTTTTTAAAAGGAACTTATCTCGCAAGGAAGAACATTACCAATAACTTTTTGCAGTCGATGAGAATAAGTAAAGGTCTTATTCGTCACGAGCTTAACGAGAAACTCTTGGAAGTCAATGCTCGAGAATGTGAGGTGCTTAGGGAACGCTGGCTGTCAGACGAGTGTATGACTGCTATAATGAACTTCCTCAATAGAAAGAAATAATGCGATATTCAGAATTAGTTCTTTTTATGTGACGTTGTTGCGGCAAAATACCTCAGATTTTTGTGATTTATATTGGGATGATTAATTGATTTTTATTATGTTAAATACCATTCAGATGGTTTTTTTGTAATGACAAAGTTTATTTACATTTTTATAACATTGTGATGTTTAATGTTGATCTATACTGTCATTTTTGATTTAGTTGATTTTTATACAAATTAAGATAACTGAGCGAAGAATTTGTAATAATGGTAATTGGGATCTACGGTAGTTCTTAACATTATTACATTATGTATCGCGAACTTCAAAGGTGAATCGCTTGAAATCAAATTATAATCTTTTCACCATCAAGGTTTAGTATTAAATAGTTTATGTACAGTTATACAGAAACGAACCATCCAACAACAATAATATAATAGCAGTAAGATGTTGAGTTTGTTATCAAGAAGTTTCGTGACTCCAGCTAGGTTGGGAGGTATCAGGTGTTTCAGTGACATAGGCTCTCGTTTTGAAGCAGCTCAAGTAAAACTTAACACTCTTACTGAAGACCCGGGAAATGCTGCTAAACTCAAAATATACGGTCTTTTCAAGCAGGTAAATTTAAAACCAGTGACCAAGTTCTATCATTATAATCTGGGCACTGCAACAAAAGTCCTGGTCTCATTTCTAGCCTCATCTTAAACTTAATAAAAATAGATAAAAATCCTTATGAATTTTCACTTTTTTTTTTATTAAAATCTCATAAGACTCCCAATTCCAGGCTAACGTAGGATCATGCAACATTCCAAAGCCGGGAGGGTTCAACTTCGTAGCGAAAGCAAAATACGACGTCTGGAAAGGTTTAGGAGATATGACTCAGGATCAAGCTAAAGAAGAATACATTGCATTTGTAGCAGAGCTGGCTGGGTCAGAGGAACCAGCACCAGCTGCAGCACCAGCAGGCACAGTTGCAGGGTTAGATGTAACCACTGAGGCTGGTGTTTTGACAATTAGACTTAACAGACCCGAGAAGTTCAACGCTCTTACTTGGGAGGTACCAATTCTATCACCAAAATTCTGGTGGATTTTTAGAGCATTCTTTATCAAGTGCTTTACACAATTTGTATCATGAGATAAATTATGGTCAAACGAAACAGTACCCAGGTGGATTGATATAAATATGAGTTTTAGTAAAATATTAACGAAACTGCACTCAGATGTACACTGGTATTGCTGATTCTTTAATAGCACACGCTGAAGATCCTTCTGTTAAAGTTGCTGTCCTTACTGGCACAGGTAAGTGGTACTGTGCAGGAAATGACCTCAGCAATTTCACCAAAAACATGCCCGCTGGAGGTCCTCAGGAAATGGCGCTCAACGGAAAGAACGTTTTGAAGTAAGTTTTAGCCATTAGGGTTATAGTTTAGTTTTTTCATACTTATAATTATATAACTGCTATTTATATGAATATGTAGTTACAATATGACATAGCATAGTCCGCTCATTGGAAAGAAAAGGCTCATGAAAACCTCAGGAGCCGAGGAGCGGAAGGAGAAAAGGTAGGCCTTGCTTCTTGGCAGCAGGACTTGCCCTCAGGGAAACGCCTGCGGTAAATAACCGATCACATTGTGGGGGCTATGTTATGTCGAATATGATTCATGACCACGAATCTCTTTTTACTCTTGAAATAAAGTTTAATACAACAATGGAATAGTATCACACTGTCTGTACATTGCATCTGCTGATTTAATATGATTAAGAATGTGTGAACACGAGTCTACACTCTACATATTATTTTAATTTACGAGGCTACATGAAATGACCAATTTTATAAGCCCTTCAACTTTCAGCCATTTCTGTGATGCGATGATAAAGTTCCCAAAGCCTCTGATAGCAGCAGTAAACGGACCAGCCATTGGAATACCAGTCACTACACTTGGACTATGTGATTTAGTGTATTGCACTGACAATGCTACTTTTAAAACTCCCTTCGTCAGTCTCGGACAGTCGCCTGAAGGCTGCTCCAGCTTTATCTTTCCTAGAACATTCGGCTTTGCTAAGGTGAGTCTCAGACTAGAAATAGTGTTATCGTGACAAATCGTGACGATAAGAAAACCTCGGTTGTAATTATTTGTTGGAAATATAACTACGCTATATAAAATTCAGAACTTAAACAGTTCTTTGAAACAAACAAAAACATTAAACTGTGTCATGAACAGCAGCTGATCTCCCTAATTTCTAATATGTCCCAATATTACCAGGCTAACGAGATGTTATTAACGGAGAGACAGATCACAGCACAGGAAGCATGTGATGGTGGTTTGGTGACCAGGATCTTCTCTGAGGATAGGTTTAGAGACGAGGTGGACAAGGTCGTCAAACACATGGCATCCCTTCCTCCACAGGTATTTATTATTTTCACCTTTTTATGTTTTGGTTTTCAAGAACTTTCTTGATTTTTAAATGTTTCTGTCGAAACAATCAAAATGTATGTACTTTATCAAGCTTCATATAAAGGAAACAATTACATATTTTTGCAGTCGATGAGAATAAGTAAAGGTCTTATTCGTCACGAGCTTAACGAGAAACTCTTGGAAGTCAATGCTCGAGAATGTGAAGTGCTTAGGGAACGCTGGCTGTCAGACGAGTGTATGACTGCCATAATGAACTTCATGAACAGAAAGAAATAAGGCGCGATATTCAGAAACGCTCTCATGTTTTTATGTGCAATTTTGTGGCAGAACACCTCGGATTTTTGTTATAATTTACAAGTTCTATACAATTTTTGATCCAATTTTTGATTTTAGTAAGTTTTGATATCATTCATCCATTAATTGATGGACTTTCAAAGCTTTTAGCTGCTTCATCATTCAGTGTCAGCTAATAATATTACAATGTAATTTGAGTCTGAGTTAGGTTTGTAAATATGAATTAATAATAAGGACTAAGATCACAGATATAAAGATATTACAAGGTTTGATCTAAATTATATTGTGAAATAATTTAAATGTTTATTAATGAGATACTTCTGTTTTATTGGTGGCCCTAAATTCCTGACAACCATATCCAAACTGCCCTCCAAAGTCGGAAGATTAATTCTTGAATGCACGTGTCTCGACTCCTTAGGGTTAATGCACTTTATGATATCATTGGCCATTTTTCTTGTCATATTTAGTTTACACATTACTGCACACCAGATCTGATGCATCAGCCCATGTAATATGTTAAACCAGTCGATAATAAAATTTCGATAAGTTGAAAATTGAAAATTTTCTACACTCTAAAATTAGATAGGAGGTACCTTCATACATACATTTTAATTATAATAATATAACAAACATAATTGATGACAGCTGCACTATACTGCTGTACTATTCAGCTGCACGATTCTGCTGTATTGGTATATCGCCCATAAATTGTTGTAAGTTAGTGATTGAAAATAGCTCTAATGAAAAAATGTTTGTAGTACTTCAATAGCACAGGGCTTCAATAATAATTTTAAAGACTTAAATATCTTAAATTATGATATTATTGCACTAGGAACTTTAAGATTCTTAATGTCTATCGTTAAGTTCCTAGTGTAAGATAACTTTGAAGCCAATGACTGAGATAATTCTAACGATTCCTAATCAATGACTAACAAGATATTTCTCACAGTAGCTTGCTATGATGACGTTGATAATCCCAAAAGTTCAGGTACCCATGGATTTTGGGGTCCAATATCTAGGATCTCCATCACACAGTAATCTCAAGTTTCTTCTTGAAAGTGGAGAAGAACTTCTAGCCAACTCTATGATAATCTCTTACAACAGCCCAGTTATTGAGGATTTAACTACAAATCTTTTTCAATCCACTATTGAAGTACAAGATTTCTCCAAAGATGCAGTTCAATGTTTTCTTGAGGCTTCATATTCTGGGGACGTAAAGAAGATCTCAAGGTCTAATTTTCGTGAGGTGAACAAAATGGGCCATGTTTTTGATGTTGCTTGGATTGTTGACAGATGCTACAAATACTTCAAATCTTTAACAGAAACTGTAAAAGTGAACAACTATACTGAGCAACTGTTTGTGTTTGAAGAGGCAATGTTCATGTTCATTACACTAAAAAAGAGAAACTTTGTTGAATTAGTTATCACAAAGTTTACATCCCTGACCACGTTCACTGAACATTTTGTAACAAAGTATCTCAGTGATATAACATCTTGCCCTTCAACAACTCTTGATGTGATAATCGAGATGACAGGAAATGAGGAATACATTCTGATAAAAGTTCTAGTAAATAACCTAGAAAATAACAATTGTGTTATTGAACCCAAGACTCGGTACATACTGGAAAGACTGACTTTTATGTCTCGTCAAGCAGCTCACAAGCCTTTGTATCTGGAATTAATTGAAAAATTGAAGAGTATCGACAATCCATCAAAAGAGGATTTCAAGTTGATTCTTGGCCTTTTAACACGCTTTTGTAGTCTTTCGTTTGAAAATCAAGAAGTGGGTAAAAAGGCAGGGTCTGTTCCTTACTTATTCCACAATTTTCAACAGTTGCAAGATATTATCGATCAGGACACTCTTGCAACCTTCTTAGAAGAATCTCCACTTGTAATAAACAGCTACATTTTCTACGATGCTGTTACCTGCTGGTTGTATGATAAATATGATGCTCGCACTAACAATCCATTTGTTACAATCACAAACCAATTTGTGACTAAGTTTTCTGATATCATGACAAGTAGAGGTTGGGATCCTTTACCTCGTGAGTACATTGATACGGAATACAAGAATTATCCGGTATATGGTGGTTTCACTGCTAAGATACTAAAGAGTGTCCACATGGTAACTGAAAATAAGCTCAGCTATAATCGTATCGTTTCTACCTCTGAATACACACCTGATGCACTATTTAGTAGAGATCACGACATCAAGTTTAAATTTAAACAGGATAGATTGGGTAGATTTGACTGTCAAAGAGAGGGGCACTGTGGCTTCATCCTGCGTGTTACTGCTGCTTCGGGTGAACAAGATGATTCTTTCAATATACAGCTTGTTACTGATCCTGACCTCTACCCTGATGATCTACATTTTCACGAAGAAACATCTTCTGTGATAGGGGATTTTCACCTGGCTCTAGATATACATACAGATAGTTATAATAGGAAGGATTAGCCGATAACATGGTACGGTAAACCGTGTAAAGATACAACCTCCAGATACTGGTATTGGGGGTCAAACCAGTTTTATAATGGCACTCATCACAAAGGATATTCACCGACGGGAGACGTGAAGTTTAAACGGATCCGTTACCTTATGTCTTCTTCTAAGATAAGACTGGTTGTTTACCTTAGCTCAAAAGCGAGCAGTTGATCAGAGTGTTTGAAGGAACTAATTAAAGACAATAACTCTGATAACAGGGAGGATAAGGAAAATACTGCTGCTAATACTGAGCTGTGTCACTCTGTTATACAATACGGACACATAGAGGGGAAACTCTGACGTTAACTGCAGTAAAACTGGTATCTTCAATAAACTGTGTACTATTATAGAACATGATAAACACTACACACCACTGATACTTAAGGGGGCATACCCCAAATCTGTCCAGACCTAATGACCTCATAGGCAGTTCAGTGACCTTCTAGCGCACCGTTTCCACACCAGAAAAAATTATTTTGAGAATTCCCATTTTTGTAATCGAGCATTTCCTGGTTAAGAGTGCAATTTTCGGAAAAAATTATTTTGTGGTTGAGACGCTATAAGTTAATTATTTCTTGCGGTATCGGGTTGAAATTTTGCTCGCCGTTTATTCACATCTATGTCAAGGTGTGTGTAAAATCTTGATATCGTATCCAAAAAGGCTGGTGTGTTATGAATTTTTAAAGTCAAAAAGCTAAAATTGTCCTTTTCAGGCTTATTTTAACAAAAAGTCAGTCAGGGAAGATCGGATTATTTGATGCTTGACATCAAATTGTTCTCTGAATTCTGGCGCAGTTTTTGATGCCCTCAAAAATGTTTTTACTCATTCACCTTCTGATCTATTGGACCTCAAAGCCAAACAACAAATTTAGGCACATTTTTCGTTTTTAATATTTACTGATTTTTCTAAAATTTTGATAGGAATGTGCTAGTGACTTTTTGAAGTGTGCAAAATAACCGCAACTAGCACATTTATATATGAGTTATGAACAACAAAACACCCTAAAATGCTTCCCTTTGAAGTTATGGGAGAAAATGTGATTTTTTGGCTTTGCAGATAAAAAATCACGCAAAATTTCAACCCGATACCGCAAGAAATAATTAACTTATAGCGTCTCAACCACAAAATAATTTTTTCCGAAAATTGCACTCTTAACCAGGAAATGCTCGATTACAAAAATGGGAATTCTCAAAATAATTTTTTTTGGTGTGGAAACGGTGCGCTAGAAGGTCACTGAACTGCCTATGAGGTCATTTGGTCTGGACGGCACAAACCACTGTTTTGGGGTATGCCCCCTTAACACTGATCAATACACTAAAAACCAGCGCTGTGGTATCGTGATCTTAGTACTTTATGTCTTTATCAATTTCGTCAATACAATAGTAATGATAATTTTGTGTCTGTGAAGGGTTTGGATAATGTTTCTTTTACCCATTAATCGTTATTAATAGTTATATGACTATATTATTTTAATGGCTCCAATGTAACGCTTTTTAACCTTTGTTTATCTTAATTATTGATTGAGCATTTATGTCTGATGGAGAGGCGAGTTGTCGATGTGCAGTAGTGTGAATCTACCATTCATACACGAATTTTTCAATCCACTAATCAACGAGTAAGCTCGACTCCCAAGGGTGCATGCACTGTGAGATCAATTCAATTAGTTATGTGATTCATCATTTATCATAAAACGCTTCTTTAGTTAGCTTATCTTAGTTACGTAATCTTTGTTTTTTATTTTAAAATTGTTTTTATCGATTTTTTACAAATTGTAAGCATCTATTTAATACTGTATATTTTAATGAAACAGTAATAATTTGATTAAGATTAAATTTGTTGGTATTGGATGCTCTTATAGTCTTTTGAGGTATTCGTTGTATGCTCATTTTTGTAAAACAAAATCTCTCTTCTTCTTCAGTTTGTAAGTTGTTTCTTGATGACATTCATTGCAAGCCAGGAGGTGACCGGGACATGATTTTAGGCCTGACCGGAACCGGGACCGGGACCGGGATACAAAATGTGACTTGACCGGGACCGGGACCGGGACTGAGATTATCAATTTACCGTGACCGGGACCGGGACCGGGACCAATAATTTCTGGGATTTCTATCTTACCGGGACCGGGACCGGGACCAACAATCCAATTTTACCGGGATGACCGGGATTTGACCGGGATTTGACCGGGATGACCGGGATGACCGGGACCAAAACTGTTATTCTCATATTGAAAGCTGCAACTTTCATTTACATTATAATTGAACAATTTGAATAAGTAATAACTAGAATATTAAATTAGAAAAAACTTTTAAAAAACCGTCAATATGGGGCATGGGCCTAATGTACTACACCAATAATGTTCATGTACTGATTACTCAAGTTCACGCTCATTCCTCAATCAATGATCCCTCAAATTATCCAACAGTTTCATTCTCCAATTCCAATTGACAATTGGGCGTAGCCCGAGTTGAAAACTTGACGTTAGTTTGCACTTATGAGTTATGTAACGATATTAGTTAGGGGGGAGCCAAGTGGATATTTGTAGATATTTGGATAATGTCATCCACTTTTTTCGTGAATTATCCATTACAATAATCTACAAATATCTACATTTATCTACAAAAAATGTATATCTCAAATATATGCCCAGAAATTCTACTGAATTTTTGGAGATAAATGTATAAATTTGTAGAATTTGTAGAATTTTCGTGAATTATCCATTGACAATAATCTACAAATATCTACATTTATCTACAAAAAATGTAATCTCAAATATGTGCCCAGAAATTCTACTGAATTTTTGGAGATAAATGTATAAATTTGTAGAATGTCATCCACTTTTTTCGTGGATTATCCATTCTACATTACCTAATCTACAAATATCTACAAATATCCACTTGGCTCCCCCCCTAGTTACCTAAACTTGTTTAGCAATTTTAACCATTGTTTTATTTGGCTCAGAGGTTGTTTAAAGATGAAATTCACAATGAATGAAAGTAAAAACTTAAAATCACAGTGAATGAAATTATGTAAAAGATCCCGGTCAAAATCCCGGCAAATTTGAGTGATTGACCGGGACCGGGACCGGGACTGGGACCAAGAATCCTGAATTAACCGGGACCGGGACCGGGATCATAAATCAGCATTTGACCGGGACCGGGACCGCGACCGGGATGAAAAATGTGACTTGACTCGGTTGACCGGGACCGGGACCGGGACCGGGATAGCTCAAAATTGCCAATCCCGGTACCGGGATTCCCGGTCACCTCCTGTTGCAAGCATTGACTTACTATAATTGTATGAAGCATTTATCACTTTGAAATCGAATTAGAAATCATTGAGTTATGCATTCATGTGCAATATTTAAGGGCCAATTCTGACATAACATGGGCAATACCCCATCTGCTAGTAATAGTGATCAAAGATATAAGATATTTTGGAGCGAATAATGATTCAAATAACGATTATTTTATCAATAGCTCATAATATATCTCCAGGTGTAGCCTGCTATGATGACGGTGATAATCCCCAAAGTACAGGTACCCATGGATTTCGGGGTCCAATATCTTGGATCTCCATCTCACAGTAATCTCAAGTTTCTACTTGAAAGTGGAGAAGAACTTCTAGCCAACTCTATGATAATCTCTTACAACAGCCCAGTTATTGAGAATTTAACTACAAATCTTTTCCAATCCACTATTGAAGTACAAGATTTCTCCAAAGATGCAGTTCAATGTTTTCTTGAGGCTTCATATTCTGGGGACGTAAAGAAGATCTCAAGGTCTAATTTTCGTGAAGTGAACAAAATGGGCCATGTTTTTGATGTTGCTTGGATTGTTGACAGATGCTACAAATACTTCAAATCTTTAACAGAAACTGTGAATGTGAATAACTATACTGAGCAACTGTTTGTGTTTGAAGAGGCAATGTTCATGTTCATTACACTAAAAAAGAGAAACTTTGTTGAATTAGTTATCACAAAGTTTACATCCCTGACCACGTGCACTGAACATTTTGTAACAAAGTATCTCAGTGACATTTCATCTTGCTCTTCAACAACTCTTGATGTGATAATCGAGATGACAGGAAAAGAGGAATACATTTTGATACAAGTTCTAGTAAATCACCTGGAAAATAACAATTGTGTTATTGATCCCAACACTCGATGCATATTGGAGAATGTAACATTTTCATCGCGTGAAGCAGCTCACAAGCCTTTGTATCTGGAATTAATTGAGAAATTGGAGAGTATTGACAATCCATCAAAAGAGGATTTCAAGTTGATTGTTGGACTTCTCAAACGGTTCTATAGTGCTTCATCTGAAAGTCAAGTAGTGGTAAAAAAGGCAGGGTCTGTTCCTTACTTATTCCATAATTTTCAACAGTTGCAAGATATTAATGATCTGAACACTCTTGCAACTTTCTTAGAAAAATCTCCGCTCGTTACAAACAGCTACATTTTCTACGATGCTGTTTTCTGCTGGTTGTTTGATAAATCCCTTTTTCCAACAAACAATCCATTTGTTACAATCACAAACCAATTTGTGACTAAGTTTTCTGATATTATGACAAGTAGAGGTTGGGATCCTTTACCTCGTGAGTACATTGATACGGAATACAAGAATAATCCGGTATATGGTGGTTTCACTGCTAAGATACTAAAGAATGTCCACATGGTAACTGAAAATAAGCTCAGCTATAAGCGTATCGTCTCTACCTCTCAATACACACCTGATGAACTATTTAGGAGAGATCACGACATCAAGTTTCAATATAAACAGAGTGCATTTGACTGTCAAAGAGAGGGGCACTGTGGTTTCATCCTGCGTGTTACTGCTGCTTCGGATAAACAAGATGATTCGTTTAATATACAGCTTGTTACTGATCCTGACCTCTACCCTGATGATCTACATTTTCACGAAGAAACATCCTCTGTGATAGGGGATTTTCACCTAGCTCTAGATATAGATGTTGTTGGTTTTAAAATATGAAGGATATGCCGATAACATGGTACGGTAAACCGTGTAAAGATACAACCTCCAGATACTGGTATTGGGGGGCAAACCAGTTTTTTAATGGCCGTTATTGCGAAGGATATTCACCGACGGGAGACGTGAAGTTTAAACAGATCCGTTACCTTAGTTCTTCTTCTAGGATAAGTATTGTTGTTTACTTTAGCTCAAAAGCGAGCAGTTGATCAGAGTGGTTGAAGGAACTATTAAAGACATTAACTCTGATAACAGGGAGGATAAGGAAAATACTGCTGCTAATACTGAGCTGTGTCACTCTGTTATACAATACGGACACATAGAGGGGAAACTCTGATGTTAACTGCAGTAAAACTAGTGTCTTCAATCAACTGTGTACTATAGAACATGATAAACACTACACACCACTGACACTAAACAGTGACCAATACACTAAAAACCAGCGCTGTGGTATCGTGATCTTAGTACTTTCTATCTTTATTAATTTTGTCAATACAATAGTAATGATAATTTTGTGTCTGTGAAGGATTTGGATAATGTTTCTTTTACCCATTATTAGTTATACAGTTGTTAGTTCTATGACTATATTATTTTAATGGCTCAATGTAACGCTTTTTAACCTTTGTTTATCTTAATTATTGATTTAGCATTTATGTCTGATGGAGAGGCGAGTTATCGTTTTGTAATGTGTAGTCCTGTGAATGTACCATTAACACATAATATTAATGTTTTTAGTCCACTAATCAACGAGCAAGCTCGACTCTCAGGGGTGCATGCACTGTGAGATCAATTTTATTAGTTTTGTGATTTAGCATTTATCATAAAAACAGCTAAACAGTCTTAGTTAATCTTTATTTTCTTCTTTTGAAATTGTTTTTTATCGATTTGTTATTAAAATTTATTAATTCAGTGCATGCAAATTGTAAGCATCTATTACAATAGTATATTTTACTAAACAGTAACAATTTAAAAGATTAGATTTGTCGGTATTGGATGCTCTTTTTAGGTATTCGTTGTATGCTAATTTTGTGACACAAAATTTCCGTTCTTTTTCAATTCATGAGTTGTTTCTTGATGATACTCTTTGCAAGTGTTGATTGTAGAATTTAGAAAGCATCTGTCACTTTTAAAATCAAATTATAATAAATCATCGAGTTATGCTCAATTCATGTGCAATGGGGTTCGCCCATTTAACATGGGCAGATACGATGCCCCATTTGCTAATTTAAAAGTGAACATAGGATTTTGGAGCGAATTTAAATGATTCAAATAACGATTATTTTATCAATAGCTCATAATATATCTCCAGGTGTAGCCTGCTATGATGACGGTGATAATCCCCAAAGTACAGGTACCCATGGATTTCGGGGTCCAATATCTTGGATCTCCATCTCACAGTAATCTCAAGTTTCTACTTGAAAGTGGAGAAGAACTTCTAGCCAACTCTATGATAATCTCTTACAACAGCCCAGTTATTGAGAATTTAACTACAAATCTTTTCCAATCCACTATTGAAGTACAAGATTTCTCCAAAGATGCAGTTCAATGTTTTCTTGAGGCTTCATATTCTGGGGACGTAAAGAAGATCTCAAGGTCTAATTTTCGTGAAGTGAACAAAATGGGCCATGTTTTTGATGTTGCTTGGATTGTTGACAGATGCTACAAATACTTCAAATCTTTAACAGAAACTGTGAATGTGAACAACTATACTGAGCAACTGTTTGTGTTTGAAGAGGCAATGTTCATGTTCATTACACTAAAAAAGAGAAACTTTGTTGAATTAGTTATCACAAAGTTTACATCTCTGATAACTTGCACTAAAACTTTTGTAACAAAGTATCTCAGTGACATTTCATCTTGCCCTTCAACAACTCTTGATGTGATAATCGAGATGACAGGAAAAGAGGAATACATTCTGATACAAGTTCTAGTAAATCACCTGGAAAATAACAATTGTGTTATTGATCCCAACACTCGATGCATATTGGAGAATGTAACATTTTCATCGCGTGAAGCAGCTCACAAGCCTTTGTATCTGGAATTAATTGAGAAATTGGAGAGTATTGACAATCCATCAAAAGAGGATTTCAAGTTGATTGTTGGACTTCTCAAACGGTTCTATAGTGCTTCATCTGAAAGTAAAGTAGTGTTAAAAAAGGCAGAGTATGTTCCTTACTCATTCCACAATTTTCAGCAGTTACAAGATATTAATGATCTGAAAACTCTTGCAACTTTCTTAGAAGAATCTCCGCTCGTTACAAACAGCTACATTTTCTACGATGCTGTTTTCTGCTGGTTGTTTTATAAATCCCTTTTTCCAACAAACAATCCATTTGTTACAATCACAAACCAATTTGTGACTAAGTTTTCTGATATTATGAAAAGTAGAGGTTGGGATCCTTTACCTCGTGAGTACATTGATACGGAATACAAGAATAATCCGGTATATGGTGGTTTCACTGCTAAGATACTAAAGAATGTCCACATGGTAACTGAAAATAAGCTCAGCTATAATCGTATCGTTTCTACCTCTGAATACACACCTGATGCACTATTTAGTAGAGATCACGACATCAAGTTTAAATTCAAACAGGATAGATTGGGTAGATTTGACTGTCAAAGAGAGGGGCACTGCGGCTTCATCCTGCGTGTTACTGCTGCTTCGGGTGAACAAGATGATTCTTTCAATATACAGCTTGTTACTGATCCTGATCTCTACCCTGATGACCTACATTTTCACGAAGAAACATCTTCTGGGTTCGGAGATTTCCATCTAGCTCTTGATATAAAATCAAGTGGTAATTACCACAAAGACACACCGATAACATGGTACGGTAAACCATGTAAAGATGCAACGTCTACATACTGGTGTTGGGGAGCGAACATGTTATTTGCATTTAGCGAGGGTGGGCGTCCACCATCAGATTACGTGAGTTATGTTCGGTACCGTTTTCTTGGTTTTGCTGATAAGGAAATGCTCCCGCCGTCAAGACACGGTGTCCTGACATATAATAGTAATCTTAGATTTGGTACTCCTCCTGAGATAAGTATTGTTGTTTATTTTGGATCAGAATCGAGCACTTTATCAGCGTAGTTGAGCTGCGTTGTGAGGGCTGTCACACTGTGACGTCACTCTCTGTTATACAATACAGACACGCATCATGACAGGAAAAGTTCGACATTAAATTCACTAAAACTAGACCCTACAACGAACTACATGACACAGCACTTTCAAACAATGATCAATAGACTCAAAGCCATCTGGAGGTACAATTGATGTCATCGTCATAGTTTGTTGACTTAACTAGATGATTAAATGCATGCAGATTTTTAGTGCCCATAAGTTTTGATTAAAAATGTAATATTTTTGTATATAAAACCACAACGATTAAGCTGGTTAGTATAGGACCGAATATTTTTTTGGATTTGCCTGTTTACTCCAGTAGCAGGCAGGGGTTGAGTGTGCACTTCACTGCATAGAGTTTTTTGCTACTGAATCGGGTTAAATAGGTCATTGGTAACTCAAATCACCGAGGGGCACAATTTGAATCGCTAGTCCCAGTCCTACAGGGCGAAATTTCTAAATTGCCCTCAGTCGCAAATTTGGGATTTTTGTATCTCGGCTTCTAAAAGACTTAGAGACTTGAACATTAGCTTAAAATAACCGCAATAGCCTTATTTATATACAGGTTATGAAGCAATATAAGGTCTCAAGTGCCTAGTTTTAAAGATATTCACGAAAAACTGTTTTTTGGCTCATCGCAGCCTGAATTACCGGATCATTTTTGTATCTCGAGCTACAAAGGTCGCAGAAACTTCTCTGATATTGAAAAATATTCGCACTGAAGCACTGAGCACATTTATATAAGACTTATGAATTATTATATGCTCTAAAATGCTTATCTGTAGAGATATTAGCAAAAATCGGTAATTTTGGCTATACCAATTCAAATTTGGTAATTCGTTTTGTCTTTTTGTTGCAAATTTTCACGTTGCAATTTTCAAGATGCGGTTTGTGGCTATCGATAGGGCTTTATATGCTATTGTATGGTTTTGATACGATCCTTCAGCACCTGACATAGGCAATAGGGGTCACAAACCCTGAAATTTCAGGAACTGCGTGCAGTGGCCGAGATTAATATTTGATAATTACTTGAACTCTTGACTCACATACATCTTTTCAACGGTTAGTTGGACATCTTAAGCCAGTATTTAACGTTCAGTAAAACTTTTGATGTATTTGTAGCTCAGGTGATGTGCCCCATAACCTCACGCCTGAGTGACAGTGGGCCTTATCGATCATGAGCCACAAATCACAATGACTTTGGGCCTCAGTGACAAGGGCATTCGTACTCTTGGCTTAAATTGGCTCTTTGTTAGTATCATCAATCAGGTTTATAACTTCTATAGAAGTTAGATATAGATATATATCTATATCTATATCAGATGATATAGATATCATCTGCCGGTCCAGTGTCCACCTGTCTCTTTGAGATTCATTATTACTTCAAGTTCAGTCATTTCGCTTCTGTTTAACTGTAGGCGTAATAAGGGACTTCAGTCCAGCAATATCTCTAGATTTAGCAATATCTGGTTTCGCTATTAATTGTGTTCAACAAGCAAGATTGTAAGTTTTCAGTCCTACTGCCCCAAAATATTGGCCCCCAGATCACTGGTAATGCTGGAGTACTGGTAATGCACATTGTACATGGTAATGCTGATTTTTTGCTTAACATAGCTCTTTTTTAAGTTCCTTTTTCAGCAGGACTTTTCCCTGTCATACTGGCATAAAAACAGATTCACCTCCTTTATCTCTAAATATAATCTTGAACCTGGGCTCTACAGGTTATCGAATGTCTACCAACCTCGTGCCCCAATTATTGTAAGCCCCAGGACCTGTGGCACCTGCAACTTTGGGTCCTAGAACTTCGGGCCCAACGATACCTGTCCCTCAGTGACTCTGTGCCCCACATAAATCTAATTTATGACTCAATTTAAGTTGTATATATGCTGAGATGGACATTCGGTAACCTGTAGAGCCCAGGATCAAGATTATATTTGTATAGATAAAGGCCAGTATGATAGAGAAGACTGCTGAAAACGAACTTAAAATTTTTAAAAAGAGCTATGTTAAGCAAAAATCAGCATTACCACATGTGCAATGTGCATTATACCAGTACTCCAGCATTACCAGTGATCTGGGGGCCAATATTTTTGGGCAGTAGGACTGAAAACTTACAAACTTGCTTGTTGAACACAATTAATAGCGAAACCAGATATTGCTAAATCTAGAGATATTGCTGGACTGAAGTCCCTTATTACGCCTACAGTTAAACAGAAGCGAAATGACTGAACTTGAAGTAATAATGAATCTCAAAGAGACAGGTGGACACTGGACCGGCAGATGATATCTATATCATCTGATATAGATATAGATATATATCTATATCTAACTTCTATAGAAGTTATAAACCTGATTGATGATACTAACAAAGAGCCAATTTAAGCCAAGAGTACGAATGCCCTTGTCACTGAGGCCCAAAGTCATTGTGATTTGTGGCTCATGATCGATAAGGCCCACTGTCACTCAGGCGTGAGGTTATGGGGCACATCACCTGAGCTACAAATACATCAAAAGTTTTACTGAACGTTAAATACTGGCTTAAGATGTCCAACTAACCGTTGAAAAGATGTATGTGAGTCAAGAGTTCAAGTAATTATCAAATATTAATCTCGGCCACTGCACGCAGTTCCTGAAATTTCAGGGTTTGTGACCCCTATTGCCTATGTCAGGTGCTGAAGGATCGTATCAAAACCATACAATAGCATATAAAGCCCTATCGATAGCCACAAACCGCATCTTGAAAATTGCAACGTGAAAATTTGCAACAAAAAGACAAAACGAATTACCAAATTTGAATTGGTATAGCCAAAATTACCGATTTTTGCTAATATCTCTACAGATAAGCATTTTAGAGCATATAATAATTCATAAGTCTTATATAAATGTGCTCAGTGCTTCAGTGCGAATATTTTTCAATATCAGAGAAGTTTCTGCGACCTTTGTAGCTCGAGATACAAAAATAATCCGGTAATTCAGGCTGCGATGAGCCAAAAAACAGTTTTTCGTTAATATCTTTACAACTAGGCACTTGAGACCTTATATTGCTTCATAACTTGTATATAAATAAGGCTATTGCAGTTATTTTGAGCCAATATTCAAGTCTCTAAGTCTTTTAGAAGCCGAGATACAAAAATCCCAAATTTGCGACTGAGGGCAATTTAGAAATTTCGCCCTGTAGGACTGGGAATAGCGATACAAATTGTGCCCCTCGGTGATTTGAGTTACCAATGACCTATTTAACCCGATTTAGTAGCAAAAAACTCTATGCAATGAAGTGCACACTCAACCCCTGCCTGCTACTGGAGTAGTTGTATTGATTTTACGATTTATCGTCCGCTTACGAAGTTGATTTACAAGTGAACTCTTAACCAGATTTGATTACCTCCTGAGAAATAAATGGAGGCCAATCTGATATTGATTATTTTAAAGTTTTAAGACAGTTTCCACATCAGGATTATTGAATTACAGCCCAACACAATCTTAGACGGTTTATAATGATGAAACATTGACGTGTTTCGATTTCGCCCAGTTTGCCATTAATCAAAAGAAATTCCAAAACGTGGAAATGTTCGCCACTTCACTGAGCACTCCTTCTCATTAATAAGTGACCATCTGACCAGTACCAGCATCTCCGCTGAGTGTCTGATTGTAGTTTTACTCACTCTTTTTACTTCTCGAAAATGTGTCTAATTTCTAATACAATTTATAAATTTGTTTTTGTGTTTATGAATTATGATCAGCTGACCTGTTAACCTCTAATTTATAAAATTGAAGTCTAAATGTTTGATAAATGGGTCTCCGACATTCTCACGTGATCTTCTTCGGCTGCTCAGCATTCTTCCTCACGTTCAGTGGATACGTCTACATCACTGAGAGATCAGATAAAAAGGTACTACACTGACTACCATTTGTCTTCTGTAACTTACAGATTCTATTTAGACGAGTTTCTGGAGATAAACTTTAGCAGTTAAACTTAACCCTTGTGTAGTTCAGTTATTACTGATATGGCAGATAAAGTTGTTCCAAATTTGTGGACCTCTATTGACTGTCATGATGTATTGGGTCTGGCTGTGGGCCGAATGTGCTACATTTAATTTTGATTATTACACCTCATTTCTTCAGAAATTAAAGACAGGTGCTGTTCGCGACATCGACCGTTACCAGAAAAAGTTAGCTGACCGTCTACAAAAGCAAGCAGAATTAGATAAGAACGGTATTATTTCCACTACTAGTTACCTTAATGTTTTGAATCAATTATCGTGTTAAGGCCAGAGGGGGGGGGGGGTAAATGGCACTTTTCTAGTTTTCACATATTTGATAATAGCTGCTGGAGACGAACAAGAAGAAAAAAACCAGATCAAAATCTGACCTTGCGTTCCTGAGATATCGCACGCTAAATTTTGAGGTTTACCTGTAATTACATGTTGAACTGGATCTTTAAACGGCTGTAACTTTTTTGACCTTTCGATATCTTAGTTTAGAAAACCGGCCAATCCCTGATCTTGAGGTTTGGTACAGTGGTTCCTTAGACAATTATCCTCATTTATTATGTGAGCGATTTTTGTTATTTGACTCGGTTCTTGAATTATGAGGTTAACCATGTCAAAAATTCGGAAAATTTAGCTGGTTAACCTCATAATTCGAGAACCGAGTCAAATAAAAAAAAATCGGTCACATAATAAATGAGGATAATTGTCTAAGGAACCACTGTACCAAACCTCAAGATCAGGGAGTGGCCGGTTTTCTCAACTAAGGAATCGAAAGGTCAAATTAAGCACAAATATTTTAAACGCAATTTTCGGATTGGATTAAATATTGGCTTATAAATCAAGAGGCTTGCATATAATGAACATATTGACACGGGTGCAGAGTTGAGTCTGTACGGAACCTAGTAGTTTCAGATCCTTGTTTAACTTGCCGTACAGCAAGGTCATCCACTACTTTAGCCCGGCGAGGCACATAACTCCCTCTACAACTCCATGACAAATGTTTCATATATACTAGCCGAGTTCACAAGAATATATCCTTGTGTTTGAGAAGAGCTCGTTAGAACTGCTTCCTTTCCCTTCAGTATCCCACAGTCTCTCGAGTTTCGTAACTGCCAGAGAACTCTCTTAAACAATTACTAGACTCGGTGATTATAAATCAAGAGGCTTGCATATAATGAACATATTGACACGGGTGCAGAGTTGAGTCTGTACGGAACCTAGTAGTTTCAGATCCTTGTTTAACTTATATACGACGATTTCGAATATATTTCATTGAACTAATTGAAGATATTATGTAGATATTATGAACAGGAAGGCAAACCTTGTTTCACACTTCTTCATTTCAGAAAATGGTGCGGAAGAGACAAGCTAACATGGAGAGGTTTGCGGGCAGTATTGCTAGTCTTGTTGGCGGAGAAAAGCAAAAGAACCGATCTGGTCAAAGAATCGGCAAACCTAAGTTTCAACTAGACAGAAAAAAGGAAAGAAAGCTTAAGAAAGAAGCTAAGAAGGAGAAAAGGATAACACACATTCTCCTGAAAGCAGGAGCACAACTTCCTGAAGCTGGGGAGCCTGGCAAAGCAGTCAATAATAATGATAAGGTGAGCAAAGAGAAAAAGAATAAACCCAAAAAGACCTTAGTCGTCAGCAGAGAGAATATTCAGTCGTTACAGTCTAAACAAGACATGATTTACAAATCTGCTGGAAGCAGTAAAATGACTCCAGAAGAAGCCGAGGTTGCCAATAAGAAAGAGGATAGAGTTATTAAAGATATGGGTAAACGCTTGGGTTTTAGAAAGAAAGGAGACGACATAACACCCAAGTCAATAGATGCAGATGGTCTAGGCTATGTCTTGCATTTCAAAGACGACAGCAAGAAAAAGGAGAAGCAAAAAGAGCTAGCGGAATCTGCTGCTGACGACTTATTTAAAGATCTTGATGACTCTGGCGATGAAACCAAGAAACCTGACGAAGGTGAAGATGATGATTCTGATTTTGATGATTTCGGTGAGGAGGATCAGGTTGATGAAGAGTTTTCTATGGATGAGGAAGGTGGGTTTGATGAGGACACTCCCATGTCAGGAGGAGAAGAAGATGCTGAAGAAATACCTCCAGAAGATGAAGAATTCTCTGATGAGGATTGCAAGATGAAGCAGAAACTAACGTCGAGAAAGACGCAGAAGGTGATGCTCTTAATAACGAAGAGGAAACAAATTCATCTATAACGAAGGTTGAAACCCCTGCCCCCACAACATATTTACCACCTCACCTTAGAAACCTTGATCCTAACGCTATCTTGAAAAGGAAAATACGAGGTTACGTCAACAAAGTCTCTACCTCAAACATCAAACAGATTTTAACCGACGTTGAACTCGTGTATCAAGACTACCCCCGAGGAGAAGTGAACAGGGCAATCCTAGAGGCTGTCTCCCGGTCACTCCTCATCAACACCATCATGCCCGCTAGGTTGTGTGCTGAGCACATATTACTCATCGCTTGTATGACGGCTAATATTGGTCCCGAGTTTGTTAGTCCATTGCTTGAGGATCTAGCTGAGAAACTTACCGAAGAGATGACTGAAAGACACGGAAAACTGCTCAACAACATTGTTTCGATGATTTGCTTTCTATATGCTTTGAAAGTCGTGTCCTGCAACTTGATATTTGAAATCATTAGAACTCTGTTGAAATCTTTTACTGAGGCTGATTTAGAAGTTCTGCTTTACATCTTCAAATCTGTCGGGCTCGATATCCGCAAAGATGATCCTCAAGCACTGAAAGACATTGTTCAGATTGTCAATGAAACTGGTGCCAAAATCAAAGAAAAATCATCGCGATTCATTTGGTTTGTCGAAACACTAACCGCAGTGAAGAACAACAACGTCAACAAAATTCCAAACTACGACAAATCTGATATTACTGAGATCCAGAAAGCGTACAAAGCTGCAGTAAAACAAGCTCCAAACAACCTCCAAGTCACATTAAGAGACCTGCTGGACGCTAAAACTAAAGGAAGGTGGTGGGTTATAGGGGCCGCTTGGACCGGGTTGGAAGAGAATAGAAAGGTGAAACAGGTGGAGTTTGATAGTAAGTTGCTGGCACTTGCTAAGAAGAACCACATGAACACAGAGGTTAGACGGAATGTTTTCTGTGTTTTGATGTCCTCAGAGGACTACGAGCATTGCTTTGTGAAGATGATGAAACTCAATGTCAAGGACAAGCAAGAGCGAGAGATCATTTATGTGACTGTTCTATGTGCTTTGAAGTGTAAGACTTTCAATCCTTACTATGTCAATGTTATCAAGAAGTTTTGTGAACATAGTAAGAATTATCAGATAACCATGCAGTTTTCAATTTGGGACAGGTTGAAGGATCTGAAGTCTCTGAATGCTACCAAAACTAGGAACTTTATTTTACTTTTGTCATCCTTGATCTCAAACAAAACTATTTCATTATCAGTTCTTAAAATCGTAAATTTTGCAGAGATTGGCACTGATGATGTTGACTTTTTCAAAGAATTATTCCGTAAGATTTTGAATGTATCAGAGGTTCTGATAACTGAAATATTTGGACGTTTACAACCGTTACCTCTAGACAATCTTAAAAATGGGATCAAAGTGTTTCTGAAACATTTCCTTAAACCTGAGTTAAATGCAGAGGAGAAGAAGAATCTTAGAATTGCTTTGAAGTGCTTTTGATTTCGTGTGACTGGGTCGACGGACAGATAATTTATTAAGTCACTGAGTAGCTTTTATTCAAATGTTATTCTCTAAGAATCCAATAATTTATTTTATTTTTACCCATGATGTGTTTCTGTCTATTATCCTAGCTGAACGAACGATTACCATGATTTTAACTGCGTTTTGTTAAATTGTGATGTTTGATTGGTTACTATATGTTCGTCTGCATTGATTACATCTTTACCAGTTCTCTACTCTTGCTGAACTCTATTGCATATAACCTTATTTTCAATACTGATCAATCAAATATAAATCAGGATGTCCGTTTAGCTGGCACAAGTATGGATGATTTGGAGGATGAAGAGCCCGCGGAGCCCAACTATTTTGACAAGTATAAAGAACTAAAGGTACGTTCTCCTGGTGTCACACAATCACATTATCTTATTGATTTTATCGTTATAATTATTATAACCCAGTCTCGATTTAACAATTTTTTGAGTAGATTTGGTTTCACTCATTGACATTAACGATGCTTTCAGAGGAAGTTACACTTTCTGTTGTACGAGAACCAGACATACCAGGATGAACTACGCCAGGCTCAGAAAAAGATGCTTCAGGTTAGATTTTAGCGAGAAAATTATTTGACGAATTGGCAATTATATCCTGGCGGAAAATTCCAAAATTATTATAAGAGGCCGGGTCTGTAGTCGCTTAAACCCAGATTTTCCACTGTGCATCTTTACTTATCACTGACGGGAAATCGATAGTATACAGTACACACAGATGGTCTTTTCAGAGCTTGCAAACTTAGTAATTGTGACTTAAAATTGCTGCTAAGTGTTTCCCAACAAGAACAGTCGTCAGTAATGTTATAATAATATGTATCCTGACAGGTGACAAGAGATAAGAACTTCCTGCTAGAACGACTGATGAAGTACGAAGGAGTTACAAGCGAGTCAGACTCAGATGACGAGGCTAAACTAAGCGAGACAAGAGTAGACAAGGCTTCTCTCCTGCACCTCCCTCCTTCAAACGACCAAACGTGCTGGCTGTAACACCGGGCCACACTCCGGCTTCCATCACCATGCCTTCACCCAGAGGCATCATGATGCAGGTGAATTTAAATTGTGCTATTATGTTTCATGTTCCAGATGGTAGGTTTCGTTCGCGTTGTATTGATCGCACCTGTTTTTAGTTCTCAAATTTCATAATTTTGAAATTTTAATTTTAATCGGAAACTCGTTTAAAACCCACGAAAAAAAGAAAATCATTCTTTAACTGACCTCATAAATTTTCAGAGCCCAAACAACGAAAGTCCCCGACCAAACCACAGTCCGACAGTACCCAGTCCAACAAATGCGACCTTCCCCAGTCCAGCTCACACAGCGACCCTCACAACTACTACCAGCAGTCCCAAGAATAGCCCTCGGTCAAGAAAAGCAAGTTCGAACGACACAGGAAAACAAGCACTGCCCAGGAAGATCCCTTTCCCATCATCAGAGTCTAATATCGGTCCTGGTTCCAAACAGATCACCAGATTACCGTCGGTTAGTCAGGAAGAGCCCTCGGTTTCATTCTGCTCTCATGTTGAAAACGGAGTTCAGTGTACTACTGAGATTACGAAAAAGTCAAAAACAAAACTGTGTGGTGCACATAGAAGGATGTTGAACAAAAAGAAAAAGCAACAAAATGCCGGTGAACCTGATAACATCGTGTTAAATTCGCCTAACCCTCACACGCCATCATCAACTCTGGCATCTTCTCCTGCTTCCCTGACCTCACAATCTCCTCACCCCACCCCAAATAACTCTAACGATGGGATGATGTCACAAGGCATGCTCCATTCTACTCATATGAACTATAACCGACCACCAAATGCTTCAGTTCCTCCTCAAAACTTCCCTCGACCTCCTCACATGTTCCCTCAAAACCCTCAGATGCAACACCTTCAGATGCAGCAGTACCAGCTTCAGATGAAACGGATGATGTTTCAGAATCCCAAAGAATACTATGCTCAGCAACAGCAGTTTCAGCAGTTTCAGCAACAGCAAGCTCAGCATTACCAACAGCAGCAACAAAGAGCACAGCAACTCCACCAAGGTGCAAATGTGCCAACTTCTTCTGCTGCCGGTCCTAGTGGTGTACCAGCTCAGCCGCCAGCTCAACCTGGTAATCCAACCCAGTCTGGTAACCAAAACATGCTGCCTCCTTCTGCTTCAAAAGAGCAACAGCCTGAACCAAAGAGCAAACCTCCGGCTTCTAACAGTAACGCTCCTTCTGCACCAGAGGTAACTCAACCACAAGCCACTTCGACTCCTAAACATTCTCCAAGTCAGAAGTCAAGTAGCTCGAGCCAGAAGTCTAATTCTAATCAACAACAACAGATGCATCAGATTCAAGTGAATTCACAGAATACATCTGCTAATCATCCGAGTTCTATGCCTGTGCAACCAATGCTAACACAACCTAGCAGCAGCTCAAGCCATTCAACTCCTAGCCAACCGAAGCAAGGATCCAACAATTCACAGCAGCACTCAAATCAGCAACATAAATCAAGCAGTCGTAAACAATCGCCCTCAACTCAAAAGTCTGAGGGAACTCATTCAAACAGACAACCCATTGTCCCGGTTTCCCTGAATCAGCAGTCTAGCGGGCCAAACAATGTGAATCAGAATATGAGTCACCAGCAGCGCCACAATTCAGGTCCTATTTCAGCAGGCCAGCACCGACCTCAAATAACCAGTCCACGTCTTCAACAGTTCCCTCCAGGTGCGCATCCCTTGCAAGTTACACAACAACAACCTTCACCTGTGTCCCACACTCAACAAGTACTTCAAGCTCAGGCCATGAACTCAAGAAATGCCACCTCGCAAAGTCAGATGCAGCCTCCTCAATTACCTGCCAGTCAAGCTCAAAAAGCTCACAACCCAAATACTCAAGGACATCAGATGCCGAGCTCGCAGTCTCATCAGATACCGCTGTCCCAGCATCAGCTTCACCAGCAGCTCACTCCTAAACAGCTGGCACATTTGCAGGCACAGCAACAAAGACAGTTCCAGCTCCAGTTAGCAGCAGCTGCTCAACAGCAGAAGATAGCTCAGCATCAACAGGCTGCCAGACTTGCACAGAACCAACATTACGCCAACATGGGACTCAGTGCTTCTCCCAGATTCCCGTTGAACATTCCACAGCAACAGGCTCAACAGCAAGCACAACAACAGGCACAGCAACAGGCCCAACAAGCGCAAGCACAACAACAACAACAGGCACAACAACAAGCACAACAACAAGCGCAACAACAAGCGCAACAGCAAGCCAAACAGCAAGCGCAAGCACAACAGCAAGCTCAACAAATTCAGCAAGCTCAGCAACAACAAAAATCTGCCATGGCTGCTGCTGTTACGAGCTCAAACCACCCTCCTAGTGTCCCTTCAAAGAAGGAGCCAGAGAAGGCTCCAGAACAGCCGACATCTGGGGGTCCTGCTAAACCACCAGATCTGGGGGAGCTGCCTCCAGAACTACTAGCCGGATTAGACGCTTCATTGGAGGGTATGGAGGATGTGAGCTGATAGAATATTTTAGATCGTTCTACTGTGTCGCTGGATCAAGATGTATTGTTGCCGACGCTTGATAACTTCAATTCGAAAGAATGCGCATCGAGTCGCAAAGAAGACAATAGACACTTGGCTACCGTTTTAGTTTTCAGAGGAATTACGTGTGATGGATATTTAACTTTTGTACGATAAATTTCAATGAAAATTAAGCTAACGTAATATGAATATTTGTTGATTGATAGCCATAATATAAAATGCTTAATCGAAACAGTAACTTCCTCTTTATTAATGAATCCAATATCATTCGACGGCCAATATCTTTTGCACACGCAACTGTGTACATTTTTATTGAATAGTTGAATGTATTACTATGTTGTTATTGGATCAATTTTATAGTAATTATCATAAATACTTGGTATGCTTATGATATGAGAATTTAGATATATTGAGGTAATTTGATAATTTTTAACCTACTTTTGAGTTGTTTGTATTTGTCGGATAAGAGAATATTTACATGATGTTAATTGCAAGGGCCCAAGTCTTACCTGACTATTGATCCTACTTACAAGTTTAAAAGTAGGCATGTTCACGGTCAGAGTGCAGTCTGTGGACCACCTCCTTGACTGCACCAGTCGGTTCAAAAACTAGGATGAAACCTGAAGTTCGAAAATTCTAATAAAATTACAATTCGTACTTTCGAGCACATTTTGATAGACGCTTTAAATAACGAACAACATTCTGTCCTAGATGGGGGTCTATGTAAAATTAGGATGTGTGGTGGGGTTGATGATATCTGTATACGCACTTTGGATCGAACATCAAGTTTCCACCCGGTCAAACTACCTGGCTTTCTGTGATCTACATCAATATGCCAGCTGCTCCAGAGTTTTATCGTCAAAGTAAGTATTCATTTGATAGTGCTTTAGAATTTCAAAACTTAAATTAGATTTGCTTCGATGACCTTGATATTGTGAATTGCCCCTATACTATAGGTAAACTACTAATTGTCGCTTATATTTCGTTTTCATCCCAGGTATGCTAAAGGGTTCGGAATTATAGGTCCATTGCTTGGTGATGAGAGTCCTCTTAATCAACCAAACTGCTTATTTGGAATTGTATTTTTCCTTTTCTACCTTACGCTTGGTAAGTGTTTGCACGCTTGCAAGTAATGTTTATATTTGGAAAGGTTGATGTCATTGATAATGTTTGTAAAGTTTTCTGAATCACTTTTGACCCTTTGATAAATGGTCAGAAAAATTTCTACGCGAAATTGTTACAACACTTATCACCCTCCGTTATACTTTCAGATTCGGTCGCTCAGAAGTTCATTGTTATACAGTTGAAGTTCACTCTAAGTGCCTCCTCCCTTGTCATGTCCCTGTACCTCGCTTACATCTTGGCTTTTGTCTTAATCGACCTATGTCTTGTGTGTCTAGCCACATACGCTGTTAACTTTGGCTTGGCAGCCCCTGCTTTTGAAAACTATTTCTCTGCTTTGGATGAACGACGTAAAATCGCTGAAAAGAACGACTGATTGCAGTCTTGATTTGTTTTATACGCTATTGGAGCCTAGAATATCTCTATCTATAATCTATTCAGTATTAAATTGTTTATACATTTTTTGGATTTCTCTGCTATTTCTCTAGTCAGGTATTTGATCTTCCCAATTTTCGAAATTAAGAGTTGTTTCTGTATTTTTAAAGCTTTCTTGGTTTTTACTAGGTTATGATGTTTACTAATATTCTAGTTTTTATTTCGTTCAGTTTGTTATGCGGCAACCCGTTGGCTGTTGTAACTAAAGGTGTTTTATTTGCCATTTTAAAAGTGGTCCAACTTCAAACATCATAGTTTGGTAGGCGCGGAGCTTCGCAAAGGTAACAAACAATTCTTGTCAGTTTAAAGTCACGTGATCAAGCGCGCGCGCTTTTAGTTTATCAGAAGTCCCATTGGTGGCGCCAGAATCATGCGTCAAGAACGACAGCAAGTCTGTAAACAAAACACGATTTCTTTATTATATAAGAAAATTCCACTGATTAAACTTTCATCATCCTTTAGGTGATGTCAATGATAAGCAGCAGGGAGCCCCCAATATGGTTCATGGAGGGCATGTCGACGCTGACGCCGTACAATGTTGGTTTGGTCCTGCTAGTTAATCATTACTTTGCAGAACCGTACAGAACTAAATTTAAACTCGGGGTTATTTTATTGGAATGTATTAAGTTCAAGAATTTGTCCTTAAACCAGCTCATAGCTCTACTGAATGATCTTGATGACGGTGAACTGGGAGGAGAATTTCTGGATTATCTCGAGCGAGTTTTCAAGAATGCTTCGATAGGTAAGTGAATTCATTTGACTCGACTTGAAAATTCCAAGCCTATTTTCGGTTTTAACAGCGTCAAGTGGAATAGCCCTTTCTGAGATTTGTATAATCACGCTAAAATGTTTACTCTGCTCCAATTCCCTTACGTGTGATAACATTTCAGTGGTTCTGAAAAAGCTGCTAGGTAATCTAGGATCCACCCACGCACTGATGATGAACCCTGAGGAACCTATCAAACCTAACAGCCCTTTCGGCCTCTTTTTAAGACATATGATAATTTCCTTCGAGTTGGCATCTTTTGAGCAGCTCTCCATGTTTCTTCAGGTACGAAATTCTCGTTAGTTACAACTCGAATGATTATTATTTATTCCTTCTCAGACTTTATCAGATTGCTCGATTAGTCGATTAGATTGACAAAAGTTTATTATTTTCAGGACTTAAAGACATATATTGAGAATAAGGACAAAGTCTTTCCTTTAATCTCAACGAAACAGCAAGAAGCAGTGTTTTGTCGTGAAGTTGCCAAGTTTCAAAGCAGCTTGTCTCTTGATCGATCAAATGCAGAGATTCATGAGATGTGCCGTGTAATGCCGTGTAGTGGGTCGAATGAAAAGAGAATCCAACAGGCTGAGATTCTTCAGTACTTGAACTATTTATCAGTAAAGGAATACAATCTTGCTAAGAAACATCTCCATCAATATTTCACCATGATGATGAACTCCAGAGATGAAATCAAAAATATACGCCCCTTTTCTGCTCTCAGTCTCGCAGCAATGCACACCATGTTCCAACATAACGATCTCGCAATGCAGTACCTCAAGGTTGGTAAATTTATCAATTATGTAACAAAATCTGTGGAATACTTTGTTTAAATTAATGCCACGTATTTGATGGCTCGATTTCTAAATTATTCCGCATATCAAATTACATGTAAATGTTTAGAAAATATTGCATTTAGTTCTAGAAAGCCGGTAGTATGCAGGGAATAAAGGGTTTAACTTTCAATTTATTAGATCACCATTCAGGTGGCTTAGAATTCCTTCAATCCTCTGAATTGGCTGTTTCTACAATGTTTTATTTTACTTGACATTCCAACTAACCAGTACCCCACACCAGGAATCAATACATCTTGGTCAGTTGTTGGGTGAAGAGTCGTGTCTGTCCCAATGTATTGCGTGGACTAGTTACCTACAAGGGGCCCCTATAACTCGACCAACTTTATCAAAAGACTCTGACGCCGTCCCCTCTGAGCTGGAGGTATTTTTGTTCGTGCCTTGTTAGGCTTGTCGGTTGTGTTATTCGAGTGTATAATATATCACCGCTATTCGCTATTTGTCCTGAAAGTTTTTTTGCCATCAATTCCAGATATAATCTCAAGACTTGGACAGTAAATTTGACTCATATGATTTGCTCATATGATTTAAGGGGAGATACACCAAAACCGTTTTTGCTCCGAACATCGATTTTATTTTATATTATTTTTAAATAGACAAAAAGAATAAGATTGTACACCTTCAAAAATTTTTAAAAATATTCCCTCATCGAGAAAAAAAATATTTTTCTTTTTCGAAAATTTTTAAAATTTGGAGAAGTCTGTCACTGTAATACCGATAGTTCGGCCATTTTAAACGTTTTTTGGCTGATTTTTTTACTGAACATTACTTACACTCCGTACTAGAAGCCATTGAAAGGATTATATAATTGAACAATAAATAACCAAGTTACAGACCGAACAAGGTGAAAAAAGAAAAATTGGGATTTTTGCCTACCACCAAAGTTGTACATTTCACCACCCGCCCAGGTCATCAGATATCGCTTCAAAAATTCTTGTGAGTGTAGTTGATGATCATGGCAAGCTTTTTGGAACCGGATTTCTCTCAATTTTGAGTTTTAAGCTATACAATGTGGCCTCAAACGACTTAGTAAAATTCATCGTAAAAAAGGGCAAAAAAGGCAGATTTAAGGCTTAAAATGCCTATAACTCAAAAAGTATCAGTTTTTTTTTTGAAATAATTTTTACAGGATCGTAATCAGCTTGGTAAGACGAATCTTTTAGTACCAAATAGGTGCTTTTAGAAGACAAATTGTCTTAAATAATTTTCTAGCTCGAACACAAGGGTCCCCCCTTGTATAAATTTTGTACAAATTATACACATTTTTTTACAAATTTTGTGGCTTTGAATATTATAAATGTCGTACTAAAAGATTCGTCTTACCAAGCTGATTACGATCCTGTAAAAATTATTTCAAAAAAAACTGATACTTTTTGAGTTATAGGCATTTTAAGCCTTAAATCTGCCTTTTTTGCCCTTTTTTACGATGAATTTTACTAAGTCGTTTGAGGCCACATTGTATAGCTTAAAACTCAAAATTGAGAGAAATCCGGTTCCAAAAAGCTTGCCATGATCATCAACTACACTCACAAGAATTTTTGAAGCGATATCTGATGACCTGGGCGGGTGGTGAAATGTACAACTTTGGTGGTAGGTAAAAATCCCAATTTTTCTTTTTTCACCTTGTTCGGTCTGTAACTTGGTTATTTATTGTTCAATTATATAATCCTTTCAATGGCTTCTAGTACGGAGTGTAAGTAATGTTCAGTAAAAAAATCAGCCAAAAAACTTTTAAAATGGCCGAACTATCGGTATTACAGTGACAGACTTCTCCAAATTTTAAAAATTTTCGAAGAAGAAAAACATTTTTTTTCTCGATGAGGGAATATTTTTTTAAATTTTTGAAGGTGTACAATCTTATTCTTTTTGTCTATTTAAAAATAATATAAAATAAAATCGATGTTCGGAGCAAAAACGGTTTTGGTGTATCTCCCCTTAAGTAGCCAGGGTTTGGAGTGGCTTTTCCGATTTAAAACATTTTCATCACGTTACATAATACTCAATAAATGTAATAGATCTATAGTGTTTTAATAAGTTGATGATATAATTTGAGTATGTGCAATATCGACTGATTTAGATAGTCGGACACATCCACACCTTGGAGTCCATGTGCAAGAACGGGGAGAAATCAGAAGAGGTATTAAAGTACATGAGTGTGATAGCACCCATTACTTCCCGGGCTCAGTACCACACTAATGCTACTCAGGTCTTCAGGTAAATATTAGGAATAGTCTGTCATGTTTTGTTTTAAATGTTTTTAATGATTTTTCATAATAAACTTGATGTCATACCCATCCCCGAAAACAATTTTGTTCCATATTATGATATGATTAAAAATGCATTTCCTGGAATTATTGACGATTGCATTTAGGTGGTATGGAAACAGTCTCCTCAGCGAACTACACCCCTTCTTCATCGTCCTCCAGCTCTGCCCTGACTGGCTAAAAGATGGTCACATGATCACCCTCTCAAACGACACAACAGCACTCTGTGCGGCACTGTGCAACCTAGCCCTCGCTCTATCCCAGTCTCCAGCAGCTCCTGTCTCCTGCTCCGAACTTTTGAACTTCGCACTATCTCTATTACCCTGTTTGTCATCACACAGACAACTGCTCTACCTAACTCTGAACAGTATCCACCTCACCCACAAGCGAGCAGCTCGACAGAAGACTGACAGCGAGGAAGCGCTCATCAGATCCATATCAGCCAGCACTTACACTGCACTCACAAGCACTGATGATACGGTAGAGGGGGATGGGGATGTGTATATCACACGTGAGGAGCTCAAGGCACGTGTCATGTACAACTCAGCTAAAGTGGACTTACCCTCATCACCTAGTCAGGCGGTGCAGAAACTCTTGAATCTCATCCTGTACTCCAAGACGTACAATTTGCAGGAGCACCTGGTTAACGCCCATCTGTTATTAACTGAAGCTCAGATATTACTGGAACTGTTTGAGCAGGCCCTTCTTACCATCGAATCAGTTTTTGTTCTTGCGATGTCGTCAAATAGCACCTATACCCAGTCGACCGCACGGTTCTTGTACGTTCAAGCTAAGTTAGCCACTTGTTCAAAGGATCGTAGATATCAAACATTTCAGAACTTAGAGAACCATTTAAAGTTATCGCTGGACGGTTTTCTGGCGTTGACTCACGCACGCCATGTCGGCGAGGTGTTCTATTTTTTAGCCAGGCTATATGACGAATTTGGTCTCAGGGACGATCGAAACAAATGTGCTAAAAAATTCAGAAATTTTCATCAGAATCTGACCGTCCATGATCCTTTGTAGGTTTGTGTAATGATTGTGAAATGTTGAAGTAATTATGACATTTTTTATTTTTACGATAACGGATTATTATGACATATGTATTGTGTTTTAACATTATTTGTACAACAGTTAAATTTCAATTATTTAAATTACCTTTTTGCATATCACACAGTTGTGAGTCTTTACTCGCTTCTCATGGCGTCTACCATCTACGCCTACTTAAATATTCATAAACACCATAATAGCGTAATGGATCCCTTTGTTGGGGATTAAGACCTCGTTAATTAAACACCGAAAAGAGTGTATGTGGTTAACAACCACGTACTACAAGTTGGAACAGTCACCCCGTCTGCACTGCCCCATTGTAAACCTCAGGCTCAACCTTACAATGTAACGGGGTACAATGTAACCTTACATCATGATGTGTATTCTAGAAACTAACTCCTTAGGCTCTTGTATTCTGCACAGATCTAGATGGTTTGCCTTGTTACCAGTATTCTAGCCACGTACTGGATACTGATTGGTGTATTAGCGCGGAATACCGCTCATTTCAGAGTTTTTTTTCTCTCCTTTTTTTCTAACTTATATAGTGTAGTAGTACTATAATATATCATATACTATAATATATTATAGTAGTATATACTATTAACTATAATATAGGTCAGTAAATGTTGTTGATAGTATCACAATTTTACCCGGAAAAAATTTATGTAAAAGACGACTAATAATTGTATGAGAGCGGACTTTTGGCCTATTGTATTGTTTGCTTAATAGCTTCATTAACCTAGGCAGGTACAATTTCACATCACAATTCTATGTGACGTAATTGTGACGTAATTTCTTAGCAAACTTACCCGACCTCATTCTAAAACCTAATCTTTAAGTTTGCCAATTACTAGTGGTGACACTCAAGTATGTACAAGAGCAACGAATCTACAAAGCAAGAACCTGGCGGTTTATTTAAAACTGAATCTTCGGCAACATATTTGGAGAATGTCTTATCAGCGACTGATCAGCTTCTCAAATATTTCCTTTCTGTGGATGGTATTCAAAATCAGGTGACTGGGGAAGGTTCGCAAAAACTGAATCATGAATTATTGATCAGTGCAGATAAATATAAATCGCACCAGACAGTGGGGAATGAAAATTGCACATATGGTTCGGATAGTACCAGTGTAATTCAGGCCAGTCATGTATTGACTATTAAAGAATGTTACAGTTCAGTACCCAATGATACTGATACCAATGGAAGTTTGCCGCCTCAAAACTCTCCCGATCAGCAACTGTGTCAGAGCAGTAAAGTTCCGGAAGATTGTTCCCCTTTTGTTACTCTAGCTTCTGAGGAACAAATTAAGAAGTTCATGAGTTTCCAACCTGAAATAAAATCAGAATCCACCGACAAATCATTCAGCCCTGATTATCAAAATAAACAATTGTTTATCAAAATAAACAATTCTTTCAGTATAGTTCCTGAAGATTGTCCTCCCTCTGTCACTCCAGCATCAGATGAACAAATTCAGAAATTCATGAACCTCCAAACTAACATACGATCAGATAACAACACTGAGGATCAGAATGAACAGTCCAGTCGCAAACGGTTAGCATCACGAGACGGTAATGATGATATTCAGCCGGATCTTCAGCCGGATCAAAAAAGAATACAAAAACAACCTGAACTCAGTATATTCGACACGAACCTAAGCTCTTTTTCCTGTTCATTCTTCCATACTTCAAAAGGAGAACAACGTATGGAATTATACCAATGTAAACAGTGCAGTTTCTCTACAGTAGATCGTACAAATATTGAATACCACAAGAAGCTTCACGAATCCAAAGACCCTTTAGTTTGCAGCTTATGCAATTACGGTACATTCAGTCAGCCCCTATTTCATCAGCACATTTACATTCACCACCGGGAGAAGTATTACAAATGTCCGATGTGCAGCTACTCTTGTGGTTTAATGAGGAGTATTGCCAAGCACACACAAGATCACCATCCTGATGAAAGCGTTTGGAAATGCAAGGACTGTAACTATGAATCTAACTCTCCATACTACTTAAAAAGGCATGTTAAAGTGTATCATAGTGGGAATAAACCTTGGAAATGCCTTGAATGTGCCTTTGAGACAACCCATAAAAGTTTTCTCAAAAAGCATCAACAACTACATGCTTTGAATATTATTTAAGGTAGAATATGATCGCTGCAATTTCATCTCTTATTTCTCATCTGAGTAGCTTATCCAGGATGACTTATGTGATAGCCCCTTTGATAGCGTGCATTGTGTGAAATGTGGAAAAACTGGAGTAAAATTTGCTATGCTTACCAGTTTCTTAGGTAACACATGTGCCATTTCCTGTAAGGGTAACAATTGCTAACGACGAGTGGTCTTCGGGGTATATATCATAACCACAGGTGTAGCCTTTAATTATTGTTAGCCCCAAATAAGACGCTCAATTTCATTTTATCCTACATATTTCATCCTACATAATTTCATTTTATCCTACATTTTATCGTACATATTATCTTTGTCGTCTTTTTATGTAGATCGCTTTCAAGCCTGTTTTTCTGCTGTGTAATGGATGCTGTTTGCTAAGATTGCAAGTCTTTGTCAAACTATTTCATATTTTTATAGCAGCTGGAGAATACACTTCATGATTTTTCTTCATCTATAACAGCCTTTTCCTTGTCGCAATAAACGGGAACTCTACAAATTTTGCCCCAGAAACATTACAAAAAAGCGACTAATAAATAACATGTTCCTATCCCGATATTACACAAGTTGGGAAGGGTCACAAAAAATGTGTTACATGACCAGATTAGCGCTGAGCGAAAGAACAAAATATGGAGAATGAAAGTTGAACTAAATGCACGTTTCGGGCTTATCTCTAAAGGTCGGGTATTGACGGTTAAAAAAATGTACAGTTTAGTACATAATAATACTTTAATACCTATCAAAGTGTGCTGTCTCAAATCTCCTCAAATCAGCAGCTGATTTGGAGCAGTTAATTTCCTGAAGACCGTCCTCCCGATTTAAAAAGACAGGAAAGAGTACATAATATATTATATAATATTAATAATCATGGAAGGAAAAAAACTTGGAATTGCCTTTTCTGTGCCTTTGAGACAACTCATAGAAGTTTTCACAATAATTATTTTCTTATTCCCACGTTTTCCCCTTCACTCAGTGTCAGGCTCGTTCTTGATCTTTAGAGATTATCCTTTAATAAATTCACGACAGTATCCAAAAATCCACTATCGTTATCGGGCTGCTAAGATAGTGCCAAAATCAAATTCTGACCACACATTCCACCTTTTAGGACAATGTCACTCAGTTCGTGCCGGAGACTCCTCTCAGCCATCCCACTCAGAGTTGTGACGTCATCAAACAGACTTGTGACGTCATGTAACTCAATAACCCCACCAAGATGCTTAGCATTATCAACCCCACGATCTTACATGTCAACTACTCCTCTTGAAACGAGTGAAGTCACGATTACATCCCTTAATGAATCTGGTGATATACTGGAGACTGTCTCGACTAATATTGATCAACCTGATGCGGACAGATTCGCTGTCGTTCATGTTAAAGGGGTTCAGTTTAAGGTATAATTGACTATGATTATCATCCCTGATTATTGACTAACAGATATTCGAAGTTTTAAAAAGCCATAATGCTCACTATACCGGCGATTGCTTCGATTAATGATTATTGTCGTGGTCTACTCCAGATTAGATAATATGTTTAACCGCCCTGCTCTTGTTCAGGTATCAGTTAATGACGTCATACAAGTGGACACTCTGGATCTGGAGCCTGGAACTAAGATAACTCTTGACAAAGTCTTGTTGGTTGGATCTTTAAATTATACTCTTATAGGGAGACCACTTTTACCGGCATCTACTGTTACGGTGAGTACCAACATTAAGTTAGTGGTGAGCTTGCCAATGATAAAACTTTTGTAAATTATTATGGTCACTTCTTACTTTTTTTTTTCATTATCATTTCTCATAATAATTTGAGTTTTAACGTCAATCTCATCCCGATTTAGACGCTAATCTAATTATATCCAGGTAACGGCAATGGTGATAGAAAGAGGAAGAGGCCCATACCTTCGAGTTTACAACTCTGGCAAACATCACACTCGTCAGTTCTTTTGGGGTAAGACCTGGCACCATATGCATTTCCACGAGTCTGAGACCACTATGTTGAGGATCAGAAGTATTGAAGTTTCGAACTGTGACCTCCAGGATGCTGGGGATAGTTGATCTGTTGGGCGAGGGTCTTGTTAATTTATTGAGTGGATTCGAGTTTAAAGTTACATTTACGCTTCAAGCATTAAATTATCGGATAGTAATATAAAAGTTAATTGAGGTTGAGTAAAAGTTTCGTGACGTGGATTTTGAAGTTAAAACTGTTATTCAGCCGAGCTCACGGCGAAATAACATCAAGAACTGTTTTTTATTTTCCCTTCATTGATGAGTGATGTTAATATTTTTACAATTTTGAAGTATTATCAAAAAAGTACATAGCTTCACTGGCTTTCTCGTGTTACAACAAAGATTACGTCCTTTCGTGCAAAAATTATAAAAGCATGCCCAAAAAATGTGTTTTATGAACCTGATTTAAACCTCTCACCTCAATGCTTTGTCAGCTGTATGATACGTCAGTTACAGTGTATCGTTTTTTATTTCCAATTTTGGTGGACCCTCTACGGACCCTGGGACTGTCTCAACTGTCGCGGACCATGACGAACATCAGTCAATACAAGCACTGGGAGGAAGTTGCTAACCCCTCTACTCGATACATTTATGATATTTTCAAGAAAAAAGGTATGTCGGTATGATATTGTATCACTTGATCGTTAACTGGCACTACACCTAGCTATCTAGGGTGGGTCTAGGGTTTCTATCACTGATCACGTTATCATAGACCAGCTTATTAAATGGCTGTTAGAACTAGACCTAGCAGGTGTAGATTAGGATTGAACCTTAGGGCAAATAAAACCACTTTCATCACTGTGCTAATTAAGACCTCAGCTTCACGAACTGGTCCGCAGGTTTTGAGTTGAGGGTGGTAGGAGGGGCTGTGAGAGACGTTCTGCAGGGTAAATCTCCTAAAGATATTGATATGGCAACCAGCGCTACCCCTACTGATATTGTTGATATTTGCACCAGCGAGGGTATCAAGCATATCTTAACAGGTATTTAACATATCTAGCATATCTTAACAGGTATTTAACATAACTAGCATATCTTAACAATCATATTTACGTCCTGACCCTCATAATCCATGAATTAATTTATTAACTGCATTTAAAGCGAAACCTGCACATTTGTCATTTACCCAAGTTTGAAAGTTCGATATCCAGGAATACAGCACGGCACAGTAACGCTGATGGTTGATGACACGCCCTACGAAGTGACGACACTCAGAGTTGACACGGACACGGACGGAAGACACGCTGAAGTGGAGTTCACTACTGAATTCCAGCTAGATGCCGCTCGCAGGGATCTTACTAGTGAGTCTTTTAAACCGCATTTCGACTACCAATCACAATTTTGATGGGACCTCCGACCGGTTTTATCATGAATCTCGTCAGCAGATTTAAGAATCAAAATTTTACTTATTATTTCAAACTGTGAAATTACTTACGACTTTTTTCAGTAAATGCTATGAGCGCAGATGTTGATGGAACACTGTATGACTATTTTGACGGAAAGCTTCACTTACAAAATAAGCAGGTTTGTTTCAAAGAAGTCTCTTATATACGTTACGTCTACACCTACAGTTAACATAACTAGCGCGGCAAATAACTTCGAATACACCCAGAATGTCTTCAAATATGCTAATAATTTAGAATATGTTAATTATTCACAAAAATTGTCTTTAATAGGTATTGTTCGTTGGTGATCCTGTTGAACGCATTGCAGAGGACTATCTCCGTATACTAAGGTTACTATCTTCTTTCATGTTTTCTTTGTTTATCATGGCATCTACTCAACTAATGCAAATGTCTTTAAAGGATATAATAATATAATTTAGAAATAATTAATTAGATAAACATAACATCTTGTCTCTACAGATACTTCAGATTTTACGGACGTATTGCTAAGGAAGGCGATCAGTGGGATGCTCCAACAATTTCTGCTATCGACCACAATAAAGCTGGGCTCAAACAAATATCTCGGGAGCGGATCTGGCTAGAAATGCAAAAAATGATTGTTGGGAACCATGTCAAAGAAATTCTGATTAAAATGAAATCGCTAGAACTGTTTCCTTTGATAAACCTCTCAGATAAATTCAATATAAACGATTTAAGCTCTCAGCATTCAATAGCCAGTATCAGCGACATTAGATCAGTTACCCTACTCAGCTATGCGTTCAAATCAGTTGAAGACTTCTCCAAACTTCGGAAGGCCTGGAAGATGTCCTCAGATGAGGAGTATATCGGACAATTCGTTATCAAACACAGGAAATTAACGGAAGTGAAATATTTCAAGGATTTGCTGGTGGACACTCCGAAACATTGCCGGCACAAGTTTCACATGGCCTTTAAGGAACTTTGTTTAAGTCGAGGCTCCTCAGATGACAACTTGTTGAAGACGTTATCCGAATGGAATGTTCCAGAATACCCATTGCGTGGAGACTTAGTTATCAAACATCTGTCTTTACCCAAGGGTCCGTTAGTTCATAAGTATGTCAGTTTAGGAAAAAACAAGTGGAAAGAAAGTCATTACAGCTTGTCGGCAGATGAAATTTTAACTTATCTTGCCCTGGAATTTAATAAATCAAAAAGATGATGATTCATCATCGTTTCTATTTGATGACTTGTTTTAGGTTTGTAAATTTATTTCATTCAGTTTTCAATATCTAAGTTCACATTTTCTTCATTCGTTTACGATTTTGATGTTTTTATTTTGCGTGAACAATAGTTATCTTGACTTGAAACATTGTGAGTAAATTGCGTTAACATTATCAAATTTCTGAAATCTCTACTTGAATTTATACAGAATTGAGAATAGATGTATTCTTATCATAAACTATTTGCATCACAAAAATCCTCATTTTAGGATGGTGATAAGCAAAGATCCCGTGACTCCAGATACCCTGAAACAACAGACATTAGACTCACTCGTCAGGAAGTCTAAACATGGCAGAAGCCTCACTAAAAAGTTAGACAACGCAGAGAGGCCAATAGTAAAAGAGGAGGAGCCCACACAAATTAACAAGAACACAAAAACTGAGCCAGTTTCCCATGAATCAGATCAGAAACCGCCCCGTGGTAAGTTTAGGGTTCGAACACTTTTGTTATTTTGTGCTCCTCAGATAATTTCAAAATCTTTTTACGGGTATCGGCCTTACAAAATGACACGAAAAAGGAGATGGCTCTGAAATGCACAAAAATGAGTTTTTTTCATGTTTTATTATCCAGATAGGTAGTTCAACAGGTATATTTTTCTTCCCGGGGGTTGATTTGATTGAAAAACCGTAAATTTTGCGATAAAAATTGTCATCTTTGAAATCTTCCAAAAAAACATGCCTTACAAAATGACAATTTCGTCACGGCTGTCATTTTTTAACAGCAGCCTATAGAAATTTGATTTCACCGAGGACAGTTAGATAAATATAATAGATTGAAGATTAGAATAGCTTTTACAGGAAAAAGGATGATTAAAAAAAGTTGGGCAATTTCGCGTGAGATAGTGCCTTACAAAATGACAACCCAAAACGGCATCACTTTAAATCCGATTTGGGAAAAAGTTTCATTATTCTTTCACGTGTTTTACTCTTAGATATATATGTTGTTTATATTATACCAGTTCTGTTTTTACCAGAATATATTAAAAAAGGAACATTTTTTATACTTTGAAAAAACTTTAAAAATGTCATTTTGTGAGGCGTAAAAATCATTTTTTGTTTTCATACTTGAACACAGTATTTGGTTATATTTGATATTTTCTATGACTGGATAGATCACTTTTCAGTGTTTAGATAACGTTTGACATGTTTTAGGAGTTGTTATTACTCTCTGCTTTCACAAAATAGAAGCTTTATTTCGTTGAGTTTTGAAATCAGAGTTTGAAATGAAAGAGTTTGAAATCAAAGTTTTGATATCAGAACTGCACTTTTTTAATGCTACTTGATTGTTAACTGTCAGATTATGATTATTTTTAACTCCTTCTTGTATTATATTGACTGTTTCTGATCCATTTTAGATGATGAAAGTAATTCAATCTGAAACATTGTCATTTTGTAAGGCTTTTCGGTGTCATTTTGTGAGGCATTTTGATCAAAATTGATGATCAAACAAACACATTTAGGCTCATCATAAGCTTACTGGGTTTAAGAATACCAATAATTAGGCAAGGGGCATCCAATATAAATATGCCATCTTTGTATCATAAAATAAAACTGTCATTTTGTGAGGCATAACACTGTCATTTTGTGAGGCTAGGTCATTTTTTTGTCATTTCTTCTACCAAAGTCACTAAATCAGTTTTTTTATTTGACCAGAGTAGTCTTTGATTGACATAAGTCATGGTAGTACCTGGTTTTCTGGGGTTAAATTCTAAACTTTGGTCTCCATTCTGGGTAACAGTTAGGCGGGGCAATGACTGAACAGCAAAAACGTCCATATTTATGTAAGAAATATAGATTCTATGTCATTATCATTCCTTGGGAAGTGTTAATTAATGCTTTTTCTTTCATACAGTGAAAGGAATAGGGTTCAATGTATAGGGAACCTAAGCTACAGCATGGTCTATGTGGGCTGTCATTTTGTGAGGCCTGTCATTTTGTAAGGCCGATACCCGTACGTGCCTTTTACAGCTTTACAGTTATATCTCATTTTACCAAACTTCTTCCCACAGTTCAACCTAAAGTAGAAGTAAAGAGAGAGTCTAAAAGACCGGTTACAGATAAGATCAAACGAGCTCCCGTCAAATCAGCGCCCACCTCCAGATCAGCTCGAACCAAAAAGGAGAAGGAAGTGAAAGTCTCTCCGAAGTCAGAAGAAAGGTTTGAATTTGGAACTTGAGCGGGATATATCTTTTTAATCAAATTATTGACTATTTAATTGTTCGATGTTTATATTTAGTTTATGTTTCCGGCTCCAATGAGGGCCCCCTCCGGGTTGTGTGTCACCGCGACCAATAATGTTTAATACCGGCCTAGTTCTTACCTCACTACTCGTCCCTAATTCCTCTTTTGGCTACTTTGTTTATTCTGTCGAGTTGTGTGTGAATGTACCAATACCTTTGATGAAGTTGGGAATGCATGCTAGAAAGATCCTGATTTTTAGTGACTTGTTTGGTATTAGTCTTTGTTTGTTTTTCTTACATAAGCTATCTTCATAAGTGGGCTGATATCGATAGCAAATTAGCGCTGATTGGCCTCAATGGTGATCAGATGTTTTGGTAATTGGACCGACCATTTAGCCTGATTTCATACAATAGATTGCTTGACCTATTGACACAGAAAGGGTAAATAATCTGGGGCTAATCAGGACATATCACTCTCTCGGATAAAATTCCGATCTGGGTCCTTTCCGAACACATCACTTTCTGGAATGAATTTCTGTAATTATTCGTTTTTTTTAATTTTTTTTCCCGTCGAATTCACTGTTTTCTGTGTGGTGTAATTTTTCATTTCCTTTAAATTAAGTGATGAGGTTTCGAGTTTTGGTTAAGTTTAGATATGATGTTAAGTGTAACTCTATTGTGTCATATGCTCACAAACTCTTCAGATGATGACTAGTGAAACAGCCATTTCCTTGACTGAGATTTACAGAAACCAGCGGTCTGCAATATCAAACCATCTGCCCTATCTTGTACGTTCTAGTCGTGCCAGTGGAACCTCCATGCCATCTCTTGCTGGACCATATCAAGACCAAAGAGTTCTCTCAGAGTTGAGAAATCCCCCCGAGTTAACACCTCCTGAGTTGAGGCATCCTGGATTGAGATACGTTTTAATGAGAAGACAAATTGGACAAAACCACAGTGGCTATCACTTATCGAACCATGCCGAAAACAACTTCAGCAATAAAACTACTAGACCAGTCAAACAACCCAAGCTCAATGTCAACTATTCTAAAACTAGAAAATGTCTGCATGTTCCTCAGCTCAGCCTTCGAGTCGGCCAATTTTCAGCAAATAACAGCCCTCAAAACGTAAATTTAAGTCATCTCAAGAACAACCTTGGTGGCACGAACAGATTGTGTCACCTAGACATCCCTCTATTAAACACCCAGCAAATCCAAACAGGTAAACCCCTCAGAACTCCATGTGCAGCCATTTCAACCCAGACAATGTGCTCCACTGAATCACAATCCACGCAGACTTCTGCCCCCTGTTTTATGTTTCCACAAACCAGCCCTTTACCAAAAAGGAATACTCAGAGCTCACAAACTGAAGGAATATTAGTACCTGTTTGCCCTGTACGATACTACAATACTGGTTTTCCTAGTCAGAAACACCTTGCCAATACCCATTCGAACAAGCTCAATGTTCAGCACACTAGAGTTCACCAAATAGGTGCTCAACCGGACGGACACCGTGTAGAACCTCTATATCCATCAACAACACAGATAGACTGTCCTGTTGATTGGACCAGACCTCCTACGCGCCCTCAGCTGTGTCAGCCTCATACAGTCCCTGAATATCAGCCTCCATCTGTCACCCCAGTATCAGAAGAGAAGCTGCAGGAACTGATGCGATTAAAAATAATACCAGAACTTATTTTGTCAGATATCAAGGAAGAGCCTAGTGAACAATCTACTGAAAGCTTTACCGGAAACTCTATATTAGATACTGACCAATCTATTGTAGACCTTGACCATAACTACGCGATGATACAGAAAAAGGCTTGTAACGGCTACTCTCTTAGTAACAAGAATGCTGAACTCTCAGAATTTAGTCTCAAAATCCTTCCAAGTGTCAAAGAAGAAGATCAGCAAGCCTTAAATAAAACAAAAGTTGACACTTGTCCAGATTTGATGTCTAATGCAGGTCCGAACTCCTTAACATCTAGAAGCGATATACAATCAAGCAATAGCACCTCACCCAGTGAGTCACTGTCCCACATTTGTGATCCCCAGTCACCCTACAAAGTGACTCCTTCTTCCCCAGTTTTGGATTCCTTGTTGCCTGCGACCGACATTCCTCCGGTCAAAGGGCCAAAACTTGGAGAGATCGATTGGGATTCAGACGACAGTATGACTTACCCTGTAGTAATGTCTCGACATCTTATAAACCAGACAGCAACTCAACAGGGGTACATGAGTTTCTTTGGAGACATTCTCAAGTATCATTTACTGGACAAAACTCCCTCCTCAACTCGAACAGGCACCGCTCGGATGTCGTGCTGTGAACCAACCAAGCCACTTCCAAAGCGACAGAGACAGGAAATTAGAGTTGTTGATAATTCTGAAGATTTGGATAGGTGTGTTTTTATAACGATTCGCTGGCACCATAACTATAAGTTACGTCTGTCTCAGCGTGCATAAACATTGTTGTAGAAGTTGCAATCCTCAATTTAAAAAATGTTAACATGTTGTTTGGACAAAATTTGCCGTGAAATTCTGAAATTCTTAACAATGTATTATTTTCAGATGTCAAAAGCTTACAGATTACTTCCCGGTCCGTAGAAGTAAAAGACAGCCGCTCTCCAAGATAAAGGACCTAGAGTACGAACAGTTAAAAGATAAGATCCTCAGCAAATCCACTGACGGGCTAGAGGTTTAAATATGCCTTTATCAATGCTTTTTTTACTGATATGTTAACAAAATTTATAATCTGGCTCATTTGTATTTACGCCAGTTATTTTCCCCCTGTTTTGGCATGTTATCGACAAGTTTCTGACAAGTTTCTAACGGGTACCCCTCCAGATCCGGGTGATAGAAGACAAGGGAAGAGGAGTGTTCTCAACACGGCACTTTGCCAGAAAGGAGTTCATAGTGGAGTACTCCGGTACTCTGATATCGTACGATGAAGCTAAACGCAGGGAGGCGGAGTATATCCAGGAACCAGAGAAGTACGGGTGTTACATGTACTACTTCGTCTTCAAGAACAAGAAGTACTGGTGAGTTCTGGGCAATGGTCCGGTTGGAAAATGGGACCGAGCAGGATTTTTTAATTGCGGTCCAGTATTATTATGACCTGTCAAAATTGTACATGAACCTTGATTCTTTTGCTATTGATTTGAATCTCGGTATTGGATCTAGTTTTAAAATGCTTTGTTTTTAGTGTGGACGGTACAGCTGAGGACGGCAGCTACGGCCGACTCTTAAACCACTCCAAGAACGGGAACGTCGAGAGCAAACTCATCAACATCAACAACAGACCAGTTCTGATACTTGTAGCCAAGGTGGATATTGAACCAGAAACTGAACTGAGTTATGATTACGGGGAAAGGAGCAAGGAAATAATTGACTCCCACCCCTGGTTGAATCAGTAGTTAGTTCTTGTGTGACAGGTTTTTAAATTGTTCCTGTGAACTGTTCCGTAGTAAAGTTTAAACTTAAGCTATTATCAAATATCAGTAAGCAGATGTTGGCTTTAGTCTGTAAGACACTTTGTTGTAATTTTTAAATTGTGTCTGAACCTTTTAGTCGTGTTTATCAAGTTTGTCGAGTCGAGTTATAGCAAAATTTGGGGCTATCGAAGAATGAAGAAATTGTATGGTAAGTGTGCAGTTATGCAGTATGCTAGGAAAATTGTTTAAATTTTGTCTGACTAGTTATAGTATTCAATAACAAGTTAGACGATTGTTTTAAAACCTTTAGTGTGAATTTACACATATTTGATTGTTTAACAAACTGTAATTGAATAAATTACTCTCGTTTTAAAGTTGCTAGTTCAACAGTTTGAATTTTTGGTCAAAATGTACACAAGTTGACTTTAGGCAATATAATTTATAAAAACACTTGAATGGTGACGAACATGTTACCAAGAGTTGATTAATCTCCAAAGCTAAGAAACTGATTTACAGTAGATTCTGCTCTTTCTTGTGATACCCATAGCCTGTCGCATTAACAGTTTGATTAAGGTTTATCAAAAACATTTGTGACTTTCTTACCAGAGTCTTCTATTGAAAACTTTGGTTCGGAGCTATGGTACAGTCAAATCCGTCCTAATTTAAGCCTTTGTCGGTCAAAATTCGCAACAAAGCGATTTTAACGGGATATGGTCGGGACAGGTCCCAGGAATCATTCCAGAGAGTCCCCAACATTTTTGACTTAAGGAAAATCCACAATTAACACTTTTTTACCACCTTTTTACCACTTTGGTTTTCCGCAAATAAGTCACGTTCTGAATATCCTAGAAGACTCTAGTTTAAAGCAGTGTGTTTAGAAAACAAAGAAGAACAACTTTTTCAAAAATAAATTATTTAATTAATTAATTAAATAATTATAAAATTTAATACTATAGCTCACTGAAATTGAATCAATCCTGGTTACATGTTCGTCACACTATAAAGATTTATGTACCATATTCGTATGGATTATGGAATTTATGCTTTTTTTTAGACTAAGACGGACCAAGTTTTACAAAATTTCCAGGGTATAATTATAAACTATTTGTTAATTTCCGCTGTTTTATGTAAACTTTATTAATTGATTATGTAATAAATAACACATCAGTTAACAGGATATTAAACGTAACTCGTATATCATTCGATCTAGATAACATTTTCATTCTTTATTATCCTAAGTAGTGCGACACTTGTTTTCGAACAGGGTTAAGGTTGGGTTAGAATTAGGATTAACCTTAACCCTAACACACGTGTTTGCGAACACGTGTCGGGCTACTTGGATACTGCCCTAAGTTGTTCCACTGGGTCCTCTTCTAAATCCAACCTCTTTGTCATTTGCTGAACAGTTGGTATTTACAATTGTCCAGACCAACGCCACAAGGTTATTGATGAGATGTTTTGGAAAGTAAACAAAAGATCAGTTTAGTCTTAAATCAAATTAACTTGCGGTTATAGATATTTGTAAATTACAGCAACTTGTTCAAACAAAAACACGGTAAGCTTGTAGAAAATAACTCAGCATACCAGAAATGCTTCACTCTGGTGCAGCACATCTTGTAATAGCCAAACAATCCGTACAAATGGTATGTAAGAATGATATGTACAGACTGTAGAGATGATTTTGAATTTATCAGCCAAAGTGTTCTAAAAAATTTACAATAGATTCATGAATTAGTCGTTTTCTGAACATAATATTATGGAGGTTGTCAACATTTGCCGACTCTGACACCATTGTGAACAAAACCCAGGAATGTGGAAACCACATCCTGTGCTGTCGATCTTCCTGATCTCAAGCCTTATTTGAGCGAGTCTTATCCTGCTTTCATCAAAGGTCGGTTTGGTTAGCTGTAAGTAACGCTTTGCACATATAAAATGTGACACCAAAAATCAAGAGGGCATAGCAGATGGTCAGGACTTAATACTTCGATTGTTTGCTGAGTCATGGAGTTTTTCGGTTCTTAATTGATCTCATCCACCTCACCCTTCTAATTCCTCCAGTTTCTTATGCAACATATCATTTTCTCCTTTCAGTTTCTCATTCTCTTCTTCCAGTATAGTAATACTTTTTTTCAGTTTCTTAATTTCTTCCTCCTTCGCCGTCGTTATTGATAAGATAATCCCTGAAAACAATAATGAGTTCCTTCAAAAATTATATAATTTTATTGTAGTTATATGTAATACATTTAACAATAAAAGTAAATCATTTTGTCCGGCTAGTTTATCCCTCGAATGTAGCACTGAATTACTAAGAAACGATCAGCAGAAGTAAGACTCGCTTACCGTTAATGATTCTAGCTACTCTCCACAGCCGGGCTATAATAACAAGCTCGGCAGCTGAGGTGTGGACACTTTGAGGTAGAACGTCCAGGATAAACGACACTATCACCACAACTCCATCGAATACTTCGAAGTATTTCTTGAAAAACTCAAGTCTGAATACTGCTAGCTTCAGGAATAACTGAGGATGCAAAAGTTTTAATTAAGCAAACGCATCAGTGACATTTTTAACAAACTTCAACAATCTGCATAAAATATCTTTCACATGCATTTTCATTTCATATTAGCCGGAGATGACCAATGCTAACATTTCTTTAAACGGCCTCTAAGGTTCGAGTGTTTGGAGGACGTCTTACTTCCCCGAAATAACTCAAATGTATTACCTCAGCAACAAATAATGCTAAAATAGCGATGCTAGTCGTATGTAACCCGTGTTCTATCGCGTGTTTCTTATCATGAGGAACCTCTGAAATGTCTTTAGGGTATAAACTGCAGACATTTTCCAAGCTTTAAACTGTAGAATACAATTCTTTAATATCGAATATTCTTAGTTCTAATTAAGATACATGTCTACTCACTGATGATATCATGGTCGATAAGAAGCTGAAGAGTGACAATAAGGACGTCCAGTACAACTAGAGTTATCACAACCATGTGGAATCTGTGCATTTCCAACACGTGTTCTATGTTTTCTCTCCAACTGCCCCAGTCGTTCCATCTGAAAAAAAACACATTTAGCTGTAGTCTGGGTATACTATCTCCTGTCTCCTACCAATTATGTGATTTATCATATTAAATTTGTATGATAGGATACATTGCTATATTTGTAATGTACAATATCGTCCATATATAACATTAACTATAAGACTTTTATACTTCTGGCTAATCAATATCTCAAGAATCCGAAAAGCAGCTGCATAATTGGGGAAACCTTATTCCGCCGTTATTATTCGGAGATCTTGATTCAGAAACTTCGACCTCGACAGAGTCTTTCCTCTCCTCTGCAGTCGAGTTGGCCATCGCATTCAGTTAATTCTTAATCCTGAATTTAGAGACTATTCGCAATTCGATCGAGCACACATTTTTAAAATAACGACGGAATTTATTGGCATTTATCTTCAAAACGCTAATACTAAATTACTAATAGACGAAAGAAACGTGTTTCACCGCTGAAAACATGCGCCCGATACTCAACTGCAAGCAAAATATAACGTGCACAATCGCTAATGAAGCTATACAATCTGTTTCAGTTGCCAACAAAAGAATTTAGTTGCTATTTCACAAAACTCGTTTAAATCGAACAAAGGGTTGGAGATATCTACAGATTTTTCATGCATTATACCCTATTAAGATGGGATCAACGAAGATAGGCGAAAATAGTTAGAAGCTTTACATCCGAATTTATTCATAGGTCATACTTACTGGGCCGCGCTCAGCCTGTCATTTCGCCGAATCTCTATTCGGCGGTTTATGAACATGATAGCCTGAGGTCCCCAGGTAACCTTCACTTTGATTCGGACCGTAAGAGAAAAATAGATTGGATGGTGAACAACAACTACGCAACAAAATTTGTTCTGCATTATCTTAAAATTCAATATGACGAGTATGGAGTAATATGACGCTTGTGATGATAAAAGATAAAGTAATACAATCTGACACTCGAGGCTGAATTCGGATCAGAATTTCTGTCGTTATCAATATACAAATTTGATACCAAATTTTGTCCAGTTTCTTGTGTCACGGTCAATGTGAAACATTTGCAGTAATACCGTATACTTTTCATTCTGCTTTTTTCTTTGGTCCGAACATTGAACCGCAGTAGTAAGTTTAATTATATATAATAGTAGTATAGTAGTATATTACATATTAGTAGTACAGTCAAACCTCTAACTATATTTTGCTACAGTTGCATTATGCATACCTCTCGTGCACGCGAAGCGTGCACTCCGGCCGGCCATGCGAAAAGGGGTTGCAGCGTGTGAGCGTGTGTCAAAATATATTATAATTATATACCGGGCCTCTCGGGAGAAACGAAAAGTGCACGGTATAGAGAGGTTCGTGATCCTGATCCCCAGTATTATATCTGTAGCCTCTCGAATAACCTGTCAAGCGTCTCATATACCCATTAGGTCCTTATATCATATATTGTATTGTGTCGTTTTATGAAGATGAATACACTATAGCTCGATATGTGCACAAATCACCAACCAAATGCGTTATACTTATTATTATATGAGCTGTGGTAACTATAATGTATAAGTCACATTTGACTGTAACACAGTTAATAGTTATTATAGAATCAAGAATAGGGAGTGCCATGCAATGTGAGCGTATTCTTTCGATCTTAATTGACGATGTCAATCCTTCGTAGCGGTCGCGGAGGCCCAGTAGTTTTGACACTCGTTTTTTTTGTTGGTGCAACACTTACACTGATACTCGTTGCAACCCCTTTTCACGCGCGGCGGCCTCGGCCGGCCGGAGTGCACGAGAGCAGAGAGAGGTAATGGGTATATTGACCATTGTTAATGGTCTGGCCCGGCGCGCGCTACTTCGTAGCACTTGCCATCAGGCCATAATATTTCGAGAAGAAAGCGGCGCACGCTACTTTGTTGAAAGAAATTTAGACGAGTAACATCCGTCAAATGGGTATACAATTGTCATACATTGTATGACCCGCCGCGCACGAGTGCGCGGCTCCCCCTGTATCGTCGAAACTCTACAGTGAAACTCTACAATGAAACTCTACAGTGAAGCGACCGTGGGGGTCACCACGTGATACAAGTATACAACGTGTAGCGACAGTAGTTGTAGTGCATCGCTACAATCTTGAGGAGTTATTAAGTAGTGCATCGTGCTACAATTATAATTACATCAATCTTGTAGGTTATAACTTGACACACGCTGCATCCCCTTTTGATCGCGCGCGAAGCGTGCACGAGAGGTTCACATAGCCATGTGTATACGCGTACTGCGTGACGCGCTTGTTTCACAAGCCTTCGGCGGTCGCGCGCTACTGCAAGCGAGAGGGCTCTGGTTAGAGCAACACGAGAGGTATACAACGTGTAGCAAGTTATATAACCTACCAAAACTCGCGTTGTCCATTGTTAATGTACTAGCGCAGTAGCGCTAGCCCGGCGCGCGCTACTTCGTAGAACTTGCCACATTTCTTATAGGTTTAATATAATAACCAACCTAATCCTTAATTGTATCACGTGGTGACCCCCACGGTCGCTTCACTATAGTAGAGTTTCGACGATACAGGGGGAGCCGCGCACTAGTGCGCGGCGGGTCATACAACGTATGACAAATCCTTAACAAAAGCATATGCTGAAATTGATTGACGATGTCAATCCGTCGAGATCGTTGCTCTGCGAAGCAGAGCAACGATCGTCGACGATGCGAAGCAAGAATGCTAGTTTGCGCGGCGCGTCGAAGCGGCGAAGTCCTCCAAATGCTGAAACCCTAACCCCAACGATAAATTCGACCAACATCCATATACGGTTCACCTAGCCATGAGTCTACGCGTACTGCGTGACACGCTATACTGCAAGCGAGAGGGCTCTGCAAGTGAAAGGGCTCTGGATAGAGCAACTTATACGGTCTTACTAGGCCGCGCTCAGCCTGTCATCCCGCCTAATCTCTATTATGTTTATAAACATAATAGCCTGAGGTCCCCAGGTAAATACGGTCATATCATTATCACGTGATCAAAACAGTTTTTCGCCAATATCTCGCCAGGGCACATGGGAGCATTTTAACCCTATGCCATGGGGGAGGTGGTGATTTTAACGGGTGATACTCGTAAAATATTTGTTTTAAATATTAGCAATTAGGACCGTCGACGAGTCCAACTCGGCGCGCGTCCTGCATGGTAGGTTATAAACCTTGCTCTAACCAGAGCCCTCCCGCTTGCAGTAGCGCGCGACCGTGAAAACAAGCGCGTCACGCAGTACGCGTATACACATGTGACATGGCTATGTGAATTATAAACCTACAAGTGGTGATTCTGAATCAGTGTCCGAAAATACATCGATCCAAGTTGGTTTCAGTTAGCTACTACATGATATCATTATATATATAGGATAAATCCGAAGGTAATCTTATCTGATTATCTGATTAAAATCGCAGAATGCAGAAATCGTCCTTCTGAACAGCTAGCTGGCCGGCCGCGCCTGCGTCGCGCGCGTACGTTACTTATATACGTACGTGCGCGCGACTGGCATTATCTAAAAGTACAATGTCAGCTAGTAGTGTAGATACGCGCTGCCCACGGTACCTATCTGTTGGAATATGGATTATTAGGGAGCATCGCTGACCTAAGTAAATTAGATTTTTCACCAGAATTCAGCCACATCCACCATAATTAGATTAGTTATTGGAATTACTTGTTAACTAAGGTACATGAAAACTGAATGTACCTTATACCTTTATTTCACAATGTTCTACAGATGTAATGTGTCGAGTGATGAAAAGACAGTATTCCGAGGATGTATTTTCTTGTTTAAATCACGAACTTAACTCGACTAAATGAACTCGAATTATAAAATTTTAATACCAGAAAGATTGACTGGTGGATTGTTGCAGTGCATTGACAGAGCTTATTGGGACAATTGTAATACTCTAGAATTTCAATAAGCTCGCACATGATACCATGGAATTTAGGAGGAATTTAAGAGTCATTAATTCGGGGACCTCTGCAGTGGAATTTGAAGAGCACATTACGTAAGCAGAGGAATCCGTTGATGTGTACATAATTGCGTTATTTGATACGTAACGGACTATAAGAATAATAAAGTAGCGTGCAAGATGCCACACACGACACATTTGGTGGCAAAAAGAGTACATGTTCAGACATGTTTACATGTTATCACTTCAGGGACACTGTACGCTCAATCCTCATTTTAAATTTATAAGCAGCTAATAGCTATTGACTACTTTCAATTTTAGTAAAAAGGAAGCATGCGCAAGTTTTAAAGTCGATACATTTAAAAACCGCCATCTCAAAATACTGAAGTATGTGGAATTTAACGTTAATGCAGATTATTCACATTACATTATTTTGCATAGCGAATTTCGGATGTTGTGCACGCGAAAGTGACATCCTACTTGACTAACCCAGAAACCGGTGCTTAAGTAGTATTACAACGGTGCAGCAACACCGGTGCAGCAACACCGACCACAGTCACCTTGTTCCCGGGCAATGTCTAAGTATTATCAGAAAGAAAGCAGCAACAGAAAGTATGATGTGTGGAGGAAGCGTCCATTATCAACAGTTAACAAATTTTATAATTTGTTTATTAAAACTCCTATAATTGTGAATTAAACAAGCCTGCAGTCCAAAATAAAATGTAATTTAAGATCGAAACAATAAAGACTAGACGTTTATCACGGATAAATTGCGGATATATCACAGAAATACTCTTTCACTTTCTGTTAACAAATTTCTACAAATTTAAGTACAGTTGGATATATGTATCATGAACGAGATAAACAAATGCCTCAATTTTCTGAGATTATTTTCACAAACGGTAATCTGTACAATGTACTTATTTTTTCTCGTATAATTAACTCATACATTGAGAGGTGGAAGTGGTTATAGTCAAGGATCTGACGACATTCCCGTCTATATAACTTCCGCCCCGGGGTTTGACACTTGGAATACCTCAAGGGACCCATTAGAAACAAATTTGGCTTGGGTAGAAATTTTGGCTATGGTGCAGTTTTGTGCAATTGACCACGCCCTTTTTTGGCGCTTTTGCAACTTTAGAATCAAAATAACTCCGCTTCTAATTGGAATTAGAAGCTCAGCTTGGCCTTAAAGTTGTTCAGAATCATCACATTTAGGGGGGTAGAGCATAATTTTAAAGTCAACAGACATCGGGTTGTTGAGTTATGTGACCACACCCTTATTTACCCTCGCGAGTCGTGATTTTCACACTAAATACGAGATATCTCGGCTTCTGATTGAGCTACGTGCTCATCCTGGGCATTAAAATGTTCAGAATCATCATATTGAGTAGGGTAGAGCACAATTTCAAAGTCCTCAGATGTCAGGTTGTTGAGTTATTAGGCCCCAACCTGTTTTTACGCTATCGCGGGTAGCGATTGCAGCGCTTAAAATCAAAATAACTCAGCTTCCAATTGAAGTTAGGAGCAAAACTCGGGCAGCAAAATGTTCACAATCATCACATTGAGTGGGGTAGAACGTAGCTTCAAAGTCCTCAGACGTCAGGTTGTTGAGTTATTAGGCCCCGCCCAAATGTTTACGCTCTCGCGAGTCCCGATTCAACGCTTAAAATCAAAATAACTCTGCTTCTGATTAGAGTTAGGAACTAAACTTGGGCATAAAATGTTCAGAATCATCACATTGAGTGGGGTAGAACGTAGTTTCAAAGTCCTCAGACGTCAGGTTGTTGAGTTATTAGGCCCACACCATAGTATATACGCTCACGCGAGTCGCGAGTGGACACTTAAAATCAAAATAACTCGGCTTCTGATTAGAGTTAGGAACAAAACTTGGGCATGGAAATGTTCAGAATTATCACATTGAGTGGGGTAGAACGTGGTTTCAAAGTTCTCAGGCGTCAGGTTGTTGAGTTATTAGGCGGAACCCTATTTTTACGCTTTCGCGAGTCGACACTAAAAATCATAATAACTCGGCTTCTGATTAGAGTTAGGAACAAAACTTAGGCATGGAAATGTTCAGAATTATCCCATTGAGTGGGGTAGAACGTGGTTTCAAATTCTTCAGACGTCAGGTTGTTGACTTATTAGGCGGAACCCTATTTTTACACTCTCGCGAGTCGCGAGTCGACACTTAAAATCAAAATAACTCGGCTCCTGATTAGTGTTAGGAACAAAACTTGGGCATGGAAATGTTCAGAATTATCATATTAAGTGGGGTAGAACGTGGTTTCAAAGTCTTCAGACGTCAGGTTGTTGAGTTATTAGGCAGAACCCTATTTTTACACTCTCGCAAGTAGTGATTCTATGCTTAAAATCAAAATAACTCGGCTCCTGATTAGAGTTGGGAATTAACCTTGGGCATAGAAATGTCCAGAATTATCATATTAAATGGGGTAGAGCGCGGTTTTAAAGTCTTCAGACGTCAGGTTGTTGAGTTATTAGGTCCCATCTTATTTGTATGCTCAGGCGATTCGTGAGTCGACGCTTAAAATTAAAATAACTCTGCCTCTGATTGGAGTTGGCAAATCAACTTGAACATACAAATTTTTAAGATTATTGAATTGAGTGGAGTAGAGCGTGGGTTCAAAGTCATAAGGGATCAGGCAGTTCAGGCTGTTAAGTCACTAATACTTCTATTTATGATCTCATGTATTGAATTTTAATAAGTTCTATTTATGATCTCATGTATTGAGTTCTATTTTTCTATTTATGTTTGACGAACTTACGTCGACCTTATACGATAAATAATGTGATTATTCTTTCTTTCCTGGCCAAGATGAATTACTCACAACTGCGATGGTAAAAGTAGTTTGAAAATTAAATTAATAACCAGAAAAAGTAAGTTTCTCCCAGAGCAAACAGTGAATACTCTCTAAATCACGTACAACCACACTCTTTCCCACTCAATATGATAATTCTGACCATTTTTATGTCCACGTTTAGTTCCTAACTCCGATCAGAAGCCGAGTTATTTTGATTTTAAGTGTCGACTTGCGACTCGCGAGAGCGTAAAAATAGGGTTCCGCCTAATAACTCAACAACCTGACGTCTGAAGACTTTGAAACCACGTTCTACCCCACTTAATGTAATAAATCTGAACATTTCCATGCCCAAGTTTTGTTCCTAACTCTAATCAGAAGCCGAGTTATTTTGATTTTAAGTGTCGACTCACGAGAGCGTAAAAATAGGGTTCCGCCTAATAACTCAACAACCTGACGCCTGAGAACTTTGAAACCACGTTCTACCCCACTCAATATGATAATTCTGAACATTTCCATGTCCAAGTTTTGTTCCTAACTCTAATCAGAAGCCGAGTTATTTTGATTTTAAGTGTCCACTCGCGACTCGCGAGAGTGTAAAAATAGGGTTCCGCCTAATAAGTCAGCAACCTGACGTCTGAAGACTTTGAAACCACGTTCTACCCCACTCAATGTGATAATTCCGAACATTTCCTTGCCCAAGTTTTGTTCCTAACTCTAATCAGAAGCCGAGTTATTTTGATTTTAAGTGTCGACTCGCGAGAGCGTAAAAATAGGGTTCCGCCTAATAACTCAACAACCTGACGCCTGAGAACTTTGAAACCACGTTCTACCCCACTCAATGTGATAATTCTGAACATTTCCATGCCCAAGTTTTGTTCCTAACTCTAATCAGAAGCCGAGTTATTTTGATTTTAAGTGTCCACTAGCGACTCGCGAGAGCGTATATACTATGGTGTGGGCCTAATAACTCAACAACCTGACGTCTGAGGACTTTGAAACCACGTTCTACCCCACTCAATGTGATGATTCTGAACATTGTTATGCCCAAGTTTAGTTCCTAACTCTAATCAAAAGCAGAGTTATTTTGATTTTAAGCGTTGAATCGGGACTCGCGAGAGCGTAAACATTTGGGCGGGGCCTAATAACTCAACAACCTGACGTCTGAGGACTTTGAAGCTACGTTCTACCCCACTCAATGTGATGATTGTGAACATTTTGCTGCCCGAGTTTTGCTCCTAACTTCAATTGGAAGCTGAGTTATTTTGATTTTAAGCGCTGCAATCGCTACCCGCGAGAGCGTAAAAACAGGTTGGGGCCTAATAACTCAACAACCTGACATCTGAGGACTTTGAAATTGTGCTCTACCCTACTCAATATGATGATTCTGAACATTTTAATGCCCAGGATGAGCACGTAGCTCAATCAGAAGCCGATATATCTCGTATTTAGTGTGAAAATCACGACTCGCGAGGGTAAATAAGGGTGTGGTCACATAACTCAACAACCCGATGTCTGTTGACTTTAAAATTATGCTCTACCCCCCTAAATGTGATGATTCTGAACAACTTTAAAGCCAAGCTGAGCTTCTAACTCCAATTAGAAGCGGAGTTATTTTGATTCTAAAGTTGCAAAAGCGCCAAAAAAGGGCGTGGTCAATTGCACAAAACTGCACCATAGCCAAAATTTCTACCCAAGCCAAATTTGTTTCTAATGGGTCCCTTGAGGTATTCCAAGTGTCAAACCCCGGGGCGGAAGTTATATAGACGGGAATGTCTTCAGATCCATGACTATTAGTACGCATTATCATTCTATGACGTATTTACTATTTATGCATGTGAATATTTTATGAGTGACTGCTGAATTTAATACCTCATACTACCATAGAGTCCAGATTGTGGAGTCCAGACTCTGTAGATATAAAGAATATATCTTTAACAGGTAGATACATAACCACTCAGCCGGACAACACGAACAAACACACAAGTGGTACAACGATGAAATGAGGGTTGAGTACTGAGTAGTTGTAACTTGTAACTTAATGTAAATACAAAAGTAGTTATTTCCATTATACGTGCGTCGTGCAATCACATAATATAATGATCATATGAGTTAAGCTGAGTCTTGATTATATCAAACGTTTATTTTGATTAAGCACGAAACATAAGTACCGTCTTGTCCACTATCAATCTATCACTCACTTTTACTGCAAATTTGGACGCGTGTTAAGCATGGTGCATCTCTGCAGATAGGCAAATAACCATACGATGATACATCACAATTTGCTGTTGTGGGAAACCTTTAAAACATATGTTAACGAAGATATATTCTGTGCTACTAAATTTACAAATCTTTAAACTGAACCAGCCATTTTCACTAGTCTTTTAAAATTCCGATACTTATTACTTATTTAGTAACATTTACCAATCTTTAAAACCTTGGGAACGTTATAATGCATCTCACATAATGCATACCATGCATACCATGGGATCATTTACACATTCGATCTTCTTTTGTCTCTTAAAATAGATTATAAAGTTGAAAGCTCCTTTATTTTAAAATTCCACATTTCACGATGATATAACCAAGCGGCATGATGGGACCTGGAGCTGAAACAACATTCCCGAGTCTTTATCAACTTGCTCTACAATCCCCGGAACATACCCGTGAAACTCTTCAACATTTTAAAATTCCTGCCATTCCCCCCGAATACCCCACATATTTGAACAGTACGTGTTACAAAGAGCAGTATTACCCCCCTCTACAGAATGTATCTGTTAGGTTCCTAACTAATGGGGCTAGTGACTTTGCTCCATCCCACGTGTCTAGCACGTGTTATCTCACCGCCCACGTGTCAGCCCACGTGACTAGCACGTGACGTGCTCACCTGGTGAGGTATTGTGAGAGTTTTAGTAATGAGTGAGCAGTAAAATGTACACACACATAGTCCTCAATTATCAGGGGCTGTTTAAGTTAATTTGGTACACTTTGAATGGAGAGAGCGTGACGGAGGGGCTGGAAAATATGTGAGTATTTCTATCCGTGACGGATATAATGGTATGTGACATGTGACGGAGATACTAATGTTATGTGTTTCTCTTACACGAGGTCCTCCTCCTCCTTCTTCTCCTCGGGAATGTTACACCATACATTTAGTGTGTGTTCTAGAATGTTACGATAATATGTGAGCTGAGTATTATAATGGGTCATTTAGTGAGGAGACAAAGTGAGACGAGACAGCAGTTATCTTGGGCTGAATTGCAAATTAAAACTAGCAATACATTGTGTATATTTCATTCTTTCTAATACTTATCTTACACAACTGTATAAAACTCACCGACAAAATACCACGTCAGTATTATAATGGCAGGCTGTTAGCAACAGCAACAATATGTTCTAGTATAATATCTATTTTTAACTTCCTTTCAGAGTAAATATCTTCAACACCCATTGTTTGAAAGACGGAACATGAGCTCAATACTTTAAGAAACTAAATTAACATTCGTCTAAAGGTATTGTAATTCGTTAACTTCACGGCTGAGTTAGGGGATGCGGTGACAGGGTGCGCTAAATGTTAAATGTAGAAATTTTGCAGTAGAAATCTTAAATCTCAATACAGTGTCCCTATTTCAACACATGATTATAAACTTATTCACTTCAATTATTACAATCGACTAAAAACCTAAAAGATAACTAGAAAATTGTGTCTAAAGATACCGGATACAGTAGAACATTAAAAACTGAAATCTCATGCTGTAACGAATAACTTTGAACCACGTTTTCGAAAACTTTAAAACTGTGTTTGAAGAAATCGTCTCGTAAATTGTCGTAAAATTAATATCAGTGATTACATTTACAAAAGATGATAAAATTTGAGCGGATAAAAACCATCGGGCCAACTAAACGTGAACTAACTAAACAGTGTTACAATGTAACACTGTTACATTACAGTGTAACATTGCAGTGTAACATTACACTGTTACAGTGTAACACAACAGTGTAACAGTGTAACACAGCAGTGTAACAGTGTAACATTACAGTGTAATAGTGTAACAGCGTAACATTATTATCTCAAATTAGCAACTATTTGGAATCAATAGTACAGAAGACCCGTGATATTTCATACTGATTCGTCAACAGTACTCTTCTATCTACTGATTTAGTTACCATGTACCAGAAACTGCGTTCAACGAAGTTTAGCTTTGGGATTTTTTTAAGTTTTCAAAACGCCAAAAAGTCTAAGAATTTTAGAAAGAGAGTAATAACATTTCACAAAACATTGATAACACGAAATATCGGGGTCAGCTGTACTAATGATAAGGTAACGAATATTACATTTAATTTTAAATATATATCCCATCCATAAACTCAACCACATTATAGTGTGAAGGTAGAATGTAGTAGACTATCCTTTACAACTTTAAAAACGATTTAACTTGAAAACAATAACGCAACTGATCGTGTTGTGTGTATGAAATCTTGATATAATCTGCTTATGAATAAAAATTCCATGCAATAAGATAACTTTTATTTAATTTAATAAAACACATTTTATAAATAAAAAATGTAAACTGGTAAAGATCTTAAATTATTTTTCAAACGGATCCCTCCTAGAGACCACACATTAAATCCCATTAATAACCGCACTCATTAGCTAGATTCATCTGCTTTCACACAGAACGGAACGTCAATTTGAATTATATTATGTATGGCATACCGAAAAATTTCTCAACATTAACATAACTTCATCTGAAACTGTTCATTCCAAATGAGAGTATCTACCATAATACCCCTTCTCTATTCTGTAGCTAGATAGGAATGTATAAAACACAGGTTTAGCTGTTTAGCCAGGGTGCATGTATTACGTGTACACTCTCACTATCACCTCAATTGAACTGACACCGGAAACACCACACCCTTTAACATCAATACTGAACTGTCAAACATTGCTTTGAAACTACGACAGCCAATTAGAACAAAGAACGAACATGACGCCACCAGCCGTCAACCAATAGGAGCCCAGCTTTCTCATGACGTCACCACACCCTAACCAATAGAAACCCTGCTTTCTAATGACGTTCTAGTACCCGAGTTCCGGGTCATTTTACCTGGTTAGGTGAAGCTGCTAACTTACACGGTTTGTGGTGTGATCACGTGATGTGATAAGGTCACGTGGTGTTGTTACCTTGACAACTGTTGCATGTCACGTGTTCTGTTCATGCAGTGCGTTCTCATAGAGGGTTCCAGCTCGCTGGACAGGATGTCAATAATTAACATACATCTGACAAAAACAATACGCTTCGTTACACACGCACACACGTACGTGTTACCTTGACTACTAGTGACTGGGACTGTTGTAAAACACCTCAACTCATGCAATACTGAACACACTTCTCACTGGCACCTCCTATTGTAAGCGGGAAGTTTCATGACAATGGTTCTCGGCCCTCTACATCTTCCTTTGTCAAGCTAATGTGTATTTTCTTACACTATTCACGGTTTTAAGTGTTAGCATTGTGTAATTGTTAATGCTATATGTTCTATATATATATTGTAATGTATATATTCCCTTTGTATCCGCATGAAATGTACGGTGTTGGCGATTTGCCAGCTAATAGTACTAAGTAGTCGCCATGATTCCAACACTGATTGGACACTTATCAAGTGGTGACACAGTCTGACACAGTGGCACACTATAGCACACTAGTGTGCCAATAATATAGGGTTAGTCTCTGAGATCATTCAGATGTCTCCTCTCACATGTATGTAGCAGCAAGTTAGGATACTCTCCTAGGGTCTTCTTATCGTAAAAACAAAGCTGATCGAAAGATAGGTTGAGACTAATAGAAACTGGGTTGGTTTTAAATATCTATAACTGATCACTTCTGTAAGCTTGACATCCATTGTTAATGTTATGATGGTCGTCATTTAACATCGCAAGACGCAAACAGAAAACACACTCAACCAGCATGGTTTACAGAGTTTCAAATCCGATATACTTTTCAGATTTCGCCCAGTTGTTTTCTACCACTAATAGCTTACATCCGGTTCAGAATCTAACAACAATCGCACCTCAACGCCGTGCCTATAATAATACAGATGACACCTTATCACCTGCCTGACCATAATCACATACACCTTGCCTGACTATTATATCGCAGTGTAAAAATTATATCATCTTTTAAAAGAAGATCGAGTACAGAATTCTGTGGTTACTGGTCAAATATTGGCCCGCCGAGCTGGAGCATTGTTGAGATGGAGAGACCACTAAAATGTAGCGAGCTATCACAATGTGTATCATGCTTGTAATCTATAAAATTCAGCACCTCCTGGCAGTTTAGCAATCAGAAAACCGTAGCATAACAATTATACTAAGTTCACTTTATAACTTCGCAAATACGCGCTGTAATCACACATTAGATAGTGAGTACTTACAGGGGTACTCACCCTAATGTAGCTAGAGTTACTCGGGCTACTTAAACCCTGTGTTGCATGATACCCCGTCATATGAGATGATACTCTGTCATCTCTGAGATGACGTGAGTCGTGATGATTACACTTTTAGTCGACCCAAGAGAGAGAGAGAGAGAGAGAGAGAGCTAAATTAGTCGTTATATATCACACTGAGGATTGAGTTAAAGCAAATAATTACACGAGACCCGGATATTGCGCTGCATTTTACTCCCCGTCACATTATTCTCCCTGTACTACCTCCTCTGCGGAGAGCATGCAACTCAGTAACACAGAGAATATTGCAGGCGTTCTACAGAATGCTGGAACGAGAAGTGACAATAGCCACTGTTGGATAGTTTACTGGTGGTAGCAAGACCCAAGTATAGAGTCCCTGCTGAGTTGACCTCCCAATCGTCGCCAGAAACCTTACAACGTCTGAAATCTGTCAGAGAGATGTCGGTTGTGGTTTGGAATGTGCGGAACGTGTACAGGACACACCCCACTATTGCTACACGTGGGAGACGACACACCCCACCATTGCTACAGGTGGGAGACGACACACCCCACTATTGCTACAGGTGGGAGACGACACACCCCACCATTGCTACAGGTGGGAGACGACACACCCCACCATTGCTACAGGTGGGAGACGACACACTGGTTGGGTGACCTGCTGTGTAACTACTCTGTGGGAACAGTGTAAAGAGTACACACCGGAGACTAATGTTATAGCGCGGCGGTCCTCTGAATACCAAGCATATTTTAGCTGCTCATTAGTTATCTCTGCTGCCCCCGACCTGAGGGGGTCCTACAGTACACTGCACGGGGATCTTTCGTAGCCTAGATTGATCCTACACCCTACATATATCCTACATTATATGCCAGATCCCAGTTCAATTTGTAACGGAGTTTTATGTTAACAGGAAACGATGTAACAGAGTCGATATATTTTAATATTGCCATGGGTTGGCAAGTCCCCATACATCGTGGTCCGGTAGTTTCATTGCGTCCTTATATATCCTACACCCTACATATTTGAAGGCTCTCTAGTATGTTCTCTAGTATGCTCACTTTTTTGGAAAATCAGGTGAGGCACATTCTCGGGTAGGAAGATAATTCTTTAAAGTTACTATTCGTCGAGGGTCCCAGTGTATTTATGAGGTTGCATAACGAGTGTGAATTTTTCGGCATGACATACATAATTACATTATATAACGTTTTATGACACGACATTTTTGTGGAGTTAGAGAAAAGATAAGCACTCTAGTCGTGAGTCTGTAGTCCGTAGGCGGCAGTCCACTTAAGTACAACACATATCTGAACTCTGGTTGCCATGGCAACACCTTGGCCTTAGTTACAGGGCCCTTCAAAGATCTTCATGGCCATTATTTAAATTCATGATCGAAATATTTAATATAAACATCACTCAAAAATAAATCATAATAAGATCTCTCCTACGAGAATCAGAGCGCTCGTTTTGCAGTCCAGCTTAGCCTCCTGAGGTCGACACACTCAATCTATATCTTGAACAAAAGATGACGTCATAAATTACTACGTCATGATGACGTCATAGCTAGCCTGATTACACTTGGATCTGATCAGAGTCTGACATGGGAGTTGATGGGGAGGTGGGTGGAGGGGGTTTCAGGATTCCTTCCAAGACGGAAGGTCGGTAGAGACCCATAGCTCCTTTACACTGCACCGCTTCCAGCTGTTGGAGGTTAGAGGTTAGAGGTTAAAGCTTGAAACGGTTGCTAGAGGTCTGATAAATGCAATGTATCGTGACCTTGGTTTAAGTGTGCTGGGTATTTTATCCCATTCTGTAATAAAACATGCCAGATATAGGCTCGTAGACTAGTGACTCAGTTTCCGCTTTACTTTTAGGGAGTATCTAAATCTCGCAAGTGTTATTCCTCGTCAGTAAGGAGTGCGCTAAACTTGCCATGTTAGGTGATCTCACTGCTTTACTATAGTTTACATGTACTACTTAATAGTAAGAGCTAATCGAGTAGAACAGAGAAGAGTCGGAGATAATTTGCCTGTAACCTAAGCGCAGTCAATAGAACACTCAGAGGAATAGCCGTGAAGACAGGTCATTAGACAACAACTCAACAACTAACCCGACTACTTGTAAAGTCTGACATTACTTGAGCTTGGATATTAGTGGAATTACCTAGGCTATGATAATAGTGAAATTACTTGAGCTAGGATATTAGTGAAATTACCTGAGCTAGGATAATAGTGAAATTACCCGAGCTAGGATAATAGTGAAATTACTTGAGCTGGGATATTAGTGAAATTACCTGAGCTAGGATATTAGTGAAATTATCTGAGCTAGCATATTAGTGAAATTACCTGAGCTAGAATATTAGTGAAATTACCTGAGCTAGTATATAATTAGTGAAATTACCTGAGCTAGAATAATAGTGAAATTACCTGAGCTAGAATGTTAGTGAAATTACTTGAGCTAGGATATTAGTGAAATTACCTGAGCTAGGATAATAGTGAAATAACTTGAGCTAGGATATTAGTGAAATTACCTGAGCTAGAATAATAGTGAAATTACTTGAGCTAGGATATTAGTGAAATTACCTGAGCTAGAATAATAGTGAAATTACCCGAGCTAGGATAATAGTGAAATTACTTGAGCTGGGATATTAGTGAAATTACCTGAGCTAGGATATTAGTGAAATTATCTGAGCTAGCATATTAGTGAAATTACCTGAACTAGAATATTAGTGAAATTACCTGAGCTAGTATATAATTAGTGAAATTACTTGAGCTAGAATAATAGTGAAATTGCCTGAGCTAGAATTTTAGTGAAATTACTTGAACTAAGATAATAAGGAAATTACCTGAGCTAGGATATTAGTGAATGACATTCTGTCCTCGGGGCTGATAGCCCAGCATCTCACGAGAAGGGTAAACAGTTCGTCTGTACAGACATCAGGCTGCATTAGTCTCCAACCACCTTGGAGGTGTTTCACCATCTCACCGGTTGGCACATCCACATAGGGCACCTCTCCAAACGTCAACACCTGGTAACATAGAGCAGGTGTTAATACAATACAAGCATGATGAGACGAAGGATTCATGGAGCTGTGTGACAGAGTTTTGGGTTTGGTTACTAAAGCTACTGCCGAACAATTTCTGGACTCGCAGAGTCTGTTTTCTGAGCATTTATAATTGGTGTAGTTGTGTGTAGGTTGTTATGCTGTATATTGTTTACTGAATTTTACCGGTCCAGGCTGATCATACAGCCACGAGGTATAATAGAAGAGGACGAATGATCAGAAGTGAAATTTTTATGAAATGATTAGAAGAGATAATGATAGCATACACGACGTATCATGTGGATCTTAACTTCATTAACTACAAATACGAGAACCTGTTAACTAGCGTAGGCTAAACAAGATGAACAAATATTAACCTATCAACAGTATTTCAGTAACGATTTCAGAACGATTTTCTTAAGTTCTTATGATATAAGTGATGAAAGTCGAACATGGGTAATTTTTTTCGGTGTAGATAAAGAGTGCCAACAGTTTCAGATAGCCTTGCAGAGTGTAACGGTAAATCTTACCTCCCAGAAAGTGACTCCGAACGCCCAAACATCGCTCATAGTCGAGTACATGAGATCAGTGAGAACTTCAATTCCCATCCACTTGATAGGTAGTCTCGGGCACCCTGGCGCCCTGCCAGGTAGCTCGTGATAGTCATTAGGGAACAAGTCACGTGACAGAGCACTGTCTGCTATCTTCACTACCAGATCACTCCCAACAACACAGTTCCTGGCCGCCAGATCACCGTGAACATTGCCCGTTTTGGAGAGGGCCTCCATACCGCGCGCCACGCATATCATCATGTGTATCTGATCAGCTAGAGTCAGGGTGTTGGGGTTGGTTGGACTAGGTCTAGCCTTGTGAAGCAGGCTGTGTAGATTGCCTCCCTTCATATAGGGGTATATTGCTATAGGAGGCTTGGTAATCCCCTCCTCCACAATACCTGTTACTGATAGAATGTTTGGGTGAGCGACCAGCTCTAAGATGACAGCTTCACGCAGGAACGCAGTTACAGTTTCTCTGTTACACATCTCCTCTTTGAGGGTCTTGGCGAATACGGTGGAGCGTTGGTTGAGGGCTGCGTCCCGGGTGTAGGTAGCCAGGTAGGTGATTCCTATGGAACCTGGCAGAGTATTTAGATTTTAGTGGATTTTGTTGCAAGGAAATTACATTTATTTGTTATTAAATTTGGCACACTCTCAACTCCATGTCGCTGCATATTAATCGGTCATATTTTAACATTTTTATATCTTTTGCAAAAACCTGATTTCAGGAAAGTATCGAAGACGACAGAGGATCTGTTTATCTTAAGTTCAGGCGAAGTACCGTGTCCGTTAGGATACGCTGGGGGCAGCAACCCTCCTCCGGTCATCTTGTTGTGATGCGGCTCTGACAGAAAACTTCCTGAAATAGGAGAAGATAATTTCAGTAATCAGTCGGCATAAACATAACTCACATTTTATATTTACTTACATAACAGGATAGGTATGCAGGATAGGTATGCAACCCATTGTTAGATCATAGATAAGAGTATCGGGTGACTGGCTCTGAGACCAGGGTATTACCTTCTCCGGAGCTGTACCCGTAGCCTGGCATGATCTTCTGCTGTTGATTAGAGCTGTGGAGGGAAGGGACAGACTGTTGACCGGGTCCGCCAGGGTTGTACGGGGTGTAGCCGGACTGCTGACTAGGGTGGGGAGGCGTGCCGTACTGGTTGTTATATGAGTTGTCCGGGAGAGGAGTGTAGCCGTTAGGGTGCCGCGCGGGACCCATGTTCACTCCTCCTCCTTCTGCCAAGGAATTTAATTTATGGAAACTGTAGATTTGGTAGAGACTAATAAGCTATTTAAACTTATTAGAAACTGCCCGTTTGAAAGTTAAAACTTTGAAATGTGAAGATTATCTGCAATTCCCAATGAGTGGCGTGAAATATTGCGAGGCTTCTTTCAATTGATGGCTTATAAGTTGGAATTACGGACATTACACAATCAACCAACAATGATATTGTTCTCCATTTAACAGGTACTTATTCTTCTAATTGACAATCACCCAAATACCAGATATCACCATGACAACACTTACCGGTCATACACTTGTGATTGAGGGCCCTCCTTCTGATTCTTATGTAGCACACCACTGATACCACGATCACAATTATCAGAACTAGAGCCAGAACCCCGCACACTGCGTACAGGATCATCGCGTTCTTGCTGTAAGTTAAAACGTGTGATCGTTAACTAAGTTGGATCATGTTTCAAAGTCTTTTGACTCCATATTATGAAGAATTATTTATTATAACTATTAGACTCACGATATAAATAGTTTGTTCGAATGCCGTATTTTAGGAGATGCGGCGAATTAAATATGCCGTTATAAAACATATATATCCCATATCAAATTAACATTATGCACATATCATAATAAAACTAGGGTTAGCATTATATTACGTGTGTTGATGATTAAAGACTCTTTACATAATATATCCTATACAGTCCTAAAAACTCTTCAAACATTATTTCTAGAATTATTTCTAGAAGCCACCAAATTTTGATGTTTTAAAATTACCATGATTTCTTCATAATATTTCTTTATGATAAGGAACACAGCAGAAATATTCGAGTAGGTTCTCAAAATCAGGCAAACTTAAAATCTAGCAAATTTCCGCAAACTCACTTGTCAGTGATAATAATGGAGGTTGGCGTTGTGCAGTTTTTGGCAAGGTAAAAGATAAAGTGATCTGTGTTGTCATCAAAGTCCTTGATGTGAGCTTCAACTTTTATGAAAGTTTTCTGCGACTGAAGACAGGTAAAGTTTACCGTGAAGGGGGTCGTTGTGCTGTTCACTAATCCCTGAAGTAATGTGGTGTGTTAGTTAGGTTTAGCTGAAATCACATTTATTGTTATGTTACGGTTAACATAATGACAATGTTACCATTGTCCTACCCAAATGAATTTTTGTATCATTAACTTACTACTCAACTAATTGTCTTCCTACAAGAAATAAAAACAACTTGTCCTTGCTATCCAGTCAAGTTGTTTCTATTTCTTGTACGGGAATGTACCAGTCTAAGAGTCTGGGTGGGGTTCAAACGAAAAACAGGAATAGCAAAAACTAAAATAAATTGTGTAGATATGGTCAGATGATGTGTTACTATAGATATCACTGTACAATATACGACACTTTTCATCTAAATGTGCACTCTGTAACACAGAAGGAGAGACCTTACCATTCAACAAAATGATTACACAGCAGACTTCTAATCAAATAAAATATTCTTTTTTTAAAACAGCCAAATTCCAGTACTAAGCCTAAGCACCATATATAATAAACGTTGTTACATCAATCTTAAAATTCTAATCTCGTAACTGCACCAGCCTAAAATATTTGCACCCTAATCAGTGCTCATGGAAGAACACCAAAGTAATGTAATCCACTAAACCTGATACATTAAAATAAGTTAAACACCGTTAACACTGATAAAAAAGTACCGTGTTGAGGATGTTGATTCCAGGGTCCTCCATATTAACGAGTGTCTCACTAGCAAAGTTCAGATAATAGCTGGCTGACTCCTCGCCATACATCCTACAATCCATCACGTCGGTACCTGGGTAGACACAAATTAACTAACCTACACCACGTGGAAATGAAAATACTGAAATTATTGGAAATTATAATCCATGTTCCCACCAGATTCGATATTGTTTCCATGTAATAACATTACGAGGGTAGCTGTTAATTGAGGTTAGCTCAGATCGTTGATATTTTCAACACACGTTTCATTTCTTTAGAACAGATTATAGTTACAAAAATATGACGCACAAATGTTTTAAAGTTGGTTCACTTACCGTTTGTAATGGGAAAAGCAGCTATCTTGTCTTTACTGGAGAAGTTTTCCAACACTCTCCCATCCTTTATCATGCAGGGTTCCACGTTAAACGCCCTTATAGAGCAACACATGTTGAACTTGTTAGCTCCATCCACCCCCGCCAATATAACAGATAACAGCAACAAATACATCTTATTGGGGTTTTCTCTATGTACCCAGGTCCTCTAATGCCATTTCACATCCTACAGTTCTGTACTGAGGAAGAATTAGTAAGTTTGTGCAGACATGATAATGATTTAACAAATTATTTTAGTACTTAATACTTTTACTATTAACATCATTTGTATCACAATGAGAAATGATTATCTGATTTAGGTAATGCAAGGCCTTTATGAACTTATTGCCTTTTATTTAACATGAACAGTAGCTGTTAACAACCGTTTTCAAAGATGAACAAGATATAAGATTTCAATTTTTCGAATAACTTGTAAATAATTGCAAAATTAACGTTAAATCACAAAATATACACACATTACAGATCAGTCAATTATGCCCATAAGAAGTCGATTAACAAAAAACAAAATGAATAACAAATATTAAGAAACTGTTGTAGATTCAAAGTTTTAAACCCTTGAACAGTAACAAAACATAACCAATTCTGGGAAAGTTACTTTCATTGCTGGTAAGGGGTCGTTCACATATTACGTAATCAGCCGAGGGGGGAGGGGGGTTTCCAAATGATTACGCTAGTGTAATTTTGACACAATAGCTATGTGTAAAATCGATTACGGAGGAGGGGGGGGGGGGTTAAAAATTGGCCAAAAATGATTACGTAATGTGTGAACAGTCCCTGATTCAAACAGTAATGTTGAAGCCACTACTGTGTTTCAGTATTCAGTTGTACGTGAGTCAGGGCAGTACAATTTATTAAAGTAAGAACATTTTTCTAGCAGCCAAAAAGGAACAAGTAAGCTTCCCCTCTAAAATGAAAACCACCAATCAGCTTTTGTGGAGATTTTTGATTTCTGAACTCAAATTGTCCAAATCGTCCATTAGTTCCTTAAACTTCTCTAATGAAGTAGAGTCTTCGTGTAGTGCACCAGATTTATTGACATCGAGTTTTAGATGTTTTACAGCAAGAGCTTCTTGCATATTTCTGACCTAAAATTAAAATGGTTATCATCAACTGCAACATTTGAAGGAGAATAACAGGAAAATAACACAATAACACATTGATAAACTATAGATAATTAGAACAACAAGAGAAATAAATCATTGTACCCGATCATAAATTTTATTTAACCGAGTGACATATAAGCTATAGTTACCTTTTCTAGTTTTTGAAAACTGCATGATCCCTTGAAAGCTTGCATCTCACCAGCATTGAATTCTGACTTAATTTGTTGTAAACCACGCTCTTTTTCAGGTGTATTTGAAAAGTCGTTGTTGAAAGAGTGTGACATCCTAATTGTGAAACAGTGGTTCGTCAACACTATGTTTGGAAAAACAAGTAACAACATAGTGCCATAAATGAATAGTTATGTATGGTTTAGCCTACCAATTGATTTACAGAACAGAGATATAATATGTTGATAGTAAACATTAAACAAGAACCTAAAGATCAGAGGACCTGTAATTTGGCTCAAATACTCTCTCCAACTATGCAAAACTCACATGTTCAGATTTGAAGCAGAAGAGCTGTACAGAAATAAGCTCTCCACAGTCAAAATAAAATCAAGTCTTTTCTGTAGGTAGGTGGAAAGATTGGTTGGGGTTCCCTTTAAGGTGCTGATGAGCCTATTTTGGCTCTGCAGTCTGGTAAATTAGTTGATGACAATTTGAATCTTAGTAGGTGGACAATTTAGCCCCTAATTCATGACACTAAGATGGTTTTGAGCATAGATTTTTGTTGGTTGGTTGGAAATGAACCCTGCAGGTATTACATCTCAAATTAGGACAAATTGGGACACTCTGATGCAGAGATCGGTCACTTTACTGGATCATGTGCAAAGTTTAGAAAGGTTCCTCTAAGAGGACGACGCCTTGTGGGTGGTACCACTCTGGGAATTAATATATATACCTAATATACTATTCGATAGTGACTTCCATAATTTCTGTATTACAACAAGATGTCTTCATAGAATGCTCTTGTAGACAATGAACTATCTGAACTACAGGCCGGAAGGCTTTTTGTGAGGATTTGATATCAGCAAGTTGTCCAATTTAGTATTCTTTGAAGCAATGATCACCGTTTCGATAATGCTGCACAATATAGCTGTTTTGGTTTTGATGATAAATAGGTCCAATGAATTGTGCAGCTTCCCATACAACCTCCCGCCAGTCCGGCTACGTGATAGGTTGGGCAGCGTCCAGTGGTGTAACAAAGGGCCCTGCCGAGCCCGTTGTGCGCAATCTTAGGGGGGTGCAGAATCGTTGTTTGAATGTGGGACAATTTTGAAAAACCTAACTACCGTATTAGCAAAACTGCACGTTTTGCTCTAGAACACACTTTTTAGAGATTTTATTGGCGTATCCTCTAAAATCATTTAACTTGTTTAATTTTAGGGAGGGGCGCCAAAAGGGGGCGCTTTTTCAGTGGGAGGGGGCGCCAATTTGACAACGCTGGCAGGGCGGCGAATACGTGGGGACCTTATTGAAGCTTTTAAGGTAATTAATGGTTTGACTGATTATGGTTCAGGCTTGTTCAGACCAAGCAGATCAGGTCTTAATCTGGTTTCATCCAATAGATGTAGTAAGAGTGTGACAAAGGTCAAGAATCTTCAGTGTTCTTTTCTTCCAGAGCGGGTTGTTCCTTATTGGAACAAACTCCCTTTGGAGGTGAAGAACTGCTTGACAGTTTTGAGTTTTAAAATTAGATTGGAAAGTTTTAAGAAGAATATGATTTCTAAATGTATTGTTAATGACTTTCATTTTTGGAATGTTTCGAAAGAAGTTTTAACAATAATTGAAGGTACCAATTATGTCAGTAATAAGGAAAAACACAATGATTATCTTTGGTTTCATTCTTATGTAGCAAAGAAACGTTTTATAAATCTTTAATTCACTAGGAAGTATGAATAAATAAATTTTTTTAAATGTTGTTGTTATTTATGATTAATTTTTGATTAATTATTACTTAAATTAAATTTGATGGAGAAATAGTGTATACATTTCCATGTAGTGAGATGACACTTTGTAGACATTAGTGATGATGTTTTTTAAAAAGATAAAAAGGGGGGACCCCCAACCCATGTAGCTGAGACACCTCACAGCAAGTAGACCAAAGTGGCTCTTGCTTGTGATCAGTGCATCAACTACCCGCCGAAGCGTTGGGTTGGGAGTCCCCCCTGGGATCATTTCGTCCGTAAAATTGTATACAATATAAAATAGTACAGTAAAATATCTACAAAATTTACATAAACAAATCTAGGAGACCTCAAAGCTTGTCTTCTGGGGGATGGGGTTGAAGGATACGTCTTGCAGTTCAAGATGCTGGGCTGTTGACCTTCCTCTGATTCCCCTCAGTGCAATGAGTGTACTTCTTAACAGATCGAATCTGAATCGTGTCCTGGAATCTGATATGATTTTTGACTTGGCTCTTGGCTTCTTTTTTGTGGTCAGCTATCATCTTAGAGACACGATCTACAAACACTGTGCAGAGCAGTCCAATACCTCCAGAGGTTGTGAAGACTAGAGGGCACAGTGGGCTGTGAGTGGGGGTCATGCTAGCATAGGGTATTTTAGACCATCACACATGCCCCTAACTTTGTTTCTAAGGTAATTTGGGTACAAAAATACGATTCCAATCATTTACAGGGCCGAAAATGTCTCAGAAAAAATTTTTGGGCCGATTTTAAGCAATCTTGTAGTCCAAAAATAGGAGGCTGATCCCAGGAAAAGTTGTTTTTTTAGAGGTTTAATCAATTTTAAAGCTCTTTTATGAACTGTAAACGAAGGAAGCTATCTTAGGAACTCAAATCTTTTTGAATTATGAAAAAATATTGATCAGAACAAAAGTTGTGCCCATTTATATGACCAAAATTTTCTGAAACACCAAAATTGTTCCTGTTATTTTCAAAAATTTCGTTTAAAATCACGATTTTTTGGATTTTTATCAATTTTAACTATAATAATTGTGATATTTTGATTTTTCATCCATATGCATCTGGTCTAGGATGCAAAAAATGCCACAAACATGGAGAATAACTAAAATATGTCAATTTAATAGCAAAATTGAGCTCATAAATTATCTAAAAATGCAGCAAATTTTACCCAATTTTTGAGTTTCTTAATTTTGTAAACAGAGTTGCCCAAAAGTTCCCAAAGTGATTCTTATTGCATCTGATAGGGAATTGTCTAAGCTTTCTGATGATACCATGCATTATACCGAACTATTGCAAACCAACAACGATTTCTGTCGTTAAATACCCCAAAAATTGCCTAAAATACACGCCATAAAAAAGGCGCGGTCAAAAATCAGGTGAAAATGTTAAAGTCACACAGTTTTTTTTAGATGAATGAGTATTCTTAAGTACTATACTGTATTTCAATTATTAAAAACTGCCTTGATCAGGCATTTTAGCCCAAAATAATAAATATTAGGCAATTTTTGGCTAAAAAAGGCAAAATTTCTTGACAGTGAAAAATGCTATTTTTTCACGCGACGCCATTTTGGCATCTTGCAAAGTTTTTAATTACGGTTTTTTGCATGAAATCGGGCTAGCGTTTTACAATAAGGAAAGCTTATTTTCAAAGAAATTTAAGAAAGTCGATTTTAGGCCTATGCTAGCATGGTAGCCCACTGTGGAGGGACAAAGTATCCCTTCTCCGACTGAAGTACTCTCTCTTCATACAAATCTTTCTTTTCTATCTCATGGTCTCTATATATCTTATCTAGTGGCTTAAATGTATTTGTGTCACAGTTAGGATGTGTAACCCTGATGTCATAGAATGTTCTTTCAAAAGGTGCATACAATCCAACAGCTGCTACATCAAGATGGGCTTCATTCTGGGTGTTGGTCTTCCTTGAAAATGAGCTTGGTTGGACTGTCAAGAGTGCTGGTTCTATCCTTACGTCTTTACACTTTGCTTCTCGGAGAAAGAAAGCAGCAGTGTCTCTTATGGCATTGTGGCGCATGGAAACGTATCCACCCAGTTTACAGTCAAGGGCGTGGTAGATACTGTTTACATTTCCGCAGGCACATTTAGAGGGCACTCCTTGGATCTTCCAACCATAACGTAGGCGTATGCTGTCTTGGAACTCCTGCCTGTTCAGAACATAGTTGAGGTCCTTCAGTGGTAGTGTTGAGAGCCATGTTGAGGCTCCCTTTGCTTGGTCTTTGTGGTTCTTAAGTTGATGATCGGACTCATTATAGAGCACCTTGAACCTTTGGGAGAGAAACTCCTCTTTCTGTTTCCTCAGTTCTTCTTTCTTTTCTTTTATCTTGCCCAGGTCCAGCTTGGTGATATCCTGGTCATGGTCTTGTTGGTTGATCAAACTCACAAGGTCTTTAATTACTGCTACTGAGTAAACATATTCACGGGATGTTATCCTAACAGGATTGATGATGCCTAGCCCTCCACATCGAACAGGAAGTTCGAAGATACCTCTCTCGTGCTGGTTGACTGGGCGACCAAGAAAGGCTGGAATGAACACATGCATGATCTTGCTCTCCAGTGGGGCAAAGTACTCAGCGATATCAGGTATTGTCCTCATGAAGAACCTCCATCGGTGGCATACTCCTTTGGTGAAAGCTGAGTAAGCCAGCTGAGGTTCTTCAGATGCAATATCAGCAAGTTGCTCAATTATATCTGTTATCCATTTCTCAACTTTTTCTTTGATGTAATCTTCCCTGTATTTCTTAGTGATGATGTTATGTCATAATTTTTACTTTACTTTACTTTACTTTAACAGGCAACGTTACACCATTGGCAGCTTCTCGATCTATGAGCAGTAAGCTTCCTTGAAGCACAATTTTGTGTGCAGTCTTTGGACTTCGATGGATTTTTGATATCAAACCCTTTATGAAATTTTAGTGGTAATACAAGTATATCCCTTTCCGAGAAAACACTAAGAATAAAATGAATAGAAAATTTATGTATAAACGTTATTAAGTAAAATACAATTTAAGTAAAATACAATTTTTATTTTCCACAGAAGAATCAATACATATTGAATTATAAATATCCGATAATACCATTAATAATCATTAAAAGTTGCTTTGTCATTTGTAAAATCAAAAACGAAAAGCCGTACGCTGAACTGTGAACGCGCGCGGCATTTTTTCTGCAGCTGCCTTGCTTCAAGCTTGTAGCCGCTAACATCAAAGCCGCCGCACGCGCCCAGTGCTGGGGTGCATTCTCATTAACAATTAAACTTGGTCAAAGATAGTTATATACAATTCCTAAATTAAATCAATAATCATGTTAATATGAGTATTCAACACTACTCGACAACAAATATTTGCCGGCCCATCAACGATTCAGTCGCCGAAACAAAAATCAAATGTTTGCTTTTTCGTTTCGGGGACTGTTTGAACTCAGTACTATATCCGACTAATCATACTTTATAATGGTTAAAATACAAAGTAAAAAGATTTTCCTCGATGGGCCGGTATTCGCAACCGCGAAACGTTTTGAGTACGACAAACGATGACACCACCACCAGCCATTACCATTAATTAATAAGTCCATAGGTGACGGGATAAAGTTAAAGTAAGATGTGTAATTTCATATTGCCTATCACCTATTTGTATCACGTGGTGACCCCCACGGTCGCTTCACTATAGTGTCTTCGCTATAGTGTCTTCACTATAGCGTCTTCGACGCTACAGGGGGAGCCGCGCACTTCGTGCGCGGCGGGTCATACAACGAATGACAATCACCTATCACCTAAGTTACTTTGCATATACTGCTTCTAGTTACACGATAGCGATCTCAGTTCCCAATAATATATATATATATATATATATATATAACGTGTGACCCAACAGAAGGGATCGTGGAAGGACACGTACATTTTTCATTAACACGTGCCCTGATTACCTCCTCCGTTGAGCTACTACACGGGGAACGTTGACCGCCAATCTGTAGTCAGATCGTTAATAAATTATACTTTAAAATTGGTTGCCGGGTGATGGTGTCAGTGAGAGACGTTAAGTTAGGTGAACATTGGTACAAAAATATAATAATATAGCAGTTTATCTCAAAGTTAAAATCACTATTTGTTAAAGTATACAAACAGTTCTATTCAAAAGAACAAAGTCCGAGAGCAGAGATAAGAGAAGATTTTATTATTACGAACGTTTCCTTATACTATATCAATATTATTATATATCATATATATATTATATCAATTTACAACAAAATAGGAAAAAATATTTTGCTATATTTTGATGCATCATTACACTTTCATTGAATAACTGACAACAAATAAAAATTTTAAACAGTATACCAAATACAAACATGATTTCTTTAAAATCCTAACATATAGCTCGACTCTGAGTACGACGGGCTGGGGCCGTTTTTATATTTGATATTATTTTATCAAGAATCCCACCTCCTAGCTTGTATCTTTACCTAATTTAACCATGTAATGGTTCACATAGCCATGTGCCTACGCGTACTGCGGTCGCGCGCTACTGCAAGCGAGAGGGCTCTGGTTAGAGCAAATGTAATGGGGCTTCGGCATTCGCGTACTACGGGCAGACGAGAGGTTGACCATTGTTAATGGTCTGGCCCGGCGCGCGCTACTTCATAGCACTTGCCATCGGGCAACATTTGCCATCGGGCAACATTTCGAGAAGAAAGCGGCGCGCGCTACTTTGAAGAAATTTAGACGAGTATGGAGTAACATCCGTCAAACGAGAAAGCATTGTTTGTAGAGCAACTTGTGTCTTGTCAAATATAGTAAGTAATTTTACGTAATCATGATCGAAAGCTGTGAAATTTATTGTTCACGATATCCAGCATCCGGAGTAAATCGTTAAAACCCAGCATGCATGGCACCATAAAACGTGCAAATCATTATTCATTATAGCGATCCACAAAATGACACACTCCTGACTCCCAAAATTGCAGACATTTGACGTTGCATGCTGAGCGTGCTAAATCACTTTACAGTCAATCTTCAAAATTTTTCTAAAACCAAAGTTAGAAGTTAGAAACCAAAGTTTCTAAAAATTAAAACCAACTTGAACCGATGTATTTTCGGACGCGCTGATTCCGAATAACGGCCGGCCATGATTGATGATATAAGGTTAAATTACCTGGGGACCCCAAGCTATTATGTTCATAAACATAGCCTGGCGTATTTTAACCCTCTCAAAACGCGCGTTTTCGCCATTTTACAATCCAATAATCAGATTTTACGATCTAGCTTAGCATGCGGCTTTTGTAGCGTATACGTCACTTCTTCATTCTTTCCAATAAATAGTTAGCACGTGTGCGTGGTTTTTTATTGTATCACGTGGTGACCCCCACGGTCGTTTCACTATAGTAGCGTCTTCGACACTACAGGGGGAGCAGCGCACTTCGTGCGCGGCGGGTCATACAACGTATGACAAGTTTTTTATAGGTCGTAATTGATTTTAAACGATTTTGTAGGTTTATAACTAACCGTACCAAGACGCGCACCGAGCACAGGGGGGTCTGAAACCAGGTTTTCGATCAAATGCTGCCATTTGTAGTCAAACGTCGCCAACAGTTGCTCTCGTCCAATGAAATCGCTGCATTTTGCAAGTTAGTATGCATAATTGAATTACAAATATTCATATGCGGAGCTTGGCTTACATAATGCAGCGATTTCATTGGACGAGAGCAACTTTTGGCAACGTTTGACTACACATGATGGCAGCGTTTGATCGAAAACCTGGTTTCAGCTCCCCCTGTGCGAGTTGGACTCGTCAACAGTCCTGTCGACTTAACGGGTGATACTCGTAAAATATTTGTTCCAACTCGGCGCGCGTCCTGGTAGAGTATAAACCTACAACTATCGACGTATCACCCATTCAAAACGATTACGTGAATTCTTATCACGCGCGCACTAACTTCCAATGAGCATCAGCACTTTTTAGTGCGATCTGGAGTTTCACTTAACCATATGCTTTCTTGCCATAGAACAAATCTGGAGTGTGGAAGTTTGTATTAGAGATTCATTGGAATGACTGGTTGAGCGCCGCCCTGTAAAAGTTATAATGCTCCCGTGGCGAGATTCACCTAGCTATGTGCTTTCGCGCCCCAGCATGCGCGCTTGTTTCGCTTGCGCTTGCAGTGGTGCGGGCGCGCGCCACTGCAAGCGAGGGCTCTGGTTAGAGCAAGTGGCGAGATATTGGCAAAATACTGTCTTGCGACCATTACGTAATATGCCCATATAAAGCCAAGGAAGTTTGTTTAATTTGTGTTAGGGTAAGGGTTTTAGAAAGAAAACAACCTTTTGTTAAAGGTACTTAGAGTTTCGAATAGTCATTCACACAAGGAGACTAAAGTGCAAAGAAACAGGCCCTAATATCGTGGCTTATTAACAATTAAATGAAATGACAACGAGGATAACGATTTGAGACACTTTTGCCCCTGCTGGCATGGCTAACAGTTAATATAAATCAAATATAGAATTGCGACGCGTGAAACAAGTCAGCTTTAGATCCTCAATCCGGCACTAAAACATTTTATTTATAATTGGGCACTGAGATCCAAACACAAACACCCGGTATGAAATTAACAGTCCAAACTGATTACAACACAACGAAGCCTTTACATTTATTGAGGACAACGATGTAACAACTAACAACTAACAGAGTCGACATATCTTAATGTTTCCATGGGGTAGCAAGTCCCTATTCATAGTAGTCCAAAAGTTTCACTGCCTCATAGTATATATTTCTCGATTACTCTCAATCAAATTTTCAACGGTTATAAAGTTATATAAATCTTTTAAAACATTTGAATCTTCCAGTTGATGTCCAGCTAATGGCTGTGCTGCTTAAACAACCCCTGAACGCAAGCAAGTATTCAGGAGCAGGTATTCACATCCATTTTGAAAATGTGGCAACACCCGCCACTGTTTGTAAGTATGGTCTGCATGCACAACTCTAGATCCTACCACACTCACTGCCACAGCAAGAGCAATCCATTCAATTCTCTCTGTGAACGAAAATTATACAGCCTACTATAAGAGCCCAGATTTCCACTCAAATACTGGCAAGTGCATAATGCTATAGGACCTTAAAATAAGATTGAACCATACAAACTCGATTTATCTATTTTTCTAAAACTAGCATTATATAACATTTCTAAATTATCCCTACACACTTGTAAATAATTAGAATTGTGTAACTTAAATTATTTCAGAATTACAACTATTGTGTACTCAATAAAGTAATTATCACTTTTGTATCCTTGTATCCTTGTAGGATGAAAAGGATGCAAATGCAAGAACTGGAAAACTCCCAGACTATATCCTCTCTTGTAATGCACCTGCCATGCATGACATCTATAATGATATTGGACTTGAACATGACATTGAAGAACCCAGAAACAACTCTGACCTGACTATATCTGAACCCCACTGCCAACATTTTCTTGACATGGTTATTATTGTATCCTTGCACGCAATCTAATATTTTATTGCAATTTACTGCTCATTTTGTGTCAGGTTCCTCCATATTTCAATCTATATGTAGAACCCCAGGGATTTCCGACCATCTGAAACACTTGGAATATTGTGTCAAGGAAGACTTTATACCAGCCATTATGGGCAAAAGTTTTGTGCCTGATCAAATCAGAAAAATAGCTTCACTTCCTGCAAGAATGGGCGGGCTGAGCATTCCAGACTGCACATCAACAGCAGAGATGGAGTACACTAACTCAGTAAATGCTACAAAACAGCTCACAGAAGCAGTTTTTCAACAGCTTACTACTTTCCAACTAAACGAAGAACTGCAGCATGACATCATAAGTGAAGTAAAGAAGCGTAAGGAAGAGCTTTACAAACACCAACGTGAAACTATTATGAATGAGGTATCCCCATCAACACAAAGGCAATTAGAACTCCTTAGTGAAAAAGAAGCATCCATTTGGTTATCCACACTCCCTCTAAAAGCATGTGGGTACGTCCTTAACAAACAAGAATTCTTTGATGCCCTCTCACTCAGATATAATCTTACACTGTCTACAGCTAACAGAAGTCCCCTATGTGTATGTGGAAATCAAAATCATATCAACCATACTCTAACCTGCAAAATCGGAAGCTACGTTTCACTTAGACACAATTCACTAAGAGATACAATAGCTGAACTCCTAACCACTGTTTGCAAAGACGTTGAAACAGAACTCCAGCTTCTCTCCGTTTCTCACACACTTGAACTATCTAATGGAACAAATAGACAGGATGGTGCAAGACTGGACATCAGTGCGAGATCGTTTTGGTCGCCGCTGGACAGGGCATTCACAGATGTAAGGGTACTTCACCCTCAAGCCCAGTCCAACAGTGACAAGAGCATCTCACAGATGTACCAATCTCACGAGAAAAGCAAAAAACGTGAGTACAATGACAGAGTCCTCAATGTTGAAAAGGCTACCTTCACGCCACTGGTGTTCAGTACTACAGGAGGAATGGCAACTGAGGCTTCACAGTTCCTTAAACATCTCGCTGAAAAGATCAGCCTAAAGAAAGGCCAACGGTATTGTGATGTGATGTCATTTGTCAGACGCAGACTGCGTTTTGATCTACTCAGAACCTGTATAATCTCTATCAGGGGGTACAGAGGTACCAGAACCCTTCCACCCACGGCAATAAGTGATTTGGACCTTAATCTGATCAACACTCTTAAACCCTAAAAGGTCATGGAGTGCTCTAGTTGGATGGGGGTCTAAACTGCTTTTTGTTGTGATGTGATTTAGTGGATTTTATATATATTATTACCGTACAAAGGGTTTTATTTTTACCTCAGTTTTTAAATTTGTACCATTTTTACAGAATTTTTATATAGGGTCATTGCTATATTATGTGTATATTGTTTGAATATTTTCTTATTTATATAATCTATATGTAGAATACAATGTATTGTTCTAAGTCAACTAAAGTACAGATCTCTCCATATCATGGCAGTTCAAACACATAATATTTTCATATTCCCAAATACACGCTGAAAGGTCCTTGGTTCTAAGGCGTGAAACTCTACGGCGTGAAGACTTGTCAAAACAGGACTCTCTTGCTGTAGGAGTTGGGAGATGTGTAGGAATTGGGATCGAATGACAAAATTCTGCAAGTGTGCCTGCCATTAAATGCTGCTTGATCATATCGTAATAAATTAGCCAAACATGCTCCTTTGGCAGAGTGCAATCCTAATAAAGACCCTATCAGATGAGATGCAGATGGTCATATCGCTACTAGCAGATAGAAACCGATTGGGCCCCATTGATATCATAATGTTTTATGTGTGACCTCTAACGTATAAATTATGTGACCGTTACTGTGCATACTGTGCATACTGCATACTGCACAGTAACGGTGTTGCAGTGCAAGTGCAAAGATTTTTGGAATGAGTATGACGCGTTGAGTCAGTGTTACATTTCATTGGCTGTATCAGGACTCTGGTTGGGTATTTCTTGATGCCCAGTTTTTAAAACTAACTTTCCAAGCCCACTCCCTGTGTGTATATTCATTTCATTAAGAATATAGAATTTATTTATTTCATTTATTAATCTCTGGTTGATAACTTCATCATTAACAGGATGGGTGAGTTGTGGCAACACCCATATGTAAATATCTTCAAGTACTATGGAGTTGGCCAGTGGAAGAAGTCCAGTAAAGAGGGCGATGTGGCTTCCTTAATGGACCGTGTTGTGAAAGTAAGTCACAGATTGTATGTAATATCTTGATAATTGCATGATTTGTGTTTGAAACTTCTTGCACTGTTTTGCTGTTTGATATAGTCTTTATAATGTAGCAAACAATAAAGTTTGTTTGATGTTCTAAATATTTTTAAATGGATGGTTAGTCAATTTTTAGCTCTGTCAAGTTCCCAACATAGAAAGATAGAATAAGACCCACCTTTTTCCTGTTTTAGTTACATCTTTTTAAATAACCCAGGAAATGTTTTTCAGTGTCCTATTTACAAGATAAGTGGCACTGTACCTGCTAATAACTACATTGTCATACCAAAGCACAGTTCTCAGTCAGCCGGGTTAACCTGGATCTCATTTATGTGTACTCTTCAAGCCTATCCCGGGACAGTTCTTCACCATTCATCTCGAGGTAATGAAAAGCTTTTAAACTCAAAAGCTCAAAAGATTGAAATCTCAGAATGTTTTTAATTACTAGAATTAAAGTTGTGGTGCTGCAAACTTTGTCAAGTATTTTACAAATTTTAATCTCTCCAGTTATTACAGTCATCTCCTCCATGTAAGATACGTTGTGTTTTCAGGTTGTCTCATCATGTGGTGTTTTGATTCGAATAAGCATCTCCAATATTTACAAGCAGTTCAAAGCTTCAGCAACTTGGCTACAGTTCCCGTTCATTGTGAGTGAGACATCGCAGCAGTGGTCAGTTCTGATGTTCAACTTTCCTCATCTGCTGAGGAAATATGTGAACAGGGAGTATTCTCACATCAAATCGATAAAACTTTGTGCAAACATGTTTGTGAAGAATGTTTTCTCGACTAGCAAAGCATACAATCCTCATGTGATAGACAAAAAGGTTAAGCTCATAGATGAAATCACAAAGCCAGGCGATGAACCATTCCCCCGTGAGATGAGATATCCTGTTCCAAATGGACATACATGGAGAGAGTTTTACGAGTTTATAGTATTTCCTCCCAGTTCAGAAAATCTTTCAGTGTCAGTCCCAAATCCCAGGTCAACTACTCCTGTCAATCCATCTTTTGTGTCCAGCAAGAATGGGGAGCGAGTTTTTAAGGAGCTACCTGTTGTCAAAAACAAAGCAAGTAATGCCAGCATATCAATGAGATCAAAGCCAAAAAAGGCAAGTGAAAAGATTGATGAAGATTTTCAGAATATGTCCCTTATAGAGAATGTGACAATTTCACCGAGCAAACGAAATAAGAAAAATAAAAAGGACAAGATACCCCCAATTTGTGCTTTGAAAAAAGTGTTAGGCTTTGGTCCATGTAAAAATTTCGAGTTTTCAAATAACACAGAGAATATTTACTACGCCTCTGGTTCGATTGTGGTGATGCAATCTATCGAATCAGGATCTCAGAAACTGTTTACAGGCCACTCTGACAGCATCCTGACTTTCACTGTTGACCAAGCTGATGAGTACATGACTTCATCTCAGAAAGATTCCCCACTGATTCGTATTTGGAGAGTATCATCTCAAGAGTGTATTGCTCTTGTAAAATCATCTGAGGAGCCTTGTAGCATACTTCACTTCTCACTGGCAGACAAGGCCTTGTTGGGTGTAACCTGCTCCAGACCAAGATCTAAACTTATCTTATGGGACACCTCATTCCTGAAACTGAAGGGAGATATAAGTATCATTTGTGAAGGATCATGCAGTGACAATCTCATCAAGGGTCAACTGTCACCAGTATCCTCAAGTAAGATGGCAACCTGCTCTTCCAGGAGTTTGCAGATCTGGAGACTACGAGCTGGAAAGTTGAAGTCGTGCTCCATTTCTCAGTTCTTCGGGTTAGAGTACGTGTTACGTGACTTGAGATGGGGCTCTGTTGGAGGTGATACAGAGGGTTTCATTTACCTGGCCACAGCTGCAGGTATTATCATTGAGGTGGATTCTTCTAAAGCCTCTACGGTGAGATGTGTCGACCTGTGTGCTGCTGAGGGCCCTGGTGTCAAGTGTATCAACTCTATTGGAGTACACAGTGCGTTTGGTGTCACAGGTACGGATGACGGTAATTTGAAAGTGTGGGATTCTCAATTTGGAGAGGTTATTCTGAATGTGGAGCATGAGTCTGCTGTTAAAAGCTGTCTCATCTCGGCCAATGGTTTAAAGCTACTGGCTGTTACTGAGACTGATAGTGTTGGAGTGTTGGATGCTACGACAAAGTCATACTCAACTGTTCTCAGAAGTCACTCAAAAAAGTAAGATCGTTATTTTATACAATATTTATACAATTTTATACAATCATCATAACTAATTTGACAATAAATTAATATTGTAATTAAATAATTACAACAATATACCGTATATAAACCTTAAATCATATTCTAGAGAACATAAAGTATCAGTTCATTATTAATGAAATAGTTTCGTCGACAAGTCTCACACATTAATTTCAGAGTTACTGCGGTTGCAGTGGATCCATGTCAGAGACAACTTGCCTCCATCTCTCATGATAGCAGTCTCCGGGTATGGAACCTTGACTCGCTCTCTCAGATTTACGAAGTCTTCTCCGCCGGGGAATTCCCCACCACTGTGGCTTATCATCCTTATAAAGGTTAGTTTTATCTTTGCATATTTTGTTTGTTCTGTAAAATCGTCTTTCGTTGATATCGACCAACTGCAATTTTATCAAGAGTTCTGAATTTGCGGATAGGCCACCCGCCGCCAGCATTTAAATTATCTTAAGGTTATGGCTGTTAACTATTTTCAAAGATTCTTTCCTTAATTGGCGGTAAGTTGGCTTTAGTAGGGAGGTGGTTTTATCGGATCCGGTTTTATCTCTTCAGATTTCCGTTTGAATCGGAATCTCATATTTAATTTAATGCTCATCTGGACAGTCAATCCAGGACTGATGCTCCTCTTTCTGCTACGTCTATTTCCAAACCTGAAGTTTGTTCTCTTGACCTGACTTAACTTCTTCTTGATTATCTTAGAAGTGAAAGCATACAGTACAGGATCTGTCAGGCAGTTCAAGTAGAGAGCCATGTGATAAACCTTCCGGAGCTGGTAAATGCCGAGTATGTCGTAGAGGATGAAGCAGGGAAGCCAGGAAAGGGTGAAAGTGATGCAGATGAGACACGCACGGAGGGATACCATCCTTACTCGGGCACTCCGAACTTTGTATAATTTGTAGAGGATTACTGAGTAGGTCAGCATGTTGATCAGGAGAGGTATAAGTGCGAATAGGAGGGTGGATGCCAGCGAGATCTGCTGCTTTATATCTTTCTTGTCACGAAAGTTGAACATGCACTGGTGGCCTGCTTGGTCGTAGTTGATCACGTTCCCAAACTTGATGTCGGGTGTGTAAGCAAATGTTTCTACTACCAGGAATGTCAAGAAGAGAATCGCTGCAATCCAGCAAGAGGTGATGAGGTACTTCTGGTGCAGGAAGTGTCTCTGCTTCGTGTACCTGGAAACATTGAAAATTTACTGAAAACTGAACTCTCAATGTAATACAAACATATCTCAAGTCCTTTTTTCATCTATCACAAGTATTTTCAAAGCATTGCTTTTCCTTAAATTTTGTATCAATTACAACATTATATTAGAGCTTAGTTGGGCTTACCTTAGTGGTATAAGAACTGCAATAAATCTGTCGTAGGTGATTGGGAGCATTGCAAGAAGGTTAGAGTGTACAAACAGGTAGAATAATGTCGGTTGTAGAATGCACAGACCCTTTGTCGTTTTATAGCCGGATTCTCTCATCCACCCTGAAGCATTATTTAACTCATTTGGAGGGGGTGAGTGTGATTGTGTTATATTAATATGACAAATTGCTGTAAGAAATTCAAGGCAAAAATTATTTTCGAATGCCCAGTCGTATAATTTTAAATGTAGAATTTCAATTCGGATATACTAACTTTATAGAACAACATACCTGGGCCCTCGATGCATGTTCCGAACAAAGCCCACAAGAAGTCGCTAATACTCAAGTTTAGATAAGTCACGTGGTGGGAATTCTTTCGTTTGTTCTCTATCAGAAAGACTATGATCATGATTCCGTTGATGATGACTCCAACTCCACAGAAAGATGAGAGAAATACTCCATATGTCAGGTCTGCAGTCGTATCATCATCCTCCACTGCTTTGAATCCTATTATCCGCGTAATCATGCCCTTAAACAACGACATTTTTAAACAACGACATTTTAAAACAAAACCATCCTACTCTTATATAAGAAAATAGCACAGACGGATAAAAGCTTGAGTCATATTATTTAGAAAAACGATCAGTAAACTCTAATACACGATCAGTAAACTCTAAATACACGATCAGTAAACTCTAATAGGCCTTCTATCTTTTAAAAGTTTGTAATGCTAAGAAAAATAGTGTTAGAAAATGTTTTTTAAAGTTTGTAAAGTTTGCTACAAGTGACCTGAATCAGGCATGTAAGTGGTAGTGTTGATCGATTACTCGTTGGTCGGGCTCAGCCATCATGGTTGTGACGATTTAGTGATCGTCAGAGCTTGAAACGAAATGGCAGATGATCTAATTGCCAGGTGCTTTTTAACTACCTTCAGCGACAGTGGAATGATTATATTAATCAAAATTACGTTTTAGTCAACCTTTCTAGAATACAGCTGCTAATATTCGAGCAAATGGCTTGCAAGCTGTCTGGTACAGACTTAATTGCAAATTGGCCTGAAGTAGGTAGGTTGCCACTTGCCAAGATAAATAAAAAATCAATTTTCTTGCGGACGTGCAAATTTAATCCCTTATCAAGTCACCGGTGTTCAGGGGTTGGCAACTCCCAACATTTATCATCAGTCAAGAAACAACTTCTAGTTCTAAACAGTTACAACCGCTGTACACTTTATAGCAGTAATAACTATAACTATCTAAGTACTAGTACTAAGTAGTGGTGGTGCCCACAACAGGTGAAAATTAAGACAAAATTACGTATTTTCCTTGAGAAAATTACCAAATTGGAATTCATTTATCTACCCCAATACTAAACAAAAAACGGTTTCCATGAAGTACAAATTAGATGCCAACTATTGAAATTCAGGGAGCCGCCCATAAAATACATTCCTGGTGCATCCAGTAAAAACAGGTGTTAATAATGAACTCAATTCTTTAGCTCTGCACAAAGGCCAAGAAAAGTTTGGCGCTTCGCTGGGTCTTAAATTATCTAATTTAGGAAGAGGGTTACCAGGTGGTACGAAACTATTTATGACACTGTTGTTAAACTGTAGAGACAAGTTTAGGATATTTTAGATTAGCAGCAGTAATAAAACTCCCAAACTTATAACTTTCGGAGAATAAAAACAGTCTTAAAAACAAAGACGAAACTAGTTCGACAAATCTAGCCCTGCATTTTAAACTTTCAAACAAATCCGTGAAAACTATCAGGTGAGAGATCAGTGATCACCAAAACGAACAACTGCCCAACTGAACTTAAATGTGCGTGATTTCTCTACCCTGGCCTATAATAAGGCCTACCCCGGCCCCGGCCCGGAGACAAATTAAGGTTACTCATGGTTTAAATTAACAAGTTCAAAATTGTTTCGCCGTCATATTGAAACCCAATAGTACAGTAGCCCTGTCCTGAACTAGTTAATTCGGAGAAGCGTTGTGAACAAAGTAGCAAAGTCCACCAAATGCCAAACTAATCCAATTCCCATGCAATATTCCTTCTATCTTTCTATGGTCGTTGTCTATTATTTACCGATGTGGTTATGACTCCTGAGCATCTGGCTATTTTAGGCTAATCTTGATTTATATGTTGGTTACGGAGTCGTGATATAACAAATACATAAACCTACGATTGGTATATTTTGCCATTCGTTCGCGTTATGGTGATTAATAATTCTATCACAACATGAAACATCACAAAATATGAAAATAAGAGATCCAACAATCACTTCCAGTCTGACAGAGTAAGATTGTGTATAAACCACAAGGTATTATAACTTGGTCTTTATAGTAAACTGATTAAGTCGCGATATAGTGTTATTTGATGCTCAATATACATATTGATAATATAAAGGGAACCTTTCCATTGTCAAATATCGGTTGTACGTGACTCAAAAAAGAGGTCTACCTATCCTCTGCCAGCTTTGTAAGGATAAACAATTAATCAACAAAACGACTATTGTTCTTTAGAGATAGAAGCAGTGTAGAGTATGGTAACGAGTTGAAGTGGTCACTATCTAACATTGTCTTGCTAGTAACAACAATAACTATTTCGCTACCCCGTACGAACGAAATTTCGTTGGTTAATTACACTTTTCTCAGAAATTACACTTTTCTCAGAAATTACACTTTTCAATACGTTGTTGCTCGCTTATCATTTACTTATCACTACGTTGATAAGACCTGCTTGTTTTTACCGGTGGCGTGATTTTATGATGCTACCCCGTACGAAAAAATTTCGCGGGTTAAAATTATAAGTTGGCTATAAACATGGCCGGAAGGGAAGGCGACATCGAACGTGAAGCAAAGACAAAAGGGCATGATGAAGCCGATTTCTTATTTGTAAATATGATATTTAACGGGTTTAATTACAATCGTATTTTATTTCCTCTCTTACACTAATTGTTTACTGCTTGCTCAGTTAACAGTTTCTTCTCCTTCAGGAAGTATAGTAGCAGGTTACTCTAAAGGAACAGTACGAGTGATAGAGGGAGGCAACGTAACGGAGGAGCTGTTAGACCTGACCTCCTGTATCACCTCCACCACCTTCCTGCCTAACGGAGAGTACTTGTACGTGAGTGATGCTCTGGGTACCCTCATCATGTACCAAGCAACCAAGACACAGCTGGTACAGCTGAAGAGTATCAAGCACATTGTTGCGAAGGGAGGACACAGGTGCCCATCTGCTGTTCAAGCTAGTCGGGACAGTAGGATGATAGGATTTGCAGGACCCACGGAGCATTGCGTGACGGTGTTGGAGGCCTCTACTCTGACTTGTTTGATAAAACTTGATGTCAGTTCTGCTGTCTCCTCGTGTCTGGACAGTGTGCAGTCTGTGGTGTTCGGTACGGTCCTTTCACGTGATCTGTTCGTCAGCACCATGTCCGGCAAGGTCCTCAGAGTGGACACTAAAAGTGGGGTCATAGTGTCTGATCACCAGCCCTATCCCTCGTCCACTCCCCACCTGCTTGTCTCTGAGAACTACATTGTTACTGCTAACCAGAGCAAGTTTAATGTTTGTGACTACTCTAGCATGGCTGGTTTACAGAAATATGTGGCGTATCATGCCATCAATCACATGACCTTCACACCAAGTTTAACTGAGCTTGTTATTTGCGGTGACGGCATCTCAATCTGGGGCTTCAGTGGACGGAAACCAGGACTCAACTTCAACAAGGACGACTACACGACCATTGCAAAACGAGTATCGTTTGATCAAGAGAGCGGTGTTGAAGAGAGTGATGTGGTGGAGAGTGGGATAATGTCCACTCTTATTGAGGAGGATAAGCCTCAGTCTCCAGTGCTAATGGCTCCTACTCCTGACTTATTGGAACCAGTACAGAGTGATATCAGGTAGGATGATCAGTGTCAAGATTAAGACAAATTGCCGTTCAATTTTTGATCGTTTTTTAAATCGAACTTAGAAGTAACGTAAATATCAAAACAAAGAAAAATGTTTTGAAACTTGTGAAAGGTCGATGTGTTCTGTGAAAAATAACTTTGAATTAGCAAGAGTATGTGAGGCTTCATGATAAGGAAAAACTGTATGGCAAATGACGGCAAACTTTTAGATGTATTAGAATAAAATCAGAAAGACGTTTTTACATAACATAATATTATTTACTTCGGCCATATTTTGAATCGTCACAAGTGTACGTTAAAAATGAGCGAATGTCACCGAATGAAGACGCCTTGTACAGTGTGATTTCTGGAATTCAGCAGCTATACTTAACATTAATAAATTCACGGTTCTGCCAGGTTGGAGGATACATTAGACAACTCAGGAGAGAAAACCTTGGACATGTCCTCGATACTTCTGGACCCTTCTCCTTCTCCAGCTCCCCACCCTCTTGCTCAGACAGTCACTGTTACTGACCACCATGATAAAGGTGAATAGTTATCAATATAATAGCTAGTTAGCGCTAAATGGCGATAGCTATCGATAGGAACGCTATTTAGCGCTAGTTAGCGCAAACCATCGCGTTTAGACTATCGTTAAAGAACCGGTTTGTTTCTAATGTTGTTACTAATTTAATCATTATTCTACCGGTTCTAGTAATGTTGCAGCTCTAATTGTAAGCTGTTGACAATGTTAGACTGCAATAACTGCATAATATCTTTATATCATCACAGCATGGCACTATGTACTATTATGGTTATATAATATTATGATAAGTATATTAACTAGAATTTTGGCAAAAACTCCGAGACTAATTCTACCGTCACAGGGTCGGACTCAGAGTTGGAGAATGTATCAGCTCTCTCTGATGACAACTCGGAGGAGCTCCCCAAAACTCTGGCTCCAATAAACGGCCAGCACCCGTTTGAAATATCCCCGGACTCAGCGTCCCCCAGATCCCCTGAAGCATCTCCCGAACCACCTCTAGCTCTCAGACACATCACGCTTGATAGCCCGTTAGTATGGCGTTCTGGGATTTAGTGAGCATTAATTGCATAGGTATTGCAGAATAAGATGGTCAAAATCAGATGAAATTTATTAACCGTGGAAAGTTTAGTGAGAGCCGACAGGGTAGTTGAATAATACTAGTCATATGGTTCAGAAGCAATCTGCATCAAGTTATAAGGTTTCAAGGTTATGTTAGTTAATCAACCGAGCTGGAATATCACATAATATAACTCAATTTCCTTAAAACCATTAAAACCACATTTTAATTTGACGTTTCTAAATCAAACCTGTTCCTCAGAAAGTCGACGTTGTCTGAGAAGCGGTACATGGCGGGTACCGACTCTTGCGGACTGGAACTGGTAACCATGTTGGGAAATGACAGGGAGGGTAGGGCTAATGTTGTGTGGAGAGGCACTGTGCTGTTTTACACTCTGGGAAATGTTATCATCGCCGAGGACCTTAAGTAAGGATTGCGACCATATTTTCGACGGTTTTTTTTTCTGTGAGAACAAAAAATGCCTCTTCTTTTATTACGGTTATCAAGGTTAACTATTCACAATACAATGTAGCTTAAACATCTTATTAGAATACCATATTGTATTGATATCACTACGGATAACTCCAGAAGACAAAAAGAGGTTGACATGTTATTTACCCAGGACGTCAAAACAAGAACATTTGATCGAGCACACAGAAACAATAACCTCTCTAGCGAGTACATGTGATCGTATAGCGTCCTGTTCAGGTGCTCACAAGCTACAACCATCTCAGATATGTATCTGGAACGCTGATACATTCCAGTTACTTCACACCTGCACTTACCACGAGCATCAGGTTTGTCATAAATTGAACTAAAGATGTGTTATTCTAGAATTATCCTCATAAAATTTTGTACAATCAGATGCAGATGGGCAAGATGACTGGGGCTAGTTGAGTTGGCGAAGAGCATGATTGAAGCAGTGCATTCAATATTGTAACTTTCAACATTAGATTTCGATATATTGTGGGTATAAACATATATAAAGTAAATAAGCTAAGATGACTGCAGTTATACATTATCTAACTATAACAATAATACATCTAATCGTGAATAAAGTGTCTCGATATCAAACTATTGTCAAGGGATTACGATCCAAGATTCACCTTCTTTTGTTCTTTATCAATTATTATCGATAGTATTACAAGTTGCTGCATTATCAACTTGCCATCCTGATAATGCGTTTTCTTTTTGATCATGATGTTACGTCATGAAGAACGTTTGACCCTAACCATAGTTATTAGTTATGGGCATGTCGATATTATCTCATTGTACACAGCAGTACCAAGTACACAAATCTGATAGGACGAATAAAGGTCGATGGTGCGATAAAGTGCGGTAATAGTGCGACTTCGCACCCACTGTCAACTGTTGGAATGTATTTTGTTCTTCTTTAACAGATCATGACTTTTATTTTAACTTTTCTTGATAAGTATGTGGCTAATAATTATACCTTCATTCGCTCAGACCCCGCTCAAACCATGAGCTACAAGCATTTATGGGACGAAAAATAAAGTGAATAATGTAAGATTATCTTAATGAAGAGTATTTACTATCTAATATATAACGGAGAATAAAGATCAATACTTAAACCTTCAACAACTTCACCAAGTGTACTAGTACATCAGTATTTTTGAGTAAGGATATTGTTTTAATAAAATACTGACAACTTTAGAGGCATCCAGTAGTAGTATATTATTATTATAATATTTTCCGGGAATTAGTCGTGAACACTGGTAACCGATAATTTCCCGCAAGGGTTGCCAGAGTATTATGAGGACAGACTGCGAGTCACCTCAGACTGGCTGCCGGGAAGTTTCAAAACAAATAACAGTCGCGCACTATATGTTACTCACTTTATTGTATCAGCGCTGAGCGCACGTATCACATTACACATTGTTTCATCCAGAACCGGAAAAAATTATAACAAATAATACCTTGGCTTAGTTATCGTGCAGGGCTATCGTGCGTAGCACTCAACAGCCAAGGTATTATTATGTTATTATATATATTGTATTTTAAGATATTCAATATACTTTTTATTATGAGATATAATTCAATGGAAATACGTTCCCAGACGCTAATCGTATTTCATACAATTTCGATAGATTAAATCTTTACGGTGGCATTTAACGTTAGTACATTATGTACAATGTACATTATGATTGTTCAGATAAGTAGCTGCGACCATCTATAATGACGATCTCGCAGCGTACCACCCAGTTTTTGAGTCTCAGTCTGTTTTTAACATGTACAATTTCTTGACTGTTTGATAATTAGTCTAATATTTTAAAGGAACTGTTTTTCAAATCCCCGATTCTTAAAAGTTTAACCAATTAAACTTTGGAGTATTTGTGAGGATGACACAAGACGTCTAGAGTTAGAGAGGAATTTGCTACAAGTATAATAATTGCACCCCGCTAAGAAAAGCTTTAACTTAACCGTATCATGTAGTTGTCGGTAGTTAGTGATTAAATGTTTTTTAAACTGTCTCATAGCAAGATCCAGCGGTGCTTGTATTTTAATCAGTGAAATTGCGCAAATAAATCGGTGTAGTTTTCATGGTAATCAGTGAAGTTGCGCACATAAATCTGTAAAACTACCTGCTGCAAAATGGGTGGTAACTTCCGCTGTTCTCGGCGTTCATACTGACGTCAGAGGTCACGTGTCAGCTCAGAATTCTGACTTCCACTGTCTGACTTACTGACTATATTAAATCGTCTTAAAATAGAAAATTAAATAAAGTTTTAATAGTTTTAAGAGCACATCCATTAAATATTCTTCACTCTGTAATCTGTACTTTTGTTTACTGTCCAGTGTTCCTGCTATTTTAGAAAATATACCTTTATTCGCACGCGAGCTATCTAATTATCTATTTTTAAAATTTCTTTAAAGCTTTAATATCCTAAAATTATTTCGAACGATAACTTGTATATAACCGTTGTAACGTAGGACCATTATCAGCTAGTGGACCGTAATCTGTAGATAATGTCTTGTTTGACGAATGACGTGCACCACCTGATAGTTCAGCCTTCAGTTCGCTTCTGTTTGCCATTTCTACTTTGCGGTATTCAGGACGAGTAGGGTCACTGTTTTTCACATTTTCTGGATTAATTTCAAAAAGATTCACTCGCAATATTTGTTTAGAGAATTATACAGTGCAAAATGAACGACTACAAGTAAGAGTGATATACAAATGAAGCGCAAAGACTGGAAAACTTTAAGTTTTATCTGCGTTTCTATGATACCGGCCAATTAATAAATCATAGTAGACAAACCGTCCCTTATGGACACTAACTGTTATTTATTTCACCCTAATATTTAAAGCAGCATACGTATTTAAACCTTTCATATAGATTACACGACTCTAAGTAGCGTTCAACAGAGCCCCTCCGACTGTAGGGACGCAGTGCTGTTGTGATGACGTCACAACACTCCTTGGCCTTATAAGGTAGCCACGTGGTGTTGTGATGACGTCACAGCACTCCTTATAAGGTAGCCACGTGGTGTTGTGATGACGTCACAACACTACTTATAAGGTAGCCACGTGGTGTTATGATCGCCTCCGACTGTAGCGACGCAGTAGAGTTCACTAAGCGAATAGCTACCACTGCTCCATGTCAATTGTCAGCTGTACGCGGGACTCAGACTGAATCTGATTGGAAATCAGTGAGCAAAAGGTCAACCATGTCTGCACTTCAGTTAAATTTAGAATTTTGGAAAGATTACGAATTACGTCTTAAAGCTCAAGTTCTGTCTAACCATTATTAGGTAATTCTTCATTACTTTTGCGTTAAATTTATGTTTTATTTTTAATAATATCAAGATGTTCGGACCGTTGACACGTAGTATTAGCAGAACTTTTTTCCTACGTTCATTGGTTACTAATGCTGCTAATCTAGAAGGCTTATCTCATCTTTATTAGGTACTGATGATAAACGAAAATATTCTACCAATGTTATAAAGATCTTTTTGGAATTTCTGAAACTCATTCGTTGTTTGATTGCGGGAAATACCGATCTTAATCTAGAAGGCACGTCATTATTACAGCAGAACTGATAACCTTACTTTGCAACTGAATTGAATGTTTACCAACACGAGACTCACGTTTTATTCAGCCGGTTTCTTAAACCTTCCCCGTTTTATTTTTAACTATTCTCCAAGTTGGCAGGCGTGTCGCATGAATGCTCAACTGCATAGTTAATAAGTAAATGCTTAGTTACTGCACATCACTGCCCATGTGCTAATTCATGGTCCCTAAGTTTCTTGACGTTTATTTGTTTAACGCCCTCCTGCAGTTTTGAATACCAGAACCAGCGCCGAATCAGTGACAATTTCATATTAAAGAATCTTTAGAATCACGTCAATTCGGAATTAAGGAGAAGCCTTTCGGAGAAGTTGTCACGCAAATAAGTAAACAAGTATGAAGCTCCCATTACCAACGTGACACGTTATAATATGTTAATAGGAAACAATGTAACAGAGTCGATATATTTGAATGTTGCCATGGGGTGGCAAGTCCCCATACATCGTGGTCCGGTAGTTTCATTGCGTCTTAATATAATATTAGTACTGTCAGTTTAATGATTCTATTGGACGTGGTCGTTTTGTTTTGTCATTTAATTCTCAGTGAAACCTCTTCTATTGTTGGATTAATGTCCAGCTGGGTCGGATAAATGTGACGAATTCTGAAATCATACAAATATGTGGGGAATATTCCTGCTACTACCCCTAAATCTACTGTAGACTCAGTTTATCAGCAAACATTGGTGAAACCCCCAAACCTCCTATCACTTCAATCAACTCCATTGCATTTGTGTAAGGAATTGTTTATTTTGGAGAGTTTATTCCGTAATATTTTCATAATTTCTTTTTGTTCTTCATTTTCCCCCCATTTTCCCTCCATTCAATTTAATTCATTTGTTTTGTTTTCAAATAAATTCCATCTTTATCTTTGTTCTAGTGTCTAGTGTCTTGTGAATAGAGATGAGAATGGTTTGTCGTAATTCGTACCGCGAGAGTGGAATTTCGATCGACGATTCCAATGACAATGACATATAATAGTACATTATGACAAATGAATACAAAGCACAAAATTGAACAGTAAATTATATTCACGACAGACTCATGAATATTTCAACGTAGGCTGTAGCTTTATAGTTCGTTTATTGGTTGAATGCCTCCGTCTTCCAGTTCCATTAAGTTTGCTGTCAGCAAATAACCGAGAGGCAGTCAGTAAGCAACTATGATTGTCAGAGTCATTAATTCCTGGCACCTGCACCGAGGCCGGGAGGCATTTCCCCCGGTTAATTTTCGATTTTGAGATATTATATCTGCATCATCTGCCCCTTTTGGAGTGTCAGGCATAAATTATTAAATATCACGCAATATTTTGAAAATGGATCATGTTTCACGTGACGTAGTAGACACTAAAGAATTTTAAAAGCTGGTGGTCTTTCACTAGATTCAGGATCTAAAGATCTATGTATCATAACATCAGCATAGTATAGTATATAATATACATGCTATAGTTTTAAATAGAGATTTCTTTAAGAGCTATCTTTCAACTCACAAAGCCTTTAGGTACTTAAATAATGTTCGGGTAGTACCTCTATAGTTCATTTAGCGGTTGAATGCCTCTGTCTTTTAGTTCCATTAAGTTTGCTGTCAGCTTGTCAGCAAATAACCGAGAGGCAGTCAGTATGCAACTGTGATTGTCAGCGTTATGAATTCCTGGCACCGGGGCAGGTATTTTATCCCGGAAATTTTTTTAATTTTGACCAGGAAGTTTTTGCATAGTTAATATTAAGCGTTCCATAATACAAAATGTGCATCACCTCTTGATCCTGCTGAGCAGAACTGCCATGATAACGTAAACAAATGTACCTCACCTCCTCAGTCCTCACGAGATTCCACATCTATATCAATAATTAATCATTGTTCTAAGATGAGTCAATAATTTAACGATGACTCTTTCCCAAATCATCATTTTATTATTTCAAGCTCGCCAGCATACAGTTATAACCGGGATTTATATAATAAAAAAGGGACACAATCAACGGCCCCGGCAAAATTTGATTAAATCTCACTCTAAATCCCGCTCCATTATAATATTACATCGTTTACTGAAGGTAGTCAGACTACACAAATGGTGCTAAAAAGTTATTAATAGTTCATATTACATTCGGCGGTAGGAATTGTGGTACAGTAACACCGCGTGACGTACGATTGAATTTCCATACTTATTGTCAACAGTAAAACTCGGACACCCACCATTGCATTATAAGATGAAATAGTAGCCAACTGAGCCAAGAGTTCATTCGTAACTTATACTGTTCTCAGTGGGCCAACTGACAACAAGTCATAAGCAAAAGCCTTAATATAACCCCCAATCGATAGCCTAAACCGCGGTAGTAAGCGATTCCACTGTTCAGTTTTGTCGGACGGTATAATTTACTGTTTTGAAATTAGTAATCGTCGAACGGCTTGTTAAACACGCACCAGTTATTTTCAAAGAACTGAAAGTGGCGTACGGTGCTTGTGTATATAGTTCTCTAGGGTTTTATACACGTGCATTATTTCTAAACTTAGTGTTTTGCGTGAATTTGTCGCAGGTTCAAATTTGTCGCAGTCGACACTATTGCGCAATTCAGACTGTTTTTTTCTTTTGTAGGAGCTGGATTTGATGGCAGATATCAGAGGGTGGGATTATTTGCAGGAATACCGAATAGAACTGATCAATAACTGATTCTTTAATCCAAGATGATTATTCTTTATTTGGACCCACCTGATAAGATGCTGCGCATTAAACACGTGTTCCCTTGACGATCAATTTTACGTAGGAGTCACGAACGTTTCGTAAGATTTAAATGTTCAGTGACGTGAAGTATTTTTTTGTTAAAGTTAAAAGTAATTTTGACTCCCACGAAGAACTTGAGATGTAGTTTCGATTTTTTGAGGTGAGCCGCGCCCTTTTAAACTTTTAAAGGGTGTTATCATTATTTGTATGTTATTTCTTATTTGGTGCATAACTAGCCATTACTGCGAGGTTTCTAAACAGACTTAACAGACAAACCTTTCATCAAATCTTCTACTTCTAGTCTGCTGCATGATTTCTGTTAAACACAAAGCCTGTTACATAGCAGTTTGTATCGGCATTTCATTGCATATTCTTAAATCCTACAAATTCAACAAATTTATAAAATAACTAGCAACGTTTCAGAAAGTTTTTGTCGGTGTATATTGTTTGCATTTGAGTCGATGTTTTAGTCTTTTATAATATTTCAGGTTGAACAATATTTAAATGATGAACAACTTTTTTCCGGGATCCGGCCATTATTCCTTTTCTAAGATTATTCATAGTACAGTAAAACCCCAATTTACCGCGCCCCGATTTACCGCAAACCCTGATATACTGCAAACCCCGTATATATCTCCTTTCCCCCAAGTAGGGCTTAACATGTATAATGTTAACAAACAAAACCCCGATTTACCGCGAACCCGATTTACCGCGGATGTTTCCTTTCCCCCAAACTCCACGGTAAATCGGGGTTTTACTGTATTAGTATTTTTATTAATACTGATTTCTGGATAGAATAGAATCACGTTTAAAATAAATGATTTAATGAACCGTTTGGTTAAAATGGAAGAAGCACGCTAATACTCTGATAAACCAGGGTTTAATACTATGTTAAACCACTGTTTTTCATATTTTCAATCAATTTGCTCAATTTAATTACAATTGAGAATGTATTGTTTAACTTGAATAATGGTCCAGACTACGACTATCTTGTTCATTGTCTAGTTTGAAATCTCATTGGACTAGTCATTGTCTGTCATTAAATAACATAATTTGATGTTATAATTTGCTTATAGCGACTATATTTTTCTATTCGCATATAAAATTATATATTATATTTAAATTTTAACTTGCAAGTCCGGTAAAGGACATTCTACAATTTAAATATTTATGATCTTACTTTACACTACTTGGTCAGTCAAGAGTATGACCTACTAACTGTTTTAAGTTTTTAAGTTAAAAGATATATCAAATTTTGCGAATAAAGATAGTGCCCTAGTGCCCACCTTGGCTCAGTGACAGTGTTGACACCTTGAATAAATTGAATTGTAAAAGAGCTTGCAGTTCTGACATTCTAGAATTGCACCAACAATGATTTATTACTTCATGGAGGCCCTTTAAATCAATGTGTTGTGTGTAATTGAGTTGTGTGAACGATTTTTGTCTTCTTATAGTTACACCCCTTACCTTATTATTATTACGCTAAATTCAATTTCTATCGCTCCAACCTCCGAGTCTGGCTACTCCGTCGGATTTTCACTTTATTATCTTCTTCTTCTAATTGAACTGCGATTGAAAACCCAAAAAAGTCACTTGTATTTGAAATTGCTGGCACTTTTTCAATAACAATCCACAAATCCTTCCTTCCACTCGTCAGCATGACGAGTGTGCTTCTCACTCACTCACTGGCTCTGCTCTAGTAATTTGAACAGACGTGTAACGAGCAGGAATGTCACGCAGGAATGCCATTGCCACGTTTCTCTGGCACCAAGAAAATATATAAAAAGCTTTCCCCGGAAAATCTTGGATTGTTCACAAATTTTCATTGTCATAGTTTTTAGTCTATATCATAGTGAAAGTATAATAGACTACACACTTCGCAAAATCATTTGGATTCAACTTCGTTTTTATGACATCCCATACCTATAATACTTGGAACAACCTGGCAGAATCATTTAGATGTACCTTTAAACTCAGTGAAAGGCCGCTAATTAGTGTCAAATACCCGTCATATCCCCACAATTGTGTCTCATCCTCAAGAAAATGTTATTTAACTATAAGTAACTGTCACCATCCGGTCAATCGTAGTAACCAGTAGTTGGACATCCACCGAGCGTCTGAGTTATTATAATAATTGACTTATTTTGTTGTTATAAAATGCGTTTTCATTACTTAGTCAAGCTTACTAACTTTTATATTATAACATTCGAGTCAAACCACAGCCATGAAAAGTATTTTACATGCTAACAGGATATTACCTTAATTTTGTATGACTTCTTTTTAACAATGTGGAGGCATTGCATTCTGAAGAAACATTCATACCGTCTCAGATTTACTAATATTTGTTGAAATCAATTTTTTCTCTAAATTTTATTTTTACCTAGTCGCCAATGGTATGGTCCAGTGGTTGATTATCTTTGGAATGGCAAATTATGATCAATGGTATAAATGGGGATTAATTTACATGGATATCATATCGTGGTAGTTCCGTTGTTCCATTTTAATGTCTACTGCTGACTCCACCTTTGGAGTTACATCCTTTTACTGTGTCTGCCGACTTTGTTTAATTCATGCAATTAATATATCAATTAGCTATTTGATTAGCTATTGTGTAGTTTCAATGCCATTATCATACCACTAGTCCAACACAAAGAACTAAAGACCCATTCGCCATTTTATTGTTTTACATCGTTAATCACTGGTCTACTAGCCAACCCTTTGCCGTTTTAGTTCAATATTTTAGTTAACTGGGTGACGTCGTTCGTTCATTCGCTTGAAGGAATAAAGGAGTCCGCTCCAAACCAATAAACTTAATATCACTTGAGCTTAATCGTCTGTACCACAGGCACAAACTCATTCATTTCAATATTTGTATTACTAGTCTGCTCCAATAACTGTTTTCATTTCATTATCAAAATCGGTAACACATTTACACCATCTGCACAAGTTTTCTCTGGGGCTAATAAAACGGGCATATGTTTCGAGCTATGTCGGGCCGAGCATATTGATTCCAATAAGTAATAAGCAATATATTCGTCAGACAATTTCATTTCAATATGCAATATTACTTTTGCGAGAATTGTTTAGGTGAGAGTTTGCTGCCTTATAATTAATCGATTATGAAATGTTCCTTCAGTTCTTGCACGTGGCTTGCAGAGAGGAAAGTTTGTCAGGCCAGTACCCACCAGGCCATGGTCAGTTCTTGCTTCATCACTTTTCATTTCTTATGAACCAGTCTCAAATTAAGTCCGTTTGGTGCTATTCCTATCATTCTCCCGCGTAAATATTATGATTAGTTTCTGTGGTATTATATGATTTCTGTGGTATTTTATGATTAGTTTCTCTGGTATTCTTTCAATGATATTTTTTGTTGCGTCGATTTATCGATTATACCAAGCAACGAATGCTTGGCGCTCTTTCCTGCGATCCCTACATTCTGCTAATCTCTAAGCCACTTGCGGGGGGGGGGGGGGGGGGGGGGTGGGCGTGCCCCCCTTGCGTTATTATTTCTTTGTGGGTCTCTGACGTTAATCCCTGGCAAATGAACAATAAATAGGGTTCAATCGTAATTATAAGGATAAACATCTCGAATTCAAGCTTCCAATATACTCAGTGAACAATGAATAATATTATGGTTTAATCTTAATAAAGATTAACATTATAGGACATGTTTAGGTACTCTCATCATGGTCACACAATATTGAAACTAATTGTACCATCTTTTAACTCTAAGTTCGGTGAGCGTATCTTCTCTGTGGTGGCTCCAAAGATCTTCAATCGTCTGCCTGATACCATTTCATCTGTTTGAACTGCCCCTTCATAAACTTGAAAAACTTTTCCGATAATTTATTTTGGTCAATATTGGTGTTCGATTTTTACATATAAGTATCATTTTCTGTCATTAGACTTAGCGATATATTTTCAAGCATACGTTACCAGTCCTTATCTTATTCAAGTACTTTTCTGGGATGTTTAGATTAAACACTGCTGAGTATAACTTTTATCTTAAAAGTGGTGTTATTAAACTTCAGTTTATTATCATATCGGATCTCAATAATTGTATATCACATAGTCCAGAAAATAATCATTACACAAATCTGAGACTATCTTTAATACAAAATACATAATAAATACAAAAACTTTCCGATATGTACACTGATACGAGTTAAAAATTGTATAAACAAGAGACAGGGCTTGCGGAGCAAGGGAAGAGATATAAGAGGACCAGGCAATAAGTGTTGATTACAGTGAAAAATAAACTAAAAGAAAATCTGCAGTGTTTTATACACTCAATTATATGTCCAAGACCATCCTAAGAATTCTGGCTGATCCAAGCAGAACTGTCTTCTGAAGATTAGAGATGCTCAGATTGCAGTGGACTGCGTCGAGGTGCTTTAAACGAAAGTTTGTGGTGATAGTTCCTAAAGCGCCTACTACCACAGGGACGATTGTGACCTTTCGTAAATTCCAGTTCGTCTTAATTTCTCTTTTTAGGTCTTGATAAGCCAGTATCTTATCTTGTTCTCTATCTAATATCCGGGTATCTCCTGGGACTGCAACATCAATAATAGTTGCTGCGTTGGTTACCTTGTCTACCAGGAGAAGATCCAGTCTACAGTGTTCGATAACGTGGTCTGACTGGATATGGAAGTCCAACAATATCTTGACTTTTCCGTTCTCCAGCACCCTCTCTGTCCGGTGTTCGTACCACCTTTTACTGCGTGGGAAGCCGTATTCCTTGCATAGACTCCAGTGCAATGCGGCAGCTACTTTATATTCTGTCTGTGAAAGTTGTGGGCACCTATTCACTATGTGATCTATTGTCTCATAATGATTTCTGCAGAGTGGGAGAAGAGGGGAGAAGAGCCAGGTGTTTTGTCAATCCTGTGCTTCACATAATTAGTCCTAAGTGCTTGGTCTTGGGCTGCTATCAATAATCCTTCTGTCTCCTTCTTCAAGTCTTGTTGAGTGAGCCAGTTCCAAGAGGTTATCGGATCTGCTATACCCATCATATGCCTTTGGAACTGTCCGTGCGTCACTTTAGCTGTCCTTTCTCCTTGCGGATTTCCTCGCGTTGTGTTATTATTGTTATTATTAGTTACCGATACTTCGGAAATATATAATACAATAAATGTATTATGTATTATATCTATACTATATTTTAAACTTGACGAAATCCCCCCGGCAACGGGGACATAGAAAAAAAGACTGAAAATCGACCAAAAACTGACCCTCTGACCAATTTGAATTTCAGCTCGCAAATGGAGTTGAAACCTCGCGATTTTTAGCAAGGTTGTAAAAAAAGGATAGAAATAGGAGATAGCATTCTTAAAATGTTGATTAAGGCTTTAGATTAGAAGAAATGATTTTTTAATTTCCTCGAACAAAGCTTTCGACTAGCGGGTTTCTAGTTATATATATTATGTACAGAAATAGTATATTAATAATCTGTTTTCGCTCTATTGAATGGGTCGATCATATATAACTGATGTTTTGGGACAAAGTGACAGTCTCCAGTGGAGACTCTCCACTCAGTTTTCAAAAAAAATAATTGTCGACGTTTCGACCCACGCCTTTGTCATGGACGAGACGTTACAATTATTTAACATTGTAAATTGCAGCTGTGTAAGGAGTAACAATATATATTATATACTCATGCAATATACTTATTGTTCTCAGTTTGGAGCACTAAATGTATTTTAATTTACTGCTAACAGTGAGAGTGGTAATAACAAACGGACAGTAACACGGTTGCGCCATTATATTATACCACTGCTTTGTCTCCGTCTCACTGCCCCCCCCCCCACACTCGAGTACCTCTCGTGACTCGTGAGAGCAATATTTTCATCAGTGTTTATTCTGCCCTTTCTATTATCTATTGAAGATGATATTTTCTTTAATTTCATTAACCTATTGTAGTTACAAAATATCCGGATAGGATTCATTTTTTATGAGTCGCATCGTTGTGATTTTTATGAAAAATTACAACTATTGAGTTATAGTAGAACTATAAATCTAATTTTGTGGACGAATGACGATATTGTAAAGACTTGGCAACTCAGTAATCCCTCGATGGTCGCCTATAAGTCGGTTAGGGGCACAGTTAACGCACCGTTTACTGACAACCAAAGTGTTACCGTGTTCTTAAACACTTATTAGAGGATCTTTAAATCTCGTATTTTGTTGACTCATTGCAGGAAATACTATAATATGGCTATTGTGACTTGTGAACTTTGACGTATTGTCGGGTAAACAGAAACCTGTTTAAAACTATAATCACTTTGAAGGTGATTGTTTGTTGTGATTGTTTTCCTGTTGATTCACAACACCATGATTATGTGCCTCTTTTGTCAAGGATTGTTATTTCTTAAACGACACGCTTGTGACTCGTCAACATGATGAATAATCCCCGGAGCTAACAAATCAGCAAACAAATCAGGGCTCCGCAGGAGATTGTCACCTTGGCAGCTGTCCAATTTATCAACTGATGCTCAGGTTTTATCTTCAGTCTTCACAGTTCACAGGTTGACTCAGCGTCGTAGCGTGCCTACGTTAATACATTATAAGTAGTACAGGCTGAGATAGAGCTGATCAGTTACCTTTTTGAACTATAATTTAAAATTGTCCAAAAAATTCCGATTATTGTCTAAACTTATATTAATAAACTGTAGGTATTTCCAGTATTGTGTGAGAATATTAAAAAATATGCTTTTTTAGACCCAGTTGGCACGCTGAGCCAGCCTACTCTGACCGTGCCTAATTTGTATTATATGAATAACATCTGAAGTTGCATTTATATCTCTACCTGTTGGGAATTGGAGAAGGAGTGGTTCGTGAACTCTTCCGACCACGTGTCTCCAACTTAAGGTGAGTGGTGACCGTGGGGCGTGGTCGTGAGGGTTGTTAAATAACAATTTTAATTTTTGATGTGAGAATATGACTGTCTTATATACTTACTAGAAACATATTAAAGACTTTGGGCACTGGGCAGGTATAAAATGACCTTAGTATGCTCATGCTGTACTTACATAATGGCTTTTCGACAATTATATCGGTAGTTTTAAAGATAAAAGGCATTGTATTGTTCAGTGGGGATAATCACGGCTTTCATCAGTCAAATTAAAACAAGGCAAATGACTGGTAATCTTAGTAAAAGGCCAGTGAGTGCCGAAACGTAGACTATTTCTTTCACTTTTCACCTGTAATTTGCCTTGTTTCACTTTGTCCGTCGAGAGCCATGATGCTCCCTACTGGACAATGCAATGTTTAAAAGTCACGCCCGGTCTCATATTACGAGATCTTTAAAGAAAAAGGGAAACAATGGTTTCTTTATCATATTATGATACTGAAACAAACGTCCATTTACTAACCTTTAAAACTATTTACGACCATCTACGACCTCGTGTTCCGAATTATGCCAAAAAATGACCATTATAAACGATGCCATGTCGTTGGACCCCGCGCCGTTGATATAAATTTCATAACAGTTTATTGTGTTTATTATAATTATCATTGTCTATTACTTTTATAAGTATAGCCAGATCTCCGGTCTGAGTCATTTGTTTTTGGTTTGTCAACTTTTAAAGGCCACTTTCTATCTTATATTCGATTCAGTTCTGATTTTTTATCAAATCTCGTTGATAAATTATGACATTTGAGTAGTCTACTTTTTTCTTAGTACCTTTTGAGTTTTGGGGAGGGACGAATTCAGTTAATAACAAAAGTGTACGTTTTGCTATTTGCGAGAATATGAGCCAAAAATAATACAAGTAACTACAATTTACAAGTCTAGACTAAACGCACGTGCAACATAACAAAAATTGCACTCAGTACTCAATGGACAATAATTTGATATAATTAAAATATTCGTTAAAATCTAACTATATTATGACGAAAAAATGCCACGAATACCCATGCCGAAACCAATTAATTTCTCCAAACCTAAGTGGTCGGACCTTTGTTTTAAGATTAACGGTTGTTTTATATTTAATTTTCTTTAAATACTTAAAACAAATCCGATCTGTTAGAGTAGCCTCCTGGTCTGGCCAGTGCAAGTGGCCACGTACTTGTGAATAGTACTGATCAATAGTCACTAGATAGACTCATTACTGTATTGTTATTGTAGCCACATCTCTCCCGTTTTCTGACAAATTGCTTAAAGACTACTCAAAAATCTGAAGTTTTTTAAGCACTTTTGTCCAATTTCGTGTGTATTGTACAGGCACCAGGTTCTGTACAGGTGCTAGGTGCCGCGTATCTTACACCAACTATCCACACTGATATAACCAATTATCATATAGATAATAAATTTCAAATAATACAATGAATTAGAATGAATATGTTGTATAAACATGTTATGGATAATTAAATTTCGCGGGTTGGTGGGAAGTTATTACGACTGTTACCTTGCCTTCCATTTTCCAAATACAGCCTATACAGGACTCCCTAGATCCATTTTTTATAGGTCTATGATAATTGAGTTATGCAATATGCCGAGCATGATAATAACCTGTCTAGATTGCATTTCTTACTTCCAAGCCTACTTACCCGCTTACCGTCTTAACTAGCGGAATTATTATTATTATTAAAATAGCTTTAGCAATAAAGCTATGAGACACATAAGCTGCCAATATGTCAATGGCACGACCACTATTCCCTTTCGCCAGCCATTTTACCAGATCTGCCATGATTCTTCCTGAGAAAGAGATGAGATAATTTAGAAGTGACAAATTAAGAGTGTCCTTATATGAGTCTGTTGAGATTATGACATTCGCACCTCGCTTTCGCTAGTCCTGAGACGTGATCTGACCATGTCTACTGGTATAATGAAATCGCGTCCGTTTGTCTAGTTATATGATTGGAAGTTAAATAATATTGACCAGGTTCCTACCCCCGTGTCCAATAAACAACTTCTTTGAGAGTTCTCGAAGGGAATTATGTTGAAGGAGTGCAGAAGCCTCTCCAATCCCAGCAGTTCGAATTGTGATCATTTGCAATAATTTTATGTCTTTCAAGGAGTATTTTATTTATTCGATGTAGAATACTGTTGTTCAAATCTTTTCAATTGTGCTGGCACGGAACATCAAAGCAGCCGAATAAAACGAATATTATACTCTAAGTGACTTCAAAGAGCTTAACTTGGTAACCGTTGTCAATGGCATTTACGATCTATCCGAGCTTTTCTTCTAGAATTAAAACATCCTCATATTATTGAGCTAGGGTGTGGAATTTTACACCTGGTTAAAACGCTTCCATCCCATTATATAACACTCAATAAATGTAATAGATTTGTAGTGTTGTAATTTAAAACTTTTTAAATTAAGTACTTGTTCGAAAGCCATTTCCCAGCGATGCACATCATAGCAGCTAATTTCGCAACTTGACCGTTTCTAACTCAGTTCTCGAACACTTCAACACTTACCGTGATCTGACCATTCTTTTTGACCTGTGGCTTTATGTTTCGAGAGCATTTTGAAATTAGGAGAATTCTGTAAACTTAGAATGCATTTCACCATGGGATTCCTTCTTTATGTAATAATCTGGTAACCATGGTAACTAGTAGTGTTACCATGTTGACTACTATAACAATCAGGCTCATATAATTGGTATTAATTGTTCATGCGTTATTGGTTACTACTCCTAAAAATACCAATATACATATTATGCATCTTGACAAATAAAAATAAAAAGTATATTCATAATATAAATTATTATATATTAGGACCTTTTGCCAAAAATGAAAAAGATACCTTAATAAATATAATATTAAAACTTTAAATTCCGTAAGTTAACTAGTTAACTGTAATACTTATATTAGCTGACTACTGAGTAGCCTGTTAAAAGAATACTTAACCGATATAAGACTATAAGAGTATCCTCATCGGTTATTCAAGGTTACGATTTAAATATAAATTACGATGTATCGATAACGCCGGTCCAATATGAGTCTATTATCTCGTGTACTTGATACATAATATCATAATTAAGACAATTGTTGGGGCTATGCTGGAGAGTTTGCCATTCTCGAGCAGAGTTAAGGTCATCTGGCTACAAGTACATAGCCTCAACAAATCTAATAGATTTATAGTGTTGTACTTAGTTTTGAATTTTATTTTTCACTAGAAATGTAGAGGTTTATTGCCTGTTCTATCCAAAGTCATGATTAGTGCATAGGTAACGGTTTGCATCTTAATATCAAAGAATCAAGGAAATCATATTCATTATCCATGTCATCACATTTATTATTTATGCTCAAAGACATATAATTTAAATTAGTTATAATATAATAAGATATTTAATTTTCAATGAAAGCGGTGACTATAATAATATATTAAAACTGACTAAACACCTCCATCCTGGCGCCCGGAACCACGCTTATGTACTTGTCAAAGCAATAGTTGCTCTACTAATCATTAGTTTAACTTCAGTCAATAATAATTTGAGACCTGGAATAAATTCCATTGGACTGCTCATCAATTTTTATGATATAATTATAATAATGCCCATTAAAATTTAGCTCGCACTGAACACAACGATATTACCACACACCCGATAAAAATGACGTTTAAAAAATCATTGCACGTGCATGTGCACGTGCGCGTTCAACACCGTAACCATGGTTACTAGTATGCAACTTCTTATTCTTAGGTCGTACAGAGATAATCTTTCGAATTATAGTATAGACTAAAAAGCCCGTGGTCTCATGGAGGAAGCTAATAGTATTCTTTGGTAGTCAAGTTTTTATCGCATCAGAAAATGTCCGTCACAACCGAAGATACAACCGAATTAAATGTAAAACACTTTAAACACCACGTAATTACCACAAAACCGATCAAAATGGCGCTCGCAAATCTTTGCACGTACAATCCTCGTTACCATGGTTACTATGCAAATTCCTATTTCTCATCTTATTTGCACATGGGCGGTCGTACAGTACATACAGAAACAATTCTTTGAATTATAGTAGAGATTGGGCGTTGCGTTTGAAGCTCCGGTTAGTAATTAACGATAATAACGTTTATTGAACTGTGGTATAAATTTTGCCATAGTCCATACACTGTTAACTTTATTCTCGCCTGTTACTTGAAGGTACTGTAGCCGGACCAGGAGCCGAATTTACTCTATCAATGTTAAATATCGGTCCGTAGTTTCGCTTAGTACCTTATTCATATTTTCATATGGACACGAAGGTAGTTCGGCTCGCAATTTAAACGATAATAATACTGTAAAGCTGTAATTATCCTCTAAATCATCTATATCAATTAGTCGCATGCCGTGCGGCGTGCAGTTATGGAGTTAATATGTTCCTTGGTTGACTAGTCGAAAACCTCATTCCATTTATATCTAAATGATTTATATGAGACGGGAGACCGATATTTTATTTATATTATGCTTCTGTAATATCATATATTTCATTTGTGAAATATTCTCCTTATTTCTATGACTCTTTAGAGACAATAGTAATTAATGAAGCACGAGTTTCGCTGAAACTTTACGTACAGTCCATTAATTTCAAGCTTAATAGCGAGGTTGTCGTCAAAGAAATGATAATGAGTGAATCGAAAAGTAGTACCAACCTCAGATTAATTGCTTGTTTTGTTTTGTGAATCGTTATGAATTTATTCGTTCGTTAATATATAATACGAAGACAACTGCAGTTTATATAACATGCCACTATTATATTACGCAATTCTTTACAGATTGCTGCAGTTTTTATGCCGAATTCGACAAGTAAACGAATCTCTTAATAATTGTTTATCCCATGATCTAGGTAACTTCTTCACTTGTAGGTACTTAAATGATAATTGGTTGTGCGATAACAGTTTAGTAGCTCAAATTTTTGTCAGTCTCGGTATCATTTACCATGAATTTATTGGTGTACAAACTACGAGAGTCATTTGACAATTTATCCTTGTGTATAAAGAAGCGTTGAGTTTAACTAACGAACTAACTGAAATATTATTGCATGCTGTGATTTACTCAATTTGTGTCCCACCCTGGATTTAAGACTAGTTGTAGTCTCCACTGAATCCACGGCATTGGTTTTTCTGTTTCTACCCACTTTACTTAACATCAAACTTTTCATTAATATCTCGTGCTTTGCAACTTAATATTCTTCAACTTAACTCTTAACTGTTTCCACCAAACCAAATTTAAATAGTTCCATCATCGAACCCACGACGTTGAAACCATGATTATATTATAGCATTATTCAATATTCTGGTTATAATATAGCATTGTTCAATATTCTGGTTATAGTCATAGTCGATATCCAGCAAATATTCCATTTAACCATTTGATGGTTATAAAATAACACGTTGCCCCTTCTGCTCCTCAATTCGTTTATTAGAACTGTCTCCTGTTTGATACCCGTTCAAGGAATTTGGCACAATTACAATTTTCATTTTGAGATTCAATAGTACTTTGGAGTCGAAACAATATTGTACTGCAGTAAGTGCATAGTTTTACAAAATATAGAAGACAAACTTTTCGACGGATCCATTATAATAAACATAAACATAATATGCATCCTATGCATCTGAAGTGCACATGTTAACAAGGATGGGCGTAAGGATGGGCAAACTGCAACAGTAATCGGGGTGGTGGCCTTTCTGCTGTTACATGTGACAAAATGACAAGGTACACCTAGAATTAAAAGGAATGCAAAGCATTTTGATGGTAAAGCATTTACTTCGAACAAAATATTATAGTTATTTGGAAATTCAAAACATTTTAATGTCATCCAGTGAGATCCAAGAGCTATGCCTGTGCAGGAAATTTGCCAATTACTTTTTGCAAGATCACTTTTAATTAAATGATCAAAAGGGAAGAATCCAAAAAATATAATATGTTCGAGCCTAATTAATTTGAGCCCAAGAGCCTACATGAATTCAAGATCAGATTTGATTAGTCGTGAGAGGCCTATGAAGAGTAAAGAAACAAAATTAATATAGTTCTTTCTCCACAAAGTTTGGTTACTCAATCGTACGACACTGAAGAAAACAATCAAATCCAATCTATTAGATTGTCCCCACGCGCCATCACTTGACCCAATGACTCGTACTTATAAAGTTATAAAAAATGTGAATAGGACCGATGAATAGTCACTAACTAGTCACTATACTCATACCTGTTTTGTTATTGTAGCCTCATCTCCAGATGGGATCATATTATATACCAAACTCTTAGCCCAGACGCTTTGAGAGGATTAATAGTTCATACAAATAAGATTATTTAAAAAAAGTCGTTATGCCTGTGACGAAATTGTCTACCTAAAATTAGCTTTTTAACGCTACCCATCTAACTTTATTTTGTCAATTTATGACATAATATGGTACCCGATGACTGATTATTTATTGCCCTCACCGTCCCAAAGTCACAAAAATGCAGCAATGGCGCCTCCTTTATTTTAAATAACGTCAGGCAAATAAATGCCCTCTAAAAATCTCTCAAATAATGACATTCTTAGACAAAACGCATACTTTTGCAAACGTTAATCTTTCAAATTGTCTCTCATGCAGATTTATTGATATATCTCCCCACGCGTGCCTCTCCCCTATGCAGATCTAGTGGGATAATAATTACTTCAGTAATCCACTGTCCGACCTTCTACTTTGCTGTGCGTCCTGAAATTGCTCAAGAATTTCTTTCTCAATTTAACCACCTGTCAATTTAACCTTCTGCCTGCAGTTCTTAACTTAAACAGTTCTTAACTGCGTGCCAGATTATTGCTCAACTTTGTGCAACCATTTACCAGATTTGGAGTTAATATAATGTCTAAAGTGGAATTAGAAGATTGCAAACTTCATTGTTCGCATTAATAAGTATAAGTAGTTACTAGTTAGTCTCTTCACTTAAAGTTCATGGCTTAAGTAAATTGGTTCATACATTATTTAAGGTAGCCTAGTTACTAAATATATATCCGGCATCGGATATGTGCTCATGCAATTTGTTCTGAATTCTAGAGACTAGATCTGTCTAATTTCAGTAAAACTGGGTCACTCCAGGGTTTTGCGAAGTGGATAAAACTTGCTACGGGCGAGATGCATAGGTTTCAGATTATTAAGATCGAATTTGATGACTGAACGTGAAAATAAAAATAGTGAAGTCTAGCAAGTACAGATTACGCTTACCGTATTTATCCTATAAAACCTAGTCGAATTACGACTGTTAAAAATTTTTTCCCGATCCATGACTCGTGCCGAAGGCACAAAAGAGTCAAGGACAAGGGTTAGCGATCGAGGTTTTTTTTGTATATGGTAGCTTTGCGACCGAGCGTGCGTGCGTGCGTGCGTGCGTACGTGCCTGCGAGCACTGTTATCGCCCACGTGACTACCTGCGCAAAGTTATTTTGCGTGATAATCTGAATTATATAATTGTTGGCGCGTGGCGCTGAACCAACCAAGTACATTATTAATTTCATCATGTACGTATCCCACTAGGCACTAATTGATAGCATATTATTATTATTTTGAGTTAGTATTACTATTTTGCACAGATCCGTGTCAGGTTGCATAAACAATAAACATATGGTTACATAGAAGTATACACGATTTTCAAATTCAATATAGAATTATATTAACTGGGCGGCGCTCGGCAGTCGGCATGTCACTTCGCCATATTTGCATGTTTATATAAACAGTAAAGACTGGGCCGTCCCCAGGTTGTATGGAATATGATAAATACGCCATCACGGATCGGGAAATTGAGCGGCCATCCACAAAAGAAAAGCGGCCGCATTTCTTGTTGGTTCTGTAAGTTATTAACTATGTTAAAGATAACGCGTTTAACAGCACTTCCCCTAGTAGTTTATCTTGCATGCAAGGTTTACGACTGGGCGAGCGTTTCCTCATTTATGTCAATATCGTTTTGATTGCTGCAAAGCGTTTAGTGCAAAACTCACTTTATTTAGTGTTGTGTCTTTATATTGTTATATAGCGTTCATTTCTGTTGAATACTCACTTGCTCGTCAGCAAATTCTCTGGAATTTCTGACAGCTTGGCTTTATCTTTAGAGGTATTTAGGTTGCGAGATTGAGCCATTTCCTCGAACGTTTAGTTTGAATAACATGACGTGCTCATGATCAAGGTTGTGAAAATTGGCATGATTTCAACGCAACACGTTCATGTTATAAATGATCAGTTGTTCTTATAATTTATTGCATAAGTTATAAGTATTGTATTTGCATTACGTGCCTTCCAGTCTCTGCATATTTGACGTATTGGGACGTGTTGTTGATTATTATTTTTGAAAACCCTGCAAATGTAGTTAACAGGTGCAAGCTCATTTTAGGCCAAAAAACCAAACATCCTTAAAATTATAGGCTGATGTGTTGATGCAAAAATGAAAAATGGAGGACTCCAAAGCTATCTGATGATGTATCTGAAGATTCATATAAAGCCATATTATATCGATGGAATTTAATCTATCAGACCAGACCCTATTTTTCATCCTTCTTAACTTGCCAGCAGGCCACTCATAAACGGAAACAGAAGAACGAAGAAATAAAAAAAGTACGACGTTGTTCTAACTTCTAATATGAGAACGTTATATGAAGACCCTTTACTGTGCAATATAATCCAAATAAGTATTTTATCAAGCGGTTAACGGATATTTATTAAGTTTCCTTAATTAAATGATAAAGTATCAGTTACTGTTATTCATGCATATTATGGTATGGTTCCAAACAAAGAAACTAGACATTAGACATTTTATGACAAAGATATGAACAGTACACCTTCACACACAAAGGAAATTTTCAATAAACTAGAAGTATTAGCTTTACCGAACGTGATAGCTAAATGTATATTATGCTTAATGCACAAAGTATATTCTAACACTGCACCACCAAATATAATAAGAATGTTCACTGTTTCAAACTTAAACGCACCTAGAAGAGAACCTCAGTTCTTTGCAGTACCATTTAACCGTTTATGTAATTCAGACAAGAGCATTTCTTATATTGGGCCTAAGTTATATAACAAAACGGTCAACTTTATTAACAAGGACATAAAATACGTCACGACTTGTCTACAAGACAAATTCTTAAATTCATTCAAGTCTACAGTCAACAAGCATGTGCTTACTGCACAAGCACTTAACCCGGATGACAAGGACTGGAACAACTCAAATTTCGTACTTTTAGAAACTTGAATAATTTGGTACAACTTACGTTGATAGCGACGAGCAACAAAACTCCTCAGAACGAAATATGACTATGAGACTATCTTCAAGCATTTTTACAATGCTATCGCTACCGCGCAATTTCACTGTCATTTACAAAGATAAAAATATCACCGCGCATTCTTCAGACCCTGTGTCGCTGTTCTAAATTTATGTCAAGAGATAAGAGTTATTTAGAATTTCTTAATAGAACTATTTAAATTTGCTAATAGCGTAATCATATTTTATACATTATTCATATTTTATACATTGTGTGCATATATTTATATTTGATTGTAATTAAAGATTTTAAGGCGTTAGTGCCGAGTAATGCCTCTGGGTAGTGCTCCTCAATCAAAGACAACAGTAACTAGTAAAGTAGTAAGTAACTAGTAAAGCTTCTGTCTGTCCTATAATTATTCGGAGCAAGATATTTAGGAGACAAAATAGTCCCACTCTTAGCGTAGCACTCTGGTACTCGTATAGGTTAATATTTTACATGCCTTAAGTAACACTATAAAATAGTGTTACAGTGTAGCAGTAACCCGTCTTCTTACCCAAATAATTAACTTTAAGGAGGCTTCTCATCAGTAGCTGCACCTCCTTTCTCGGTTTCTGATCTGGAATTCTATGGGCTTCCAGACGGCCAGACCGAGTTGCACAAAAGCCCAGTGATCATATTGTTTATAAACAAATGTAAATATTTTGAATTTTCCACTTAATATGATTCAAAATGGTTGGCCAATGATCTGTCGAATACTATGTATCATATAAATATAAATAAACAATATTAAAGAATTTACCGTAAGAAAGTTAACTTTGTAATACGTTTATGCCATGTTACAATGTTACATAGTGCCCTATCACTCGTCTGGTATGAATAAAATGTGCCTAGAGAGACTATTTAAATAATCAGAACCTATTAACTTAACTTGTATACGTTTCGGTTTAGTTTAATTTACAATTTACTTGGGTGGAAGCTCTCTGTCGATAGTCTCAACTATATCCTCTACTTGGGGAGTTAAATGGTTTTTAAATTGCAAACTTGTCTGCAAGTTACTAAGTTAAAGTTACCTGGTTAGTTATATTATATATTTGTGCTCAGTCACTGGCAATAACTGTCGTTCTACTTGAGTCTGAGACTGAAATTAATAAGTGACTCCGGCAGGAGTTGGACTTCAAATCAATTTCTGCTGCTGCTGCTGCTACTGTCACGGTCATCTTGGGAAGCATTACAGATTGGTATTTCACCATACTTTTAAATTTGGAATGACTCCCGCTATCTGACAGATGGCATAATTTGTTTCTGCCCGGAATTTTTGCAGGATTCAGATTAACAATAATTTGTTCCCATTTTGTCGTCTCTTCTTGATAATATGTTGTAAGTTACCTGTGCAGCGCCCAGGGGTTTTAATGGTTTATCCACCAAGTAGGCGACCGGCGTGCTTTTGATATAAAAGCATGTCTGCTGAAGTATTAGTAAAGGAGTGGGGTTGAATGCTTAGACTGGCTCATTATGTTGCCAGTTACGTAAGTTGAGATAGCGGTTATCGAAAGTGCATCACACTGTAATCTTACAATTTACAGTGTAATTTCTCCGGCCTAGTAGAATAGTCATACCAGAAATCCACTGTAATAAGTTATGCAAGATCAATTATTCATATTTAAGACCAATTATTTCGGCCTGTTTCTAGGATAAGATCCATAACAGCTGATTCCCTTGTTACGCTTATAGACCAGTTTGGTTTGGTTTAAACAAGTTACCATATTCATACTTTAACTAAGCTTTTCTTATACAATTTCAAAATTTTTATCATAATTGATTCTTAATAAGCCTCGAAGCTTCCTCCTTAAAGATACTTTCCCATATTGTGAACAGGAAACAGCGAATTTAGCTATTTATTTAGGACGTAGTGGAGCCTCTGAATATATATATAATAATTAATAGATAACGGAATATGCGCATGTTATGCGATTTAATAAGAAGAAAATATGGATACAATTCAATCGATTATCTTTCTTCCGTTGGGATCAGTCAATCTTCCACTCGTTATAGAACCTCGAAATTGGAGAACTTTTCAAAATTTTGAGTATTTATGCTCTATCAAAACTTTGGTTGGCTATTAAGTTAGTCAAAGGTTCATTACGTCTCGTTAAATTTGGGTCACAAACAATATAGTAAGCAAGTAATAATAGTAAGCAATTTTAATAAGTTCGTTTAAATTAATTGTTATAATAAACATATTATACATGTGATGTATTATGTTGTTGTCGATTAGATCTGAATTGTGACTGTTGTCGAGATTCGACATCAGGTCTCAGGACTTACTCCCTCGCATTTCTTAATCGCTTATCTAGGAATAAAAACGCAATCAATACGATATGAGCTAGACAGTGGACGCGTCTTTGTTGCGAAAAATATCATTCGGCAGACTGTCAAGAAAATGCATATCTGTCATGTTGAGCAATAATTTCGCTTATTTTCTGCTTAAAGACTTTCATGGCATGACTTTTAATAAACCGAGCTCTGGTAAGTTTAGAGCTTCGTGTCGGATAACCTGCTCCAATTTTGTCAATTCTGCTGCTGATACTAAAAGTTCAATAAAAGTTTTGACTGCGATGATATTTTGTAGACATGTGTGATGATGTATGAATTGTCTCTAGTGAACCAATAAAAAGGTTAACTTACTTTAGTTAAGTAGTTTCTCACGTCAAAGTTGAACGATGGTATTAAGATTCCAGTCGATTAGTCCAGCGATCGCCATACGATTTACACACTGTGACGCGAGTCTTGTTAACCATCTTCGTAAGACATGGTCACAATTTCCCGACGGGCACAGTTCACTACTACCAACTGGGGTCTGGGCGCCCTCATTTTCGCAAGCTGCAAAACTTTTCTTGCAGATTTGTAGTATCCCATCGCCATTCGCTAATTTTACTTTTTGTTATAGTAATTTCTAGAACATTACTGATGATTCTTATTTTCAAGATGAATGTTCAAAATACCTGATTATCACGTTGTTGCGACAAAAGAAAACTTGCGTTACCCTCTCCTTCGTCGTAATTACTCGACAATTTGAGATTTAGGACACTCATCTACTGTAATACTTGTAATGAACGGTGAAATTTTTCGAATCGAATAACCTAGGTTTTTATGCTGAATAATGCAAAATACACCTTTCAGTAGTACATAATCGTCGTTTACTAAGACCCGAACCACAGGATTCATGGGGGCACATCCTTTACGGCGTTGATTTCTCTCCACTTACTTAAGGGGGGGGGGGGGGGGGGGGGCAATGGGTATTTTTTGTGAAACTTCAGAAAAAAAAATATATTCAGAATTTGAGGCCTAAATCAAAAATCCGTTCTCAAAATAAGGTCGAAATGCGATTTCGAGTCGATTTCGAAAATTTCATGCAAAAATTTTGAAAACTGATTGAGTTGTTACAATTTTAATGAGATCAATTCCGCGAATATCGCGAACCAAGATACGGGCAATTTAGTTCGATTTTTGTGGTTTTTTCGCCTTAGTATCCACATTTAAACAGATATAAAGCTATAACTTACAGAGAATACGTAGTTTAGGCTTACCTTTCACATAAAGTATGTTTCATTCAAAAATATTGATATTTGCCCAATTTATGGGACGAAATCTACCAAATTTGGTGCGTATGACCAAATATGGGCATATGGTTTTTTGCTCATAACTCAGTCATTTTTTGTACAATCTGGATACGAGTTCAGGAGACCACTAGCTACAAGTAGAGCAGATAAAATATGGGTATGGGGCATGTTCAGGGTATTTGGCTAAATTCGGCCTAATTTGGACCAAATATGGGCGTGGCTGCCCCGCGGGTACCGTTTGGCGGTTGGGGTCCGGGACCCCCTCAAAAGTTCTGTCACTGGTCCTAGTTTGTTGGTCAACTGCTATCTCGAAATCAAGTTTCACAAAAAAATACCCATTGCATTGGCTCTCCCCCCCCCCCCCCCCCCCCCTAATATTATGCAAAATACACCTACTTTCAGTAGTACATAATGATAAACGACGTTTTCTAATAAGACCCAGCCCACACGGTACCAGTTTTATGGAGCATATCCTTTGCGGCGTTTCTTTCTCTCTTCACTTACATTTATCACACCTTACCAAGTACTATGATTATCTTTAGTCAGTGAACTAACACCATGTCTATTCGGAATATACAGGGGGCCAAAAACCAGTACACATACGTTGGGTCTTAAAGGACCAGTCGAATATGATCTGAAAGGATCACGCGAAACGGATTCAAAATGAAGATTTTATCTCGTTAACAAAATTTCGTCCAGAGCAGCAGTATATGTAGTGTAGTACTGACAGTAGTTACACAACTCGGAATATTATACAAATATAATAAAAGTATCATGATATAATACTAATATAATATTATAAGCATATAAATTATAATATAATAAGAGTATTATTGTCACTATTATTACGCGTACCCGGCTCCCTCAGGACATGAAACATCACATTAGTTAAAACTCATCAGTTAAAACTCGCCAAATATAATATTGTGTTTTATTTCGCTGAACTGCAGCTTGGGAGAGCACGAAACCCTCGCTCGTATTAAACGACAAGCATAAATTCTGTTTCAAGGAAACAATGGTGAATGGGTAATATTCTGTTTTGTAAGCGTTTATATTTTGATGTCATGAACTTTTCGCATTTTTTCAAAAAATTACCGTGGGAATCAATTATACAGTCTGTTTTAAGAATGGTCCGATTTCAGTGATACATTTGCGACGTTTGATAATGAATAATGACCAGTTATATCAATACCGAACTTCGTGTCCCATCTCATTCTTAACATACCATTGTGTTGTTCATACTTCCTTGCTTGACTGTTTATCTGTTTTGATAGTGAGCATTTACCCCAACGTATAGCGTTAAGTAGTTTTGTCGAAGCTAGAGGAAGTAACTGAACATCTTGATTACGATATTTAATTCCCGACTGTCTCGCTAACACTTTATAAATGGCCACACGTAAAGTTGATCTTCATCGTTTTTAACTGCTGCGTTTAGTTACCTAGTTTTAATTTTGGAAGCTCTATCAATTTATTCGTTTACCGTAATATATTTATGTTCCAAGGACACAACACTTTTGTGTCTGGTAATTTAACAAGTTTTCTTTCTTGAGAATCGGGGTTACGGCGATAACATTTTTGTTATTTCGTCAATACCATAATACATATATAATGAGCAATTCGTATTCACTCAGGATAATAAATCAAACGACAATATGTCAACGACAAGTTCCTCCCCTCAAACCACGGATTACGAGGATTTCCACGCTACTCTGAACTCCGACCTAGACACTCTGTTCGGGGTCATCTGCTGCATCTGCTTCCTTTCTGGAACATTCGGCAATGTCGCTGCCTTCTTCTTCTTTAAATTCTCTAAGAACAACGTGCCTCACTCCATCTACAAGATCATAACAGCGACAGATTTCTACATTTGTATGTGCATTCTGCCGGTGGGTATTTGTTACCTGATGGATCGGAGTCCAGGTATCTTGTTCGGAACCACTGTTCCCTGCTACATCTGGGGGTACACTTGGAGCATTGTTGGGCGGCTCAGTGTCTTCCTGGTGGTGGTTCTAAGTACAACCCGGACTTGCCTGGTACTGAAGCCTTTTTACACGGTGAGAATCAAGGTGGTCATTGGATTCATCGTCGGGTATTTTCTGATCCTGTTGATACAGATGCTGCTGATTCAGTGGTTCACCAAGGCTAAAGTCGTGTACAAGAGACCATTTGCAGAGTGTGTTTTCTTCACTGACAGCTCCAAGGACCTAAAGCACAAAGCTCTCTACTTCATAGGCTACACCGTGCCCTTCATCGTCCCAATGTTCTTTGTTATCCTAAGCTGTGGACTGACGATCTGGGCGATTGCGATAAAGCCCAGGAGGAACGACTCCCACACGAAGGTCCAAGCTGCTTCCAGTGCCAGAGTAACCATGACTATTGTCATCTTCACTCTCGTCTATTCTCTCTTCAACATTCCACTGGTCTTTGACAGGCTTCTCCTGGCTATCCGCGATCTTTTCGAGGTCAAAGGTTTCGAGAAGTTTCATAACTTTACAAACGTCGAGTACTATCTGAACTTTACGTACAGTATCAGTGTAGCGATCAACTCCGCACTCAATCCCTGGCTTTACTTATGGCGGATGGCAAACTTCAGAAGGTTTCTTTGCGATCTGGTCCATCGGCTGCTGCCTGCACGGTGTCAGAATGCGGTCGGGTGCAGTCCTGGGAGTTATCGCACAGCTGGTAAGCGGGGTAGTACACTGTTTGAGACCACGTCTTTTATTGCCTGAGACATTTACTTGTGCCTGCGATCAATTACAAATTTTCCCAATTTGTGGCAGTTTGCTACATAATTACTTACTTTAGGTGGGTACAACAAGATCGATTCTTGACAACTGGTCGCTTCTCGGCGGTATCTACAATCCCACAGCCAGAAAGATGGCAAACAGGCAGATAATCTGCGAGGAAATTTTGGATTTTGGAAGAAATTTGGTGCCAAAGAGGAAATTTTTAGAAGACCTGACTTTTCTGGGCAAATAATGGCTCAATGGCTACTGTTGTAATTAAGTGATTAAATAGCTGCTAATAAATTTTTTGGGGGGAAACATTGATCTGCAAGGAAATTTGAAACTGTCTGGATGTGGGACTACACCCTTCGAGACCACGTCTTTTATTTCCTGAGACATTTACTTTTGCCCGCGATCAATTACAAATTTTCCCAATTTGTGGCAGTTTGCTAATAATTACTTTAGGTGACTACAGCAAGACCCGCTTTTCGACATGTGGTCATTTGTCGACAAGTGTTCATTTCTCGACAGTTGGTCGCTTCTCGACCGTTGGTCGCTCCTCAAAAGTCGACAGTATCATTATAAATGAAGGAGAGAGTTGTTAGCGATGGCTGTAGAAGAGACGCCCGTCTAGATTTTGGCTTGTTTGACACTTTTTAGTGTCCTTAATTTTTCTTTTTCGGGCCATTTCTTACTGAAAACTAGTAGTTGGTTCTCAAGCATTCTTTTTCGCTGAACAATTCCGCTGTTTTAACATTGTGGCAACAACACAAACTTTCAGAATTTTTCTTTCGAGAATTGATTTTATGTTTGTGACCCGATTGGATATTACTATCTGTCAACCCTATTTTTGTCTTTAATCTTTTGTTTGAACTTTGTTCCCTATTAATTACTGTAAATTTACAAAATGAAGGACATTGTGGCAATGTTATAAATCTGACAAATTCAAGGAAAATTACAGTTTTCGTTCCATCCTAATGGAGTGCTTGATCATGTCATTGACCTCAAATCAAACGTATCTGTGACCTTGACCATTAACCTAATTGTATTCCAGATTCAGTGTTTGGAGTTCACAGTGGACGGGTCATACCTACTATCGGTGGGAAACTATAAAGAAAACGCTCTGGTCCTGTGGGATTCAAACAACTGGGCAGTTCACACTGTCGCTAAGGTTGGATTTCTTTCATATTATCTTCAGCTTTAATTTTACTGTTAAGACAAGATTCCAATCTTATCGTGTTGATATACTTGGTATGTTTGTGTTTATTTGCATTTTTAAATCATTCGAATAGAAATTGTATTTAGTTTCTGTTTCTGTTTTTGTTTCTGTTTCTGTTACTGTACGAGTAAACTGTAATAATATTGTTCAGACTGAGCATTATGTCCACGCAGTGGCGTGTGACCCACAGAACGCTACTGAGTTTGTAACAGCAGGAAAATGTGTCCAGTTCTGGATTCTAGATCACAAACAGGAACTGAGCGTGGCTACCGGAACACTTCCTATGCAGTTTATTAGAAGGTTTGTGTTTACGGTTAATGGTTTTCATGCATGGTCTTCCATCATTTCTTCACGAAAACCAATTTTAACGATCCTCTAACTTGAGATAATATCACCAGACACAAGCTAAAGTTCCATTACTCAGTATTGGAGATGAAGCAGAGTTCACAGCTGTGACTTACACTGACACAGGCATGGTCTACATAGGAACTAACACTGGGTATGTGACCTTGTGGGACCCCAGATCGACTGCTTGTATCCTGCATTGGTCCGCTCACCCGCAGGAGGTTGATTTGCTGTGGTATCAGAACGCTTCCCTCGTTTCAGGTGGGTGTTTTAAAGAGTGTTGTCTAGACAGCCATTTAACCGGGATAACTTGCTTGTATTGGATACCGAGGGAAGTAAAATGTCAATTTCGATAATCAAATTTAGCTCTTTTAATGGGCTTGTTGAATGTCTAACGGAATCGTTCTCTCCCGATACTAAATAAGACTGAAATCGAAAACATTTCAGGTGGAGTGAGCAAGAATCTAAAATTATGGAACATACAGAAAACCGACGCTGATGACACCTCTGTCATGCTACACGATGAACTGGAGTTTGATGCAGCAATAGTTTCCTGCGTTATGGACGAACAAATGAATTTAGGTAGGCATAAAGCAAGCAACCAAGTAGTGTCCTTGTGAATGTAGAGCCCAGAGTTGCCCCATATGTAACGTCCGGTAACAATTCGCGTAGGATTTGTATTTTATGGATTGCGCGAGCAGTAGCAGAGTGTTCAAAGTCAATGTCAGCGCTCTGTTCACATGTTTTGAAAATGTGCGATAAACCGCTAAAATATCATTGGCTTCATAGCGCGCCGGATCGATCGGTTTAAATTACAAGGTCCATTTTTTACCGCATCTCCCATCTTAAATATTATGCTAATGGGACATAGGTATTAGGTATGAGCATAAACAGTGTACAATCTTGTAAAGTCGTCTGCTCATAGACCCAAATAAGGTGGCTGTTAAAACTTAATCAAACCTTGTAGCGCGATGCACTACTGGGTCGCGCGCGCATCAAATAATGCTTCTCGCAACCACTTCGGTAGATCGGCGAGATGCACCACTGCCTCACCGAGCTGCGAAGGATTGACATCGTGAATCAAAATCAAACCCTAAACTGCTGTAATTAATATAATAGTCCATTCCGGTCGAAGATCTCAGTGAAATTATAACTAAACAATAAATATGGCCCATGATTCAAGATTTTATCAAATAATTTAAATGAATGAGGTTAAAATGTTCATCCTACCTACTGTTTGTTCCTTTATTGTGACTGCTACACGTAAATCATTATTTAACAGTGAAGTAAACTGTATAGTAGAAAGTAGGAACTACGCACTACGTAGCGCCTTAACTGTAAACTTCAGAATTTAGACTCTTGTTAAATCGAGCGCCACTTAAAATTTTTAGCTTCCTTAGTTTATAATTTAAGTATGGTAGGTTCCTTGGTTTATGATATAAGTCTAAAGATTTAACTTGATATGTGCAATTCCTGGGGCTTGTTAAAGTTCCCATTTATTCTCAATCCTTGGTTACTGAATATGCTGATGTCCAAATCGAAACTAAATGAAGTTTGAGTAGTGAATGGCCCTTTTTCTGTTAAATTCTTCAATTAATTAATCATGAATAATAAAGATTTAAATAAACCACAGATATTAGCATATGAATTAATTGGGAGAGAGACATATCCCCATTTATAATTGAGACCATATTACATAATGTTAAAATTACTTCAATAGCCATTTTACTGAAACTTCGCTTCACATACGTTTTAATACAACTTTCTTGTATATTTATGACCAGCAAGCTCCACGTGTACAGTCATTTTTCACTCAAGAATTATCTTCTACCTAAAAAATTCCTTATTCCTAGCGAAAACTTTAAAAGTTTGACCTCCATTACTATTCTTCTTATCGGAAATATTTTGAACGTATTTTGTCCCAGGTATTGTCGGCACTACGTCTGGAACACTCTGGTATGTGAACTGGGAGGAAAAGACATCCATCCGACTTGTTGGCGGACATCCTGATCAAGTCAACGACATTGCATTCAGTTCCGGGGACACTTTCGCAGTAGCAATCGAAGATGGAAGTCTCAGACTTTGGAACTACGGTAAATATACGGTTTTTGCTGGACTGTATTGCAAGCAGTCCCGTACATTGGTATTTACTCTCAGGAATTACCCCTGGGCAGGAGATTGGTTATTACAGAAATAGTATTAAGAATATTCAGCAATGTTTTAGATGTGAACTGATCGACAAAAAAGCTTGCAATTGATACTGAGCTACCCTTAATTCTTGAAGTTAAGTGTATTTAGCTTGAGTTCAGACCGCTCCTCTCCCTCGCTAATGACCCTAATGATCGGACTCCGCGGTAATTTTTCTCGACGAGCCCTAACCTCAATTTTATCACGACAATTCGTCTACTTTTTATGTTATTATGTAATAGGCATGGGAATATTGTATCTAAAACCGACACTTGGCAACCGTCATTCAGCTTTTCGGTAAATGTAATTATGAGGTTGAAGGAAAAGTTTTATGATTTATCACCAAAATCAATTGTGGCTTATCAAATTTTCTTACTTTAAGCTTTTTTCGCATTTCCAGTCAGACTCCAGAGTCATTATACAAATAATCATGTTTTTTTAAACCAGGAAACTCTGTCCTTTCTGCGGAGAACATTTTTCTCTGTCACGGCCGGTTGATTTCGTTTTGAGATAACTAATTTCTGCAGTCTGTAGGGCTCATTTCCTAGACTAATTTACCCTCCAGACTTTTTAGCTTCATATTATCATACCAACAAATTACATCATCGTCGCCTTGCATTTTCACAAAATGCGCCAGACGATTCCCTTCCTACCTACGTCAAACACAAAACACAGCCCGCCTCCTTCACTTGGACGTGAACGTAGTCAGCATATAATATTAATGCGTCCCAGTCGTCCTCGGCTGGAGTGTCGTCACCGCTACTCAGACACAATCACTTATCTGTCTAAATTATTCGCCTAAACGGTCCATACAGTGGCTGCCTACTTCCGGGTAACGTTGACAGAAATTGAGAGCCCTACGTCTAGACCAGGTCCGGATACTGATCATAGACAGGTGCAATATATTATAAAGGAGTATTTGTCAGTTTACCGGTCTGTTGAGTGGCTTACTCCCGCCACTATTGTTATCTTGCAAAGTGGCGCCTGTCAGTGGGTAGTGAGTGGAACGACTGTACATGTGAAATAACGATTCAGTTAAAAGTTCGTTATTTAGCCACAAGATCGGAGGGGGGATTAGCGTTAGAGGGTTTTACAGAGAGGTATAAATCTGGTAAACCTACCGGGATGATGCCCGGTAAACTTGGCTAATTCTTAGTTTGAATAATATGCTGTTTTACGCGGGTTACCGCTGGAAAAAGATTAACGGTGACCCGGAAACGGCTACTTGAATTTATTAAAGTGCAAACTTTTTCTTAATTAACACCTCCATAGGTTACCCAAGTGGCCGGTGGCCAGAAAATTCCGTGATTTACACAAGTTTCTGCGGGGAACACAAAACCAAAGATTAAAACCTGGCCGAACTAGAGTGGCGACACAACGCGATCCTAATTATTTCAGAACCACTACACTTCATCCTCAACTCTAACAACCATTCCCTCAGAGCCGCTGGAACAAGCAGTCCAGTTTCAAGTTGTGAGCGCCTCCTGCACATGCATAGTGTTCCGTCCGGACGACAGTACACGAATCAGTGCCGGTTATGGAGACGGCACAATCAGGACTTTCGACCTGGCCAGTGTGGCTATGATCTGTAAAATGGCACCTCACCGACAAGCCATTACAATCTTGAGATACTCACAGAATGGTGAGTTGTCCAAGTAAAGAGTTTTCTCTTTAATTATAAGAATTAGCGCGAAAATCAGTGAGGATTTACTTGCTCTTCTGGAAAATGAACTGAGTTGCGATAGTGTTCCAAACTTTATTGGGGATTAGTGAATGAGTAGAGTTTCCCTAATGTCACCAGTTCATTGAATTACAGAAAAAAAGGCTCATAAGTTAATTTTAAAACCTGTGCCCTTTTTCGCGGACTCCCTGTCTGTGAACAGCTTCTGACTCTCTGGAGCTGTGCGATTAATCACAAATATTTAAAAATGTGGCAGAAATTCAGAATACCATGTTCCCGATCCGAGTCTCGCACATCCGGCTGGCTAACTTCCCCACAACATCTGGGCACGTACTGGTTTCACACAGTATGACCTGTTAAATGGCTCTGACTAATGCCCCTCATGCCCGATCTGTTATAACACATTCCTGGCACAGATCCAAAACACGCTGACTTTCAATTGTTCTGGTGGCTGTTGAACGTGGTTACAGGTATTTGTTCAATCTCATGATTTGTCAATAGCCTAGATGCTAATGAATTGTACCTGATTACATTAGCCGAGCTGTGCACTGTTCTGAGTTCTCCCAATATTCCCTGCTAGCTTCCCGCCGTATATTTCAAATTCAGCCAGGAGATTAGGGGCCCGAGTTTAATTTCCAGGTGTGTGACGTGCATGGGCTACTGTAATACTCATAATGTTTATTTAAAGACATAATCATATCAGAAATGTTTTGCGAATCATCACAATTTGTGGTTCTTACTAAATGGCCAATTTCAAAATTTGTTGAAATGGAGTGGAGATGGCTACCCAGCTGTTCTGCCATTTAGTGGGGTCCCCTTAATTTGATGTTTAGAGTGAGACCTTCCCGGTAAGTGAGCTAAGGAGTTAAGAATGATTTGCACCACTGGTCAGCCGTCAGGTACGGGATTCAGAACAGATTCTCGGAACTAAGTATCTGCCGTGCTATTGTCTCGACGCCTTGAGGGACTGGGAACAGGAATTGCTAAAATTTGAAACTTTAAACATAGTGTTTAGTGACCTGCTAGCCATACAGTCTGCCGAGAAATGCTCAGGGCGGGTAATTCGGTTATTTTAGAAGCATGTCTGTTATTTCGGGATTACAGGAATTATAGGCTCTTCAAGTATAAGCTACTAATATGAAACTCATGAAATCATCACGGAGATACTATTAAAGGTACTGAGCTTCACAATTTAGAAGACTTTTGCGTTCGCAACTTTATTTACTAGCAGATTTAAGCATGCTATGGAATGCCGACTAAAGAATTAAAGTAGATCAGCTAAGTTAAAAGTCTTGATACCACCAATATCTGATATTTAGGTATACTCTATAAATAGACGATAAAGAGCAAAAGTGCTTTAGATATCCAAACTTGGATTTCCATTTATTTGTCTGGTCTGGAAATCATAAACTTTACAAGCAAATAAACCTGACACAAACCCCCTTCTTCAGGCCAGGTGTTGGTGTCAGGGGACAGCAACGGCTTAGCTTCAGTCATCAACTCGGAGACAGGCCTAATCATGAGAGTAATATCGGATCACAAGAAGAGTACTGCTGCTGTGACCTCCCTCAATTTCAGCACTTTGTCCCCGCACTGGTTGATTGCCACTGCAGACCGTCGGGTCAGTGTTTGGGCTGCAGACTGGGTGAGAAATTTGTTTTGGGACACTTATCCGCTTTTACGAATTCCGCCTGACTAACGGACATTTACAATTCAATTTCATTAAAACTATTTCCCTTTTCTGCGTGCGCCCCCGTACGCAATTTGTCATATTGTGTCAGCAGCATTATTTTCAGGAAACAGACAATAACAAGATGATTTGTTGGCTCTCGTTCCCAGCCCCCTCCTTCACTCCCTCTGGAGATCCAGTAGATAAAAACAACTACAGATCCCTCCCTCCCTCTCTAGCCCTCTTCTCCCCTCTTGAACGAGACACCATCCTTTACGCAGGATACGGACTCCTTCAGGAGATCCTGTTCTACAATTTCAAAACCAAGGAGACAGTCCGCAAGATAAACCTAGCACACTGGGCTACAGCCCTAGATATCATCCCCAACTCTAACCTGATTGTTATTGGAAGTCACGACCGGTTAGTTACCATAGTGGACTATACCAGCGGAACATTCCAAGACTTTGTGGCCCATGATAATGAGGTGGGTATAGCTGGGTATTGGGAGAAAAATAACGTGGTGTGTTCCGGGTCGGGTGCAGGGATTGCACTGTGGAATGTGAAGGTCTGAGAAGGTATTTCCTTTGGAATGCAGGGGAATCAGGTTTCAGAGGGGAAGTATAGTTAAAGAGTTGGAGAAATGGATTGCTGGAACAATAGGACAATTAAATTGTAGAGAGAGCGATGGTGTTTAAATATACTGCTCAACCGTAGGTTTACAGTGTATAGTGCATGTACATATTTAAAGGTTAAACTTGAATTTATTATGCAGTATATTTTCAGGGTTATCACATTAATTTTCAGACACATCAGAATCAAATCAGTGAATGATGATAATTTGGCTGGGCTTTGATATTTTATATGTTCTTTATTTTGAGCAGTGATTATTAATTGTATTACTTAGCTTTATAATGTTGCGATCAAATCATGACTTTTGACGGGCAATCAATAAATTTTTTATGATTTTTTCAAATATGACAGTATGTACATTTGTATTTATATGTTAAACTTATATTATTTAACTTTGCAACATTTTGCTTTTGAAATTGAGTTCTATAATTTGTATTCAATCTATACTTGAAACTAATTAAAACTCTACAAATGTATGACCATCAAAATGATGTTTTCTGGAGAGTAAATGTCGCTGTTTTGATGAAAACTTTAACCCAGGAGATGCGGATTACTGTGAAGGAATGTAGAAGAATGGTATTTATTATAACCATCAGACTCAAAGACACGCAGTCAACAGTCTGTAAGTTGATCCGGTTTTCCTTGTATTTGGACATATTTTGACACGAATAGACGAATACGCGGAGGATATGCCGGTATTAGATCACTAATAAGTGACCAGATACACAAGCGGACGGTGGCGCCACTGAAAATCTTGAAACCTAGAGAAACGTTCATTAGATTTAGCTTACAACAATCATAGATTTAAAAGGGTATTCAACAAAATGTGAGACCGGCACCGCTGTTCTTGTCCCTAGGGTCAAATCCCAATTACAGATAATTACATTATCAATCCTTGATCATGATTTGTACAATATATGGCACATTTATTTTCTAATTCACCCCTCTAAAAACCCCTCTTCCTGGCTCGCATCCAGTAATTGAATCCGGGGCGACCAATAGTAGTGCGAGAACAATACAGCCGGATGATTGCCCTGCTATATTATATGTGACTGATTTCCTGGCTCGTGTCCAGCATATAAATCAAGTTCAAATGTTGGCAGAATGCCAACGTCACGAGCTGTATCAAATAGAAGCAGAGCCCCCAAAAACATGAACTTTACCTGAGAGATAATTATACCCATGATCGTGTGGTGTTTATTTTTAGACGTCTAACCTGAGTGTTACTTTTAGCAAACACAATAATAACCCGCTCGTGAGTAGCCACCACTCAGTTCCGTCTCCAGCTGATCAGGACCAGCACATACCGGCACGAGCTTAACTAATTCTTACAATTCCTGGCACTGGAACAGCTGCTCTAACTAGATGAGTTGTCATGACTACAGCTGGACCCCAACAAGCCTGATCAGCGTGTCACCTTTATTAGATAATCGCTCTTTAATCTGATAATGCATCTGAACTACTACCCTGTGGATTAGGTTATCAACCAGCCTGAGTCCGCACTTTTCTTCTATAACTGGGCCGCTCAAACAGTTCCGCATACTTGTTCCTCTGAGTGTCAGTGGGGGAATCTCCGGGCTGAGTGTGTCCTGTCATTGGAGCCTAATGAGAGTTTCACAGTGCTCTAGAACTCAATAACCAGAGGTTCCATAGCACCTCACACAACTCTCTACAATGTAATCAACCTTTTGAGAGTTTATTGCACGGAGATAATTGTATTTTCACAAGTAGGTTACCGGCCAGTTAGCAGCTACCTCTTACTCCGATCGGGTTCGAATTTCCCACCTTTTTTAGGGTTTCAGAGTTGGCACAACTCCAAATCTATTGGGAATATGATTAGTTACCCTAGCAACCCGCTAACTAGTTGGAACCTAAATGTGGTCACGTGGTTCACTTCTTAGAACTTTCGAGTTTTGACACCCCGTGCAGTGGCCCATGTGCAACATTGTCCAGGGAGCTGAAATAGTGCAATTACTTTTTAACACTGGTAACACGGCAACGTGTTGAACAGTTAAAAGATGAGAGCAGTGATGCAGCCTCTAACGCTACTACTCGGATAATAATAGGAATTAGAAAAACGTCACGTCATACATCCCCTGAGGGTATTCGAACTTTTCTTGGGAATGAATGTGAGGGTAGTTATTGCAGCTCCCTCTCAAAAATAACGGGGTTTAGCGCTACAAAATTACTGTAATTTGTACCAGTAAGATCGAATTTGCGCTGTATTATGTAACTGAAATACTGAACACGACAAATTTATAAACCGTTTTGAATCTTCACAGAAATGATTCCATCGTTACGGTCGGAACTTGAAAGTTTCAAACCGTTTTTTGATTCATCAGAACTGACAAAACCTTATTAAATAACTTATCAATGGATTGAATATACGTAACCTTTTTAAAACATACTTACTTTCAAAATCATAAATTTGGCGAATACCAGCATCCTGCCAAGTATTCGTATAACACCTCACTCTTAACTAACATTCCAGGGAATTTCATTGCTGAGCAACGCTTTTCCTACGAAACCAAGAGGAAAAGCAGAATGGTGTTACTGTTAATTTCTCTTCTCAAGCATGACTGCGTCTGCCTGCAACACCACCATTCATCAGAAGTGAATAACGATTAAAAAATAGGTAAATTATTGATTGTAAACTTTAAGGTTTTTAGAATTACATCAGTTTTTTCCCTAGATTTACAACAGTTTTCGGCGTATATTCGATCTCACAATCTAGTATACCAAATACGGTTTATAATTTATTTCCCCTGAATTTCAATGAGATTCTAATTATAAAGCGGTCCATTTCTGATTAAAACCAGTCCGCCTGTCTCCTTATCGTCCTCATAATTAACAGTCTACAACGGAAAAAATTAGATTTTTCCCGAAGAACACTTACCTAATGATTTTTATATCGAAAAATTGAAATCCCTTATCTTTTGAGCCCTATAATTTGTGAATTTGTTATCAGCAAATTGGAAGCGTAAGTAGCATTATCACAGGTTGGTATCTTTATTGGTCGGTTCGGAACCAGGCCCTCTGATTGGCTGGAAACTAGATCATGTGCACTACCATCTTACTCTACAGCCACATTATAATTTGCGAGTGCAGGGGACAATCTAAAATAAAATATTACCAAATTACGGGTCAAGTACGTGCTAAAAGAAACATGGAGTTATTACCCTGATTAGATTTGGATCCTGTTTTCGCTAGCTAATGAGTCAATAGCATTACATGTTTTCATGTAACGTTTACCCCTTATTCACGCTCTTCCACCGTCCCCTGAAATATAAAGAAAATTAGGTTTCATCACAATAAAGCTGTGTTTTATTATATTATGCCATGGTCAGGGACCCTGATTTCTGGAAATTGGTGAATAACGTTTGAATCCGTCGCCAGTAATTGTTACATAGAAACTATCGTGCCTGGTGCCTCCTGGCCCCGGGGTGCTTCTTAAACTTGTAACTTATACTGCATAATTATGATCATAAGTATCATAAGTATCATCATAATGATACATTGCATGCTACCACAACTACTAAGTGTTTCATTACTTAAAGTGTGGCATCTCACAGAAGCGAGCCGACCCACCAGAATTATAGAGTCATGCTCATCCTCCGAGTAGTGCTCCTCATCCAACATATCATTTCTCTCTCTTCCCAGCAAGTAAAAATGAGTGCACTGACCAGTGGTAAACTAGGTGTTATATGTAATGCGGTTAGAATAATGGTTCTGAAGACTAATCTAATTTTCAAAAATCGAATCTGGGGCCACTCACTCCCCCACAAACTTCTATCCAACCTTCAGGTTACTGGCTAGGATATTTGGCTAGACTTTCTCTTTTTTCGGGGTGATCTGTTCCGAAGCAAAACCATCCAGATATGCAAGTTTCGAGTTTTGCGATAGAAAAGTAAATCTAGCTCTTCGGACTATGACCGAATAATAGCCGATTACAGCTAAGCTGTCTCAAAAGTCGAAACTTATGATTACCATAATATAAATTAAGATTGAAGATCGTATTAGTTTAGGATTCTTGGTTGCAGGTTGGAGCCGATAAGAAGTCTGGGATATAACTCATCGTTAAATATTCATGCCTTACATCATTATAATTATATTGGCAGTGTTTCCAATTGATTAGACCATGCTAAGTAGTGTGACAAACACAATTGCATTGATTGCACAGTTCCGGGCAACCTCCAGACTGCTACTTGCCCGCACACTTTCATACGTGACATAATACCATAAAATATCACCAAGTACGTCACCCTGGTTTACCCGAATTAATTTGGACAAAATGATATACGTGACATGATATTCACGGAGCGGAAGTTGTGGTTTGCCACAATATGGAGTACGTTTCCCACACTAATACTGGTGAAGGAGATTATCTACATGTGATTGGAAGTCCGTACACAAACAACCGTCACGTGACCCCTGACAACCATCACGTGACCCCTGACAACCCACGTGACCCCTCATCTGCTGTTCCTACCAACTTGAGGAGGTTTATGAGTGCGTTTGTAAGCACGGGGAATATCTTCCATTTAGTAGACCGTTCAAGCAGATTGTACCCCTCGTGAGCAGGAAATAACATAAGAAGTTTGCAAGTATGATTTAGATCAATCTATTCCCTGGTTTAAACATGTTGCTTTTAAAAGCTTGCAACAATTGCTACTGACCCCAAGTTAATGAATTATATACTCGAGGCTGCATGCCATGTTTGTGTAAGCTTAATACCCCCTAATTGGAATCCTAGCGGCAAATTAGATTTTGATAAAACGACGTAATAACCTACGATTGCGCAGATATAGACTGTATTTAAATAAGATGGGTAAGAACTTGAACCGTGTTATATGGGATACTCCGGACGAGAAGCAGAAAAGCCAAAAGTTGATTACTTCCTTTTTTCGCAATCGATCAGTGGAATAGCACTCAGTCTATCTCTGACCTAGGAGCTCAATTCTTTGTCTACCCACTGATTATACCCACCTAGTTGAACTGACTCACTGTCCACTGATTATGGAATTATACCTACTAAATTACAGTGCGATATGATTCACTGATCTCTTGGACTACACCAGACACCTGAATTTCATTGAAATATCTCAGATGATAAGTTTGTCAAGTTATAAGATTTATGATGGCAGCTGTCAGCCTCTTATTTACTAATGTCCTTATCACCTTCAAGTTCACCTCCTAATCATTGAAACTGCACAAATTACGAAGTCATACACCACACTTTACTTCACTCAATGTTCCTCCTACAGTTGTCAACAACCTCCGGCCCCCATGCCAACCGACGTGTGGTTTCTACAGATATCATGACTAGTCTAGTTGGGCTTATTAATTAAACTCAAATTTGTTACATTATGAGCCGGCGCGGGAGAATTACATAAATTATGTATGTATATTAAGTAGCAGTAACTGATTTAAATTCATTGTTATCAGTTTAGAGGGCATACATTTTCTTGTAAGCCATTGATTTATTGAGCTTACAGAATGTATGCTCTTTGAACTGATAACAAATTTAAATTTAAATTTCGTTACCTAACGTACCATCACGGGAAAATCTAAGTTCAGTAAGAATTTGGGAGCCTTGAGATTTGTCAAGTTTCGATTGATCGACGATCTTTGATCAAGAGCCCGAGAGTCGGTTTAAACACCTTAACTTCTACCAATGCCAAACTGGATTCCATATCTGAGATGTACATATATTGCCTCAATAGTCAATACAATGGTCAGTACAATAGTCAGTACAATAGTCGACAGTAGTTTTACATCAAATTTGAGTCAAAACCACCGTGTATTTAAATACTATATTATTATCCATTGTGATAAATCTACACGTATTTGGTGTGGTTTCTATCCTGTAATAGTGGGAGGGGCTGCACTGTTACACCTCCTACCGTGTACATATGACACGAGTACATTTGACATGGTCAATTGTGAGACATTCTTTTGAAAGAATGAAAATAGAAGCTTGTGATGATTTAAAGGGATAAGATGGATGAGCTGTGTCGCATTTACCCGCTCATTTCTGCCACTACGACAGGCCACTATAACCAGCGCCAATAAGGTGTTGAAGTCCATCTTCTGGCTAGAAGTGGCTCACCACACTGATCTGCATTATCTTCATCAGGAGTGTTTCTTATTCTGGAGCACTGAATCTGATATGCTCCGTTGCTCTTTCGGTCTAGCTTCGTTCTGCATTTGGATCTTACCATCCAAGTTTATTGTAACACAGTCTGGATCCAGAAATATGTGCTAATTTCGAGCTCGATCTGACGTACCAGTGTTCGGCTAATTTTAGCACGTGTGAAGTAATAGACCAAAATAGTCACAGTTTTCTCTCCACGGTCCGACTACCGGTGTTGAGCGTGATATGGAGGTCGAGTGACAGCCGGCTTTACCGGTCACGTGCCCAGGCTTTACTGGTCACGTGCTCAGGTATTCGACCCTTTCTTTAGCCACCACCGCTAGCCTGAAGAGTGTGAAAACGGGCTGATTAATGAATTGCTCGGAACAATTACCGTCCGAATTAACAGGATCACATTTGTATCCAACTCTCGGTACTTAAGATTAAGATGACATTGAGACTGCAGGGTCTCGATGAGAGCTCACTGCCTGACCTGTTCCTGCTGATCACACTGTCCCCAGGACTGAGTGGTTTGCCGGGATACCGGTCCCCAGGACACGTCACTCCTCCGACCCAGTGACGGAGAGAGAAACCTGCAGTCTGGTTTACTGACCAGCTTAACTGCTCAGGTGATGACAAGAGCGCCAAATTCGAATTCGAATAACGCTGGCTCGTGACATGGGTGAGGAACTGCCGGCTTCTCAAGCTCTCTTGTCAAGAACTCTGAGTTTATGTCACGGTTACGTCACAACAGCACACTGCACCTCCCAATTTGTCAGGAGCTGTGGTTGGTGCCAGGGAAGGTTGGGTATCCTGGCGGGTCAGGGTTGGTACCTGGTGCAGGACTGGTCTCACAAGGGTACCCGAATAACACCGAGTCTGAGGGCCAGCTCCTGACCCGGTCCAGGAGCGGGTTCTGTACTGTTCCAGGAGTGCAACTCCGGATCAAGTACTGCCATCTTGACGCTAACTGCCCCATCATGGCAATTATTGCAAAAATCACCCTTGCTCATGTTTTTCCCGGAAATAAGGACTAATATATGTTTATGTGCGAGGTGCTGTGTTTGTACGGAGGAAGTAGCCGGGCTATCATAATAATAGCCTGGTGACCAGCCCCGAAACCGGATACAAGCTACAATCCCCATGTTTACCTTTTGTCAAAACATTGTCACTATGATTTGATGTGAATCAAATCACCTGATTGCAGTTATTTTACACGGCTCAGGCGTGCAAGAGAGTAACCATGACCCCAGCTCAGTCACCATAATTACAATTCTACTGGGTGCAAAACAGACGGTAAGTCCTGAAAGACGTAACGTTGATTATCTAATAATTGTATTTAAACCAGAGTAATTATTATTTTATGACCCAGACTGATGTAGTCTGTTCAGTGTACACCGTGTCAATGTCATTCAAGGCACAAATAAACTAAATAAAGGTAATGCTCTTTGTCAATTAGCCTGGGCTCCCCATTTCTGAACCTGATGTTCAAGTGCTAAATAGGTGCTAAGTGAACGTTACACATCAAAACTACCTTAAGGGCTCCAATCTGATCAGTTATTTGAAACGAACTGATAATCAAAATTAATTAATTGCGCTACAAGTGTGAATAGCGTCTAGTAGAGGCCGAGAATCGTGATCATTATACCCAAAAACAGTCCTGATATTTGGAACTTTCAAGTCATCATGTCAGGTTCCTGGTTCGAAACGAGTAGTTCATTGTTCCTACCATTCATGTTTCCTGGTTTCCGGTCCAGGACTTACTCTGCGGTAAAATGTAAAGTTCGACTAGCCTGGTCACTGATGTGGCATTGTCCTGATATTCATTGAATTATTTTGGCAAGGGCCTTTAACAAAGGACTTCCTGGTAAAGAAGTCAATATTCCTCGCTCTCTCTCCTCAAACGAATACAACTGTAACTCTCTAATTCAATTTTCATAATCAAACTCTTTAAACATTAACTGGCAAAATTGCTACTTGGGATTATCAAATTTAACGTGGAGAAGCACTGTAATTTCTGTTGCATCCTCAAGAAAGTGAGGTTTGTTCAGTGCCAGCCTGGATTTAGCCAGGCTTTGACAGGATGATGGAAATTGGGAACACACCCAGAACTAGGTCACCTTAAAGCAGCTCTGAATGTATTGACTGTCTACTGTTCCCTGACAAGGGCTCTGTCACATTCTGCCCAAACTGAGGACAAGCCAAGCCGAGCTGACAGGGCGTGCGGTACACAAGCCGGTACCGAGTTGGTAGATGGGAAGCTCCGGAATTTAGGGCGTGTAATTGATACTGTGCCGAGCCGCAGCTCCCACTAAAATGTTATTAAGAATATTTCATTCCACTTATTTCGGGAGATTTTCTGGGGTTTTACTGGGATTTGTCATCAAAGCGCTCTAACTTTTTCATAGGATGCTTTAGGAAATCAATTAAAGTATAATGGTACAAGAACAGCCGTCTGGCTGCAGTCAAATGAGCCCAATTTATCCGTCACACATCTCCTCCATTCGGAATATTGTGGACGGAGTGAAAGCCACTAACATTTAGACAGGAACCGTACTCGTAGATCAGGAGCCAAGAAACAAGGATAATTCAGAAGTCCCTCTTAATTTATTAGACTGGGTCTGTAGTTTCATAACAGTTCATAATTCTAGTAATTTCTGGAAATATTCTCATTAGAGCTAGTGTCAATATCCTTCTTAATTCACTCGAACAAATGATACAGTTCCATTGAAATGTGAAATGAATATTGAATTATATTGAATAATGCTAACATAATTTGTTATAATACCTGGATGGACACATATTTCGGTGTAAATGAGTTATGAGTCAAAATTTTGACTAATTCTTTTCATAAAAGGTGCTAAGATTTCTGTCGGTCACACATCGGACAAATTCAAGGAAATGGGTCTCCGGAAAAATAAAATTCTACCTCAACAAATGCCCAAGTCCAGGTACACAATTAACACTGTAACTTTCTGTAACCCAATTATTATCCCTCTTTACGTTCTGAAACTATTAACATAAACTTATCTTAATGACAACTAATTCTTCTCTGAAAAATGTAAAGCCAAATTAGCATATAAGATACTTTAGATAATGTCGCTAAAAGTGAGCCCTCACGCTGATATCTCAAACTTTCATAAAAACAGGGGTGAATTCACTGAAAGGGATAAAAGACTTAGCAGCAAATTTATAATTTGAATTGCAGTGCTGCTTCCCTAGTCTGAATTCACCACTGCTTTATCATTAAAACTACATCAGCGAGACTTTTTTTGGCAACCTCTGGAAATAGATAATAGATTTGGTGATGCTTCATTTAGCAACAAAGGCTTATCCTTGATCCTCGAATGAAAATGGGCCTTAAACTTTCATTCTCAAAAATCAGAATAATAAATAAATTATAGCCATACAAAACAAATTTGTTACAAGCAAAATTATAGATCCTAAATCAATCAGACACAAAGGTATATAAATCTTAAACTTAAATAATGATAAATCTTTCTCTTGTAACTTACACTTAACTCAGAAAATATCTTAAACTCATGATCATCAAACGATGATTCAGACAAGTTGGCCGGTAATTTAAGCAAGCTAGGTTCATGGTGTTTCCGCCGCAGAAAACATTTTCTGAGTTTAATATAAACTGTCGCGCTCGCACTCCCCAGAAAACTAGGAATCATCGAGTCAAGGCAGTTTCTTAAAACAAAATTAGACTCATTAACCGTCTAATACAAATGTTTCAGTAAACTTATCAAAATTTCGAGATTCATTCTTTAGAAAAATAGAGATTAAATTGCATTGTTTGGCAAGCAAAAATATTTTGCATCCACGCCATTTGAGAGTCTCAATCGAGCTCAATTAACGAAATCTCTCCTTCAAGAGCTGGGCCAGCTCATCTTTCATCCTAATACAATCTCTGATCTCAGTGTTCTAGACTTTAATAGTCTACTTAGGAAGATGTCTGTCATTCATCGTACTTCAGCCGCTCTTTGACCACTTTCTTTACGTAACTATTATAAGGTTTGTTACCGTTGTTCTTGAACCAGTAGTCTGAAAGGTTTCTGCTAACTTTGTTCTGGTCCATGAGGCGTTCCACCTCATTGAATCTGTTTCTGGGTTTAGAAGAGTCTGGCATGGTCGTCCCAAACTTCTTTACTTGTTCTCTGACTGGGGAAACTGGCAGAAATCTGTTCTTCAGACCGGGCCGGTTTTCTTTGTTTTGTGATAGCAAATTGGAGGTACTCATTAAACTAGAAAGAGAAGGAAGTCGTTAGAGAAGCAAATAGAATACAACAATTCAGAGAAATAACTTCAACTGTAAACTGTACATATATTTAAAGTTGTATAATGAGGCAAATATACACACATTAAATTTCCCGCCAAAAGTTAACAGGCGTCAGATTACCTCAAGACATTCAATAAGCTACTATGTTCCAGTTCACAAAATTAATGTATTTAAAGTCGTATATGATTTTGAGAACACGGTCACGCAACATCGACGACATGCAACCTTTGAGGGAAGTTAGGAATTGCAATTCTTAATTCTATCTGAAATCTGTCAGCTACTTTTCAACAAGGATCGACTCAATACTATACAAATACAGGGCGTGCTTTTAAATAAAGGGTTATGTTTTGAAAGCGGCAATAACTTAACATACGCAAGCCTGTACTATTCAAGGTTTTCACAAATGGCAATTTCAAAACATATCTGACTAAACTTATCACCGTTTAATGCAATATAAATGGTCACAGCAACGTGAAATTTGATCCTTTGATCAGCGTCCTGCAGACCGCTTAACTGTGAGATTTAAAATCCAGGTACCCTACACAAGTGCTAAGTAGCAGGTGCAACATTCTGATGCGAAAACAAAGAGGTGCTTAGGAAAGTAACCGAGTTTGTCGCTACCAACAAACAATGGAGCTACACGCGTCAATTATCACGACAAAATAAACATGATGGAGAGCGCAATGACACGTGTTAGGTATTCCCGCCAAAACATTCCCGCGCTTTTTGTACATTAGGAAAAGCGTGTGTACAACGCGTCAGTATTTCATACGTTGTAATGCTGCGGATATTGCAAATTTCTATTGACCCCAAGTTACCAAGTGGACTTTTGAGAACTTGGGTCCATTGTCAATATCCTGTTCTTAATTGTCAAATTAATTATGGCATAATATGCGAATATTTTCCTCTGTTTTCTTACATAAATTTGACAGTATAATGTGTTATGTGGCCCTTTCAAGATTTCCTCGGGAAACAGTATAATGTGATCTCATAAAATACGAACAGGGATGTTTAAAACTCCTACCGAATAGCATAGCATACAAAAATATATACCGTCTGGCAACAAATTTCACAAGGATTTTATTTCATGAACTGTATGTTGACAACAGGGCTGGCTAATATATATGTAATTGAAGTGACACCTGTCGATTACTTCCTTCTTGTGGTTTCAACTTATACAAAACATGCCCAATGCCTGTGCTATATATAAATCGATTATCAATCCCCTGTAATGAATATTCGCTATTCTACAGAAATACATCCAAATAGATCGACAAATGTTTGTCTGGCAAGGATGACAAAAGTAAACACTGTGAAAAACAACTATTCTTAGAAAATGCAAGTACAGGTAAAGAAATAGCTCACATATGCAGGAATGTCGCTAATATTCATAAGGAGGTATGGATCTGCAGCCTGTAAGTGACAAGTGCTTACTTCAACACTTTGTTTCGAAATTTGGCGGGAAGTGGTATCTTCAAAAAGTGTTGACTTGCTGGCGATTCTAAAGGAATTTACTTGGAGGATTTGCCATCCTTTTCCGGGCAAGTGGCGCTATTTCTTGGCGCCTGTCAACATATTCTATTTCTATAGATGATTAGATGCCGCTGAGTTCCTTGTTCTTGGTGGCCTGCCAAAAATAAATTCCCAAAATAAAGCCCAGTCTAGATGACATAAAATTGAATAGGCCCTGTACGTGTGTGATACTACAGTTATTACACAAGTAATAGACAAGAGCAAGAGATTTCATGCTTTTACCCTTTGGTTATATCGTACCGGTACCCCGCATGTTAATTCAATGAATATCCAATTTATACCTTAAATAAATAATGAGTAATGAGTTGTCGCTGTACGATTTTCGACATCATTAGCAAGGCCTTGTTTCGAGTTTCGATCAAGGTAAACGGTGGTTATAATAACATCCCCATTAGTGATAATATTCACATCCAAAACTCGATTAAATGTGCAAGAAAATGTAATAAAACTAAAATGTCCTGCAGGTTATTAATAATATCGGCTAGAGACGAAACAGGTGCTGTCAGATCCCGGTTACCAGCGTTGCCAGAGCAACTGATTTACAAAACAAAACGACTGACTGCCGATCTCCTGTGTGAGATTGCTACTACTGGAGATTGTGCTGGAGCGTGATGTGACACGCGCCGGTCCCTCATTAGCGCCTTACAGAGAAGGCAGCAAGTGTGCTCCACTGAAACCGGCTTCCGAGCAACGCACTCTCAGATGGGGGTTAGCTACCGGGCTCCGGGCCAAGACCTGGCTAAACTCAACCGTAATCGCATTACCTAATTATATTTATGCTATGAAGCGCGGGAATATTATATGGAGAAATGGGGGCTGCTAGGAGCGGGAAAGTCATCTCATGTCGCAGTTGTTGACCACTTGTGTGGGAGTGACGTCATATCTCCATTCACACATCGAGTGTAGACACTAAAGTTGCAGTACTGAATATAGGAAAATTACAGTTGTGAGGAAGATGAGTGCATACATATTACACATATTTCAATGAATATGTATCATATTCGTACGTGATATCAAAGAGAAATTTGCATGTTTAGTTGTTGTATTTGGTATTACTATTGCATATTGAGAGTGAGACTGGTTCTGCTTCATAAAATATGAGTTACAGAGATACTTGAATTTGATGTATGTTTTCTGGCTCTTGTTTTGAAATTACATACCTATTTCCGAATGAAACTATTGTTATTCTGAACTCTTAAATCAAAACATCGGGATTCTATGGTATTTATTCTGGATAAAGATAATGATTATCTCATTTATTGTCCCAGTATCCCTGCTCTATAGTATTAGTTATACAAAAGTACGAATACTTGAGCAAGCCTGGCTCAATTCATGATACTTACCTTTAGCATCTAAAGATCCAATTTTTAACGGAAACATTAATTTCTTGACTATTGAATCTGATACTGATACTGATATGCCTGATGTGATAAATCAATATGAGAAGGGTTTGGTATATGACTATTTGAATAAGTAAATAAAGGAAAGGTTCCCGTACTGTAGTGCGAAACATACCCTAGTGCGAAACCTTCAAGATCGACACTGTCTCACTAGAGTACGCTACCTGGATCGTAGTGCGACACGTACTGTAGTGCGACAGAGAATTTTCAAGGCCGACACTGTCGCACTAGAACTACAGTACGCTACCTGGACTGTAGTGCTACAAAAACACATTCAATAACAATTTGACATTGCAATACAATGTTTTTAAGTTTTAATGACAAGAGTGTAGTCCATAGTCGTGTATGAGTATTTTGGGTTAAATATTAAATCAAAATTATTTCATTAAAGATTACAGTTACACTCACAATATTCAATTCAAGATCATTGTCTTATCAGTGCATCGCCGGTAGGTCTTGTCGTCGCGCTTATTATCCAGGCAGTAGCGGTATCCGTCGTGGATAACGTTTATTGAACCAATAGTGCGTCCAGGAATGAAGATGATTGTAAAAGACATGTTGATGTTGTTCGATGCTTCGGTAGAATCATCGTGACCTTATATATATGGCCCACGCATATGAACTTGTTATCCCGATCAGAGAACCCGTCTAACCCTAAGTGGTGTCAAGACTCGAGAGACTAAAATGATTATTACCTATTTAATTCGCGTTTTTGACACCACTTGGGAGTCCAAATTTTGGGCACTAAAATTATTATTCCTTGGCCAATTTTTTATTTTTTCATGCTGATTTGAAGGCCATTAAAGCATTTGACCCAGTCAAAAAAGTTTCAGTTGTATATCTTTTACGGTTTTTGCGGAAAGTTGCGTTAAAGTTGATGCCGTGGTGTCAGTAAAATGGCACGGATATATACATACATATATATCGTCTCGCTTTATATATAGTAAGATATGCTGCTTACGAGTGACTCGGTGGATCACATACTGCATACGTGGCTTGAACTGACCCGAAGGAATTATGATCAGTGGATCACTTCGAAATACATGACGTGAACCGACGAATCGGGTCCACAAGATCACTTCGAAATAAGTGACTTGAAAAGACCCGACGAATCGGGTCCACAAGAAGGTTACTGGGCGGCGCTCAGCCTGTCATTCCGCCGAATCTTTATGTTTATGAACATAATAGCCTGGAGTCCCCAGGTAACAAGAAGGGCACTCTAGTGCGAAAGAGGATCTGACCTGAACTTGGAAATAAGACAGGATATTGTGTCGCACTAGAGTACGCTACCTGGATCGTAGTGCGACACGTATAGTACTGTAGACGTAGTGCGAAAGAGGGTGTTTTTGTCGGACTTTGCACTAGAGTACTTGTCGCACTACAGTACGATTACCATTTGAAATCCAGGTTGTAAAACTAATTGATGACTCAGTTTGGGTTATATATGGTTAATCATGTTTTTCCTGAATAACAAGTCAGTTATGACTATGTGGCTTGCTAAGTCTAACGACCGGCTCTCAGAACTTGATTCTATATAAAAATTTTAGATAAACTGAAAGACAAAATTACCCTAGATGTCAAGTGAAACCTCGAATTTTGAGCCAGTTAGACAAATATTTTTAGTTACTCCAATTCTGGCCGAACCAGAATGGACATTACAATTAACTGATCGACCCTAATTTAAGTTTTTGTTTCGGTCCTTGGGGGAACTTCTGTGATTCCTTGAATTTCGGCTCTTTCATACCTTCAATTCTGGCTGAAACTATTTGAGCATGACCACTGTTCCAACAGCCTTTCCTATTTTTGAAATTATCATTGAACCACAACATGTTCGCCGATTCTTTAATAAAAGCTTCGGCGAACTGCGAAGTGAGAGGCCTGAAGACCTCAAGTGTCAAGGAAGGTGAACCGTGCATATTGAAATGAAAATAATTAATAAACTTCCATCAAATTTGAATGACCCAGAGTGCGGACCATCTTGTACTTTCCATTTATAATTATAACCTACCAAGAGTGAAAGACTTGTAGGTTTATAACCTACCAGGACGCGCGCCAAGTTGGACTCGTCGACGGTCTTGTAGTTGTAAATGTAATAACAAATAATATAATACGTATTTGGAACAAATGTTTTACGAATATCACCCGTTAACTTTAAAGACCATTATATTATGGTAACTGTAAGGCAGCTAATATCATTATATATTATCTGCATTCTGCACTTCACTTACACTTATTTGTTTCTGATATAAGTTCAATCCTGAATCCCATTCGTCACCAATTGCAATACAATGGTAATGGTAGCTAGAAGTAGATCGCAATCTCATTTAAGACTAACTCTAAGGAATAAGTGATGGGGACGCATAACGGGTATTTTTAACTGGCTTATCGGGAAAATGACAAGAAGTTATGAACCATTTAGTATGATGAGATCTGAATCACGATTAAAGATCTGAATCATGATTAGATTCATTCGGCCGGTCTTCTTTCATAGTTCATAATTGTACGCGTCCCCTACTTATAACCTACTGATAGTGATGAACATTGTACTGGACTATTTCAAGATCAATGTCATTCTCCATGACGACGAATGTGCACCTCACTCGCATTTTTTAATTCTTAGTCGAACGTTTACGGATGATACCCGTAAATAGTCTAGTAGTAGAGACGCATAGCGATCGTCGCGTGCAGCGTGGGTCTGTAGTAGGTTATAAACCATGGAAATAACCTAAACTTAACTGTCACCAAGATGTATGAACACTTTTAAGGTCCTTGACAGATGCGTGGGGGTCTACTTAATAGTACTACAAGTGTAAACCTTGCATCTGTTAATATAAGGACCTTTATAAGTTTAACATGACAGGGTTCTGGTTACATCTAAGACTAAGACTCTGTAAGACAATAAAGACTCGAAACATCGAAATGACCCAAACAATCAAATTTACGTTCAAATGGTTAACAGTTCAACTATAAGTATATAAATATAATAGCTTATACTTTAGCTAGTTCTAGTGTTACCAGTTACGTGACCAAACAATTTGACATGACACTATTCTAGGCCCAGTAATATGCATGAGCATCGCGCCACAATTATATGTATGATGATTTTAATCACTGAACACTCTACTCTGATCTCGACTGTTTTTAACCCTCACCCAAGCCCTGACAAAAGTACTTGCTGAAACCAGAAACGCTAACCCTATACTAGGCTTACTGGACGGCGCTCACTAGCCTATCATTCTGCCGAATCTCTATTGTTATGTTCATCATCATGAACACAATAGCCTGGGGTCCCCAGGTAAGTTTCCCCAGGTAAACTTCCTTATTGTTATGTAGTTGTATAGTCATATTTAATCATATCTAATGGTTCGTTCACATATTACGTAATCAGCCGAGGGGGAGGGGGTTTCCAAATGATTATGCTAGTGTAATTTTGACACAATAACTATGTGTAAAACTGATTACGGAGGCCGAGGAGGATTAAAAATTGTTCAAAAAGTGATTACGTAATATGTAAACGACCCCTAATCATATTTAATCATATTTAATCATATCTGATCATATCTAATCATATTTAATCATATTTAATCATGCACAATATACAATAACGCGAGCGACGTTTGGCATAACAGATGATACACCATAAACGACGCGAGTCTAATTTTCGTTTAAGTTGAAAGAAGCGCGAGCCTTCTATTGTCTATGCCTATCAGTTTCAGTTTACGAAATATTAATCCCGGGCAACGCCCTACTTGGTCAGTTCACTGCACAGTTGTCGTTTGCCTTTGTCAATGAATTGACTCGGTGCGCGTTACTTTTTTACCTGACAGTGGCACGCTTGTAGCGCGATGCAATACTGACAGTGACTACTGGGCCGCGCTGCGCATCAAATAATGTTTCTCGCAACGATCCTGATGGGTTGATATCGTCAATCAGCCTGCAGTTTGTAAGTGTAATTCCGCCAATGCAATTATAGCTTCAATCGGTTATTATTAGTAGAGGCTCTTACGGGCATTGTCTGCTCGATACGCTAGGGACCCCAGATACACCTTTCTAGACGTATTTTTGACCGTAGAATCGATTAAAAGTGATTTCGAGATGATTGGACTGAGTTTACGCGGGTAAAATCGCAAAAAACCGATTTTTGGGCAAAAAATAGGCCAAAAAACCATGTTTTTTGATATTTTGAACAAGTTAATTTTGTTGGCATGTCGGCAAAACTTGCATGGAAATAGCTAAAACACAGCCGCACAAGATGGTTTAAAAATTTTAAAAATCCCTCTGTTTTTACGCGGGTAAAAATCCAAAAAAGTGGTAAAAATGTTGACTTTTTTGCTTGAAGTTTGAATAATTTTTTGCAGTTGTATTAAATCAACCCAAAAATAGTCACATCGTGTTTGCCTAAATTTTTCCTTTCCGAGAAGTACCCACTTCATATACTTTATCGAAGTTTGAATATTGTCACTCCGCAAGCGTTTTTGCCAAATTTTCGACGCGCACTACTGACTACGCGCAAAAGCATTTAGTTGTTATCAATTGGCACCCGCGCGTTCATCATAAATTTCAAACAGCTATAACTCAGCGAGATTATGTCCGTTCTAGCTCATATTTTCACAATAAATAGAAAATAATGTGATCTTATTGCTGACAAAATATGAATATAATTACTTTATTTGCCTTAGAGTAATAGACTGTCAAAGTTTAAAACGCGCATTGGTATAGCACGTGACTAATAAGGCCAAATTTATACTTCTTAACATATTATCGATCCTTAGACATCATACTATTGTGTCCAATTAGCGGTTAGGTTTCTAAACTCGTAGCAGAAAACACGTCTTTTTGCCCGTAAGAGCCTCTACTATATTAACACAAAAGCCGGAGGTCCCCTTAATTGACGATGTCAATTCTTCTTTGCTCGGCGAGGCCCAGTAGCGCATTTCGCCGAACAACGAAGGTTGGTGGTTGCGAGAAGCATTATTTGTTATTGGTTGACGGATGTCACTCGTCTAAATTTATTCGAAGTAGCACGCGCCGCTTTTTTCTCGAGGCAAGTGCCCGAGCACCGAGGCAAGTGCTATACTACGGAGCTGAGCTGTGAGTAGCGCGCGCCGGGCTAGTCCATTAACAATGGACAACATTATTGGATTTGGATGCGTGGCGCGGCGCGGCCCAGTAACGCATCGCGCTACAAGGTGTAGACTTAGCGTGATTTACCACGCTCGCTTTTGTAGCGCGATGCACTACTGGGTCGCGCGCGCATCAAATAATGCTTCTCGGTAGATCGGCGAGATGCACCACTGTGCCTCACCGAGCTGCGAAGGATTGACATCGTGAATCAAGCTCGCTTCTACTTCATTGACATTATGCCAAACGCAATTTCAAATTTGCATTAAGAGACAAACCTCAGAGTCAGACCTAAAATCATCAAAAGCAAAGAACTAGAAGTAAAATTAAGTAAAATAATTCAAAATACATAATATATCAATATGTAAGTACTGCAGCAGGATAAAGATGAATGACTATAAAGTGATACCTGCACTATTATACCACAGCTGGAGGTGCATGGTTAAGTGGCTTAACGTTGTAACGTTGCCTGTTGGCGCCCCCCCCGCTGAAAAAGCGCTTGACCATAATTGTTAATGATCTGGCCCGGCGCGCGCTACTTCGTAGCACTTGCCATCGGGCCAATATTTCGAAGAAATTTAGACGGGTAACATCCGTCAAAAAAAGCGCTTGACGGATATGATGTTACTCGTCTAAACACTAAATTTCTTCGAAGTAGCGCGCGCTGCTTTCTTCTCGAACATCGATGATCGAAATGCCCGACGGTAAGTGCTACGAAGTAGCGCGCGCCGGGCCAGACCATTAACAATGGTCAAAAAGCGCCCCCTGTTGGCGCCCCCTCCCTTTTTGGAGCCCCTCCAGCAACCAAACACCCAGGGTTGGTCAAAGCATTCGCGATTTAAGGGACAAGTTACACAACATAACACCAAACATAAGCAGTAAAATGAATGTTATCTGCTGCAGCCGAAATTATATCAGTGTTCGTGCAACGATGTTTAACTCCATCAACCAATGAAATGAGAAGTGTCGAGTGTGGACTTTTTACTGGTTAATACGATTACAGTATTGATCTACAAAGCTGAGCTCATTCGATTACTGTATAGTGTATAAGCCCAAAGCTAGAAGGGTGTCAGATTACCCAGGGAACGCAAAGGTTACTGCTTACTCTTGTTGCTAAATTTCACGATCTAACGATCCATGGAAGGTCATAAATGTTATCTGCTGCAGCGAAAATTATATCAGCGTTCTTGTGACGATGTTAACTCCATCAACCAATGAGGAGAGTTGCATTTTTACTGGTTAATAAGATTGCAGTATTTAGCAAAGCTAAGCTCGTTCGATTACTGTTTAATTAGCCCAAAGGGTGTCAGATAACCCAGGGAACGCAAAGGTTACTGCTTACCCTTGGTGCTCAATTTCATGATCTATGGAACTGGAAGGTCATAAATGTTCAATACAGTTGATAGTTGTTAAGGGGTCGTTCACATATTATTATTACTTACTCAATTTTTAATCCCCCCTCCCCTCATAATCAATCAGTTATACAATGCAGTTATACACATTGACATAGTTATTGTGTTAGAATTACCCCCTCTCTCCCCGGGTATTACGAAATATGTGAACGACCCCTAAAAAGAACGAGTAGTGGTACTACTAATAGTAGTGCGAATATGTGCGGAAGATGGCAAAGGTGCGATAAAGTATGGCAGTGGCAGTGGCACCAAAGTTAAATGTTGCCTCTGGACTCTGGCAGGCTGTCCGCGTACAGTTTATTGTCGATAACATTAACTAAGCCTGTTTTCAGTGAATGGACTTGAGATTATCACAGGCGAAATATTCAAGCTCAAATACCATAGTACACAACTTATAAAATATAATGATTATCGCATCTGATCATGTACAAATGCAACTAGGCTTATTTTGGTTCAAATTATTCACTATATTCTGTTTAGGGGCCGTTCACATATTACATATTACGTAATCACTTTTTGGACAGTTTCTACCTCTCCCCCTCCGTAATCACTAATCATGGAAACTGCGAGATTCATTTATTATTTATGGCTGTTAGTTTCGGACAAAACTAAAACCTAGTTTCGGACAGGTGCAGTTGCAATTATTTCATGGTCAAAGACTCGAGCTTGTTACCATCCCATTTACGAGAGGGTAGTCACTATCCAACGAGCCGAGGTCATTTAATGAGAACGTTCTGGAGCAGGTAGTTCACAGTATAATTGCCTAGATGTATTCATTTAGTTTTATATGATTCCTTTCTGGAGCTGCAGTGGAGAGACTGTTAAACAGTGAACTATCAATTAGTCCTATCTGTTTAATCTATATTACAATAACCACTAGCGTAATAATTTAGAAACCCCTTCAGTGATTACATTAAATGTGAAGTTGAACGATCCCTGAACAATTTGGTTAGTTTCTCAGGACTTTCAACGGTCCGTTGAGTTGAACAGAATCGGGGATCCTATCTCTACTCATCTAGACCTTTTGAAACAGTTATGCCGTTTCAAAAGTTATTTTATCTCTCAACTTGATCACTCAGTCATGACCTTGTACACAGATTGAAATAGAATTTATAGAAATCGAATCTCAGAACGAACACTCAGCTAATTTTTAAAGATTCAAGAAGTGTAATCCCATCCAAAAATTAACGTGCTAAACGTTATTTAACTAATTAAGCTACGGTACAAAAAGCACGGTTGTGGATTGAGCGAAAGACAAAATCATGCTGAAAAGCTAGCTGTACCGCTTTTGGTAAAAAACACGTATGTTTTCACAGCAACAGGTCATAAGATGTATTCTCATATTAGCATATCAAAGCATAAATTGATTAAGATTTATTCGACACAACGTGAATAAAATTCACTGAAAGTGAAAGTAAAATTAAATTTTCACAAACAAGTCCCTAAGTCGGACATAAAACAGTTTTATCGGTATTCTTCAGTCTTAAACAGAGACTTAAAATAACAGTCATGTTTGAAAGCAAAGTTTCAAAACACTAACATCTCCTCTTACATTAACTTCAGTAAAACAAAGACTGAGGGCGCTTTTAATCTCGGCAGGTCTAATGGTTTCAACACATAGAGCTGAGATATCTTTCTTGAGGACTCCACAAATAGATTCACACACTTCCATAACAGTCGCTGCGTCTCCTTCTGGTCGAACCTGAAAACTTGGTTGTTAATACGGAGATACTAGAAATGGAGCACGAAATATAAGGCTAGTTGTATTACTGGGAAATTCGTTTTTAGTGCTTTACTGAAGTTTTTTCAAGAGGAGACTTGAAAAGCAACTCTCAACACTCATTTCAAAATTCATTTTTATGAGTGACCTTACAAGTGCATTATTTGGACGATATTTTGTTTTAAATGCGTAAATTAAATGCAAGAATGTTTCGAGAGGTGCGTAGAAGTACGCACTCATCAACTTGACTATAGTTAATGGGATTAGATGTTTTTATATATTTTTAGTGTAATTTCTTCTCTGATAACTTGACATTTTGTTTTGTACTGATATTCGTGACTACAACGTGTGAAAATGGGATCTGCACAAATTGCCATTGCCAACACAGAAGTTAATACATCTTTTGGGGGATGATACACTTCATACTGACAAATGTATAGAATTTTTCTTAGTCTTACTGGCGCGAGCTGTATAGCTATATAAATATGATAGCACGATCAATACAACATCTAGGAACATTTATTTTGGTAGTTGGAGTGGATAACGCTGCCGGTAGAGCCCTGGTAGAGCGTTATATTATTATAAATGCCAGTTCCTAGTTATATTATTATAAGATTACCCGCTGCCAGATCACAATACTAGGAATTTGATAATATCCCAAGTATTGTGATATTGCAGCGGTTATATTATAATATAGATTATATTTATTAACAAATACCAATTCTTGAATAGTATTAGCAGCTAACTATGGCTAACTATCGATAAACCAGTAATCAAGGGTTATCCTTATATAGATGTAAGTCGGACCTGCCCAAACTAAAGAGCCATGGCAGAGCGGGTCTCACGTTGCTACCTCAACTATTTTTCAATAGCTTCGCGCGTGTCAGACAAGATCAAGGTAGAGCCAGCAGGCAAAGGACGGACTACAGACTACTGAGCTGAATACAGATAATAAATAACAATATGGTATCAAATATTCAACGCTATTTATAAATGCTATTTCATTAATAAACGTTTTATCAGAAACGTCAAAAACTCTAACTCTAAGTAATCAACAACTCATCAATTAAAGATGTGGTCAAGATTTATTTTATCATTATTAAACGGGTTTTAATAACGACCAATATTTATATTTAAAAGGCCAGCTAGTCTAAGCTTATCATTAAAATGTTGTGCCAGCATATTTAGTTGCAGTAAACTTTAAAATTTCAACCTCCCAACTTATACCTAAAATGTATTGTTTGTTTGGCAATGCCAATAAAATATGTCAGTGGCGAAACGGCTGCCCCCGCTAGCGGTGGGGGCTACTGCAACCTTATTTCGGTGGCGTCCGTACATCTCTGATGTAGAACCCGGGGGTCAGATCAGTTTAAATACGTGTTGAGCGTTCTATACTTGATGTTTGGTACATCACGTCTTCTTAAGAGCACATTCTTTACAATATCTTAGCAAGTTATATCACAAGAATCAGAATCTGCTGCCCACTAATTTTGATATAATATAACGAATAACGTACATTATACATATTACATAGTACATAATAATAATATCTCTATTATAATTCAAAGAATTATTTCTGATGTTGTCTGTATGTACGACCGCCCACGTGCAAATCAGATAAAAAATAGGAAGTTGCATAGTCACCATGGTAACGAGGGTTGTTACACGCACGTGCACGTGCAAAGATTGTAAGAACGGCATTTTTATCGGTTGTGTTGATATTACGTTGTGTTTAGTTCGAGCTACATTGTAATCGGCTGTATTTTTGGTTGTGACGGATGTTTTTTGATGCAAGAAAAACTTACTGACAAAAAAATACTATTACTTTCCTCCCTGTGACCACGGGCTTTCTAGTCTACTATAATTCAAAGAATTATATTTCTGATGTTGTTGTCTGTACGACCGCCCACGTGCAAATTAGATGAAAAATAGGAATTTAGGTAACAACCAAAAGGTTCCATAGCAACGGTGTTTTAATGCACACAATACACATGCACGTGCAAAGATTATTTTAACGTCATTTTGATCGGTTTTGTGGTAATTACGTTGTGTTTAAAGTGTTTTATATTTAAATCGGCTGTATCTTCGGTTGAGATGGATATTTTTTGATGCGATTAAAACTTTCTTACAAAGAATACTAATAGCTTCGTCCCTGTTACCACGGGCTTTCTAGTATCTACTATAATTCAGAGAATTATTTCTGCTGTATGTACGTACGACCGCCCACGTGCAAATTAGATGAGAAATAGGAATTTAGGTAACAACCAAAACGTTCCATAGCAACGGTGTTTTAATGCGCACGTGCAAAGATTGTTTTAACGTCATTTTGATCGGTTTTGTGGTTATTATTTTGTGTTTAAAGTGTTTTATATTTAAATCGGCTGTATCTTCGGTCGGGATGGATCTTTTTTGATGCGATTAAAACTTTCTTTCAAAGAATACTACTAGCTTCGTCCCTGTTACCACGGGCTTTCTAGTATACATATTAGGTTGGTTCAAAAAAAATAAAATTTCTCAAATTTTGCTGAGTATAAGCTCAAACGTTGATCCCATGGCTAAAACACCACCAAAAAAATTTTTTTGGTCCAACTCGTCTGGGATGGGACTGCACATGCCACGCCCTAATTTTGTGAGGTGCTTATACAGGTAAAATTCTTAAAATTGCCGTTTTTGACCTTAAAACGTCTAGACAGGGTCCCGAAAGCAATGGAGTGTAATATAAATGTGATAAAAAGGTTAACTTTAGTCAAGGTCTCATGTCTCTACGACCTTAGCATCAACATGTCTCTGCGCCTCCATTTTAAGGCGCGGTCGCGTCTCATCCATTGCTCAGTAAATGTCGTAGAGACATGAGACTTCAACTAAAGTAAACCTTTTCCTACCATTTATATTAGAGTAGCACAGATTCAGAGCTCTAAACACATTCTTTCATCCTTAAAACGACAGTCATATGAATTTTGCCTGTAAAAGTTGATATCTTGATGTCAATTAACATCGTAAGCTTTTGAAATTAAAATTAATTTAATGAATCATAATACTTAACACACAATATTTATATTACACGCAATATGAAAAAATACAGAAAATCTTCCTTGGATTCCACGTCTCCACACCCTGGAACTGTCAGAGGTAAGAACAACTTCGTTGGTTGCATTGTGTTGCAAAATTTGCTAGTGAAAACAAATTTAGCTTTCATTTTAGACTTCACGTCTCCCGAAATAAAACTGCGAACAAAGTGAAACAAGGAACTAAGTAAACTGTAAAACCAAATTTTCGTCACGCATTGGACTTTATCAAGGTTACACTGAAAAGGGGAGGTTTGATCTCTGAACCAGAGAGTGTGGTAATTACCACACTCTCTGGTTCAGAGATCAAACCTCCCCTTTTCAGTGTAACCTTGATAAAGTCCAATGCGTGACGAAAATTTGGTTTTACAGTTTACTTAGTTCCTTGTTTCACTTTGTTCGCAGTTTTATTTCGGGAGACGTGAAGTCTAAAATGAAAGCTAAATTCGTCTCAAACTCACGCTCAGCCTTAAGATCTATTTGCTAGTGAAAACAAACATTACTGGGGGAATTTGCCCTCTTCCAAGCTCTCTTAAAATGAAGTCGCATTCCGGAGCCTTATGTTTATGAATGAGCAGTTTGTGAATTTGTATACTGCTGTTGTCACTGTCGAGAACGAGCTGTTCGAGTATTGGGAATATGGCAGCTATGGCATCATCCTACAGAAGAACGCAAGCATACCGTGGAGAATTTCCCCTCTTCATGAATCCTACAATAATTTAACAAATATTCTCCATCTTGGGGACTGGAGAGGGAATCAGTCCTTCAGCTTTAAGAAGATCAGTTTACAGAAAAGATTCATTTAGATCCATTACTGATAACTTGGTAAAGGAATTAGAACCAGATGCTATTTTGTTAGCTAATGTTTGGATATTTATAGTTATTTACTTAACTTGGCTTGACGTATCAGTAAGAGATTACTGTACCTCGTTAGTCACGAAGAAATCATCAGACCTTATTAATAGTGATCGGTGACCCTGTCAGTGACCGGTGACGAGCTATGAAGGAATCATTGGATATCGTTGATAATGATCCTGTCAGTGACGAGCTATGAAGGAATTATTGGACCTCATCAATGCTTATCCTATAGCTGACGGGTCATAAAGAAATTATAAGGACCTCATTTAAATCCTAGTTTGACGAAAATATTCCTCTGGCAACAAATTCTTTTTGGCAACGAAGATTAGACAGCTTGCTTGTGAAGACATGGCGATCCGAAAACCAGGGTACCTAAATCAGAACCTGCTGACTTCTTTAAACCTAAAGGATCAGTTCCACTTTCCAGTGCAGGGACCGAGAAAAGTTCAATGTCGAATCCAAGAAAGACTTCCTGTATTTATATTTTCATATTGTGTGTAAATATTGTGTGAAGAATTATGACTCATTTAATTAATCTTAATTTCAAAAGCTTACGATGTTAATTGACATCAAGATATCAACTTTTACAGGCAAAATTCATATGATCGTCGTTTTAAGGATAAAGGAATGTGTTTAGAGCTCTGAATCTGTGCTACTCTAATATAAATGGTAGGAAAAGGTTAACTTTAGTTGAAGTCTCATGTCTCTACGACCTTTACTGAGCAATGGTTGAGACGCGACCGCGCCTTAAAATGGAGGCGCAGAGACATGTTGATGCTAAGGTCATAGAGACATGAGACCTTGACTAAAGTTAACCTTTTTATCACATTTATATTACACTCCATTGCTTTCGGGACCCTATCTAGACGTTTAAAGGTCAAAAACAGCAATTTTAAGAATTTTACCTGTATAAGCACCTCACAAAATTAGGGCGTGGCATGTGCAGTCCCATCCCAGACGAGTTGGACCAAAAAAATTTTTTTGGGGGTGTTTTAGCCATGGGATCAAAGTTTGAGCTTATACTCAGCAAAATTTGAGAAATTTTGGTTTTTTTGAACCAACCTAAATTACATATAATATAGTGTATAGCGAAGACAGCATACCGTTGCCTAAGGCTAAGTATTTATTTGATTGTCTGCAAATGACAAACAATCACGCCAAAGGCAACGAATATTATATGACATTTAATTGCGAACGTAATTTAAATAATCGCAAAAAACTGATCGATTATTTTTTCCCTTACGTTTAACGGCCTAAACTTAAATGTCAATATTTTGTGGACGGACAGGTTCATATTCACCCTGAAAAATATCTCGTTAATACCCACCACGTACATATATTAACTAAATGTCCCAGAATTGTGACGAAGTAGTTGTAGAAATGATAGTATGATTATTCGCTCATCTTTAGTAGTGCTCAATCATGTTTATGTCAACGACATTAAAATAATCGCGTATATAAGTTTAACTTTTCGATTGATTTTGTATGGTTATTCGCATGGAAATGAGGGCCGTTATTCTCCTGCGACCATAGAATTCTAAAGTTGTGCACCTAGAGTGGGGCTCTTTAAGCCTTGTGAATTGTGAGACTCCAGTAGGACCCCACCCATCAACAGTTGGAAGGATGATTTTATTCCTTCACCAACCACTGCCTAAAACTGATAGTCCAGGAATTCACTTAGCCACCACGTTACCATGGATCTCCCGACGTTTTTATGTCTATAAAAACTCTACAGACTGATTAATATTTGTCTTGCAAATTACCACCGTTAATACCGTTAATATTCTGTCTATAACTACTAGAGAGGTGGACAAGTTGCAGATCCACAAGTTTTCTCATCGGAATCTATAAAGGGACCTTGCTACCTATTTAATCTCTCCGCTTGTTAGAGAGGGCCGTTAGTTTAGGGTTTGCTGTATTTTTAATCTCTTTGCCTTCATATTGAGCTCTACAGTATAGCGAAATATATAAAGCGAGACGATATATATATCGTCTATATAAATATATATATTAAATACTTTTCAAATTTTACAGAGTACAGCAATAAATGAATATAAAATAGAATCGTTCAAAATATCGCCCCCATCTGTATAACATCTATATAATATATAATATATAATATATATATAGTTTTAAACTATTTTCACAGCTACGATTAAATACATTTATTGAGGATGACTGTAAAGCTATATTTTACCGGGAGCAGGACTCTAGAGCGGTACCCACATGCAGATTTTAGAGCGGTTATATCTATAGAAATTTGAGAGCGGACTGTAGAGCGGACTTGGTCGATAGATTGAAATCAGATTAGATACAACTCGTGATTGATTATTACAGTCGTGACATTAGAATAAGTCATGGAGTTGTTGAAGCAGAAAATTGTCCAATATCGATTTATTTATATTATCTATCATATCATTGTAATTTTTAGATACGTTAGACAATTGTTCGGTATAAACTTCTTCCATTTGACTGAAATATCCTCATGCTACTCTAAAATGCAAAAAAATTCTTTGATAAAGAGGTATAATTATGAACTGGTCGTATCGATGTGATTTCGCTAAGCGAAATACCGACCAAGTACGTGCACTCAAGCAGATCATTTAGAAATGAGGACCTGATCGCGTGACACTTTAGCACATACTAAGGGTATCTCATGTTCAGTCTGGTGACAGGGTATGATCCAGATCAGATCCCATCGCATAACGTTTCTTGTTAGTGATTTCGATAGTGTAGTATATATGGCACGGAGAATTTAGTTTTAGTACATCACATTCGATTCCTCCTCCTCTTTACAACTATCTACAATATGCAGAGTAACAGCCATTCCTCAACTCCTCCTGAGAAGCCCATCTTCACTCTTCATCCGGGGACGAACAGCCGGCAGCATTAACCTTGTTCTGCAATTTTTCCGCTACGAAAAGGACGGAAAACCTACCCAAGACGGCCGTCAATGTTGGCGATGCGTCCAAAGGAAGCAAAAGTGTCCTGGTCGCCTCTACACCCTTGGAGATTCCGTTTTTGATACCCCTAAACCTCACATCCACCCTGCGAACTTTGTAGACTGCGAAGTGTGGATACCGCTCTAGAGTCCTCATAGTATGGGACCGCGACCGGTAAGGGAGTTCCGCTCTAGAGTCTTACCCTGGCTATTTGACTCCGCTCTAGGGTCTTACTTCCGAACAAGTCCGCTCTAGGGTCCTACTTCCGACCAAGTCCGCTCTAGAGTCCCCCGCTCTAGAGTCCCCCGCTCTAGAGTCCCCCGTGAAAGATATACCATTGCCTTTTGACCAGTATAAAGAAATAAAAAATTGGCCAAGGAATAAGAAATTTGGACCCTCAAGTGATGTCAAAATCACAAAATAAATAAATATTATTTTATCTTGACACCACTTTAGGGTTGGACGGTTTGTCGCTATTTTATATATACTATGATCAGCGACATTTGATAGTTCAACTAAAGAGGGGAAGAGATCAATTATTCCCACTTGTGCGATAATTATCGCTAAATGTTTGCTACTACGACAACTATTACTGCATAATTGTTGGTCATATGTTAGATAAAACACATAATTGTTACTATTTAAAGCACTTATCAGAAGAGTGAAGACTGTACCTACTACCTAGTGTCCTAGTGAAGTGTATCATTGTCGTACAGTGAGGAACTTTGTAGAGTATATTCTGATAGATACTCTGAAGCTTAGACTTGTATTTTTCCAGAGCCTACCTCCGCAAAAATATTTTCTTTGAAGGAGAAATGATCTTAGAAAGGGGGACGAGGAAAACGTAACCAATGAGCATTTTCTGTATTCAGATTCCTACAGTATCATTCATCCCACTCGTCCCGTAGCATGACTCCCGCAAAGACCTCAAATGTTTTGTACCAGATCTTTAAGCATTTCAACCAGAGCGACTCAGTACTTAGCTACTTGATCAAAGTAGCCAAGTGCTTTGGACACGGTTTAGAGATTTTATGTGTTTATTATTGATTACTATATTTGCGCCAGCGGGCCCGCGCAGCCCGCTAGTTAAAAGGCCTGATATTTCTCAGCCCGCTGTTACAGCCCGCTGATATAGCCCGCATGAAATTTGACCAGTAGCGATATAGCCCGGAGACAGGATCATAAGAGTTTCATTTTAATTTTGTGCCCGGTAGGGCTGATGTATTATTGATCCACACTTCACTTCAATATTAATAATTCCCACAGCAATATAGTAATACAAAGGAATGTATCACTATCAGCTTTGAGCTCACCACCGATCCCCTATATCACGCAGTCGGCACACGGGCGCATGATGGGCTCATATTGAACACGTGACATACTGTTACTATGGTTACAAAATTCATGGCGACTTGAAGTTTGTCTATTCTCTTAGTCTATTCTCTAATTGTTTTGTGTTTACCATTTCTATATAAATTGCTCACTGTTTCAGTTGATAAACCTTGAAATTTTAGGCCGAAATTTTACGTGTAATTCTATTGTGTTCCCTGTTTTTTGTTTTGAAAGTGAAACTGCCATTAAAATTTATGTTATGAATTTGATCTTTAACTCTCATATTCAATGTCCATGATCAGACTGTGATCTCGAGCTCTCTGGGTTAAATATTTAGGCCGGGTTTGTACTTGTAAATATATTGTGTACCGAATAGAAACTTGCCCTGTTTTGACACTTCACATAGCCATGTGTATACGCGTACGCGTGACCTTCGGCGGTCGCGCGCTACTGCAAGCGAGAGGGCTCTGGTTAGAGCAATTTTGACACCGCCAGTAAAATGATGTTTTTGCGAGTTTTACGTTCTACTCTCACGTTTTCTCCGTTTCAAACTCTCCTGGTAACTTTAAAACTACTCGTAGATGCTTACAGTTGACAAACTCACACTCATGCAGCAAGTGCCTATATTTTGATCGTTTACATTAAAAAATATACATGAAACAATGAGCTCAAACATTGTTTGATAGTGTCCGGTTTTTCGTGGGTTACTCTATTATATTTATGTTCTATAGTCAGTAATTTTGCCCTGTTCTGAATCTTAAACCAAAAGCAACATGATTTTCTCGTAAATTCTCTGAAATCTTTTACTTTAATTTGCTGTGATTTTTGGAAACTGAAGCTTCGTGATAAACGACCGCTTGGGGATATAATACATATCATAATCGCCTCGCGGGCGGAATTTCGTATAGCACTCGGGCCCTCCGAGCTATACGAGGATATGTCGTCCTCGGGCTGGCGCCCTCGAGGACATATAATATATGGCACGCGCGGGCGATATAAATTTCCGCCCGCTAGGCTGCATTGATATATATATATATATTATATATATAGCAGTTTTTTAATCGGTTTGGATTCATCATCTAGGTTGATCCAGATTAGGCGAGAAAGAGCGCAACTGTCCTTTCTTCATTCTGTAACACCTGATCTACAAATATTAGTAAACTGTACACTGTATTTATGCCGCCTGGTCGTTAGTTAGGACACCAAAACTACTAAATAATAGTCGATTAATATACATATGACTACTGATTTAATATATATATATATGACTACTGATTCATTTAATGTATATATATTAATATATCAATAATACCCAATACATAACTCCTTAACATTTTGTTGATCCATCGCTATAAAAACGGTACTATAGTAGTATTATAGTAGACCCCATGTCCCATGACATAAAGTTATTTTATTGTTTCCTTGACCTGAGATGTGTAGCCATTCGAATAGTTTTCTGCTCTTGCAACCTAGTTTCAATCTTTTAATGCCATTACTTCAAGATTGTAACTACAAGTACAAAGCCGTCACCTTTATTTATATTTGCTTTAGTTGCTACTATAACTTTATAATATTATACTTAAAAAGAAAGCCCGTGGTCACAGGGAGGAAGCTAATAGTAATAGTATTCTTTGGTAGTCATTTTTTTATAGCATCAACAAATATCCATCACAACCGAAGATACAGCCAATTAAAATATAGCTCGCACTGAACACCACGTAATAACAAAAAACGATCAAAATGCCCCTCTCAAATCCTTGCACGTGCAAGTGCACTTTTAACACCGTTACTACGGTAACTACGCAACTTCCTATTTCTCGTCTGATTTGCACGTGGGCGGTCGTACAGACAGACAGACAGACAACAGAAAGAATTCTTTGAATTATAGTAGAGATTGCTTTAGTTTTTTCTTACATATTTGTGACATTTTATTGTAAATTATTAGAATTTTAAGTATATATTATGTAACCGTCATCCCATTTTAATCTAGTGCTTTTAGTTTTGTTTGTGAACTTGTTGGAGTGATGTCGCTTCATCATGTCAAAATTAAATAATTATGTCATTACTTAATCTTAAATGCTTACCCAGTCCAAATGTTAAGACTTTCTGAAAGGACCTCCCGCTGAAAGGGCCTCCAGCGTTTTATTGAATAATGAATTAAAACAAAGTTCAATGGCTCTACACCCAACAGTGTTATATGTTCTGCTGATATGATAACATTGTTCGCTAAGTCTTACCATATTTCACAGGGGCACTTGAAAGAGTAATGACCTTTAGTTTAATCATTTTCAAATTAGGTCGCATGTAAATTCTAGTAACAGTAGAATATACATGTGAGGTAATTGGAAAATGATTAAACTAAAGGTCATTACTCTTTGTAGTGAGTCTGTGAAATATGGCAGTACTATCAGGGCCTAGAACCCTATATATATTAGAAGAAAAAAATTGAATTCTTTCGAATAGTTACTGTTCCTTAATTTAGATTTTTTGGACCAGTTTGTCGTTAACATTTATTGCACGCAGCTTTATCCCTAATTTCATTTAGCTCATCACATTTGCTAAGATCTCGTAAACTAAGATCATTTCTCAAACCAGAGAACAAATTCATTCAAGAAATCTGCCCCCACACGAGAATACCTTGTCTGCCAAAGAGGGCAGGATAGTAAAAGATAGAATAACTCCAACAGACAAATATAGACTTAATTCCAGGGTGAATCTCAGGATTTTTATCCCTCTGCATTTCATCAGAATGCTAATAACATGATTCACAAGTCTGAGTGCTATTTTTGTAATTTAAAATAGACATATGAAAATATGGACGGTTTTTGCCCGATTTTGGAGAAACCAACTGCATGGTAAGAATTATGAACGATGTGGCCATTATCAACGATACCATAGATTGAGGACTATCGGATACAAACGATCTTGGGTTCGAATCCGTGTCAATCGTGAATGGAAATAAATAAGTTCCATCGATTGATCACGATTCAACATGGTGTCGAAAAAAAAACTAGAACTAGACGACCTCAGTTTCACCATTAACTATAATATTTGAACAGTACAAATACCCACGATACCCAATAGATTATAATGATGAGTGGCCACGCCTCACTGCTTATAACCATAATACCAACTTTGAAGTATGCAGTACTAAATGAGCAATCTCCAAACAGATGGGCTGTCTAGGACCTGAGTAAATTGTATAATGAATTATTGAGCCCATACTTATAGTAGGTGTTAGTGCACTGTCCAGACTCCCTAATTTCTTGCTATTTTTAATTAATACCACTCCTCACTCTAGAGGGGGATTTGTTTTAAAACATATCCTCACACCATAGATTAAGTTTGCCGGCTTGCAACATTGCTATTTTGAGACTTGTAACTTTGTATATTATCCCATATTGTAGTTTTACTCATTCGAGGATTCTGACGCAAAAATATTTAAATTCGATTGTTGGAGGCCACACACTCTTTAAAGAATCGAATTTTTGAATAACAAGAAATGCGGCCGCTTTTCTTTTGTGGACGGCCGCTCAATTTCCCGATCCGTGATGGCGTATTTTATCATATTCCATACAACCTGGGGACGGCCCAGTCTCTACTGTTTATATAAGCACGCAGATATGGCGAAGTGACATGCCAAGCGCCGCCCAGTTAATATAATTCTATATTGAATTTGAAAATCGTGTATATTTCTATGTAACCATATGTTTCTTGTTTATGCAACCTGACACGGATCTGTGCAAAATAATATGCTATCAATTAGTGCAACCATATCAAAGTATATTAAAGTATATCCCCGGGTCAAAATATGAAAAAAACCTACATTTTAATATGCCCCCCCCCCCCAACAATTATTTATAGAAAACACTGAAACTTAACTCTCCGTAACCACATATAGCTGAAATGTACTACAGCGTCCCAGACTACGGTAGATACTGTCTGATAGCGTGGTGCCTGGTGACTGGCATCTTCTCCCTTCTTGGTAACCTCACCCTCCTCCTCTGCTCGCTAGTCTCTAACGCTCTTAAACTAGACAAGGTCTCAGTTGTCCTGATCCAGAACCTAGCTATAGCGAGCATTGGTTTCACCGTCTTCATCATCCTGCCTACGGTGGGATCTACAGTGGAACAGGAGTGGATCTACGGGAATGGGCTGTGTGTGGTGACCACCTACGTGCTGTATGTCCTGGGCTTCATGAGTACCTACCTGATAGCCAGTCTCAACATCAGCAAGCTGACAGTACTGTCATTTCCACTTCGTGCCAGACTGAGAACGAAGAAGTGTGGCGCTGTCATATCGGTCACACTGTGGGTTTGCGTCATCATCTTGATCATCGTTCGGGAGGTGATAGCCAAGCGAGACATTGTATTCAGCCCGCTCGTCTTCGCGTGCATTTTGGACTACAGGTTCAAACCCCCGGGCCCGTTCGAGCAAGTTACTTTCTACAGCAACCTCTTAGTACCACTTGGTGTGATCCTAGCGACAGCGATCTGGTTAATGCTGCTCATAAGAAGGGTTAGGACTCTAACAAGACATGGGGTGTTTGCTCTTCTGGCTGTCTCCATCGCTTACCTCCTCTCCTACCTTCCCTTTATTATATTCGCAGTTGTAAGGTTAGTTTTAAGCGTTGTTATATTCGCAGTTGTAAGGTTAGTTTTAAGGGTTGTTAACTAGTAGTATAGTACTGATAGTGATCAGCTACATGTTATATATAGTTTTGCAGTTATTTAGAATATATATTCGCATATATCCACACTATATTTACATTACACGTTCAACGTGATATCATTATCAGTGCAGTGTGTACAACACCAACTACACCGATCAATTGCCAATCTGCGAAACATTTTAATTATTATCATCACTTCGAGATGGCAGGGCCTACTCTCATGCTGTCTTTTTAGTTTTTAGTTTTTCAGAATTAATCATCACCTATAGACAGCATGAGAGTAGGCCCTGCCATCTCGAAGTGATGTTATAGATAGTGATCAGCTACATGTTATAGATAGTGATCAGCTACATGTTATAGATAGTGATCAGCTACATGTTATAGATAGTGATCAGCTACATGTTATAGATAGTGATCAGTTACATGTTATAGATAGTGATCAGCTACATGTTATAGATAGTGATCAGTTACATGTTATAGATAGTGATCAGCTACATGTTATAGATAGTGATCAGCTACATGTTATAGATAGTGATCAGCTACATGTTATAGATAGTGATCAGCTACATGTTATAGATAGTGATCAGCTACATGTTATAGATAGTGATCAGTTACATGTTATAGATAGTGATCAGCTACATGTTATAGATAGTGATCAGTTACATGTTATAGATAGTGATCAGCTACATGTTATAGATAGTGATCAGCTACATGTTATAGATAGTGATCAGCTACATGTTATAGATAGTGATCAGCTACATGTTATAGATAGTGATCAGCTACATGTTATAGATAGTGATCAGTTACATGTTATAGATAGTGATCGGTTACATGTTATAGATAGTGATCAGCTACATGTTATAGATAGTGATCAGCTGCATGATTTATCTGATACTGTATACCTAACAGGGTATTGGATTTACTATAGCTATTGTTTCCCAACACAGTCATTTCCCGCAGGGAACAGCCAATGACAGATGATAACGTCAGACTGTACACAGTAGCGGCAGTATCAACCTTTATATCACCCTTCTCCAACCCTATCATATTCTACTTCAACATCACCAGCTTCAAGACCTACGTGGATAACAAAGTGTTGTGGGCTCTGGGCAAGCAGGCGGTTACGCGGGAGCAGGAGTTCTCTACTCGCATGTCTACTATTAGCATGCACAGCGTAAGGGAGTCAGTTGTTACTGCAGTCAGGCTTCCAACCAATACACTTCAGAGGAATTCGACTGTGGTGGAAGAAATTTGAACTTAATGAAAGGGATTATCTTAACATTTCAAGAGTATCATAATTAATGCTATTTGTCATAATCTTTAAACATGGACGTGATTCATGAACTCATTAAAAAAATCGCGTTTAATTTAGAAAACTATAACCTTATGATAGATAATATTGTTGACAAGAAAAACAGTATCTAATTGGAAGGATACATAGAAGTCGAGGGTTACCGTTCGGGATTCGATCCGCCAACCCGGCAATATAGTATCTTATTCCATCAGAAAGGTCCCATCTCGTTGAATCTCGGGGAGGAGGGGTTCCATGGTTCCCCTTCACCGTTTTCATCGCAATCTATTCTTTCTTTCTTTCTCTCTGTTTCAATGTTCACCGTACTAAGCTTCAGTGCAGCGGTTACCAACACAATCAAACTGGATGAGACAACTCAGGTCAGGTATGGAGATACTCCACATGACGATTGAGAGCTAAATAAGGTAGCAGGCTCATAGTCCAATGAAAATATACCTTGATTTGAAGAGGTATAGATATTATTATAGCAAGACAGATAATCCAGAAGTGGCCATAAATATACTCTTGACATCGTTATCAGATAAGAATAACGGAACCTGGTAGATCGTCAAATAGTAGGACGCCACAGCAAGCCCACTCGACACTAACACAGAGTTCACCACTCTCAACTTCATACCCATGTTTTGTTAGCGTCTCCTTCGCCCAGAGCTTTCCCGTTAAGAATGGCAGCAGCTTCCGGACACCACAAGGACCACCGTGTGGTTATCAGCTGGGTCAGTATAATGATGACGGATAAAGTTGTGGCTCCGTCATATTGGGTGAAGAACGTTGATATCTCGTTTACGATTGAAGACGGTTCAGCTAAGACGGTAAGTGCGCCAAATATGCACTGGGATGGACCCCGGTTTCTAATATGATAAACAAAATATGGTATTTCATGATGGTATTATTTTTAAAACTAAGCAAGAAAAAGATTAAAATAATCCTACTCATATGGTGAAATTTCTCAGCAATTAAAAATATTAAACATCCTACTGTCACGGTACTTTATAAAGTTATTCAAAATTTTTCTCGGAATTCTTTATATTATGATAAAATTGTATTTTATCATATTCTAGGAAATATAAGAACAGAATTGGACTAGTAATTTCTTTGTTTTGCAGCTGCTGCTGTTCTGCCGAAGACACAGTTAAATATTTGTTTAACTGTGACCCCAAATCGGTACAAGAATTTTGTCAGTATTAATATTTGCAATAATATTCTGAATATTCATCTAATACCGTATTCTTTACCGAGCTGTTTGAATTTGTTCAGTATGCTGGATTTCGTTTCAGAATCCAGATTATATAGTATCTATATTATATTTTAAACTCGACGAAATCTCGCTGGCAACGGCTGAAAACACTGAAAAGTGACAAAAAAGGGACACTTCGCATGAAACAGTTGTAACAGTTCGCAAATGGAGTTGAAAACTCGCCATCTTTATCAAGGTCTGAAAAAAAGGATGTGCATATAAGATAGCATTTTTATAATTTTGATGTAGGCTTTAGATTCCTTCTAAACAACGTCAGAAGCGAGGAAAAATGTATGTTAGAATAATAGCGCTATTTCAGCAAAGTTTCACTGCGTCGTTGCGGAAATCACCTGTCAAGCGTCTCATATATGAGTTGTAGAGGGAGTTATGTGCCTCGCCGGGCTAAAGTAGTGGATGACCTTGCTGTACGGCAAGTTAAACAAGGATCTGAAACTACTAGGTTCCGTACAGACTCAACTCTGCACCCGTGTCAATATGTTCATTATATGCAAGCCTCTTGATTTATACCCCATTAGGACCCTTATTAACTTATATGCAAGTATTGTCAATTGTGTCGTATTGTGATGGAATACAGCTCGGTATGTACTCAATGTAGTTTGAGGAGTCCTTACTCTCCTCACGTCCACCAATGCCGTATCTCTTGCCTACTTGTCGCTAATATAATAATATATTATATAATATATAATAAATATATATAACATATATTAATTATATTATATTATATGCATGCAGCGCGCGCGCATGTTTTGATTTGGTGAGCGCGCCAAAGTATTCATAGAAAGATGCGCCGCGCGTTACATTCATCATATAAAGTAGACCTTCTCAGGGGATGTATTCTCGGCTCAGTAGATGAATCCATAAATTTGGAACATGGGCACATCGCAGTATTGGCCGTATTTGAGTGCTGGGAAGGCTCACTTCGGTTTTCTAAGATGGATATAGCCGTAAGCTAGGACTAGGAGCCATCAAAAGTCGTATAAAATTACCCATGGAATGACCAGAAATGAACAAAAATGAACATTCTTCTCAAAGTGCTCAGAATGGTTTAAAATGGGTCGGAAAGTGTTTACATTGGTCCTAGGACCACTCAAACCAAGTTTGGGAATCACTGCATGTCTAGAACCGATGTGAAGGTGGTTCCAATTTTGATTTTTGTAACCATTTTGGGAACATGGGGACATCGAAGTATTGGCTGTATTGAAGTGCTGGGAAGCCTCAATTCGGTTTTCTAAGATGGATATAGGTAAAAACTAGGCCTAAGAGCCATCAAAACTCAAATAACATTACCCAGGTTCATGGAATGAACGAAAATGAACAAAAATGAATATTGTCCTAAAAATGCTCAGGACGGTTTAAAATTGGTCGGAAAGTGTTTATATTAGTCCTAGGACCACTCAAACAAAGTTTGGGAATCACTGCATGTTTAGAACCGATGTTACCAATGTTCCAAAATGTTCCAATTTTGGCACAATAATCCTCCTGAGAATCCAGATTTTTTGGAACATGGGCACATCGAAGTATTGGCTGTATTTAGGTGCTGGGAAGCCTCAATTCGTTTTTCTAAGATGGATATAGGTAAAAACTAGGCCTAAGAGCCATCAAAACTCAAATAACATTACCCAGGTTCATGGAATGAACGAAAATGAACAAAAATGAATATTATCCTAAAAATGCTCAGAACGGTTTAAAATTGGTCGGAAAGTGTTTATATTAGTCCTAGGACCACTCAAAGCAAGTTTTGGAATCACTGCATGTCTAGAACCGATGTTACCAATGTTCCAATTTTGGCACAATAATCGTCCTGAGAATCCAGATTTTTGGAACATGGGCACATCGAAGTATTGGCTGTATTTAAGTGCTGGGAAGCCTCAATTTGGTTTTCTAAGATGGATATAGGTAAAAACTAGGCCTAAGAGCCATCAAAACTCAAATAACATTACCCGGGTTCATGGAATGAACGAAAATGAACAAAAATGTATATTGTCCTAAAAATGCTCAGAACGGTTTAAAATTGGTCGGAAAGTGTTTATATTAGTCCTAGGACCACTCAAACCAAGTTTGGGAATCACTGCATGTCTAGAACCGATGTTACCAATGTTCCAAAATGTTCCAATTTTGGCACAATAATCCTCCTGAGAATCCAGATTTTTGGAACATGGGCACATCGAAGTATTGGCTGTATTTAAGTGCTGGGAAGCCTCAATTCGGTTTTCTAAGATGGATATAGGTAAAAACTAGGTCTAAGAGCCATCAAAAGTCAAATAACATTACCCAGGTTCATGGAATGAACGAAAATGAACAAAAATGAAAATTTTCCTTAAAGCGCTCAGAATGGTAAGAAAATGGTGGCAAAGAGTCTATATTTTCGTCCAACAGAGTCTTAAAGTTGCATTCAGAATTATGTACAATTAGCACACGTACCTCCAAGAGAAGGCAGAAATTATTTTATTGGGCAACTATTTTGGTTTTAATAATCCCCCAATATATTGATATAAATTTTTGACATCATTAGCTGTATTTGTTCGTTGAGGGATGAAGGTTGCGGGTGAAAGGGTTGGTTGAGCGAGGTAGGTTGCTGGTGAAGGGGTTGGTTGCGTTAGGTAGGCTGTTGGTGAATGAGTTGGTTGAGGGATGAAGGTTGCTGGTGAAGGGGTTGGTTGAGTGAGGTGGACTGCTGGTGCTTCTTTGAACTGGTAGATAAAGAGGTAGGCTCATCAATTTAGTGAAGGTTTTCATTGTCGTTGCAGTTGTTGTGGTTAAAAGAGAGGGAAAATGATTTGTATAACTTAATTATCTATTTATTCTCTTCTTATTCATTAACAAGCTTGCTAAGTTAATCCTATTGCTGATGACCTGATCTGATCTTACGCCTCTACATCCGATCACACCAAATAAGATCGGATAACCTTGCTACGCTCGGATCACCTTATTCAGATCACATCTTTATTTGCTTCCACACATCTATTACACGAAGTGATGTGATACAAAGGAATACAAGGAATACAAGGAATACAAGGAATACAAGGAATACAAATTTAAAATCTTGAGCTACAATAGTAACTGTTAAGATAATAACAATATCATAAGATTTGAATTTATTATATTAATATAACTTAACTAAAGTGAAAAATAAAGATTTGACATAGAATATTTTGTTTTCAGTCGCCTTGGTAATGCTGTAATGCTTGAGCCAGGTCACTTTGCAGTTTGCACTCGTCGTTGCGCGAAAAGAAACAAAAGCGGGTACAGTGATTTTCAGTGTTCACTGTTCATGTACTGGCCAGAGAGTCAAAAAATTTCTTGCGGTTGTTAAAACACGTAGTGGCAAACCTAGCAACGACTCTCGTGAGGTGGACTTGACTTTCGTTCGTGATAAGTTCAATGATTTCACTGTTGTTGCTGATGAATTTGAGGACGTTTGCTCCAGGGATGACATTGTGAACAGAATAAGATGTCGCAGACGGTTTGATTGGATTTGATATGAGTGACTGGATCTTGTCTAGGACTTTTCGCCTCGATGCATTCGATCTTCATTCTCAATAATACCAGAACCTAAGACTATATTGCACCAGGAGCATATTCGCTCGTCACGAGGAGTTTGATTATATCGGCCAAGTTCAATTTCGAGTCGATGTGCACTGATCCGCAGTCTTGTGATATTAGCACGGTCTGCATATTTAATGACACTATCTAGGTAATACTCTTTGTTAAATTTGGATTTTAGGTCACGATAGAATTCTAATTTCCGAGAAGTGTTGATACAGGACCCCCAATATTCTCTAAAGTTACATTTCAAAGTTTTAGTAATGACGTGTGGTGTGAATATTTTACTCCCGATGGGTTGTGTTGATTGGGGAGGAATTCGTTTCTTGAAACCGTTGTGAATAAGAAAGTCCTCTTTTGGTGGTTTTGCGATACTCGGGTTTCTTTCGAAAAGTAACTTGGAGTGATTGTTTTTGAGTGTGCGGTAGGCTGTGACATGATCGGTAGAGAAACATGGGTCTAGCGCGAGGACAGGCTCCAAACCCCTGTACCAGTCCAATTTCATGTTCATCTGTTCTTTGAAAGCTAAGGAGACAAGGGAGTTATCTTTGAGATTTTTCAAACGTTGGCTATATTTGAGAGTGAGGTTAATACATTCATAGATTAATGGGTAGCGGCCTGACTCACCCCAGACGCCTGCGTTGCTGGCTTTACGATTAACCCCCAGTGACCATTTAAGAAAGTGAAGGTGAACTTTTTCGCTGTTCAGAAGGCTAACTTTCTTGAGGATACTAGTTTGAAATTTTGTTTTTGTGTCGGCATCCATATTGAGATCGACTTGTTTTGTTATGTGTTTTATGATAGCCATGTTAGGTGTGTAAATAGGCGCTCCGTAAAGAACGATAGGTTTAATAAGACCATCAAAGAGTGTTGTTAGAGAGCGGAATGATAATTTGGATTTGTTTACTGAGCTTTTCATGGCATAAAGTGCACGCATGGCTTTCTTTTTGAGCTCAGTTCGGGCATTTGTGAATGTGCCGGATTTGTGTATTTCGATTCCTAGATAGCAGTATGACTCGACTTCTTCTAACAAGTGATCACCAATTTTGAGGGGAACCGGCTGATAAGTATCAAAACGGGCATTAAATTTCATGAGTTTAGTTTTATCTGCATTAATTTCGACGCCCCATTCCAAGCAGAAATTGTTCAAAGCAAATGAAACTGATGTGATCTAAATATAGGGTGTACATTGTGTGACTGTCTGACTGTTTATGGAATCACTGCACTGCATGCCCAGAACCGATACGATGGGTGCAGAATACCGAACCATCTTAACAGTACAGTAAATGAATAGTCTGTTGATTGGCCTTATGACTCTTTCGTAAACTCTTTGGAATTGCTCAGAGCGGTTTAAAATTGGTCGGAAAGTGTTTGTATTGGTCCTAAGACCACTCAAATTGGAACATTTTGGAACATTGGTAACATCGGTTCTAGACATGCAGTGATTCCCAAACTTGGTTTGAGTGGTCCTAGGCCCAATATAAACTCTTTCCGACCAATTTTAAACCATTCTGAGCACTTTGAGAAGAATGTTCATTTTCGTTCATTTCTGGTCATTCCATGGGTAATTTTATACGACTTTGATGGCTCCTAGGCCTAGCTTACGGCTATATCCATCTTAGAAAACCGAATTGAGGCTTCCCAGCACTTAAATACAGCCAATACTTCGATGTGCCCATGTTCCAAAAATCTGGATTCTCAGGAGGATTATTGTGACAAAATTGGAACATTTTGGAACATTGGTAACATCGGTTCTAGACATGCAGTGATTCCCAAACTTGGTTTGAGTGGTCCTAGGACTAATATAAACACTTTCCGACCAATTTTAAACCGTTCTGAGCATTTTTAGGACAATATTCATTTTTGTTCATTTTCGTTCATTCCATGAACCTGGGTAATGTTATTTGAGTTTTGATGGCTCTTAGGCCTAGTTTTTACCTATATCCATCTTAGAAAACCGAATTGAGGCTTCCCAGCACTTAAATACAGCCAATACTTCGATGTGCCCATGTTCCAAAAATCTGGATTCTCAGGAGGATTATTGTGCCAAAATTGGAACATTTTGGAACATTGGTAACATCGGTTCTAGACATGCAGTGATTCCCAAACTTGGTTTGAGTGGTCCTAGGACTAATATAAACACTTTCCGACCAATTTTAAACCGTTCTGAGCATTTTTAGGACAATATTCATTTTTGTTCATTTTCGTTCATTCCATGAACCTGGGTAATGTTATTTGAGTTTTGATGGCTCTTAGGCCTAGTTTTTACCTATATCCATCTTAGAAAACCGAATTGAGACTTCCCAGCACTTAAATACAGCCAATACTTCGATGTGCCCATGTTCCAAAAATCTGGATTCTCAGGAGGATTATTGTGACAAAATTGGAACATTTTGGAACATTGGTAACATCGGTTCTAGACATGCAGTGATTCCCAAACTTGGTTTGAGTGGTCCTAGGACTAATATAAACACTTTCCGACCAATTTTAAACCGTTCTGAGCATTTTTAGGACAATATTCATTTTTGTTCATTTTCGTTCATTCCATGAACCTGGGTAATGTTATGCTACTTTCGATGGCCCCTAGACCTAGCTTGCAAATATATCCATCATTTACAATTATTTTTGGCACTATTTAGAGCTCATTAGGGCAAATAAATGCATGGCACACTTTTGGCACAATTTTGGCACATGTTCCAAAAATGTTCCAAAAATGTTCCAAAAATCTGGATTCATCAACTCTCTCGGCTTATGTGGCACGGCCCCCAAATCGTCGTTTGAATATAATGCGAAAATTTTGAAAAACTTAACTGAGGTACTAGCAAAACTGCGCGTTTTGATCTAGAAACACACTTCTTGAGAAGAGGGTGCTTTTTCGGCGGGGAGGGGGTGGGGCGCCCACAGGCAACGTTACGCCACTGACTAAACCACTCTAAAACAGTCAGATATTATAGGTGAGCAATATCATTGCTAGTTTCATTCAGCCACATTTGAATAAGATTATGCCATAAAGTTGTCAGGGACGCAGGTACGCTTACATTATTTTACCTGATACTATTTACCACTAAAAAGATGACGTTGAAAACGAGTTTGGTTTATCATTCGCCAGAGTGTTAATTTCCAAGCTATCGTTATTTTGTACAGTAAATGTACATTGTATATCTACCAAAAGTATGATAAGGGTATTATAGATTCGTTTGGGTTTTTGAGTGAGATGATGAAATAAACTGATAGTCCCTCTAACACTATCCCTGCATTTGATAGATACTTGTACAGTGTAATGTACATTACTAAGTGTGTTTTAAAACTATATATTATATCATTGAAACTTACAAAACGTCTTACGTCACTTTATTATAATTAAAACAAGCTGAATAGCGTTCCTGAATAGCGTTCCGTAGTAGTCACATGACGCGTGTAGTTGATGTTTCAGTGATCAGATGGGGGCAAGCGTAAAAAAATGGGAACATAACTCATAGACACATCTATTTAAGTGTTAACACTCGTGTTAACACAAAGACAGACACCTCGTACCCTGGGGGCACTCATTACTGTCTTGAGATAAGTTTGCGTGTCGTGTCTATATTATATATTATATATTGTAGCTGAAAAGAACATTCTGTACATTTGAAGGATGTTAATTATCTGACAACACTGATGACAGGATCAAAAGAGTGCCGATCATGAAGTTAATTACATATCATACAATATACATTACACATTATGATGAAGTTAATCGCTTCTATACATTATATGGATTATATCCAGATATTGTCTTGTTAGTAATTTCGCTCACGATCAGCTTTTATTGAAGTTACTTCGTACAGTAGTACGTGCTTTAAAGCATTTGAATAAGATATTTTATTAACTTACCCGCATTACTTAAGTTGTGGGCCCGTGTGACGACAAATATCATGAATATGCTACATATTACATAACAAACTTACAAAATGTTTAATAACGTTAATGTTTAACATTCCAGTTGAATCACAAACCACAAGAATATAAAGCGTACGACGGGGAACCTGAAAAACAGCACGTTATAAAACACGTACCTGAGAGTATAGGGGTTCAGGTGAGAACATGTGGAGGAGCATTACACCAAACATCCAGGTATCTGTACGTGGGTCTAACATCACTTCCTGGTCCTCTACCATACCCTCCAACACCTGGGATGGGGGAATTGTTACTGCGCCGTCATATTGTCAGTTTAATGATGGATAGTGCCCAGTGGTGATTATCTTAAGTGTCTGGAGGCAACTATTCGCAACTCTCCAATTGAAAAAGATAATTTTTTTCCGGTACAAACACAATTGCAAATTGATTATGAGTAGGAAAAGGCCGGAAATCAACCTATTTTCCGGTTTGCCGAATATTGCAGGAGCGGAACCGGGTGTTTAGAAGAGAAAATCTCAGAATGTCGGATCAATAACATGGTCCCACACGTTCTACTATTATATCCTGAACTCCGAACTTATCTCATGCTGTTCAACTAAGTGTAATCTTAATGGGAGCTGATCGAGACAATAGATCACTATAACAATTAAGTGTTTGGCGCACCTCTTACTCAATTGTAAGGGAGAACAATTGAAGATTTATTGTGGAGAAATTAGAGGCTGACGTGGCGGCGCCCCTCGTACTTGGTTTTACAGATCTAGATTGTAGAAAACGCTTTATCGACTACAGAACACATTTCGAACACATTCTCGAGACATGCTTTTCAGTCTGGAGATCAGACTGTAAGTGTCAGGACTCGTACCAGGTCCTTAGCCAGTTCCTAGATGAGAGTAAACTGGAAATAAGCCTCCTTCGTGGCCATGGCAACCAATGAATTAAACAATTATGTTAAATACCCTAAATACAATTAGCATGTAAATATTATGTAACCTTGACCGTAGAAATACTTCAGTCAAAAAGAAGTAAAGTTCAGCGATTGGAAGGAAAAAGTGTTATCAATAGTTTCCAATCGTATTGAATATTACAAGAAAAACTTTCCTGAAACATTTGAAATAAAAGAAAACACACTGGAAAAAGATGATGTTAAAAGAAGTCTTAAATTGCTGAAAAGTAAATACATTATTTGTAGTATCGACAAAGCTTCTGGTAATTTTTCATTTATTTGTAAAAAGTTTTATGTAAAAACTCTTGTCAATGAAATGGGTTTTGATCCTAATACTCTAGAATGTATAGGTAATGATACATATAAACCCTGTAGCGAAGACGAGACTCATTATGTCAATAAAATATCTGAGAGTCTAAAGGAGAGATTTAATGTACAAGTTGAAGATAAAAACTTGCGACTAGCACGCATCTTCTGGAACCCTAAGCTTCATAAGAACCCTTACAAGGCGAGGTTCATTGCAGGTGCCCGTTTTTGCGTTACGAAACAACTTAACGTCCAAGTTAACTGTTGTCTGAAACTTTTGAGGAAATACTTCAAGAAATACTGCGAGGCAATCTACAACAACAGCGGTATAAACATGTTTTGGAGCATAGATTCCTCAAGTGAATTCCTTGAAGCTATCAAAAATAGCGATGTTTATAATATACAAGTATATGATTTTACTACTCTTTATACCAGATTAGACTTGATTGAAGTTGAGAATATGATTAATGAAGTTGTTGATTTAATATTTTCAGACCGTAATAGATATATTTGTATTTCTAAAAGAGACAGTAATACATGTTTCTTTTCCAATAAAACCTATGATTCTCATGCAAGAGATGACCTAAAAGAGGCTGTTAAATTTATTATTTATAACACTTATGTCGTCTTCGGTGGGATTGTATTCATACAAACCAAGGGTATTCCTATGGGTGGAAATTCAAGTTCCCCTATAGCTGATCTCACTGTTGGCAAAAAGGAATTTAATTATATGAAACGTTTACTTCAGGAAAAGAAAATGGGATTAGCAAAGATATTATCCAATAATAAACGATATGTTGACGATTTATCTATTATTAACTACCTTTACTTTCATAAATTGATTAAAGATATTTATCCTAATTCATTGGAGATGGAGCGAGCTGGTTCCAATAATAAAATCATTAACTACCTTGATTTAAATATTAATATTTCCACAGAAGGACTAGAAATATCAGTGTATAACAAAACTGATGATTTTAATTTTCATGTTGTATCCCTTACATTTCCTCACAGTAACATCCCAACCGAGGTTGGCTACAACGTTTTTTCAAGTCAAGTTCTTAGATATGGTAATGTTTGCACTAGATTGGATATCTTTACCTCCCATCTTCACAAAATATTCAAAATTCTAATTGATAGAGGATATAGCCGTGATAGACTGATTAAAGGCATTAAACGTTGTCTGAGGAAATATGATAACGTTTTCAGGAAGTTCGGTATTCTAGATGACCGTAACATTATTAAAGAACTCCCCTGATATCTTTTGATTTATTGAAACACGGGTACTAACTCTGCTAAACTGAACAAATTCTGAAACTTAGGTGAATAAGTGTACAACGTGCTAAACCGAAGTTCAGACTGACCAGTGAAAATGGGCGAGCATACCAAGTGTCATTTTAATTAGAAGTTTTAGTCAGTGATTTATTATTGAAGCTTGTAATTACAATATCTAATGCTCCTATAAATACTTTAATAAATTGTTTGTCCCGTTATTCTTTTTCCTTCCTCTTTTCCTTGTCATCCCCTTTAGTTTTAAGATTCTTGCTATAAATGGCTACAGCTAACACTATTAATGCTAAGTACCAAACAACAAATGGGAGGTGGATCGTTGGTACCATTAAATCGATTTAACACCGCAATTCCAGTCGCAAGCCTGGGACCACTACTAGCATAGTCACAACATCTACAAAGCTGCCATATAGCCTGACTGACAATTTTCTCGACTGACTGACAATGTTTCTTCTTTTTCCCCATTTAGAATACAAAGATTAGTACATTTTAGCTTATGATTAATATTATATTTTTACCTATAGTTTACTTAGATTCAACCCAAACAACAACCCAATATTTCAGTCTTCAACCCAAACATAATTTATAAAATAATATCAACTTCGAAATAGGAGTATAATAAGAGAATAAAAATCTTCAAACAAGTAATTTTAATGGATTATTATTTATTTAATTAGGATGAGGGGTGTTAAACTAAATTTTGAGAAATCGTAAACTCATCTAACTCACAGTCCCCAATAGTAAGATAAAGTTACCTTCTGGGCCACTTTGGTGAGGTGATCCAAGGTTTGAGACCTGGTTTGTTACCAAAATAGAAGATAAAGCTCCATCACGCTCCATTCTAATAGTTCTAACGACTGCCAACTATAAAAATATAAAAAAACCCCAATCTATATTTACCTCGAGCGGATACGTGATGACATTTTGATGCGTCAACTTATCAGACCTCATGTTGTCCACCATCCCCGCTTCACTTATTACTGCACAGTAATTGTCCCTCAACCAAACTGAAACATGCCCGCTCGTTTAGTAAACGCTTCATTTACCAGGCTCCAATTTACCGGGCATTAATACTCCTTGAATTATTGTATCACTGTTTTTACGTGAAAATGCCATCTTAATTTACCGGGAATTTTGGTTTACCGCGCAATTTTCCCTTCGGTTACCCGTCTACTGCTGTATCATGATAATATAATACATTAATAGCGGGAAGAGGTGAGGACAGGAGAGGAAGTGTGCTGTTTAACTTGTAAAGGATATCATGGTAGAGAGAGGGTTCTATTGATACGACGTGTAACGCAATTATAAGACAATATAGGACGAACATAATACAGGTTACATGAGTACATGAGCGCAGACAATGTTCTGTTGTGCTAGCAATAATGTGCCCGTAGTGGGCGCTTTATAATTATAATGTTTATATATCGTAGTTAAATGGAAATTATATTATACTGTAAATTTGTATCTTTAATACTGCTCACAGTCACAATCTTGGAATGTTTTCAAAATTAATGTTGACGTGGACATTTATTTGTATAGTAGCAGAATGCCAGAAATGTATTGATGAACATTAAAAGGTCAAGAACTGGTGGTCTAGTGAAAGTTAAAAAGCAAAAGTTGACGTTGCTCTAGAGTCTGTTAAAACATAGTTGCTATGTGCTTAATACTCGTACCATTGTGTATAGAGAGGGAGCCGTGGGTAATGTTTTGGGAGAGGAGAAACAGCATTCCTTGGAGAACTTGTGCTGCGTAACCTTTCTTCTTCTGCAAAATTATTAGTACGGTAAATATACTTGATACTCTGGTTTAGGGTGAGATATACTATAATTAAATAGATAGCTTGGGTTATTACCGGAATTGTCATGAAATATCGACAGATAAGTAAATGTGGGAACAAAGGGAAAAATTACAAAGACTTTTTTGTCTCTTTCACAATATGTTCACATCGAACACAAAGTCTGAAAAATAACCGCCCAATTTACACTCACAGTGAACATATCCGCTCTAGCACTGGCGCACCAGTCATGTAGGGTCCCTATGGAGTGTACAGGGGCGGCACTATAGAGCAGCCCCTCCGTGTAAACATACCCCACATACTGCATCATGTGTCTGAGGGGACAGGCTTTTAAATATTATATTATACATATTACATATTATATATTATGTATATATTATAATATAATTATTAATTATATACAATATAAATAACAGAGGCTTGATAATTGGTATGCGCAAATTCTACACATATTGACACTGTGTGATGAAGAGTCTTTAGGCACTGCTCCTTCATACAAATTTGTGTTATTTTTCAAGGTCCCATTTTCTGTGGTACACCAGTGCACCAGTACACCAGTACACCAGTGCACCAGTACACCAGTACACCAGTGCACCAGTACACCAGTACACCAGTGCACCAGTACACCAGTACACCAGTGCACCAGTACACCAGTACACCAGTGCACCAGTGCACCAGTACACCAGTACACCAGTACACCAGTACTGAGTACACCAGTACACCAGTACACCAGTACACCAGTACACCAGTACACCAGTACACCAGTACACCAGTACACCAGTACACCAGTACACCAGTACACCAGTACACCAGTACACCAGTACACCAGTACACCAGTACACCAGTACACCAGTACACCAGTACACCAGTACACCAGTACACCAGTACACCTTTGTAAAAACATCTTATCTCGTGCTACGAATTAACCACTCAGGTGGAGGTTTAATAATTTTTAAATTATCTTCTTGCCGTGCTGTTATGGTTAAAAGCCGCGTAGGATGATACGTTATCGTGGTAATATGTACACTGTACAGAAACTGTAGAGTATGTATATGTTCGGTGGTGGATACCTTATCGCAAACAGTAAACCGTACAGTATCGAGTTTCTTCTTGTAATTAGTTAAACATATCGAAAGTAGACGGTCGTGAGATAAGTTTTAAAATGGTGTTTCTCAAATAAATCAAGCACTTTGGCAAATATCTAAGATTGCGGTTAGTAGACACTGCAACCTCTCAGACCCGACTTCTTTTTAACATGATCTCAACAAAAAACTTGTGTTGTGACTTTGTGAGGAATTTCGGTCACGGGCCCTAGTTTATTGGCAAATTTATTTTAATAAGTTTGCCAATAAACTAGCAAGCTTCTAGTAGTATATATATATATATATATAATAGTATAGTTCCTGGGTAGCCTGTAGCAGGTAACGCCCGATAGTAATGCTTCTACAGACCTACACAAGTACAAGTAAGCAGGTAAATATTTCATGCTAGGCATGTGGCACCCATTACGGTAACCATCTATTGATCCTCAAACTTGTACCTCAAAATTAAGTTTCCGAAGAATTTCTTAATTTATTAAGAGACCGCATCAATTGTCATTAGCCCGGCCGGACATAACTATTCCGTCATTCCGAGAAAAATACAAAATTAATTTCGCCAGCTCGTCTACGAATTATGCTTTTTGGACCACCAAAATCAGATTATCAGATTTAATAATCATAAGAACCATCAAAATTCACCCACTCATCAGCCACTACTCTCCGCAGCCTCCTCACCAAGACGAAGACTACACCGCCCACTAAACTCACTCCTAACACCATCTACGAGATACCCTGCTCACAATTCCCCTCCAAGTATACCGGACAGACATACGGACCCCTGATCCACCGAAAAGAACACGAACGATGCTACAGACTCAACAGTGCAAGTGCTTTCGACGAATCCACACTCCACAGACAGGATCAAATCCGCCCCGCCCATCATGCCCTGAACACTGCAACTGGACATTCCATCTCCTGGAACAACATAGAAGTCCTCAAATCCCTTACAACACGATCTCAACTTGACATGACAGAACACGCCGCCATACAGATAAGACAACCCTCCATGAACCGAACTGACCGTGCCCCCAAATGTAGCTCACTTTGGGACCCCATCTTTCCTAAGATTGCTTCATCCCTAAAGACCAGGCCATCTGGCATTTCCTTTTCATCTACCTCAGAAGCCTAGCTTTTAATTTGAATGTTATTGTAATGTAAACTTAAAACATTTTCACATCATCATCTTCATCATCATCCATCCTCCCCACTCCACCCTTGCACATCACACACCCCTCATCATTGACTACTGTCTCTAATACTACTGTCTCTAGAATATAAAGACTAAAATATGTAGTGAATGTACATTGTACATCTAGCTAGATTACCCCCACTGTACCTGTGTTTAAGACCCAGAATCTTCTTAATGTGATCCTCAGAAAAGGCGGTCTTGTAACGTCGTACAGTCAGCTCATTGTACTGTATTTCTGGATCCCTGTTCTCAACGTCTTTGCTCGCTTCTGATAATATAACGTAATAATGTAATTATAATGTAATTATAAGGTAATTATAAGGTAATTATAAGGTAATTATAAGGTAATTATAAGGTAATAACGTTACGACGAAATTATATGACGTAACGGTGTTACGGATACCATCATTGCCATTTATAATTGGGTCATAGTTTAAATTAACAGATTGCCATATTTGATATCGCCAGATCCTTTACACTACGGCTTATAAGCGGGAGTCCGATGTAAATCAAGCTTGTCAGACTCGTTACTTTCCCTTTCTACACCTCCTTACTTGAGTGCTTGTCAACCATTACTCCAGTATTCTGTGGAGAAGAAGAGGAACCTCATACATCGAAAGCCTGATTTACCTTATTGTTTTCCTTTTCCCAAACTGTACGGTAAATCGTAGATTTACAAGTATGTAGTAGATGGCCTGAGATAGGGTGGGAATGTACCGTACATTAACTTAATGATTGTTGTTTTAATAATATGTTTGGTATAATATTTTTAGTAATTATGGTATTTTTAATACAAGTACAAGTACATGATGGAAGACATGGATTAGCTTAAACGTTTGTCTGTTTACTCGCAATATTGAGAAAGTAAAACTACAGTTGAGGATGGAGATAATATATTACTGAAGAACATGAGGTCTATAACGGTTGAATCTCAACACTCACCGAAGCTAGAATCTGTGACGATAAATAAGACTTTTCAGTTAAAACGTTGAAAGCATTGAAAGCAGATTTGACACAATTTTTGTTTGACTATTAGTGGCTATGTGAGTTTCCACGGGAAAAGGGGTTATCTTGTGCAGATTCATGACCTGACGAAATTTTACCTTCATGACTGGAAATTTTGGTAATAAACTTATTTAATTACCATATAACTTTACTAGGTACCTTACGAGACATATTTAAGTGGTACGAAAGTCGGTGGTTTTCCGAAAAAAACACCATATTTTCAGACTTCCAAAATTTAGGTCACCATCATTATTTTCCCCAAATTATTTTTCACGTATTTTCTTTAATTATGACTTTGTCAATTTACTATCAATATAGTAAGTTATAAGTAGATTCATCTAACAAATGAACACTAGAGTATTCGATCATTAATTGCTTTAAAAAGCAGTGGTAAGATATGTTGTAAAATGTAAGTACAAGGCAGTAGAGTGAGCGATATAATTTTATAATAATGAATGATGTACATCAATATTCCGTAAGTGTTCACTGTGTGTGAAACTATTTTTTAAATGTCAATTTATAAAACTGAACATCACGAAGGTGATATTATGTCGTCACTTGACATTTCTTACTTTCTGAAGAATTTTACACATGAGTTATCACTAATCAGTCCAATCATTTAATTTTATCGTGAGAACAGCGAATATGTAGCCATATATTTGCGAATATCTGCACCCATAGTAGTTTTTAGTATGGGGCCTTTGAGCAGTAAAATCAGGTGATAGCTCTGGTCATTCTCTAAAATAAGTATCTAAAGTCATTTTTAGCTCCGAAATCGTAAGACTTCTCCGCTAAGTTTTAAACAATCATACTTTTTTTTATAATTTGAGGACGAAATCTTCTCGTAATGAGTTAAAAATAGCACTATTCTGACATTTTAAAATTTCGTTAAAGTACGGTCATGAATCTTAATGAAGGGGGAGGACCACCACGGGAAAAGGGGTTATCTTGTGCAGATTCATGACCTGACGAAATATTACCTTCATGACTGGAAATTTTGGTAATAGACTTATTTAATTACCATATAACTTTACTAGGTACAGTAAGCGTAATTTCACATAAAACGTGACGATTAACATGTTTCATGGAGAACAAAGTTGTGATAATTTAATATACGGTTAAATTTCTCGAACCAGTGGTGGTAGTAAGTCATACCGGAAAGAATTATCTCAATTGGGCACTCAGTGACTGAGCTATTAAGGCCAACGTTTGCACACTGACTTTTGACCCACCCTGTACATAAAACATACATAATATGTAAACTAATTACAACACTACATTCTACAAATCTATTACATTTATTGGGGACGTTACAGAAGGAATTAATTTAATGTAGTTGGAGGAGTCCTAACTCTCCTCACGTCCGAAAATGGCGTTTCTCTTGTAGCAAATATGAGTACAACTACAAGCTTACAAGGAATGAACCTATTTGGTGATGAATATATTTGTAAAGGTTCCACTCATTTGGTGATGAACTGTCAGAGTGTAGCATAATCATTACATACAGGTTACATTATCAAGCATGTTTCTTGATACCCTGTACATATATTGAAAGGGGTGAGATGTCACGTGATAGCCTGCTTAATAGCCTGCTACTCAGTACTCATAGTACGTTGTAGCCTTTGTAAATCTATTATACCTACTTTGTATATTATAATGAGTGGTCCTATATTATCTTACATTACGAAGCTGCAGCAGATCGAATAATAGTGTCGTAATTTCAAGTGATGTACTAAAGTTATACACCGCTGCAAATAACACCTAAAATAGGTCCTAGCGTCAAGTTAAGAACTCAAAGCGAAGTTACAAAATATTTTGGGGTGTGCTCGCGAAGCACACGTGTTGAAATGAAGAAAATGATTTTTAAAAGTCTATGAAAACGTGAAAATGAGGTTAAAACTTCAAAATGAGGTTAAAACTCTAAATTGAGGTTAAAACTCCAAGAAAATGTTTGATGTTATTGTTAAGAATAAGGTATGACTGTGAAGTTTAAGTTAAAACCATGGGCAAAAGTTATATATATATTCAATATCGCAGTTGAAATGCAAAAGTATAAACCAGCCTGGCGTTTATTATATTCTCATATTCGAAAACACGCATTACATTTTCATAGTTAAAACGGTGCGAAAGTATGAACTCGCTCTGTCCCAACTCACCGTAATTTAATTCTGAGTGCCCCTCACGTATCTTATAGTAATACTTGATAGGCAATCTTGAGGTCCCCTGCCAAATTACCTACCTTAGGGCCAATAAATGTGGTTCACAATAAATTTGGTTAACAATAAATTTGGTTACCATAATTTTGTTTACCATAATTTTAGTCACAAATTTCGCAAATTTTTAATCTACAACAATTTTAGTCACATTTTTCGACTTTTCGAGACCATTTTCCATTCCATTTACCTTCAGAACGACAAATTTAGTCTAACCCGTCTGAGCATTAAAGATTAAGCTGCAATGCATAACTCAGGAATTTCAATAACATCAGATCCAGAGTTTGTGACTCTGTATCACTAAGTTCTTCAGTACACTGTTCAGTTTCTTTTTCACCCTTTTTCGACTTTACCATTTTTGTCGGTACGACGTAGTTTATGTCGATATGATCCTTCAGCCGGTTCAACAGAGCATGCATTGGGATGGATCGATTAAAAATGTTATGTCCAAGAGGAGCTCTAACTCTTTAAGTGCAATAGGACTTTGGTACGGTTTTGTGCAGTAGGAACGGTGATGTCATATATTAATTATAAACAATGTTAGCTTAATAATATTCATGTCATATTTGCTCTACTGAAATTTTGGTCTGCTTTAAAATTAGTCGCCGAAAAATTTAGTCTCATGAAATTTGGTTTACAACAATTTTAGTCAAAAGTTTGACTAAATTTATGGTAGACTAAATTTGTCGTTCTTAAGGTAATTATATAGCAAATCTGTTATGAGGGGAGAGAGAGCGAGAGAGGGAGAGTACTGAGACACTTTAGTATCACATTTGGGTCACAAAATGATCAATTAAACCACTTACCACCGACCGATTTGAAAAACCTTATTAATTTGGCTTCGTCAGAGTTTTGTCGGCACTATACCAAAAAACTAGTCCCATATCTGTTTTCATGATTAAGCCGTTCGGAAATTACACGCGAACACACACACAAACTTGTCCAACTTGCCCTAAGTCCCAAGGCCTTGCAAGACAATATCAACATCCTATTCGGCTAATGTAACTCTATGGGCCTTGAAGTAAAAATTTAAAAACCAAGATTCTCATATTCTGCCCTCCTAAAAGAAAACGATCCTATGAAACATTCACTTTGGGAGGCCAGCCCATCCAACACACCGAAAAATACTGCTATCTTGGCATAATATTCCACAGAAATGGATCTTTTACAGCAGCAAATACTGAGCTGAGGGCCAAGGCTCTCCGTGCTCTCTATGGCCTTAAAGGCAATATCGTTAAAGATGCCCTCTCTCACCGTTCCCTAAACATTCTATTTGACTCTCTAATAAAACCGATCCTGCTCTATGGCTGCCAAATCTTATGTCCCCACTCAAAAACCATGAGATACCTCTCCAAAACAGATAGCAAAGCCAACCCCCAGCATACTCTCAAGTACATCTCACAAGACCACTTTAGACGGCCCCAACGTTAATGTGTTGGTTCAGCCGAATTAATTATTATGTAATCAAGTTTATTTTTCTCTTTTAGTTAGTTGTCATCCTGCCAAACATTAAGCAACTTATATTGCAGTTCCATTTATCAATTAGTATATCAAAATATGTCATTGTAATTTTGCATGGCTGAAATGTAACGCTTGATTTATATATATATATAATAATTAATTGAATTTTCAAATAAAAAAAATGAAAGATTCCACCTTAAGTTTATCAAGTGGTCTTTGTCTGTCCATTCAAAAGCATCAAATATAGGCTGCTGGGGCGAAAGTGGGCGCCACCCCCTTTTCTTTGAAGCCTGCAAACTTGCAATAGATTTCTATAGTCGCCTTGAAAGCACTGAAAATGAACTTCTCTCCGCTGCATTTCACGAGAAGATTATGCTGGGCCTTCCTTGGTATTCCAACATCTCCAATCTTCTCACCAAATATAACTTCCCCCACTCATCCTCTTCAAAATCTCTCTACCCAAATCAGTCACAACATGAGGGAAGAATTTGTGGATACCTGGAAATCTGCCACGGCATCCTCGCCTAAATTAGAATTCTATAATCAAATTAAACATGACTTTGAACCAGAAACATACTTAGGAGTGGTTAAGATCCCTGATGCTCGGAAAAGCTTAACAAGGTTTCGTATTAGCTGCCACAACCTTTAAATTGAGAGGGGCCGTTACGAAACCCCCCTAGTACCAAGAGAACATCGATGGTTCTGCTTTTTCAGCAAGGGGCTTAAGCCTATCGAGGACGAAATTCATGTCTTAACTGACTGTTTACTCTACTCCTCAGTTAGAGAAAAATTTAACTTCCATACCAAAAATATCACTGACCTAGCCGGTTTGCTATCCGATAAAACTCTAGACCATACAAAATTTACTGCCACAGCAAGAGCAATCCATTCAATTCTCTCTGTGAACGAACAATTTACAGCCTACTATAAGAGTCCAGATTTCCACTCAAATACTGGCCAGTGCATAATGCTTTAAGACCTCATAATAAGATCAAACTCTACAAATTCGATCTATCCAAAGAAAAATAGTATATAAAACATTTCTATTTTATCCCAACACATTTGTAAATAACTAGAATTGTGTAACTTTAAATTATTTCAAAATTATAACTATTGTGAACTCAATAAAATAATTATTACTTTTGTATCCTTGTATCCTTGTATCCAAACACACATCTTGAGATTATTAGTATAGATTAGTAAGATTGATAAAATAGCTAAGAAAATTGAACCTTGTCCACTATCGAAATAAACGGTTAGTATTAGTAATAAGGTATAATTAATGCGGGTTGTTATGCTGCAGGGAAATCTGTAACGAAAGGACCGTGGCCGCACCGCTAAAGAAAAGGAGATCAGCCCCTCGTTCCTAGGTTGCTAGGTTCATTGTGTTATTGTTGTTAAATTAGATATGAAACTGAAAAGATAAACCTGCCAAGATTGAAGTTGAACAATTTTGTTGGAAAAGTTGCACCCTCTTTGAGGTCTATAATCTATTTTATCAACAAAATTCGGAACTCATCCCCCTTATCCCCAAATCGGTACAATAAATTTTTGCTAGATTTTCCGAAAGTTGTCCTGAAGTTTTTCCAAGGACCTAAAAATCTACATTCCCTTTCTCGAACCACACTTATTTCGCATAAGCTGCTGGCGTCCTTAATAGTGCCTTTAAGGTGCACCCTATTCACTAAAGTAGAGCACTGCCCTTAGGGCTTAGCTCAAAACGCTTAATGATATGATGCAATTAGCTACTCAGATCAGACCTACAAGTCTACCCCGCAAGGGGCTGCTCCTTTGTAAATATTACGTGACTGGGTCGAGTACGTGATTCTCCACCAGAAAATATTCCATAATTTATTCTGAATAACTCACATGTATGTGACTGTGGTGAATATGTGAATATTTAGCCCCTCCCAGTCTTATTTCGGGAGACAAGTCATGACACCTTGCCATTGGCGGATTGGCAACTTGCCAAAATATTTCCAACAGTCAAGTGGATAAAGTTTTAATTAAATTTTACTGATCATGACGACAAATATTATGACGACTTGGTTCCTGGAAAGGACGCAGTAAAGGTCAATGATGAACTTACCGGTGAAGTTGAAAGGGTTGAGGATCTTAAGACCGGTTGTTTCCTTAACAGGAACTTTCTGAGTAGCAAAACTTCCACCACACACGCGACTTTGTGTGTAGATATACGTGTCCTCTGGGTTCTCTGTAGTGTACTGAAACAACAGCCAATCAAACACTTTCATTGGATGAGACAGCCAATCATAGCTCACACTCACTTTAGATCTCAAGTTATGAGTTTAAACTCAACATTCGCCACACGTAACTTTCTATCAGATGCTTGGAATCAGGTACTATTAAAACATGCGTTATTGGTTATGGACATTTTAAAATTTAAAATGTCCACAACCAATAACGTAATATCCATAAAAAGCAAGCCATCTTTAAGTACTTGAAGTGTGGTAGTGTGTGCGAGGTCTACCCCTCCTAACAGGTAAACTGCTCTTGCACGGTTCTAACAAAGTAACAACTTGCATCAATCATCACATATAGTAACGTCTGTAATGTCTGTTTTGTCTGTTTAGGTGTACCAGCATTTTATTAATTATTCTACCTGACCAGCTCTTTAATTTACTCCACGTTTCCGAGATGGTAATTGAAACCACCGCCTACGGAACAGAAAGGATACGATACCATTTAGTTGGTACCATTTAAGTGGAACCATTTAAGTGGTACCATTTAGTTGGTACCATTTAGGTACTTTAACACAGAACCTTTTTTCGTGTATAACAACATTATTAAACTAGCAATATTTGACTCTGTGCCAATTTAAACGTTTCTGTATAACCGGAGGAAGATTAAAACTCAACTTTAACTTAATCGAAGATAAGATAAAAAGGTGCCGAGATTTGATGTTGACCGAAAGTTGTACTGAAAGTATGTAAATTATATGATATTAGAAACCTGCGTCCTTATCTGGTGAGGCACGTTAATATTCAGCTTCGTTAACCTTGCATCATATCAATATTTTCCTTATTATCGTTCATTCGCTCCAATTTTGCTGTTAACTCTGACAATCCTGACTCTACATATACAGGGTAGAAAATCTCAGCAGAGTAGATCTCTGATTTTGCTCCAGCCACTGCTTACATAATGATACATACGGGTAAACCCCCCCCCCCCCCCCCCCCCTAAAACGTCACCTGTTTTTTGGGCCCATATTGCCGAGTTAGGGCTAAATTTACAGGGTTCTGAAGTGTCTAGGAATAATATTTAAACCTTTTTCTAGCCTGCCAGGAAGATTTGGAAATTTGAAAATAGAATCAGGTACAATCTTTTTGACGTTGAAATGGAGTTCGTTTTAAAACACCACCCCTAAAATGTCATTTCTATATGTGTGATAATTACAAAATGTACAGGAGGCCTGATTTATCTTTTGTCACTAGTACTATTTGTTTTGTCTTATTAAAACATTAAGCTACTTGAAAACATTCACTCACTAAAGGAAGTACCTCAAAACCGTAATCACCCCCTAAAATGTCACGTGCACCACCCCTAAAACGTCAGCTAAAACAGGTTGTGTAGCACTCAGAATGTTGCTCAATTATTAATTTTAACCACTTCTGGGACTAATATAACCTATTTCTGAGAGGTGTCGACTAGAATTTCTCTCTCTGTTGAAAAAAAATGGTGGAATTTAGTCAATTTACTTTTTGTGACATTTTGGGGACTTTTTTTGAATACCCAGAACTTACGGAAAAACAGTAACTCAGTCAACAAAATTAACACCTGTAGTTAGATTATCTAGTTATAAACTAACAATTGGCACAAAAGAAATGGATTCGATGTGATTTTAACCTTGTGCAAATTGCATGTTTTAATTGCATTTTTTGGGATTTTTAACATCATCCTGCATTTTGGCAATTTTAGTGACCCGTAGTTTACTAAGCCAACCCAGTAATCGATCTGACCTTCTCTATAGACTAGATTTGACTGCTTTTAGCAAAATTGAATGTCAAAAACTACGGTTTTTGGTACTTACTAGTTTATGGTAAACCTATGATATGCCCCCTAAAATGTCATTTTTTTCTCCCCTAAAATGTCAAATTTGTATTTTGTTCGCACGGTGTGCGATAATAGCTCTTGTTTTGGCACTTGTTAATTATTAACATCAACTATTAACGAAATGTGAGTATGCATTGCATCTTAGGAAAAGCCTGAGTAATTTGATCAGGTTAAAATGACATTTTAGGGGGGATAATTAGACATTTTAGGGGATGTTTATTGCGATTAATAAAATAAAACTAATTCTTTGAGCTGCCAAAGCTTTCCAATATTACCATTAGATGCTAAATATGATGTTTAATAGGCTGGTACCTCCATTTTATGGTGCTTGTAGTCTCAAAGCCAGAATCTGATAAAATGACATTTTAGGGGGCGGCCAGTTCACATTTTAGGGGAGGGTAGTAATATTGAGTAATGTATAACTTTCCATATCTCCAGTCATATGTACAAAGTTGCTAAAATATGTAAATATCACTATCCTAGACCAAAACTGAGTTAATATTAATGAATTCCAGAGTTATAAAATTGTGCGCTTTTTTTCAAAAGTAAAAAATTCGTACAAAGTGAAAAAAATGCCCTTATGGCATCATTTAGATTCAATTTCAGGATGTGGCAGGGTCTGAATGATCTTTCTTTATGTTTAGGAGTTACAAATGATTAGGTAAGATACTTTCTAAAAAGATGGGATCCAATCAATCAAGAGTGGCGTTTTAGGGGTGGGTGACATTTTAGGGGGGGTTTACCCGTAATGGTAGAATCTGTCTTCACTGAGTCTATTCAGAAACAATCAGAAATTTGAATGAAAGAACTATCAAATCATGAGACTCAATAACTCTACACGAATCCACCATAATGGTACTGTTAGATATGAAGCCTATCAAAAGAGTTATTTCTGTTTGCTGCTGGGTGAACAAGAAAACGAATGAAGGTTTTACTGATGCGTGATTTGCATGCAGCTCGAGAGATTAGGACATACTTACCACATTTAGGATAATGAACATGGTGACATACCAGATCTCAAAGAGTTCCCTCAAATGAGTGGCATCAAGTGTGTATCACATGGATATTTGGTCAACTTTTAAACTTAAAAATGAACGTTTACAAAAGATAGCAGACATGCGAGGAGGTCATCTTCTGTTCAGTATGTGATGATTTTGAGGATCAAATTAGTGGCATCATGAGCGTATCACATGGAGATTTTATCTCTACTACCTTTGGAGGTGAACTCCTGAAGATGGACATCTTTAAAAGGCAACTGAGGAAGTAAGAGAGATGTTCTCATCGGGGAACTGCTCCGACTTTGAGGATACTCTACTTGGGGCCGTCTTCTTGCGGTGGGAGACCAACTAAACGACACGGAAATCCATCGCTATAGTACCAACAGACAGCGACAATGGAGACTATATTTCACAGCGGGCGTTCCTTTGGAGGTGAACAGGTAATGACAGTTGACAGCCGTGAAAGTAAGAAAGATGTTCTTTATAGGAATTCCGAGGATGCATTTGTAGAAGACAACTTCCTAAGGCAGGAGACTGTCCTTTACAGAACAGTCACGGAAGTGGCAGTAGCCAGTAACATGTCCTGAAGATCACTGGAATGTGCAAGGTTAGAATCCGTTTAACATCTAATAACTTTCATTCACTTGTGTCGTCTGATTGTTTTGGGAATTATTATTTTTAGAAATGGTGAACTTTCGATATATATTAAGATTATTTTGATTTAAATTTTAAACCTAGTAAGATAATTAAAATCAACTTAACAATTCATTGCATCACCAGTGTTTATATCTAACGATGAAATTTTGAAAAAATGTGTCGAGCCAATTTGAAGTATGTAATAGAGTAATTCTTCAGCCTCCAAAATATGGATGACCATTTCACAGATGACTGACTCACTGACCTACTGAAGTAAACTGTAAAAAGGATTAGGACGTTTCGGCACGTTTCAGCGCGATGTTAATGACATTACATGAGTATTTTCTTGACGCTGAGGCGTTCTTTATTTGAAATTTCGTGGAAAATTAATAAATTTTAAAAATTTTAAACTTTTAAAATTTATGCAAAATATAATGTTTGAAAAACTAGCTGTTGTTCGCTCTATTTTGAATATAAAGTATTTTTCTTGACGCTGAGGCGTTGTTTATTCAAAATTTCGTGGGATATCGATAAATTTAAAAATCTTTAAACTTTTAAGTTATAACTTTTAAAATATAATTGTGAAAAACTAGATAATGTTCACCGCAGACATCTTCGCTCTATTTTTAATATAAAGTACCCAGGAGTCATCTCCTACATCTCTTGTATAAACGCTGCAATGCTCAACCATTGTCAGAAAAAGTGGCCCGTAGTCGGTGGAGAATGTTAGGACATGTTTTGCGGGGTCCTGTTGAGCTGTTGATGGACCAGCGTTTTCTTCCCTCAATTTTTTCCATCGACCATCAATGCACTGGACTTACCAGGGAGAAGAGGAAGATCCTAAAGCAATTTATTCTCACTGATTGTGCATGATTTATGTAAAAGAAATCTTTATATGAATAATATTTTTGATCTGCATTATCTCCGTAATTTAGCTTAAATGATACAGATAAGGGATATTGGCAGAAATTACAATGAAGTTTTGATATTTAGTTATTTGTTTTAGGGAAGGATTAGACTGGGCGTTGTTTTTAACTATCCCTTGTTTAGAACTTTTATTTAATAAATAATAATATAATGTTTCAATATGGCTATTTTTAAAGAAATTATGTGGAATATCCTTTACTTTGAATTTCTTAAGTCGATGAAGCGAATCCAAAAGTGATCGGGTAATTTTCTTTGAATGAGCGCTCGGGAAAAATGCCAATTTTTGAGGGTTCAAATTTTGTGCGAGATTTTCTGGTTCAGAGTTTAGTAGATTACTCGCTTTGTTAATTGTTCAAAACACTAAAAAAAGGAATAAATTATCAACAGATTCAGAAAATAAAGTATCTCTACTGTCTTCTCAGAGGCAGTTGCCACTACCACAACCCAAATGAATAAATACAATACAATAAAAATTAAATGACTATTAAAAAATGACTTTAAATTGGTGAAAAGATCTTACTCTTGGTGAGGAAAGCTTGGACTTGATAAAGTTGACGATTGCAGTAAAATCCCAACGCTCCCTCTTCTCCTTCCAACACCTCTGAAAATTTAGAAATGTTACAATTTTAGTCACTATATTTCATGAGAGAACGCTAGATTGCAATTACCTGCCGAGAGGTGCACGCCGCTGCACCCATAGGTTTTTACACAGCAAGGTCTCAGGCCGTCGTGCAAATTTCTAACTTTTAAATTTAAATTCTTAATTCAATGATCATTCTATAATATGTATATAAGAAATCAATTCAAAATCGAATCATGAAATTTGCGGCAACAATCTCATACTAATAATTAGTGCACCCCTGTTGACTCTTTTGACTAAAACTTATCAAAGCAAGTGACGTATTAACTTAATAATACTTTTATAAACGTTCATATTACAGTTAATCAAAATCAGCGTAACTTTTGTATTGAATTTTTATTAAATTTACTATCTAAGCCTCAGCACCAACCCAAACACTACATAGTATTCTGTAACGAAAGAAATATTATGCCATAATTGAACGAATTTAAAATTAATTATAATTTGCATTATAACAAAATTTAAACTTAATTATAATTTAGATTAGAACAAATTATGAATAAAAGAATTAAGAAATTAAATTTACGATTAAGTACATGATTAAGTGAAACATTATGCCAATAATGTCCCCTGAATGCATGTTCAAAATGTTTGTCCTTAAACAATAATCCAGCAAATCCACTGAATTGATGTTGTACATTAAAAGAATGTGTAAATGTGTAAATAGTACCTTCATGACGTGCACGAAAATGCGCGGCGTTCCCTCGGGAATGTCCAGAGTTCTCGTCTTCAGGAACTCGATCAGTTCGGGCTGCTTCTGAACTCTGTACCTTTTGTACGGTATCTGGGTGAATGACGTGGTTAATTGGGCTTAATTGAGAAATGTTGTGCGAGAAAACCTGACAACTGTTCAACCCTAATTTTGACTTTTTCCTAGACAGGGTAGCTTGGGAAAATAATTATAAACCCTATCACTTATCAGTCTATCAGCCTTCGGCACTTTGAGTCATGGATCGGGAATAAATTTGGGTTCAGTTGTAATATGACCTGGGTTCAGTTGTTGTCTTGGGATTTACGCTGATGGTCACCCAATTAAGCTGATTGGTTGCCTGTTAATTGCGTGCAAACTAGGTTCAATTGGGTTCAATTGTCAGTCACCCTAACATATAATATATGAACTGTATGAACTTATGCTAGTAGTCAATCTTAAGTAAGTTATATTAATATAATAAATCTAAATCTTATGATGTTGTTATTATCTTAACAGTTACTGTTATGTAACTTAAGATTTTAAATTGATATTCCTATATTGTATTCCTATTGTATTCCTATAACCACACCGCAGTTACGTAATGTTATAAAGAATAAAGTTCACACACAAGGGATATTTGAGCATATGAGCTGACATTGTGCGTGACCAGATGAACGTGACCACGTAACCAGATGAACGTGAGTCGTGACCACGTGACCAGATGACTGATGAGTGTGACCAAATTAAAACGTGACTAGTGATCGTTTAACAGTGTTGTGTACAACACCCGATGCTGCTAATGATTATACTCCATGACATATGTGACGGTTATCTACAGCTGCTGTGACTTGAAGAGTTGAAGGGTTTTAAAGAACAGTGTATTTACTTTTTAAAAGGTTCGTATTCGTGAATTAACCTAAATATAGCTCTCATGAAAAAACTAACTCGGTGCTGACTGCTGTAAATTTTTTTAAATCTTAAACTTTTCAAACAATACATAATTATACAGAATTGAATGCTTCTAAATAAACCCAGTTATACAAGGAGAAAACCGATATAGTCCTAAATTCCATTATCCCAGTATGAAACCCAAATTATGTATTGAAAGAGGGGTAACCAAAACACAGTAGTGTGCAGTAAGAAATACCACACCCGCAATAACATTGGGCCCTAGCAAAAAATTAATTAATCAATGAATTAAAACATATAATATGGTACTTATAGAAAATATATCACTCTAAAGGCTCCTTCTTCGAGCTAATGACTCTAAAGTTCCTGATAACATGAACTTTGTCAGGCTCTGCTGTCCTTTTATTGAGTAGCTGGTTGACAACTTTCTTGTAGGCCATCCTGTCTGCAGCTGATCTATCAGGAGTGATGTAAACTGAACTAAACCCGTCTACATGTCTTAGTAGCTTAGTCTTGCTCAAGATGGTACGAGCTTGATCTGAGCTTGACAAAATGAATTTCACTGGCCTGACTCGTTCACTTGTGTCCTTTCCAACTCGTTTACATCTCAAAATTTTCGGTTTTTCGTTGAGATGGTCCAACAAAATACCAGATACCTTAGCATCCAGGTTTTCCTCCGTCTCTGGAAGCCCAAAGATAATCAGACTTTTACTTCGATCATCTTCTAGGGCAACCGTTTTCACTGCAGCTTGGATTTTCTTCGGTGCAAAGGCGTTTTTGCACGCGTTTTTCAACAGAGACGAAAAGGTTTTGATCTCTTTCTGAGCTGCAATTTTCACAGTTCCAATCTCGTCATCCTTCTTCAAAGCTAACTTCTCCTGCAAATCATTGATTTTTGCCATATCTTCTTCTTGCTTAGTGAGTAACTTCTCTTGTAGTTCTATGATTTTGGTCGCATCTGCTATTTTTTCTTTCCTGAACATGCTAAATAGCTTGCGTAAGAACATCAGACTTGTATACATGTATACACTTGATGTATAACGATCTTTACTTTTAGTAGGTCTCCGGACAGTAAAGCATTGGGAACATTTGTGTAATTTATCACATTTCTTGTGGTCTGTACAATACCTCTGCCTATCCAAAGGATATCTTGGATGTTCTGCAAAATAATTATTGGTTCTATCCTGTTCTTATCTCTACAATTAGTCGTAATTTGCTTCGCAGACCGGTCTACATACCATTTACTATATACTAATATACTTTGTACATATGTACTATGTACTCTGTACTAGATACTACTATCTTACTACTACATATAATATAATATATCCTTACCATTTTACTGACATCACGGCATCAACTTTAACACGACGTTCCGCAAAAACCGTAAAAGATATAAAGCTGAACCTTTGTTGACTGGGTCAAATGCTTTAATGGCCTTCAAAATAGCATGAAAAATTTAAAAATTGGCCAAGGAATAAGAATTTTAGTGCCCAAAATTTGGAGTCCTGGTGGTGTCAAAAACGCGAATTAAATAGGTAATAATTATTTTAGTCTCTTTAGTCTTGACACCATTTTAGGGTTAGACGGGTTCCTGCTAGTATTATATACTAAATCTGCGGCTGGCTCTACAATATGTTAATGTTTATTAGGGACACATCATTTCGACTTGAAGTTTCAGTGAAGAGGGAGTTTTTAATTCGATCCAATCAATGTTGCTCATATTTGAGATAAATTAGGATCTAGGGTATGCTCGATATTGTTGTTGTATTGTAATATTGGTGCGTGACCACCGCGGTGCGTGACCACTGCACCTCTGTCAAGAGTCACAAGAGGACCAACCCTCGAGGCTGCCTGCAATTATACTCAATAATGAAGTGCCGGTTTACCAGGCAATGTGTTATTTATTAACAGTTGGTTTGTAATGATCCCCTCAGGTCAACATTCCAAAGTCTATGTGATATGTTACAGTATTACACTTGAACTTCGGACTTAACATTTCAGTCTGCTACTTTAGAACACAGGCCGGTAGATATAAAAGTTCAGGGAACTCAGAAAACTATAAGAACACATTACCTAGTGTACACCTTGGTACTTCAAGGAACATCTTACCTAGTTCGCGCTCAATTCAATCGTCAAATCATACCTTAAATAAATTCTTTGCCAACCACAGCGTCCTACACAGAACCAATTACCAAATTTACTTCGAAGGCACATAACATTTGAAGCAGCTTTATAATGCCTAGGGTCGGTAGGTTATCAGTATCTTCTTGGTTTCGGTAGAGAAGCAAATTTAAATTCGACACAATGATAAAACGTACACATAAGGTATAAGCTCATTGGTTAAGCCAATTGACATCGGCCAATTTTATGCAGTATTTAAACATTGAATTTTGATATAAACGGGTTGATATCAATGCAATGTTCCTTGCTGAACACTGCATTCTATTATACTGAGTCGAGACTGGAGATGCGTGACTAAATGTACGTGACCAATAACCTGGCCTAGTAGGGGGCAACCCTTGAGGCTGTCTACCATTGAGGCTGACTCAATAACCGAGCCACGGTAGTTTCTACAGATCTCACGTTTCTACAGATGTGATTTATGAAGAGTTTGAGGGTGTTTTAAAAGTTTAGAAGTCCCAGATAAATTCAAAAACTGTGTACAAATGATAATGTTTAGCACAGACGGTCGCTAAAATTAAACACTTAAAATCTCGATATTTTTATAACAATGCAAATTATGACTTTAAGAGATGGGACTTACTTCTCCATTGGACCACATTTCGAACATGGTAACACCGTAACTCCACACGTCGCAGTACTTGTCGTACTTTGATTTGTTGAAGAATTCAGGGGGATACCAGAGGGTTGGGAGGCCCGCTTTCATTGACTTGTTCACAAAATAGTAGTAGTCCTGGTCTTTTACCACGCCCTGAAAAACGAGGGTATATATTATAATTTTGTTCACAAAATAATAGAAGTTCTGATATTTAATTCCACCCTGTATGATATTGTGAATATACATATTATGAAGTATAATGTGTTTTTGTCCTGCTCACATGATGCACAAACCAACACAAGGTAGGTTGCTAACCATGCCCGAGTTTCTGACTGTTATTATATAGCACACATACTTTATACCTGTATTTTGAACCTTACAGTTCACAATCATATTTTAATTAATTACCATAAATGCTTAATTAACTAATGAAATAATTTATTATCACATTGATACTATCCACAAATAAGAGTAGTTCTGGTATTTTACCCCGTTCTGAATATGATGATTATATAACAGGCAGGATGACGTGAACAAATTTATCAGTTTATAATTGTGCGGTGAGCTAGTGCTAATTCCAGGCGACATTTTCTTTGAATTTCAGCGCACCACCATCTAATCATTTGCTGGATACTGATTCAATCAGATTATTTCAGAGACCGCATTCAATTAGATTTTTACTCCAGGATTTTTTTTGATATTGAATTAATATTATGATTAAAAAAACAGGTACTGACATAATATTATCATTTAAATATTTGGGCGTAATTTTTAGATCTCAACTAAATTTCCGAGAGCAATCGCTTGAAATATGGACGGAACACGTACAATAAGAACCTACATCGATAAATGCAGAACTAAGGTTAAAATAGAACAGTCTAGAAATTAACACAGCATATGCCATATTACAAAGTTAAAAACTCGCGTTTTTAGCTAGTCAGATTTCCGTAAAATAGTTCGCATACTTTATCCCAAAATCGTAATACATTTTATTGCTGATACTATTTTCATACTTAGAAATCAGTAACCTTTACACAATTTTATCGGGTTTTGCACAGCCGTTCAAAATATTCAAACTCAACAAACGTCCTTGTATAATAATAGTTTGCAGCAGAATTTTGTGCATTACATTTCTGAATTAGACTTTCATTAAAAGTGATAACTTTTCTATCAACTAAAATTAAATCGAGTCTGTCAATAGAAGAACTAAAAATTAAAGAACCAGATTTTATATTTACGTACGGGGGATCAGTAGCGTGAAGGAGTGACGACCTTAAAATCTTGTACGTGCTTTTATGTGATTACCCAACCGTAACTCACCCGAGTTAGTCCCAGGTCTGCGATCCTGACGTTCTTGTGACTAACGACAAGAATGTTCCGCAACGCCAGATCTCTGTGAACAAACCCCTTGCTGTTCAGATACTCCATTCCTTCAGCTATCTGTAGACCAAACAGACACAGATCCTTCTCCTAGACCAGTGTCGGTTAAATTCTGTATAACTATATTAAATCAGATTTAATTATATCAGATCAATGCGAAACTAGTCCACCTTGTCCTCTTGTATGAATATTAATGTAGACACACAACGAATAAAACTTCAAAGGTGTTTCAAAACCATCTCTCCGACATTATCTAACCAGTTATAAGTTCCCACTACTATATTATAGTAGTATTATTATAGTAGTATTTATTATATAGTATATTAGTATTTATACCCACACATTACCTTGAGCTCATTATGGAACTGCCTAATGTAGCTCTTCAAGCTGCCCATCTGATAGAACGGCATGATGATGTGTATCTCCTTGTTCTCCAGAGAAGAACTGATCCCATAGAGCGGCACAATCCGATTGTGTTCCAATCTCAACATGTTCTCGGCTTCTTGAACTATTGTCTCGATAGCGTTGTCGTGGGCGGCGGGCAGGGAAAATATTTTCACAGCGATCTGGAAGGTAAGATGACGTATAGGGTAGTGTAGTGGTGATATAACAATATAAATCAGTGCCAAAACAGCTCTTACTTAGCAAGGAAGTTTTAAACGTTGTTTAACTGAATAAATTCAAGAGTACATTTAATTTTGTTAATAGATTAAAAGTCAGAGTTTAACAAGACTAACTTCACGTCGGCGTAGCTCAGGAGGTATCCTCTCGTTATCCTGGACTATAGCTTTACAGACCTCCCCAAAGTTACCTGCTCCCACTGTCTCACCTAGCTTGTAGAAGGAGGATTCCCACTTCTTATTATTAAACTTGTGCAACTGTGAAACAAGTAGGATTTAGTTAGGGGTTATTAGTAATGGTGATCAGAAAATGGTGGACTATTTAGTAATTTGGAAGGTTAGAAAAAGGAGAAACCATCATTACAACAATATGATAATTTTATTATAGATACTAATATATATGGACCTAACAGTCCTCTAGGCTAAAGTTGAACCCACCTGATTTTGGAGTTCGCATTCCTGCAGAAGAGTGAAAGAAAGTTCGTCGTTGTAGAATGGATCACTGTTGTCACAGTTGTCAGAAAAGTAATTGAAAGCATCACTTGTTGTAGCTTGATGATACCAATCTGGAACGGGTCCCGAGTTTGAAAAGTCTGTTTCTGGATCCACGTTCTCACAATCGATAGATGAGCTCTGAAAAAGAGAGAGATAAAGCTGGAGCACAATAAATTGTTTGAAAATTTGTTGTGTTTAATCAACCAGGTAGTTCTAAAGACATGGTTTCTCTTAACTTTTACTGAACATGGACCTTCAAAACAGTTAAATTTTAAGAAATTTTTAATTTCCCAAGTAAAATCTGAGGTGAAAAAATAACAAACGTACATAGTCACTTCCGTCCGAGCAGTCAGTGTGAACATCGAACACATTGCTATCCCCATAATCATAGACCGGATCCAGGCTCTGTGAGTACACACTGGGCTGAGAGGGAGCAGTGATCTGCTGCCTCCTGAAGTACAATCTTCCGTCTTTCTTCTCAATCTTCATCTCAGTGTTCCTCTCAAGTTTCTCGTAGATGTTGACGCTTCTATCAAGAGGGAAGACGTCGTTGTTAAACAAGTCTGCTATTTCCTCAAACGCATCTTCCTGAAAGATTTGAAATTTAACACCACTGCCAGTTACTAGTTGTTATCATGGGGGTTTATAAGATTTATCTGGAACCATCTGTGAAGCATTAAAGAGATCGTTTCTGAAGGAGTGTTTGTTCTATTGTGGTTTGAGAACGCAGATTGATGGGCATAATTTTCTAGAGCAAGTCTTTGCAGTTCATTTAAGGAGATCATAAGCCTAAGGAGGCCATAAGCCTAATCGTACTTACCACGAATGATGCAGATTTCTTGAAGTTGGTTACTTATTAAGATATTAATCTATTCGAGTAATAAAAATGAAATCTTCGTCTCGACTTTAGATATCATAACCCACATTAAAAGACCGCAATCATTATTGAGCTATTTCATATTAAAAGTACTAGTCTTATGGAAGTTCTCGTCTCAACTTGTGACAGGTGTTATAATTGATGCAGATGGCTTGAAGTTGATTACTTATTAATATATTAATCTATTCGAGTAATGAAAATGAAATCTTTCGTCTCGACTTTATATATCAAAACCCACATTAAATGACCGCAATCATTATTGAGCTATTTCATATTTAAAGTACTAGTCTCATGGAAGTTATCGTCTCAACTTGTGACAGGTGTTATAAATATAATTACCGCAATTATCATCGAGATTTAAAATCTTTTTACATTTACACTGAATGTTATTATTAGTCTGGTCAGTTATGCAGGAAATGAGAAGAGCACCGAACATTTTATTTGTTTGGGTTTTCTCCTAGGTCTATAGACCAACAATTCAGACTAGAAAAAACTAGGTTTAAACTAACTCATTTTTCGAGTTATTGGCGAAAGACTAATTTCCCGATTTCCGGTAATCAGAAAACGCGTATGCAGGATTTTGGGCTAGGAGGGCCTAGAGACTTCCAAATAAGGACTGACAATAATTCCAAAATTAGGATTTTTTTGGTATATGTTGCTTCGTAAGTTGTACATAAATATGGCCACTGCAATTAATTTGAGCATATCCAAATTTCTTTACGATTTCTTTAGCGATGCTGCAAGGGCGGTCGAACTATTCGATGACCCAGTATCTAGGAATCTACGAATCTCTCCAAAGTAAGTACGGGCGTGGCCAAAAGGATGATTTCCCAGTCTGAATGTTTGGGCTCGGAATATTTTTTGTTCTACCTTGGAGAGTCCCCGAAAAGAGTTCAGCCCTCTACTATAAAATTAAGTGATTTACAATTAGTGATTTAGAAAATCATGTAAGTAACCTGGTCATTAAGATGATCGGTGATGGTGTAGTTGACAAGCTTTTGTATTTTCTTATTAACGGTCAGATCGTCTTGCTTAGGAATGTCCAATTTGAGAGGAAACCATCCTTGGAACGGTATGTTAGATGCCATGTTACCACAGTTTTGCTGTTCTTTGATCTTCAGATATCTGTTGAGCAATTCCTCGTTGGAATGCTTTCCCAGTGGAATGCTACCGTTGTTGAATATTTGCCACACCGTAATTCCAAACACCCACCTGGAAAATATAGTCACGTGTTTATTCGACAAAACTATTATTTATTAAATTTATTTTATTTATTATTACTAGTAAAACCTTTTCTCTTATTTGCATGATACAAAGATATTTAATATCTATGTTTTTCTCATAATGTAACTTGATTTGATAGATTCAAACAGTAATTATTATAGGTAGACTATTATATAGTTAATATTATATGAGTATTATATATGGACACAGGCAGAGAGAAGTAATACAACACCGTATTACGGTACTAATAGATATATGTTAAGTTGTATACAACACAACAAATCAGTGCAGGTATTCTTGTTAAGAATACAGAGAAATCGTAGCCAACAAAATTAATATGAACATTAAGGATCATATTACCACACCCTTATGAGTGTGGTACCACACCCTTGTGAGTGTGGTACCACACCCTTGTGAGTGAGATAAATTGTATTCTCACCCCACCTGGCAATTACTAAGATTTCTAATATCTTACTTTCTTCATACTTTTTCCAAGTTATTGCAGACACCCACCCACTGGCTCGAATTGTCAGATTTGTCCACCCACAAGATAAGACCTTTTGTGCATTTACATTTTAATTAGATCGCTAAGTGCACTAAAAACGTGAGATCTGTTGATTATATGACGGAACATGACAAGGTGTTACAACTATTACTCCTTACACTAATAGGGTGAGAATACAAGTTTCACATCTCAACTGGGCGGATCTGATTATTTACCTATCAATAGAGACACTAAAAGCTGGCGAGGGGTGCATCAAGAAGCTTTCAGGTAGCCATCTCAGCTCAAACTGTCCATCTTTTGTGCAGAAAGGGTTTTTGATACAAAAAGGGTTCTTCGACGGTTCCTTCAGAAACATCATTTTAGACAATCCAACATCAGTGAGTTTAATGTTGATGCCGAATTGAGGGGTTTCGTAAGCTGACTGACAGGATAAGGTATCAATTAGAATGTGATGAGGTGCCGGACAGCTGTGCTCTATTTTGAAGCTGTGAAGTTTCTCAAGAGCAGACGCAATCTGCTGGATGATAGAGAGAGAGATATAGGGGGCGGGAGGCGACTCTTCAAGAAACTTGTCCAGGTAAATCATGGCATCATAATTGACAAAAGCATATACTCTTGGTGTTTTGCCAAGTTTGCAGAATCCAATGTATTTGACGATGCTATCTTTGGTGACTTGGAGAAGGGAAGTGTAGAGCTCAGTAAACCACCTTCTGTCTACGAGTTCTGAGAATTCTATCACTTTGCATTTTGTTTCATGTCCACTGAGGTCTTCAAAGCTTCCCTCGTAAGTTTTGTGGGTGTAAGAGCAGTGAATGTATGGGTGTTTGATGCTGACAAGCATTGGTGGAATATTTGCACGAAAGTGACCAAACGTGAGAACATCAATCAGTACAGAGTCTGACATATGCTTGTCCAAGTTCACCCTCCGGCCGTCGACTGTAGGTTTAAGAATTGCCACAAATGCTTTGATAGTTCTTGAATGGCATGCTTCATTGCCAACAATTCGATACAACCCATCACGGCGAAATATTTGTTTTGGAGTAATTTTGTCTTGGATAGTGTAGAGAAGAAGGAAAGAATTGTTTTTTGATGGTTTGACAATGGTATATGAGCCGGTATGTTTAAGGACCTTCTGTAGACCATTTTTAGCATCCTCCAGATCCATGAAATGTGACACATGAGGATCACGGTTGATAAGATTAAAACTTGTGTCTGGTATATGCTGAACGGAGTTTTCATCAATTTTGATGTCATGAAACTTATATATCAAGAATTTATAAGGATACACTGAATAGAAGTAGTAATCAACAAGGGACACAAACGCTTCCAGTTCTTTGGTGCTTTTGAAAGACACGACAACAGGTGCGTGGTCACACTGAGTGCCCATTTTGTAGACAAGAGAGACTGAAGTTTTTTCTTGAAAACTGATACGTTGTAGTATCTTGTTGTGGGCACTGTTTTCAGAGGATTGTTTATCCTGCTTTAAGAAGAAGATATCTTCATGTTGTTTATCATCTGACTTAGCTTTAACATATTTTGAAGAAACTTCTAAAATAAACTTCTTTTCTAATGATTTTCCCTTCACACCAGAAGGTTTATTAGACATTTTGGCGTTGTAGGTCCTTTTCATAACATCCAGATCGGAGTAAATCTCCTTGACATAAACAGTTACAATGTGAACTAAGCATGAAAATTCTGAGGAAGTGTTTATTTTGCTGCAACTATTCTGAAACTTCTCAAAAGAAAAACGGTTTTTCAGAGGCAATCTTGACTCGTAAAGTTCAAAGTAAAGATCATATGCTTCTTTTAAGTTCTGACAGCTTAATTGATGGAAAATTTTTGAAATATCTGCAGCGAGCACTTCCAAGATGGATGAATTGCAATCAACTGCACTGGGATCGCAGAATAGATCGAACACAATTTGATGATAAAGGTAGTTCAAAAGGGAAACATCTTTGAAACATGATCCTTCTAGATCAAAATTGAAATCGATAACTCTGAATGTTAAAGGACAGTTACTTTTACTGCAGTTTGGAAGCTTTTTTCTATAAGGGAGCAAAATTGATCTCTTCTGAACAATCCTAAAAAGATTGAAGGACTCTGGTAAAATTTCTATCTGCTTTGCACATGCTTGCATGAGACTGTAAACAGAAGATCCTTCGGTAATCTTGATTTTCTCATCAGGAAATAGTTTGATGAATTTACACTGCTGCAACGAAGTCATATGTGATTCATATCATGAGGCGTCCAGGTTATGTCTTCCAGCAATGTCATCCTTTCCATATCATACTGCTACAGAATGATTATTATTAGAAGAATGTTGTGAACCGTAGTTCATTATCAAAGCCTGAATTACAATATAATCCACTAATATTTCAATATCACTATTGCCCTAGTCTTTGCCTTAACGTTTTCATTTATCATTAGTATAATATCATAATTGTGTGATCATGCCTAGCCCCCGCTGCTGCCCTCCCCCTTTCCAGCTTCCCTTCCTCCTGCTAACAGTATTTTAAGGTTCAAAATACCTGACTTATGACATTTAGAGGCAACTGGCCAATTTATCGTGCCCACAATTATTGATGAAAGAAAATTCTACCGGCTATGATTTCTCTGTATTTTTACATTACTGTTCTCTATATATTATATCAACAGTTATTTTTGAGAAAATGGCATATGGGTACCTGTCTTGATAAGTCGAGTTAAGAGCTTCAGACTTAAATATGCTAGTCTCTGACATCCATCGTAAAACTGATACTTCAAAGCTCTCGGACTGCTGAATGATATGCCTTGGATGTGATGATGATGTGAAGAGTTTTCCAAAAAACCCTGCATCAAAAAGCTTCAGTTTGTTGCTGACTTGGTCCAACAGTATATGCTGGGGTGCAGGAAGAGTGTGGACAATATTGTGGTTGTGAAGAAATTTTAATCCTGCAACTATGTCCCTGACATATTTAAAGAGCAATGTAAATGCCATTGGACCTTCCGTGCAGTCTTCACTTATTCTGATATTCATGTCAAGACGTGCATATGTGGGAATGTACTCTGTCTTCAAATGTTCATGGAGTGTATAAAAGGGTATGTCTTCTGTAATGTATTTAGTTGCTGTAGCATCAAGAGACACACAAAGATGTAGAATTTGTAGAACATTTTCACTCTCCACTTTAGCTAGGACACTAGCTTCAGAAAAAATAGCTTTCTGGCTTCGTCAGAAATGAGCATGCTATTGTAAGCAAAATGTGTGATCATGCGTTGCTTAGTAGTAAGCTTGCCCCTGTAAATGGTAGCCAACCAAGTCTCCTGTGCTAGGTAGAGAGCTGACAGGTCTGATTGAGAAATAATAATGTCTCTAACCTCTGGATATTGAATGTCTGACAATAGTGAGTCATTAATTTGCTTGGTCAGCAAATATGTCTTACAAGGAGATGATGCAAGACCCAATCTGCAGAGACGAATAAGAGCAGGTATGGATGTGTACCGCAAATGTGGAGAGTTTTCAAAATGATACATTTCCTCTTTGCAGCATATTATCTTTTCGCAAACAGTATTTTCTACACAGTATATGAGAATGTATATTGTACCTTTACTTGATTTGAACAGATGGTCATTTTTAATCAAACCATATAAGCCAGAAGACTTGCCATAAATTTCAAGGGCCAATTTAACTTCTTTGGATGATATATCTTCAAATGGAACAATGGGCTCTTTTAGCCATTCAAACTGATTCTCAGTATCATTCACACAAAATTCTGTAGGAATTTCAACTATTGAGGACAATGGACATGATGTGTCCCGATTTTGAAGTCGAACATAATGATCAAGAACAGTGAGAAATGTTTCAAACGAAACAAAAGATGGCAAATGAAGAATGCAGTGACTCCCATCAGCCATAGAAAGGTCAACCTTCAACGAGTGATGAGAGGAAACTGCAGAGATATCTTGAAGTTTTAATGTTTTGGAAGGTGATAAAATCTGAACTGATTTTTCACTGATAAGCACTTCACTAAGAAATATAGGCTGCATTTCAAAAGCAACTTCAATGCCAACAAATTTGGTGTATCTTTTCATTCCAAGAAGAGCGTGCAATCTGTAGTTTTCAATAAAGTTCAGCATGTGTTGCTTTACAGAACATTTTTCCAGTTCAGTGATAGCATTTGTGACATTCACAAGGAAACTTTTCTCGTCAGCAAGATTTATTTTGAAAATAGAAATGTACTTTCTTAAGGTCTTCCCAACTTCAGGACGCTTCAAAGACAGCCCATTTATTCTGAGGAACACAAGAAATAGTTCCCTGTGCAGCAACATGCTTGTTTCATTATTCACATCACATGTAACATGATCTCCATTCAAGAACTGATTTTTACATTGATTGAAGTAGTACATAAAACATGGCACATTGTTATGCAGCATTTCATCAAGAGGTAAATCATCAAAAGCGAATAAGGTCAATGTGTCAGCATTATTCGGTATGCCCTTTCTGTAAGGCAGGAGAAGACCATTTTCTGTTTGGATCGTAAAGCGGGTAATGTAATGAGCTGATATATCCAAAGATGAGGCGCAGGCTTTTAAAATTTCAAGCACTGGTTTGTCATCTGGAAATGTCAGAGTCTTTCCACCATGTAACTTCACAGAAACTGCATGACAGTTGACCATGCTCTGTGAATGAATCAATATTAATTTTTTCTAAAACATTTTCATCTAATTTATGGCCTAATAAGTGGCCTCAATTTTTATTGATGTTGAATTATAAAGTTAACAGTTATTAACAATAATAATAGAAATAACCATACAAATTACGAAATCCAAACACATTTTTACTTAAATGAACACTTTTCTATCGACTTTATATTGCAGGTACAGTTACAAACATTATACAATTCAAACCATTACCCTTTGTAAAATATTTACTCAGTTGATCACCCTCAGAAAATTATCACCCTCACCTGCTTGAACAGGGTCAGTGGCGTAACAAAGGACCTCACTGACTCTGCTTCACGGGGGGGGGGGGGGGGCACCTTAGGGGGTGACAAATAGTCATTTGAATGTGGGAAAAATTTGAAAAACTTAACTAGAACATTAGCAAAACTGTGCGTCCAGTCCTAATTTGTCCAATTTTACGTATCTACTTTAAAAGGGGTGCTTTTTCGAGGGAGGGGGGCGTCAACATGCAATGTTGCACCACTGAACAGGGTGTCGGGCAACAAAGGCATTTAAGGCCCCAAAGTTAAGTGTTCAATCTAACTCAAGGACAGTTTTAGAATGGAATTTAATTTTAATTAGTACAGGGACTCGGTGAAATAATTTCATTTGAGTAGGTGTGGCAGGCTCGAGACGCTTTTTCACAACTTTTCTGACATTTCAATCATTTTTTATGCTTTATTGTTCTGATACCAAAGTGAAGATCGTGTGATGCTGAGCTTGGATCACCATCTCGTTTGGTTAAAAACGTCACAAGATTCGTGTAATAAGCATTTTATTGTGGGCTCTAACAGAGTTACTAACTGGTTGCCATGCAGCTGAGATGCTGTAGCTGCTGATAGGGTGATCATCGTAGGTCCTGAGTTAGAGCCTTGAAATTGTGGGAATCGCTTTGGTTTCAGATTCTTCACAATGTACTCAAATTTACGAATGAAATGGGCTCAGATCAGCAGCAGTTTCATAACCTTTTTCATAAATCCAATAAGAACCAATTTTGGCAAAAAGTGAATGGGCCAAATGAACGTATTCTGGGTAGAGTTAAGCCTTGGATTTTAAACACAGATTCTGTAGAATCATAGTAAATGATTTGAGAGGTTTCGAGTTATGAAGTCAAATTTGAGGATAGTTATTAACTAAAGTCACTCAAGGGCCTTTTCTTGACCGCCCTGTACCATCAATCTCAAAGGGTGTGCCAAGTACTTTGCAATCTCCTGCGGTCTAGTCGACCGAATAATGGATAAATTAAATCTGTGACGGATCTTTAAATTGGAAAAAAACCTTGCTGAATAGATTAAAATCTTGTAATGGTAATCAATTGACATACGTTGCATGCCACTTTTCGCGCGCGAAGCGCGCCCCGCCGAAGCGGCTACAGAATTTCAATTGGAGGTTACAGAATTTCAATTGGACGTGTAAATTTATGAATTGTGAATCACAAATGAAATGTCATTTTTAGTTGACCGTTTTATATATTACAAAGGATTTTATTTTCTACCCTAGTTTTAAAATAATTTTCTACCGTTTTTTATTAAATTCAATCTAATGTATTGGTTAATGGTTTATTCATTTGTGAGGGTTTCAACCTAGCTTATAGCTAGACAATCACCAATATTGGATTATGAATCACCTCAATTATTAACGGGTTATATAATACTCGTAAAATATTTGTATCAAATATTAAATAGGACCGTCGACGAGTCCAACTCGGCGCGCGTCCTCGTAGATTATAAACCTACAACTCAATTACTTAAATAATAATAACACACACATACAATACTTTTTTTCCAGATTGGTCTCTGATAATGATTTACTTGTATTGATCGAAATTGCGATATTCTCTGTATCGGGTGGCTAATTAAGTTTTAAGTGGTGTTCACACATTTACATGTGTTCACACATTTACATGTACTGAAGAATTTGCATTTGACCTCTACAGTCTACAACTCAGTTGAACTTTTTATAAAATGCGGAAAAAGCACCGTGCATAGGATCAAATAAGGGCGCCTGGTAAAACTTTGTATCACGTCGTGACCCCCACGGTCATTTCACTATACATGGGAAGCCGGCAGCCGCGCACTTGTGCGCCGCTTTTTTCTCGGCATATTATTGACGCCGGGAGAAGTGTTGCAAATAGTCGAGGCTCTTACGGGCATTGTCTGCTCGATACGCTAGGGACCCCAGATACACCTTAATAGACGTATTTTTGACCGTAAAATCGATTAAAAGTGGTTTTAAGATGATTGGACTGACTTTTTGGGGGTAAAATTGCAAAAAAACCGATTTTTGGGCCAAAAATAGGCCAAAAAACCATTTTTTTTGATATTTTGAACAAGTTAATTTTGTTGGCATGTCGGCAAAACTTGCATGGAGATAGCTAAAACACAGCCGCACAAGATGATATAAAAATTTGAAAAATCCCTCTATTTTTTTGGGGGTAAAAATCCAAAAAAGTGGTAAAAATTTGACTTTTTGCTTGAAGTTTGAATAATTTTTTGCAGTTGTATTAAATCAACCCAAAAATAGTCACATCGTGTTTGCCTAAATTTTTCCTTTCCGAGAAGTACCCACTTCATATACTTTATCGAAGTTTGAATATTGTCACTCCGCAAGCGTTTTTGCCAAATTTTCGACGCGCACTACGCGCAAAAGCATTTAGTTGTTATCAATTGGCAGCCGCGCGTTCATCATAAATTTCAAACAGCTATAACTCAGCGAGATTATGTCCGTTCTAGCTCATATTTTCACACTAAATAGAAAATAATGTGATCTTATTGCTGACAAAATATGAATATAATTACTCTATTTGCCTTAGAGTAATAGACTGTCAAAGTTTAAAACGCGCATTGGTATATCACGTGACTAATAAGGCCAAATTTATACTTCTTAACATATTATCGATCCTTAGACATCATACTATTGTGTCCAATTAGCGGTTAGGTCTCTAAACTCGTAGCAGAAAACACGTCTTTTTGCCCGTAAGAGCCTCTACTAAAAGTAGCGCGCCAAGTTAGTTCATTTACAATCACAAATCAACAGTGGAAAATTATAGCATAGCTTAATGCCCGCGCTTAAGAAATCGGGCAGGTTATCAATTAAGGAAAACAAAATTTGAGGAAAACAAAATCAAAAATATAAGGAAAACAACATTTAAATTTTATTGCTATAACAATGAACATAATATCATAATAATAAATATAAGTAAAAATCTGATAATAATTGTTAATGGTTAATAATTATTCGTATGGATTGCTCTATCCAGAGCCCTTGCAGTGGTGCGCATCATTTAAAAACTTAAATATTATGTTGTAGTGTTGTAGCGCGATGCGTTACTTCTCCCTAGATCGGCGAAATGCGCTACTGGGCCTCGCCGAGCTGCGATGAATTGACATCGTCAATGAAGTTGTAGCGCCAATATTATTTGCAGGAACCCGTATAACCCTAAAATGGTGTCAAGACTCAAGACTCAAAAAATAATTATTACATATTTAATTCGCGTTTTTGACACCACTTGGGATCCAAATTTTGGGCTCTAACTTTCCTATTCCTTGACCAATTTTTAAATTTTTCATACTGATTTGGAGGCCATTAAAGCAGTTTACCGGAGAAAGGTTCAGTTGTATATCTTTTACGGTTTTTGCGGAAAGTTGCGTTAAATTTGATGCCGTGGTGGCAGTAAAATGGTACGGATAAACATATATTGTCTCGCATTATATGTAATAAGCTTTTTTTAACTGCTCAAACAATTTCAAATAACTAGTGTATGCTGTATGCTGTATGCTATGTCTCCATGAAAAGATGCCTGAATGGAACTGTATCACAACGAATACCATATACAAATACCTGATATGACTTGTCAGTCAGGTACTTGTTTTAGCTTCTCTCTTCGCAGTAAAGTCATACAATTTTATTACAGAAAACTTTACGCTTGAGCTTAATATAATTTGGAATAGACATTTTCTCAGATTTCATTAAACTACCTGATCTATTCGTGGGTACAGAGGAAAGAATATTGACATCGAACATGAGACCCCTCTATCAGCAGTCTCGTACAACCTCATCCATGCCCCGACGATGGAGTAGACGAGGTGTTTTGAAAATTGTGTGTACGTATTTGACTGTTTAAAGTTCATAAATATTGGTATTTCCGGTTCCTATGTATTGTGTTCTGCTAATTGCAACACTTGAATTGATTGTGCTCTGCTAATTGCATCACTTGATTTAATTGCATGTTGATACACCTTTAACAAGCAAGAGCCACTTTGGTATACTTGCTGTGAGGTGTCTCAGCTAGATGGGTTGGGGGTCCCCCCTTTTTTCTTTAAAAAATTAAATGTATATATTGTTTGAATGACCTTTAATTCGCTATCTTACGATTTCCACATTATTGAATTATTCATTCAATTAAGTCAATTGATGCAATTGGTAAGGCATTAGGGACAGGGATGAGGTTGTATGAGACTTCTGATATTGAGGGGTCTCGTGTTTGTTGTCTATCTTCTTTCCTCTGTACCCACGTTAAGCAATAAAAGTTGTTCTCAACATTGCAAATCTTATCCTCGTTCTCACATATCTTACTACATCACAATATCTCTCCTTCCTCTTTCTAGCTATGAGGTCGGCTAGTCTGTTGACAAACTGCTTATATACTTTGCAGACATTAAGATGTGAGAAATACTACTTGAATAAATTCACTTGCTTCCTTCCCACCCACTCATTTAGGTTGCATGTTCAATGTACATTGGGTGGCATGATTAACTGTCTTTTGGACTTCCTAATTCTTCTTCCGTTGTACCACGCCACCGTTTATTTATCTTTCATTTAAATGTTTACTTTAGTGTTGAGCGAGACTCTGTTCTCTATTCTTTATTACTCATCCGTTTCTAATTTATTACTTATTTATTATTTTACAATTGGTCGTGTACAATGTACAGCAGCAAGTTTTGGTCAACTATTACATGAAGCTGTGGAATTATGAAATTTGTGCATAAGGTATTTCAATTGAGACAGCTTTCACGTGTTGCTCATATGTGTATACTACCTTGGTTCACTAATCCACACATCTGTAATAACTCATTAAAGTCAGGCAACATGAAAGTAATGAGGCCAAGTTTACTTCAACCAATGTTGAGGTCAGTCACCTCCAATACTTTACATATACAGTCAAAGACACTGTCATCATTACCATTGGAAGGAGTTAAAGTTGTTGACATGACTCGAGTGTTAGCAGCACCTTATGCCACTATGAATTTGTCAGATCTTGGAGCAGATGTTATCAAAGTTGAACGCCCCGGTATTGGAGATGAAACTAGAAAATGGGGACCTCCATTCTTGTCACCTACTTTGAGTAATTATTTCGCATGCTGCAACAGAAACAAAAGAAGTATCGTTGTTGATTATACAACCCATGATGGGCAAGTTATCATCAAGAAATTGATGGCTCAATCTGATGTTTTTGTCGAAAATCTTAAACCCGGAACCCTTAAAAAATATAAGTTGGACTATGAAAATATCAAATCATCAAATGAAGAGTTGATCTTTGCCTCACTTTCTGGTTATGGACAGGATGGCCCATATTCTAAACAAGGAGCATACGATGTCCCTTTATCAGCAGAGGGTGGTTTGATGGGAATTACAGGTCCAGTTGATGGTGAACCTGTAAAAGTAGGGGTGGCTTTAACTGATATATGCTCAGGTCTTTATCTCTACTCTTCAATTGTAGCTGCTCTTTATCACCGTACTAAAACAGGCTTGGGACAGCAAATCGATGTTTCAATGTTTTCAACACAACTCAGCATGCTAGTGAATGTTGCTTCTAACTACCTTAACTCTGGTATTATTGCAAAACCACTGGGTTCATCCCACCTGAGTATTGTTCCTTATCAGGCTTTCAAAACATCTGATGCTTATGTAGTCATAGCAGCAAACAATGATTCTCAATTTTATGACTTGTCTGAAGCAGTTGGGTGGCCCTGGTTGCCTAGCAATCCAATGTTTTCAACTAATGAACTGAGGGTTGAGAATAGCGAGGAACTATTGAAGCACCTGACTGAAAGATTTGCAGAAGAAACAACTGAATATTGGGTTGATATTGCAAGCTCATTTTCTTTCACTGCAGCCCCCATCAACAACATCCAGGAAGCTTTTGAACACCCTCAAGCCATTCACTCAGACATAGTTAAAACTGTTCATAACGAAGTTGATGATGTAGACATAAAGGTTGTTGGCCATCCTGTAAAATTTAATGGCAAGGATCCCAATAATTATACTGCACCGCCGGTTTTAGGTCAACATACTATAAGCATATTACAAGATTTGGGATATTCAGATGAAGAGATAAGAGTGCTTCAGAAGAAAAATATCATTCAATCTGCAACATAATTGATATTATTGTTTTAGACAACATTTCATTGTGAATCCCTCTATTTTTTACTCTATTTATGTCATTTATTTGGCTTTCATTTCGATATAATAGTGTTGTGATACAATTACAAATTGCAAATGAGTTAACACATTGTATATAATTACATTGCACATTATGTACATGATTATGTAAAACTAGAGATATTTTGACTTTAGAACATGTGGTGACAAAGTCCTGATTTACAAATTGTGTTTGTTTCTAATTGTTTGTGCTTCGAAAAGGTCGAGTATAAAATGTACAAGATCTACAGCTATGTGAAATTAGTTCTATACTCTTTATTTTGAGCTCATGACAACAAATTTATATTCATACATCAAATCACTTTAGAACATACTTATAATTTAGAGTATAATTTTGATTTAAGAAGTAAATAAGTGTTTTTGTCTGAAAAAAAAACTGATCTACTTTTTAGGCATTAACAGATGACTTTCAATAGAGGTATGAGGCGCACTCCAGGTGGAAGCTACAATGATATGAACGATATCAGAAACTCAGAAATTATCGAAGAAGAAAACGATCAGCTACTGAGCAACTTACAGGGAAAAGTACATGCGCTAAAATCACTTACAATCGACATTGGCAATGAGGTTAAGGAGCAAAACAAGTATCTCAATGGGATGGACAACGACTTCGATTTTGGAGAAGGTATTCTGGGTAGCACAATGAAGAGGCTGCAAGTAATGGCAGCTAAAAGTAACAAACGCTTTACACTTTACCTAGTGTTGTTTTCATTTGGAGTTTTCCTTTTGATTTACTATATTGTTAAATGGAGATCTTGGTTTGGCAAATCAGATTGAAAGCCAGAGCGAAATTTCAGATTATAACACTAAACCTGTTTTTGGGATGTTAGAAAATAATTTTTTAAGTCGAAGTAATGTTAGTTATTTGCTATGATACGGAATGCATGAGAGTAGAATATTCTGACAAGTATATCATGTTTAAAAAGAATCGTGTGTAAGTTGTGGAAATTCAAATTTATTCGATTGAAGTAATAATATAATTTGAAATAAGATATTTGACGAAGAATGTGTTTTGCTAACAGCTGAGCTTAATTTTCCTGATCACTTTTTGATTGAATCGAATTCAGATTGAAAGGGTAAATGATGGGAAATTTTATATTATTAATAGTGTTTTGCCTTGTAAAAATTCTTGCTAATTTTGAACAGACACTAAACATTAACCAGTATTAATATTTTGCTGCCGTTATTTGTGCATGTGCTGTAAACTTCTGATCATTGATACAAAGAGTTTTCAGGTTGTTTTAGATCATCAATATTTTAAAGTTCGAAACATAGTTCATTCATTTCAATTTCTTAAGAATGGCCAGTTTGGCCACAGGTAGTGCACTATTCATGAAGCTGTAGATGATTACGTTACAGCCTGTAAATATCGAATTTGTTATTTATCGCTATTTCGAGCTCTTCGTGTCAAGCTTTCGCAGCCGAGGTAAAGGCAAGGCTTTGTAAGGCATTGCTTTGTCACATTATACTTTTCTTCATGAAAATCGCTTGAGAATGTACTCAAAAGCCTTATCAATATGATTTGGCTAGCTGTGTTAAGAGGAAAAATATGTTTAGGCAAACGATATTGAATTTCAATAACACCATTATGAACATGTAACAACTGAACCTTATTCCTTTTTGTTATCTTTAAATTATTGGGGCCACTGCACCGGAATGCGTCAGCATCTGATTTTTAAAAGCCCTGAATAGGTTCCATTTAATTACGTTTTGATTTATTTAATTGTATAAGAATAAAGTCTTGAATATAAATGTAGATTAAAATGTGAGATCGACCCTAATTTCGCTTTTTAATTTCTATTGTGATACAAACTCATGTAGATTTTACTAATGAGTTAAAATTGAGCAAATTAACTCTTAAAATTACAGAGAGACGTGATCTAGATACACAATTAAGAAATTCAATGATCTGATATAATTTGTGATATAATTGCTCGCATACTCGACTAATGGTGGGGATGAGATATAATTTTGTTTTGGCACGTGTCAATGTTTGCTGCTGTTAATCATATCCATACCATGTGCCAAAACAAAATACATTTAAATCCCACAGGCCCACTAGTGGTCATGCCAAAGAAATAGTTGATAGGTCTAACGATAACCAATATTTGCAGTGAGATGAGATATGAAAGTTGACGTAGGGTTGCCTGATGAGCTCCTCAGTCCTCTGTACCCTAATATTGGTCTAGCTGGACTGAACCTCAAGAATCCTCTACATTCCTCAATATGGGATGCTTTCTCCACCAACATGCACTCGGACAACGGTCCTGGCCGGTACATGCTTGTAAAGGACTACAACATGTTCCCCAAACGGAACGAGGGGACCAACAAGCCACCACCAGCAGGTATTCTACAGAGAGGATGGTTTAACAAACATCTCAACCTCATTCCTGCTGCTGTGATCCTGTTTTACGAGCTGGACTGGAACGACTCGCACTGGGCAGAGAAGCAGCTGGACTGTGGACTCCAGCTCAACTATCTGAGATCAGGTCTGGGTAACAGAGCTACTAAGTTAGCTGTTGTGCTTATCCAGAAGAATTCGCTGCCCGCTGGTGAGGATGCCCTTGCGGTGGAACGTGCGACTAGTCTGTGTAATGCTTGCGAGCTGATGAGTAATTCTCTTTTTGTTCTGCCCGTACTTCATGCTGATCATCTCGTTGGTTATGTGATACGGCTACAGAACGTGTTTATTGACCAGGCAGTCATGTACTACCTTAACGAAACTAAGAGAATAAAGAACAACAAAGATACGTTAAACCGTCCTAACTATCAGCTGCTTCAAGCTCGTCATCTCATCAAAGTGAGCTTCTTTCACGAGATAAGGAAAGATATACCAACCGCTCTCAAGCACTACAACATGACTTATTCTCAACTTCTTGAGACCAAGGTTTCTAACAAGCACCAAATAAAGATTCTCTGTGGTTTTATCAACTTTAAGATATGCCAGCTGAGTTTTAGAACAGGTGCCCCGCTGGATGCTATAGCACAGTTTGATCGGCACATCAAACAGTTCAAAGAGCACACCGAGCCCCCCGAGCTTCAGTTTCAACACAGACAGTGGCTGAGTCATCAGTTTCAGTTCTTTGGAGATCTCTTCAACGATGCCATCTCTGCTGGTCTGACTGCTCTGCAGACCAAACACCCGGGGTTCTACTACCTTCAAGCTGCTCAGTACACCATACAACGGCGACAATTATCCGACCTCTTCAAGAGTGAGGTAGCAGCTCTTGTAGCCGAGGGTAAACAGGTTATTCAACTCCCAGTTACCAAATACTTTGGGCAGTTTCCTTGGGAGTTGGAACATTACAATGGTGCCATGACCAATGGTAATCTAGATGCTGACGATTGTCTCTTTACCATCCAGCAACTGGAACTCGACATTGACTATTCCCGAATAATCATCCCGCTTCTCAACAAAGCCGTGGGACAGTTCAAACAGTACAAACCAACAAGAATGAAGCGCCATCTCATGTTGGAGATGGGAAATGAGTATTACCTAGCAGGAGATTACGAGAAGGCTTTCTCGATTGCAATGTGCGTTCTGGGCGAGTATCGGAGAGAAAGGTGGTGGAGTCTGCTTACTTCAGTCCTGGATTTGTGTTTAAAGTGTGCTTACTTAGTGGGAAATGTGCTGGATTACGTCGCTATCTGCTGTGAGTTGATAGGTATCAACATGTTGAAACATGTTGACGACAAGGCTGACCTGCAGAATAATCTGCTGGGTATATTAGAGGGTAAAGTACCGGACATGAGGGAGGGAGATGAGAGTACTCGACAACTTTGGAGCAAGACGCTAGCAGGAAGACAGGAGTATGTGGTGGAAATGACCAAACTCTCCTCCTTCCTCTCCTGCTCAGCCTCCTTCGCCACTAACAGCTTCCAAGTTGACGAGATGATCCATTTTAAGGTTCAGTTTATCAGTACTGCCGTGCTGCCGATGAGTTTCAGCAAAGTGGTTGTGTGTTTTGACAATAAGAAGTACGATGAGTTAGCAATCCGAGAGGAGGTGATCGAGTTGTCAGCTGATGCTCCCGTTACTCTTTCTTTTGAGATGGAGCCCTTCAGTAACGATGCTGCCTGCGTGTTGAAAATATTCTCTATAAAACTTTACATTGCGGGAGAAAACTCGATAGTGTTGCAGTTTGGGGATGTATTCCCAGTTGCTAAGTGCAAGATAGTGCCACGTGTGGCACGTGCTACCACCTCACTTGCCTTTAAATCTCCCGTTCTGGTGGGAGAATTTCAACAGCTTACAGTTAACTTGTCAAATAATGAAGATTGCAGGATCTCCAATGTTATGTTTTGTGTTCAAGTAAAGTCTGCTACTTATGCGGCTGAGATTTGCAAGCCTAACAACAACTCTTTTGAGAATAAGCTCGATTTTCGTCTAGACTGCCTAGATCCTCAAGAATCTTCTGACACTTCCTTTATTATTCGCTGTAACAGTGAAGCTAAATTCGACCTGTCGTACGTGTTATCATACTCTATAGCTCTCAACAACAAGACGTATTTGTGCGAGTCAAGGAATGATCTAGTACTTTCAAGTGTTGCCCCATTTCACAGTTCTATTTCTCTGATGTCATCCAGGTGTGACCCAATGGAGACTCTACTAACCTGTGATCGGTGTCTTATCTTTAACGAGCTCAGCGCTTCTCATGATAGCTGTATCGAAATCAAGGACATCAAATATGATATAAACCCAGAATTTATTTTCGACGAAGCACCAAACGAAAAGCAGTTTTCGTTGACAAAACACAATGTCCTGACGGACTGTATTACAATACAGCCTAAGTCTCCCAGCAAAAACACGAATATAGGGTCGGTTAGTGTAACATGGCGGCGGAACGACTCAGTTCAAACCTTCACAACAACAAGCTGGCCACTTCCCATCGTCTCCGTGAACAGTTTACCTGTATTTCTAACTAATACACTGCCCTCTTTTGGAACTCTGTTCGATCCCATCTCAATCAGGCTGTGTGTTGTTAATATCAGTAACTATGTGCAGGAGATTGACATTGTGGCTGAGCCTGGGGATTTGTTTATGTTTGCTGGACACAAGCATTTGAGATGTAAGATACTACCCAATGACAAGGTTTATTTACAGTATCAACTTGTGCCCCTGAAATCTGGACTTTTATCAATGCCTCAACCGGTTATAAAGCTGTTGCGGCATCCTGATATTGAAACCTCTGCACTTACTAACAAACTAACTAAATCAATATATGTTAAACCAAAGGTTTTCGTCGCTAAGTGATATCGGTGATTAGATTTTAATCTTTAGGTTGAGAATAATATAGGTGTAATTTACCCAGTTAAAGTGTAATTGTGTCCTGTTTGCTACCATTAGCGCGCTTGTTTAATGAACTCGAGTTTCATCATCATGTGTATAAGTCTATTATAATTGGACGGATAAATATTTACAATTGACCAAATAAATCTGTGGATAATCTGTGGAAATAAGGATATATCTGCTAAAGTTTTACACAGAATATCGCAATGGGAAAGTTTATCTTGAGCCCTTAAAACCATTCCGTGTTTACGTTTTCAGTTTTGAGATTAGTTTTACGATGTTGTGATTGTTTCAGATATGTTGGGTACTGATTTCTTAATAATTATTTTCAAGCTTGATCGAAAATTGTTATCCAAATTCTCGCCTTATATATTAAAATCTAGTAGTGAGATGCATAGAGTTGCATAAAAATCGCAAAGCATGAAAATATCTGCACAATAAAAGTAGAATATTTAACTGTCTTGTACGATGAGGGCTCGTTTACGTTTTTACATTTTTCTGTAGGTATTTAGTCGCCGAGTCTATTGTCGGATCGGTTTTACCAGTGATAACTAATTTCCCTTGAATCTTACTAATTACCGTGATAAAACACGCTTGAATCAGATGATGCTGTAAATGTTGATATCGATGTTTTGTCACCTCATAAGGCTATGTTTACTGAACAGACTTTGTGACTAAATTTTCTCTATTCTTAATTTGTGAAATTTGTGAATCTTGATTTGATATGAATGATTTTGTTTATTTTCGAAACGTAGCTGTCGATGCTTTGTCTATAATTGGGTTGTACACGTACAATATAGATCTTGGTCAGAAAAGCGAGAATGAAACGTAGCAAACGTTTGCGATCCGTATTACTAGTTTTCATCGATCTGCAGTATAGAAAGTGTCCTTTGTCGAATTGATGCTGCGCGTTCCGGACGCGCGCAACATCTTCAAATATCGACATTCTGAAGTTGTAGACGTAATCAAAAATATTTCTGCCTTCATTTAGTCACAACATGCATTACATACCTATTAACGACACTGCCAGCTTGCATTATATTTTTCTAAATTATAAGACCTCTAAACCGAAATGATAAGTGACTATGTTTTTTGGGCTCTTAACTCTTTAAATGTTCGTTAACCACTTGGGAATTTCCAGTTTCAATGATCTACAACCCTCCTCTATAACCAGCAGTCTAATATTCCCCAGTGAGTTTCAATTCACTCCTCTTTGGCCCTACCTGAATCCGTGATACCACAGTAGGTTCTAACCTGAAAATTTGGTGACAATCGACAAGGCGTATGAACGGCACTTCTCAGTTCTCCAGCATCAAGTCAATAATTTAAAAATACGTTTTGTATAATTAATAAATTGTATTATTCACGGCGGCTACCGGACAACTGAACCCAATTTGGACTTTTCCTAGACAGGGTAGCTTGGGAAAATAATTATAAACCCAATCAGACTACCTAATTAACTTTGAAACGACAACTGAACCCAATAGTCACTAGAAATCACTAACAGTTTAACAGGTTTCCAAATACCGTTCTAGTTTAGCTGCTGCCTGGTTTCTAGTGCTATTTAAATTTCGGTCTGTTGAGGTTGGTGCTTCGGAGTGGCTGGCAGATCCGGACTTATCTGCTCGTGATCGTTGGACAATTCTGGCGAGGGATTCTATTTTAGGTAGTACCACGTTGATTTCGGATGGGTATGTAGATTAGGCTTCGGTGAGGAGGTTTTGTGTTGCAAGAGAGGTGTTGGTCGGCAGCTTTCCGCTTTAATTCTGCTCTGAACTCTGCTTTCTCAGCTACTAAGTTGTCAGGGTCGTGGGAATGAGGTTTGGCACCGCTGGCCAAGGACTGATCTCCATGGTCAAGGAATACATGAGCAGGACATTTCTTGATTCTGTAATTCTGGCATCTCTAAGTAGAGGTAGTAGGGGTATCTCGATCCTTTCTCCGGGTGTAGAGGAAACCGTCTGTGTCCAGAAGTAGTTGAGCTCTTCTTTGTCAGCTGATGTACTTGCTGAAGACAACCATGATCCGATACTGTGTTCACAGACCACCATCTCTCTTCCTTATGTAATGATCCGATCTGTATAACAAGCGTACTAATAGATGACAAGGTCTCAGGTGCCTTTCGATCGCGAGATCTGATCTTACAAGCTTACGTGTTCACGAAGCGTGCCGAAAAGGATCCGATCCACGAGATCTGAACCATGACAGGCCCTCCCTAAGCATCAGGAGTCACGAGATCTGAGTCAAGTAACCTGAGCCAAGTATCCACCGTGCTAATGGTGCGTTCCATCAGCTTTGGAAGACATGAAACAGTGGAACTATAAGAACGCCCATCAAGATCCGTATCTACAATGCTAACTGTCAAAGCTAGACGGACACGTTGTCAGAATGCCAGAGGGTTAAAATGAGGAGCTGCACATTGCAGCAAAGTCTCGGGCGAAGAAAGTATGGTACACACTACCTTAACCGTCACTGGCTAAAAACAAATCCTTCGGTTTCCTGTAATTGGCTGGTTGCACTTGTGTAACAATATGGCTGTTGGAATACTCCGAAGTAAAATAAGTGTCTAGATTTTTAAAAAAGTTGTCGTATTTCCTTGGGTTCAGTTGTCGTATTTTCAATTTGGGTGCAGTTGTGATATGACCTGGGTTCAGTTGTCGTTTTGGTATTTAAGCTGATTGGTCACCCAATTAAGCTGATTGGGTGCCTGTTAACTGCGAGGGAACTAGGTTCAATTGGGTTCAGTTGTCTGCCACCCTTCACGGCAAGTCATTATGAATCATTTTAGACTATAGTGAAATAGTGATGTGATTTCTGTGAGATCACGATAATTTTGAATGACACGAATAATAACAATTAATGTGAGTAAGCTTATTAGGTGTCGGATAAAGTCAGCCCAAAGACACGAAGAGCGATAATGCAATGCATGATCTCTGATTGAGCGACCTGAAATTGGCAGTTTCAATTCTAGGAACTGATTCTTCTACATTCCTGTAATCCAAAAAGAGGTATGTGATCGTTGTAATAGATAAACTAGTTCCTTCCGTGGAAGTTCATGAATCGTCATGTTATTAGGTTCATCTTTACACCGAATACATGTTTCGTAGAATCGATATCGTACAATATATATACAGATAATTATATTTTACTCCCAATAATATTTTTATCGTTGAACATTTACTTGTAACTGACTTGCTATTGCGTATTCAATACTTGATATAAATAACATCATGTAAACCATGGGATTATGTATGTCCTAGCAAGCAGTCGCTGACAATCTCAAACTTGTTACTTTACCATGTATCTACTATCTGCCCATCGTTTTATGAGGAAATGTGTCACATTAACTAATTACCTAGTGTTGACATGCTGTAATTGCTAATCGTCTACACAATTTATATCGATTACATTTCAAACATTATAATAGTTACGACCTGTAACTGCTTGGGACATTTAAAACCGTAATGTTTCTGAATTTATTGCCGAATTCAAAGGGATACCACTCGTTCAAGACGTCATATTGAAAGCGATGCCGCTTATTTCAAACGCACCATTCATGATAGTAAAAACATTTTCATAATTAATACAGTAATTGACTCAACATATTAATATCTTACGTTTATTCTAGAAACGTCGAGGAACTTTTCAAAATTAAAGATTTCGTCACAAGGTGAAGCTAGTTAGTGAGTTTGCTAAGTGATCAGCACTTATTTAGGTTTCTTATTAGTTTAACAAGCGGAATTAATTTTCATTTTATGCTTCCTCAATTTAATAGCAGTATCGTTATTCAACGTTGAACGTGGTTGACAGATCCTCACTGACATCTCTACACTCCAAATTTAAAAACACACGTTTCTTAATATAGTATTGTTATTCTGACGTCTTCCTCTTCGTTTCCTATTTGAAACTAGTTAATGCTATTTATTCATTTTTATATTTTACTAATTTTATGTATTTGGCAATTGGTTATTCTAGTGCACTCATATTCAATCAATGAATAGATGTATCTGCTATATAAGAAAACATCGTCCTTTTGACCGGTCAGTCAATCAATGAGTTTGTTGACGAGCTAGCCTATTGATCACATGACGAGCTATTGAACATGCGATCTACAAGCAAGTTGGGCAAGTCGTTCCTGCGATCAGATGGTGTCAAGATCGATTAGCCGAGGTGGTCACGTGATCTGCCACCCCATAACGCCTGTATTAACTGATACACGATCCGTCCATCCTGACACCCTTGTGCTTGTTAATCAGAACAGCTTACATATAAATAGCTAATATCAATTAACATGTTATCACATTTCTTACAATCTTGTTTATTCGATCAACTGCTTAATTCACTGCCATGACTAGAATTTCACCTAACCTGAGGATCTACTCTTCAAAAAGACTCAACAGATTTGGATCTTCTGAAGTTAACTACAGTTCCAATTTGTTATCTTTACCTGTAGAGCTGATAACAATGCTTCTTACTTACCTGTCTACTGTTGATCTTATCAACTTTACCAACTCCTCTTCTTCTCTCCGCTCACTACGGACCACCCTCATATCTAACCAGATATCATCTTATCTGAGAGGCAGACGGGAGGACCAGGAGAACCTCAGCTCAACCCCTTCACCTGATCGTATATCTGTTGGACCCCTACGTGAAGTTAACTCCTCCTCGAACAGCGAGTCTCCTTCCCCAAAATACTGCTTTAGAACCCCTGTTCCTACTCGACTCTCTGCGGGAGAACGAAACGCTATCAGACGCAGAAACAGCTGTTCCCTTACATCACCATTATCGAGTACTGTGGTTGTGGAAGTTCCTAAATGTATGACACCACTTTCAACTGCTGAGAAGAAGAGGCGACTGCGACGATTGTAGGACTTATCTTTTCTAATTGTGTTATTTGATATTTATTTATTTATTTGATATTTATTCATCATACTATGTTATAGCTTTGCCACACCTAAAGAACATTCGGGTTTAGGTTAATTAGAGTATGACATGATTAAAATGCTGTCATAATTCACAAATTTATAGTCTACAAAGATTTCGAGCTTGTTGGGATGGATCGATTAAACATGTTTTGTCGAAGAGGAGCTCTAACCTTTAAAGTACTTTTGTACAGTTTTGTGCTTCGTAGTTTCACAACAGGCTTTCTTAGTTTTCAACTAAAAAACGGTGATGTCATTATATTAATTATAAACAATGTAAGCTCAATAATATTCATATCATATATGCTCTACTGAAATTCTTGTATCCTTTAAAATTAGTCGCCGAAAAATTTAGTCTCATGAAATTTAGTTTACAACAATTTTAGTCAAAAGTTTGACTAAATTTATGGTAGACTAAATTTTTCGTTCTTAACGTTGATTATCTTCCATACTTTAGGTTAATTTCTTCAGGTTAATTTATGACACGATTAAAATGCTGATAAGGTAAAACTTATTATATAGCTAGTCCAAAAGACAGATACTGTGCTGCATTGATATTTTGTAAGATTAACTTCCATACTTCCTTCCTGTCGTTCAACCACAGATGTTGTTTTTAATGTCAGACCAACAATGAAATTAACAAAAAATTTATGCGTTGCTTTATTGAAATACTGGTAATGAGGTAATCATATAAACATCATGATAAATATCGTCCTTCACTACTAAAGTCTCAGGTGATGTCATCAAATCTAGAGATTATCAGAAAGATCCTATCAAGTCAGAACCAGGAGAGTGTACGTGACATTGAACTACAATTGAAATCACGAGCACTGCAACATCTGGACTCAAATGTTAGTTTACAACAGGAACACTTATTTCTACATGTCCTTTTTTCTAGCGATCACCCCCATTATGATTAATAATGGAGTGATTCATTGGCAGTTTTTAACATTGAAAATACTCCATACCAAGATAAGGGTTGTAACAACGCACAACTAAACTCACCTCAGGGCAATACATTTTGTACGACAGTTACCGCCGCCCCAACCCCAGTGAACCTGAATGATTATGAAGCTGTTGAAAGGATACAACCTGATCTAAACGTTGTTCTAGACAATCTCTCCAAAGACACAGATGTTATAATAGAGCATCTTTCCCACATCGCCACGCATGACCCGCTTGCCAAAGGTAAAATTGTGATCTTTAAATGCACTATAGTTTAACAAACTTATAGTGCTAACCCATTATTATTAATCTCATTCAACAAGTGGTGAATTTGGTACAATTTCACATTTCGCAAACTTAAATATTTAGCGGAATAGTATTTATAATTTCTTACCGAGGTAGTCGAGCGGAAGTCTGAACATTCATCTATATCTGAATTTGTTTGTATCTGTTGCTGCAAACATCTGTACATTTACGGCACGTGTAAAACTAAATATTGAGCTGTAAAACTAAATTTTAACGCAACATTTAATTCCACTCCCACTTGTGCTTACTTTCAGCTTTAGACAGTAACTGAGAGAAAGGGGTCAACCCTTATATTTGAGGATTTATTGCACATTATATTAGCTCAAGTCATAGCCATTAGCCATCCTGCTATTCTACATAAATTAATGCCGTTCTTTGCAAACCAAGCGGCGCTGTACTGCAGATATTAATACTCTCGTCAGACTCGTAGTAATATTTTAGAATTAGGTATTCTGTCACGAGCTTGGTTTTTTATCATAATCAAATCAGCCATTGTGCAAGAATGACAGCTTCTCTGTCAGCCAAACGAAGCTGCTCTAGAAATATTATACCTTAGAGTTCAAGTAAATACACAATGTGTACTCACTTCTCATTTGTTCGAGTTTGATCTGAGTCTATTGCCTGACAACCATATTATTTGAAAAGACGTTGGTACGCGACACTATTTTTGATCACCTCGCAACGTGTTTTAAAGTCCGCGGACTGTTACTTATTGTAGGATTGCAATATTATGTCAATTTGATGCGATGCAGATGGTAGTAGAATATATTTCTCAAAACTTATTTAACTGAGGATTCTTCCTTATTAAAACAAATAACAGGTGAAATGTTTTTGAGCAGCAAGAATCTGTAGATTATGGACGCTGAGAAAGTGTGCAGCTCCTGTGGACAAAAAGGATCGGATCTACAAAAATGTGCAGGATGTAAGTCAGTTTGGTATTGCAACGTTAAATGCCAGAAGAAGGACTGGAAAATGCACAAATCCGTGTGCACTGCACAGTGCAGCAATGGTAAGGAGAGATCTGTAAAAAAGGAGGCGGGAGAAAGTTCCGGTAGAGCTTGTGGCTTTTGTGAAAAAACTGGAACAAAGTTGTTTAAATGTGGAGCTTGTCAATCAGTGAGATATTGCGGTAGTGTTTGTCAGAAAACAGATTGGGAAAACCATATTAAAGACTGCAGCGTTGTCAAGCTTTATCCGGACGATACACGTGTAGATGAACCCGAAGAAATAGGCATGAACAGCATAACAATAGTCAGGAAAGAAAATTACCTATGAGGCTCAGTCACAGTTTCCGAGGAAAATGTCTCAGAAAAGTATATGGGCATGGGAATGGATATGATAGTGAAAGTCCAAATAATGTTGGACGCATCTGGCGTAATGTTGAAAATGTTTGAGCCAGGGCGCTTGCTAGTTTACAACGAATCACGAGAATACAACGTCTTATATGAAAGAAGATCTGACAAGAACAAAGATTTTATAATAGACAAGATTATTAAAGAAGGATGGTCATCACGCATTGACGCGCACCCTTTACAGAAGAAGCTCTACTTTAAGGTCCACCTGAATCCTGATTCATCTCTAGATTTCTATCTGAACCACACGTACAAAATTCAACATTGGTAGATGGTCTACAAATTTTTTATTGTTTTCCCAAAAATCAAATGATCAAATCAAAATTTACCGTAATAACATCCTTACTACACCAGTGGTGTGCGCCGCCGTGTTCTACTAAAATCGGCGGCGGCGTGGCCAAAATTAGCATCGGCGGCGTGGCCTGTGGACAATTGGCAGTTTCAGTTGTGACTCGACAAAATGGAAATTCATTGCTTAGGTAAAGGATTGACTTAGTATTAATAAGGTTTAGACAGTTGCAAATTTCACTTCAATTCATCGTTGATCGTATGACAGGAATTCACAATTTCATGAAACATTGCATATGCTACATCGAACTACTTGACGTCAGACATGCTAGAGGGATTTTATAATTATATTCAGCAATTATGCCTCGATCATCAGCACAAATTTAATTTCGTTAAATTTTTTTGAGTAATTTTTTGAAAATTCAAATTTTAAAAATACCACGTTCACGCCGTTTGCGCCGCCGATAAATTGTTCGGCGCAGCGGCGTGGGCTAAAAACTCGGCGGCGGCGGCGCACACCCCTGCCTTACACCCCTGTTCCATGCCCAATGAACGATGAACGAGGATGCACACGAGGATATGATTTCCATAATTTCGTCGAAATTTCATATAGGTATCCTCGCGGTGATCCTCGTGCGATCCTCGTGGGATCCTCGCGATGATACTAGGGGGTGCACGATAAAAATAAACTTGCTTGGATTTAAAAAATTTTTGTACTGTTCTACTGGTCACTGTTTTCTAGAGACTGTGAGAATTTTCACAATACCAAATTTGTCATACCTTTTTGGAAAGATCAGTGATTTATTCGAATTTCATCATCGTGCGATGAGGAGAAAACCCTCCCGATACCCTCGAGAGGATGGAAATGTCCAAAAATTTCATCGCGAGGAAATCATCCTCGTGGGAAATTGTGCACGATGATGATTTACCCTCGCGAGGATGGGTATTTGCGCGAGGATTTGGAGGCAATACCTTAGTGCAAGAAATATAGGCGGCAAGAATATAAGGCGCTAGAAATTAAGGCGGCAAGAAATTAAGGCGATATTTTTTTCGGAAAAAATACGATTTTTGATCGCAAATTTGGTTATAGTTTTGGTCGAAATAGTGTCAATTTTATTCTTTTATCAGTCTATAAAGCATAGAAATCTGTTTAAAAATACGATATATTGGACATTGGTCACATAAAAACTAAATGGTGCATGCACATTATATTTATAGTGATTGCTGTTCTGTCGTCTAAGTTTATAATTTTAAATTAGGTAGACATCCACTACATCAGCAAACTGCAAGTCAATTGGTATATTCATTGCATTTGACAAAATGATAGTGCACATTCTGTACGCGGCAAGGAATTTTTATGTATGTATACTACATATCATCATTAAAATTAAAAATTATTTCTTTTTAAAATTAAAACTCGATTTAAAGCTTAAAAATGAAATGTAAAATTGTACGAACATTCGAATTTGAACTGACATTAATAACACATGTACTGCAGTTTAAATCTCAATAGAATATAGTCCGAGAAGCCGAGATAAAAAACATGAAGTTAGATCCTGAGCGCTGCAAATGGATCAATCAGCATTCTTGAGTCAATACCGTCCTCCTTGCACCTCCTCACCGCTTCAGTGAGACCAGACGCACGCCATCCAGAAGCGATCAACTTCTTTCCTTCCACAGTTTTGAAGAACTCGTAGGAAGCTGTCAAAGTTTTGGCATGGAGAGGTTTCAGCACTGACAAGCGGATATCCAACTTGAAATCTCCTACTTCAGGATTATGCTGGATGTGATCTGCTAGACTACGACTTACGTAGGATGCACATGCCTCCCGCTCAAAATCTTTTAGCTTTTTATTCACTGTGAGATCTAGTGGTGACAAGAGATGAGTCAAATTTTTCGGTATGTCGACGGTACAGATTCCAAGCATTGAAAGCAGACTCAAAACTCGTGGTGCATTATGAGCACTAAAATCGTCCCAAATAACTACCACTTTCTGACTGTCAGGTTTTCCGAGGGATTTCTTCTTCTGATCAACGTAAGGCTTGATAACATTATTTAGGATATTCAAAGTTTCTTCAGTGTTCGACCAGTGCGTTTTGTTGTAAGAGAGAAGGAAACCTGCGGGAAGTAGATCTGCAGAAGGTAAGCACCTTTTAGTTGTTCCTTTGTAAATTAGTTGGTAGGGTAAGATGTCTCCTGACAGTGTGACCGCGAGAGTAGCTGTGATTGTTCTCTTGTCGCCACAGTGAGCCACAGCAGTACGGCTTTCTCCCCTCTTACTCATGGTGGAGTTGCTCAGGTTAAAAAACTTTGTTGGAGTTTGGTCCAGGGTGATAATCAGCTCCTCGGGAATGTCGTACTCGTCAACAACCTTCTGAAGAGCGAAATGATACCGTTACTTGGTTTCTTCATATGCTCCGCTGCTAACAGGTGGCCTAGACGTCGTAGCTTTTCTCTGAGAGAACTTCATCCGGGTGTACAATGATGTCAGCCAGGAGTGTGTTACCTCGAACTTCAAGAAAGTGCCGTACTTTGTTAGGTTAGCGTTCACCAATCCCATGAGACATCCACGTATTGTTGTCGAATTGACCACACCTCCAGCCTCTCTCATGGTTACCAAGAGTCTTCTCAAATCAGCATCCAATTCAGCCGGCAACGATGTAGGCCTCCCGCGTTTCCCCACAAGCAATGCTTCAGGAGCTGATCCATCTGCTCCCGAGATTTTGCTGTACTCTCGTTTCCACCTCCTCACTGAATTTTCGGTAAGATGAGCAAATTGGGGCTTGAAATGAGTAACTGTATCCACGATCCTGTTAGAAGTAGCATAGCGGGCGATGGTCGCCTTCTCCTTCGGTGTGTATGTTGCACGTTTTTTGGTTTTGGCTTTGGAAATGCTAAGACAATCAGCTACGCTATCCAGCTGGCTCTGACTCAAGCCCGACGTGCTAGGAGTTGGCAAACTGTGAACTGGGATATTTGCGACGGTTAGTGATTCGGCACCCACATCCTTATCCCGCATGTAGTAACCTAAGAGATTCCTGACCGACATACCTGTTCAAGTGAAATGTTAAAAGTAAAACTAGTGGCGAAAAGTTCACAGTTGATGAGCATTAAGGAATCACAAGTCTTATTCTCTTATTGTGAATTTGTCTTGATGACTTAGGTATCATTTATCAGTTGGTACTCTACCTAATGATATCCGTGTGACTAATTATGATATCCGTGTAACTCCCCAAACTTGTTATAACTACGACCATTGGCACAATCACAAACTATAAAGCTCATACAGCGCATGTAATAGTCCAGAAAGTAGATACACATTACACAACAGGGAGATAGGGAGCCACTATTATATATTTCACCATAATTTAGACAGCAGAAGGACAATTGTAATTAATGATGCGAAGCAATATATCGAACAGAAAAGGGCACCAAAATACTGGAGGGACTGCAACAAGCGGTGTAGTGGTCAATTTTAGCGGTTTAGCGGACCACTAACAAAAAATCTCCCAAACAAAACATTATTTTAAGCAGTTTAGCGGTATTTTCTAGCGGTTTAGCGGATCGCTAACGAAAAAAAAAAGTGCCAAGTTAAGCGGTACCAGCTAACACCGCTTGTTGTAGCCCCCCCCCCCCCCCCTACTTAATACCTATGTACTTATTATGAGCAGCCATGACCACACAATTTGCAATATTTCGATTGTGCATGACCTACAACTCTACAAGTCTACACTCTATAATTGACAATCGGTATAAGCTTGTGCGGAAATTCCTAAAACAATGTATGTTTTGCATCGAGTAAATGCTCAAAGACGAAAGGCAAATATTATAGTACCTAATTAAGCATAAATTAAGCTAAATTGAGTACTTAAGCAAATGAGTACTTAAGCAAATTGAGTACTTAAGCAAATGCAAGCAAATGGCACAATTCATCACTCGAATGTAATCATGAAACACTGAAACTGTGCGAAAGTGGGTCGGCACTGCTGCACTGGCAGGAGGCAGAGTGAAGTGACGTCACTCGCAGGAGTCAGGACTGCAGGAGCGCCAGGCTGCAGTTGTCACGGCCGGCTCATAGATTTGCTCAGATGTAAGAATGCGATCAGTTACCGTGTGTATGATAAATTTCACGCGCATTGCTCACTTGCACCCACATCCCACAAGACCACAAGAGGTAGTTTAAAAAGTTAATCAAATCGTAACTTCAAGTCAAGAGGTCACTCAGCTTTCTATTTCGGTCCAGTTCCACGCTCTCTTCTACACACACACTCCCACCTCGCTGTTGTATAAAGGTATAACAATGTGTACTACTACAGTGACAATTGACATACCAGAGACATCATTTGTCATGGGGGTGAGAGGGTATCACTTTTATCAAAAGGATTGGACAAAACCATCTAAAGACGATACTTTATCATTCGAGAAGGAAGATAATAATCCCTACGATTCTTTTGCAGTCGCAGTGAAAGCGAAATTTCCGCACAAGCTAGTACCGATAACTGTAGGACATGTGCCAATTGAAATATCACGAATTGTCTACTTTTCGATTGGTCATGGCTGCTCCTACAAAGTAAAAGTCCTGGAGGAGAAACCTGCACGTTCTCCTCTTACACAGGGCGGCTTAGAAGTGAAGTGCTCTGTAACTGCTTCATGGACCAATGAGAAGGGAATAACGCTCCTCAAGAAGTTAGTCGACGAAAAGTACAGCTTCGACAAACGTTTGGAGGATGAATCAGCTGATATTATCAAGAAGCTATTTCCAGACACGACGGAGCAAGATGACGACGACTATCTTGGTTATGGATTGCAGCTGCTGGAGATATATGACTCTGATGAAGAAGGAGAAGACGAGAATATTAATTGATATATTAATGTATTTAGACTCAAGTTAATTTATTTTAAATATGTATTTCATTGAATTCTAGCAAATAACGAAATCGACATGTAAATTTAAAATAATAAAATCACACGAAAATTTCTTATGAAAAAATCGCAAGAAAAAAAATTAAGGCGGTTAGAAATTACGGTGGTCAGATATTAAGGCGGCAAGAAATTAAGGCGATTTTGTCAGAATCGCCTTAATTTCTTGCCGCCTATATTTCTTGCACTAAGGTATTCGACGAATTTATGGAAATCGTATCCTCGTGCACATCCTCGTTCATCGTTCATTGGGCATGGAACAGGGGTGTTAGGGCTAGTAGGGAACATTTAACTGGTAAGTTTCTGGAATCTGGACATCTAAAGAATACAATATATTATTTATTTGTCAGTTTATCTTATGTCTACAATTTAGTTTTTATTTCACTCTAATCTAACCAAAACAAAGCTGTGTTTATAATTTTAATTATTCACACAGTGTAAAAAACTAATTAAAAGTGTGATGTGAAAAACCTTTCCTTATAAAACTTTCCTTATAATTTACTGTGCAACTTTCAAAATTGATATACCATCGATTTCATTTGTTGTGATTTATCACAGTTTACTTCATTTTTAATCTTGATTTTTTTTCTAGAAGTTATGTTTTCAGAAGTGCCCATCGGGGTTCTTTATTTTTAAAATGATTTTGATGAACGATTATGATTATGATATACAAAACTTATATATTTAAACGCTTACTTTTTGAGTAATTGGCAAAAAGGAAACAGAAATAGCTATTTTATCCAATTTTGCACTATTTTGTGTAAATTTTCTTTGTTTACTCTGTTTCCAAAAGTACAGCAGTTTCATTTCGTTTTCGGTCGACAAAATAATATAGATGCGTATATATTTTATGCATAAAATACTCCCATCGTCAACACCGTCAATACGGTCAACTCTTTTCAATTACAAACAAGTAAAACCATTTCCATCCCTCAGGATTGCTGGAAATTTACAAAGAATTACCAGAATCACACCAAGACAAGATTATCCTATCCCTCAACAGACATGACTTTATGTACGCAACTCCAGATCCTACATCAGAGGAAGCTTATCTTAACGGACAATTCAAGTTGGTGCGTTTCCAATTAATCCGACTGCTTCTAATTACGATTTCTTCAGACAGAATCTGTGGAAAGGGATTCGTTTGTTTAGGTCTATATATAGAATCCTCTATATACAAAATCGATTATCATACGCTACATTTGCACTGCAATATTTTTTCTTCGTAGAAATCCTAACTTATAGCGAAGATTTTTTATCACGGTTGTTTTTAAAGATGAAACGAACCTTTTTTCAGGTTGAATATAACTTAATAGCATCCAGTCTTGGTCCTTTAACCGAAGGGGTTTATCACTATCACAGGAGTTTGTTAAATAAACTTAACGTTGACACATCACATTTCAACAACAAAGTCAACACTATAAGAGGTTCGTGTAACGAGTACTCGTAATAATCAAATTTGACTTCAAGTTCATCTCCTTGAGTTAAAAAAACAGAAACATTTGTGTAGGTCGCTTTAAGGAATTTCTTACTTTTAAAATTGAGTCCAACATGACTGATTTATTAATGCATCACGTGATTAGGATACAGTGAAGGTTTGCGGACAGGTTACCAACTATACAACACTAAATATAAGTGTGGAGGGAGGTGTGTCCTTGTAATGGTAGATGATGATGGTCCACAATTCAACTACTTCGACCAACAAGTAGGTGTCGTCTAAATTCAGACATTCATCAATGAACTTTACCACAGACTGTTAAAATGCAAATTGATTTTTTATTGATTTCTAGACACATACGCAGTTCTTGAAATAAGTTTCAATCGTTTTAATACTTTCAACACTACTATATAACAAATAATTTGAGGTTTCTATTGTTAAGTTGTTATCATACACACCCAGATCTACGTTACTGTAGCTGTTTAAGTTTTTCTAAAAACTTACAGCTTATCTTGGGTATAGGACCTTGATTTCATTAGCAGATATGGATGACTTGAAGAAACTGGAAGAAGAGCTCGACCTAATCAACGAAAAGTCCTTTCAAGGTAAGAAAACAATCCACGAAGCAAAGATTTTAACAGATATACCCACCAGCAACAACAAAGAACATATTTTCAAGGTTTGTAAAGAACTATACATCATTGCAACCAGAGCTATTGATCTAGCAAAGACCTCACTTGTCCCCCTTCCGGAACAGGACAGCCAAACTCTAGAAAACATAATCAAGAGACAATTGAGTGAAGTCCTACCTAATCTTCTGAAAGAAGCTATTTCAGTGGCTGCCATTTCCCCTGCGGAATCCCTGCAAGCTAACCTTCCAATAGAGAAGCCCCTGCCAGCAAGGCACACGATTACTATAGCCAAGTCACCAGTGAACGAGGATGATACAGAGACTACTATCACTAACCATGAATGGACCGAAGTTTATCGTAAGGACGTGAAGAACTCTCTTAAAGGTGTCCGAGTTAAAGATGAACGGGTAAGTAATGGTACAACAGTGCTGAGTTTTACTACTGAAGATGACATGAAAGAAGCGGAAAGAGCGCTGACACAAAAGTGTAAGTCAGTTAAAGTCAATTCAAAGTCAGTAGAACCAAAGAAGTTAGATCCCAAACTAACAATATCGACATTCACCTTGATTCTGACAGCAAAGAAAAGATCCTTGATGAACTATTGGAAAAGAACACAGGTATGAAGGATGCTAATGTCAAAGTAGTCTACTATGATATCAAAGAAAAATTTGCTGTCATTCAACTGCCCATAGAGGCTAGAGAAGTCATCAGAAAATGTGGTGACTATATATACCTGGGCCTACAAAGACATCGTGTATATGACCGACTCCATGTAGTACAATGTTACCACTGCCAGCAATTTGGCCATATGGCAAAGTCACAGTACTGCAAGCTAAAAGATGCCTCTCCCACATGTTTCTACTGTGCTGGAGCACATACTTCTAAAGACTGTGAAAACAGGATAAAAAATAGGACTGATCGGATAAAGTGTTCTAACTGCTTTAATAGTAAAAGTGCCACAGAGAAAAATGCTGCAAAGACGCATAAAGCTGCTGATAATCTTTGTCCATTCTTTATAAGAGAAAAAGAACGAGTCATGTCTAGAACTGCAGGATGCACGGAGCAGATAAAAAACGCCTATCGCCAGAGGGTCAAGGACCAAAAGATGAGACTAGGAAGAAGTTGAGATGTGGAACTTTCAATGTCCGATCTCTTTTAAACAAGACTGTTGGTGTTTTAGAACATTTGTGGGAAACAGACTGTGACATTTGTTTTATGCAAGAAACATTTCTTCGAGATGGCGACAAAGCAAAACTCACTGAGATAAAAGATAGTGGCTGGAGCATACTTTCTGATCCTAGAAAACACCGCAGTGGAGGTGGTATAGCAATGGTTTACAGAAGTTCGATTGAACTGAAGCCTAATACCAAAGTGACCAAGTTTAAGTCATTTCAAGTGATGGAATCACTTCTGAGTGCTGAATCAGAGTTGCTGAGACTAGTAAACATCTACCGACCCCCCTACACAAAGAAAGCAAGGTACACAGAATGTGACTTCCTAAAGGAGTTTGAAGAATACCTTAAAATACTGTGTGCAAAGCCAGGAAACCCTCTCTTGACTGGGGATTTCAATTTTCATGTTGAAAGACCCGATGAACACTATCCAAAGAAGTTTCTGGACTTGCTAGCTCAGTACAACCTCCGACAACATGTTCCAATAGTCCCAACTCATAATCAGGGCGGTACCCTGGACCTAGTGATCTCTACCCAGTCTCTTGAGAGCAAGATCAGCAATTTTAACATTGTTCAGTCAAGAACTTCCTCAGACCATTTTCTAGTACTCTTCGATGTTGACACTCGACTTAGTAAGAATGATAATGGCAAATTTCTGAGCTACAGAAATTTCAAATCCATAGACATTGAAATTTTTAAGGATGATCTAAGGAATTCCAACCTGTCAACTATTGATCCAATTTTAACTGTTGAAGAAGCGACTTCACTGTATAACTCCGTCCTTACTCAACTCATGGATAAGCACTGTCCTGTTATAAAGAAGAAATTTCGGAAGAAACCCATGCCGTGGCTTGACTTAGACCTTAGTTTGCTACGTCAAAAGAGGAGAGCAGCCGAACGTGCATGGCGCAAAGGAAAGGGTACCAGGAAAGACTACATAGATCTCAGAGATAGATTTGTTAGTTTAGAGTTTGTGAAGAGATGTTCTTATAACAAAGAGTCGCTTCGAGCATCATCAGGAGACTCAAAGGCCCTTTACAAGAAGCTTAACAGACTTCTTGGTAACGAGACACAGGATCTCCCAAAACATCAAGACCCTGTAAAACTGTCAGAGGATTTCAAAGACTTCTTTGCTGAGAAAGTTAACAAAATACGGAAAGACATTGAATTGGATGCATCCAAAAATGTCCCGGAGGAAACACTTGCTCTTTCAAGTGAACCTGATTATGTTTCAACTCTTCACACGTTTTCCCCTATCAGTGCTGAAGACCTCAGAAAACTGGTTAAAATGATGAGTAACAAGTTCTGCTGTCTGGATCCCATTCCTTCATTCCTACTGAAGAGCTGTGTGGATGAGCTAACACCTGTACTCCTGCACATCCTAAACACGTCTACTGAGACAGGATCATTTCCTTCTCAAATGAAGAAAGCGGTTATTAAGCCAACCCTTAAGAAAGAGAACGCTGATGTTGACAGTTTAAGTAACTATAGACCAGTATCGAACCTTTCTGCTATATCCAAGCTCCTGGAAAGAATTGTACTGAACCAGTTGAATGACCATCTGGACACAAACAACCTTCACTGCCCTGTCCAGTCTGGATACCGCCCACAGCACAGCTGTGAGACCCTTCTTGTCAGGATGACTGACGACATAAACAAGGAGATTCAAGCAGGTAACATCGTGGCTGTGGTACTCCTGGATCTCAGTGCAGCTTTCGACACCATTGATCACGAAATCCTCCTTGAGAAACTTTTCAAGCATTATGGTGTAACTGGGAAAGCCCTTCAATGGATGAGATCATACCTTGAGAGCAGATATTTCTGTGTAAAGATTGGCGATACTATCTCGTCTCTTCTTGAACTCCTCTTTGGAGTCCCTCAAGGATCCCTACTAGGGCCCATCTTGTTTATACTCTACATTAAAGACCTTCAGAATATTGCTGCCAAATTTGGACTAGACATCCAGCTATATGCGGATGACTCTCAGTTATACATATCTTTTCATCCAAGCTTCCCAAGCGAACTTGCAGATGTCAAAGATCGGATAAATAGATGTCTCTCGGAAATCAAGCATTGGATGGTTGGAAACTTTATGAAACTCAATGAGTCGAAGACAGAACTACTTGTCCTAGGCAAATCAAAAGTTCTTAAAGACTGCAAAATGGAGGTGACGATTCAGTTCGGAAACACAACTATCACTCCAACTGAATGTAAAGGTGACAGCTGGAAGAGTCTTGGGGTAAAGTTTGATAAGTCTCTTACCATGGAAAGACAAATTAATAGTGTCAAACAGAAATGCAGCTGGACAATGATGAATCTAAGGACGATTGGGCGCTATCTGGATGAAGGAGTGAAACTCATGATGGTAACACAGCTTGTAATATCAAAGCTCGACTACTGTAATTCTCTTTACATGAATTTACCAAAGACACGACTAAACAAGCTAAGATCAACCCTCAATGGTGCCATACGGTTCATCTACAATATCAAAGACCGATCAGAAGACCTACTTCCCTACTACAAGAGAGCACATATCCTTCCTCTTGACCAAAGGATTTTCTTTAAAGTCTGCCTGTTAACTTATAAAGCTGTGCATGGGATTGCACCGGCCTACATACAGAATCTTGTAGTGATTGAAAACCCATTGACAATAGCTAGTACAAGATCAAAAGTAGAAGGAGATTGTTACAGACTAAAGACTCCTAAAACTACAAATAGTAAGATTGATCAACGTCGATTCACCAACTACGCACCAACTGCTTGGAACTCACTTCCCTGGGAGATACGATCACTACGCAACGTAGACAGTTTCAAAGGTACCCTTAAACATTATTTATATGACCGTATGTGATTAGTGCTGTTTTTTCTTTGTTCTTATGATTTGTTGTAGGGTGTATCTTTATTTATTAGTGCAATGTGTATTAACATATTAATAATCCTTCTTTTGATTCCTTTAAGTATATTATGTTACTTTTGAAGAGTTTTCTGGTGGTTTATTGTTAATCGATAGTGTGGTATATATCAATAAATCTTCCTATGATTACTATATGATATAATTAAAGTTTTAATTTTTCCTAAATAGATTTGTTTTTGAGATGATTTAGTTGTTTGTTGCTGGATATTTTCACCTCACCCTTTAGAACCGCTCTGACATGGTTAGTACCTGGCACCTGTGTCAGTTGCTAACCATATGGGCGGTATACAAGCACATTATTTCATTTCATTTCATCGAAGGTTAAACTGTTCTGTATTATATTGAAAGTATCAGACTAAATTCCGTCCTCCTTTCAGCTGATACTTAACGCTTTAGAAACATCAGGAGTCCCTACAATACGGTTCACTGCACAGTACCTAGTAGATAACGGTACCGTGGTAGATGGTCGGTACTTTGTAGATGAGATGGAGGTAGCTGTTCTGTACTTTCGGACAATGTACGATCCAGCTCACTTCAAGACTCCTGACTTCTGGAGAGCGAGACGGGACATGGAGTTCAGCACTGCTGTAACCGTGAGCTCACTACTTTCTAGACTCTTCAGCTGATCAAATTTAAAGTTATAGGATTTAGGGGGGATAACTTTCATTTGACAGAACCGTATACACCCAGGTACCCTGTGTCAGACATCAGGTAGTGAACATGAAGCTGTTCCAGATGTTGTTATCTCAAAGGAATATTCTACAAAAGTACACTTCTTCTCCCGAGGCCACTGAGGATATTCTTCGTTTGTTCTGTGACACTCTCCCCCTGAACTTGGACGAGGAGGGAGATAAAAATGCTCAATTAGGTATATTTTCACTTAGTGACTTACCTATCTCATTGATATTTGATTTTACGAAAAATGTATTATTTATTTGTTCAGCGCGGGCTGCACTACTTTCTGGAACGCAGGTTATCTATCTACAGATTTGGTAACAGCTTATTTCACCGCTGAAATTACGAGCACTTGTTTTACAGGTATAGATCACTTGGACCAATATGTATTAAAACCACAACGAGAAGGAGGAGGAAATAATCTCTGGGACCAGGAAATGAAGGAGAAGCTAATATCCCTCGCAGAGGATCCTGCTAGAGCACAGTTCATCCTGATGAGAAAGATAACGCCGCCAGTATTAAAGAATAAGTTTGTGCGACGAGGAGTCATGTCCGAGGAGCTGGATACTGTTTCCGAGGTTGGTTTTGTTATTTTTAGTCATTATTCCGCTTTTGATCCCGAATTCAAGCTTTTCATTCAGAATTAAAACAAGTCCATATTATCACCAGTTTTTAGGAGCACATGTTTATACTTATAGAACAATTAGGATGGTATATATATTTGGGCCTCTAAGCTTCTGCGGTAGCGAGCTTTGTATAAACGGTTAAATAATGATTTGGTATTATTTCAGTTTGGATATTACTCAGTGTACTGTACTAACGATTCCAGCAAAGTGGTAGAGAATAAAGTTGTCGGACCACTTATTCGAACTAAGGGTGCTACGGAGAACGAAGGTGGAGTAGCTGTTGGTATTTCAGCCATTGATTCTCCTTTTTTCATAGAGAACTCTGAATCATCATCAATACCATAGAAAATTAGATTTATTGTCTATTGGGGGGGAGATAACGTATTTTTTGTTTTTTTTGTTTAGGTGGAATTAATTTTTTGGAAAAAACAAAAAAAACAAAAAACAAAAAAACAAAAAACAAAAACAAAAACAATGTTTTTTTGTTTTTTGTTTTTTTTTGTTTTTTCCAAAAAAAACCAAAAACAAAAAAAACAAAAAAAACAAAAAAACAAAAACAAAAACAATGTTTTTTTGTTTTTTTTGTTTTTTGTTTTTTTTTTGTTTTTCCAAAAAAAAACAAAAACAAAAAAAACAAAAAAACAAAAACAGAAATAAAATTAAGATAAAAAACAGTTATGTATGCCAAAGTGTCTACTACATACTATTGTTTGCTTCTTGTTGTCTTGTATGTAATACATAGTTTTGTACATGTATTGTACGGGTGGGCGACAATTGACCCCCCGACAATTGACCCCCCGACAATTGACCCCCCGACAATTGACCCCCCGACAATTGACCCCCCGACAATATAATTTAATACAATTAACCCTGACCTTGACCCTGACCCTGACCCAGGACCTAGGACCCTGACCCTGACCCTGACCCTGACCCTGACCCTGACCCTGACCCTGACCCTAACCCTGACCCTGACCAAGGACCCTAACCCTAACCCTGACCCAGGACCCTAACCCTAACCCTAACCCTAACCCTAACCCTAACCCTAACCCTAACCCTAACCCTGACCCTAACCCTAACCCTGACCCTGACCCAGGACCCTAACCCTAACCTTAACTCTAACCCTGACCCAAAACCCTGACCCAGGATCCTGACCCAGGACCCAGACCCTAACCCGATCAATTGACCCGAGTGTAATTACATGGGGGGTCAATTGTCGGGGGGTCAATTGTCGTACTAAACCCTAGATTTCGCGACAATTGACCCCAGTGTAATTACATAGGGGTCAATTGTCGGGGGGTCAATTGTCGGGGGGTCAATTGTCGGGGGGTCAATTGTCGCGGTACCGTATTGTACATGTAGCTTAATTATGGGAACGTGTTCAGTCGTTGTTACCTCTAAGTCTAACTTCATTCGTTATTGCTGTTTGGACCATGTTAAATTAAAATTCCGATTGATAACATTAACATTAACAACAGTGAAGGTGTCACAGTGTGGATCTTCGATCTTAAAACCAAGCAATATGTACGGTGTTTGTTTTGAGGCATTAATGTGACCTTATTATAGTTGAATTGACTGTTCTGTGGATGCAGTAATTGAAATTATGTTCCGCCTTCTTATCTAAAATTTCAAAAACTGAAGAATCCTCATATTACTGAATTTGTATTTCGGAATTCGTGAAAACAACAGACCGTATTCTTTAATTGTTAATTTTACTGTCGCTTCAAGTTTTATTACTATCATCTATTTGTGTTACAGTGCTGTCAACCTTATCTAACCCTTATCTCATGTGAAATAGCCAAAAACAATTTTTTGTTTTTTTTGTTTAGGTGGAATTGATTTTTTCAAAAAAACAAAAAACAAAAAAAACAAAAAATACGTTATCCCCCCCCCCCCCTCTATTCTAACTAGAATTATTGTTAAATTTTTGGTCAACTGCCTGCTCTCTGCCTCTGTGTGTATTATACATTTTTGAAAATATTATTGACATTTCAAAAAATTGTCTTCAATATTTAGTTGTTTAAGTGTTAAGCATTAATGATTAAGGTGAATATGTCAGATATTCATATAGAATATCGGTTCGGGAACAACCTAGAATGAATGAAAATTTAACGGATGATACTCTTCTAAATTTGGATGATGATTAATCACTCCACACTCGACTGTCACGTGACTTTTTAAACACGGCTGACCCTGAATGATTATTCGAAATCCTAGCCCTCGATCTAGTCTGATCCTAACCCTAACCCAATCTTTAACAAAAACATACGCTGAAACCCTAACCCTAACGAGAAATTTTTCATACGTTGTATGACCCGCCGCGCACGAGTGCGCGGCTCCCCTGTATCGTAGAAACTCTACAGTACTCGGTAGTGAAACGACCGTGGGTGGTGGGGGTCACGACGTGATACAACGAGAAATTAGACCAACTTCCTCATAGTAATACGGTCATATCACGTGATCGAGACAGTTTTTCGCCAATATCTCACAAGGAGATAATTTTAAGTCCATGTCATGGGGGGTGATTCGGAATCAGCGTCCGAAAATACATAGATTCTAGTTGACTGTAGATGACTGATTTTAATATTAGCACGCTGACACGCTCATCTAAATTTCTTTCTTCTAAATAAACCGAAATTTCAAATTATTTGACGATCGCGATGTCAACCGTTCGCAGCCCAGCGGTGCATTGTGTTAATCATTGGCATTATTATTATTAACGGGTGAGATACAGGATACTCGAAAAATATTTGTTCTAAATATATTGCAATTGACGGTTTCAGGTTTGACCGTCAACTATAGTCCAATTCTGCGCACGTTTTGGTAGGTTATTAACCTACAAGTACAATGTACAATGCATCACATCGCACGATCTAACGAAGGTTGTAGTTGCGAGAAAGATTATTTTATGCGCGGCTCGATCATGCATCGTGTTACAAAACGCGCAGGCACTACACGCCAAATTTGTTGTAGGTTTATACATTATAACCTACTAAGATGCGCACCGAGTTGGACTGATCGTCGACGGTATTGATATTTGAAACAAACATTTTACGAGTATCACCCGTTAACAAATTTTAAATTTGGGGTTGGATTCGTCAACGGTCAAACATATTTTGATATTTTGAAAAAATATTTACGAGTATTAGCCGTTAATGAATCAATTTATACCGCTTGCCCAAAAATTATCACGTGACTTTGGTTTTTTGTTAAATGTTAAAGCAACCGTGTCATATTGCTCTATCCACAGCGCTTGCGCTTGCAGTGTGAAACAAGCGCGCCCGCAGTGGCGCGAAAGTACACGGTTAGGTGAACTTGTCATACGTTGTATGACCCGCCGGCGCACGAGTGCGCGGCTCCCCCTGTATCGCAAAAACGTATAAACGTTTCACTTAGTGAAACGACAATGGCAAATGGGGGTCACGACGTGATACCAAAGCAACCCAAATCAGTTGCTTTAACTAAACCCCCACGCACCCGCCGTGGCGAGATCAAAAAGCACATGGTTAGGTGATAACCTAATCATAAATCTAACCAGAGCCATTGATTTTGCTCTATCCAGAGCCCTTGATTTTGCTCTAGCCAGAGCCCTTGCGCTTGCAGTAGCGCGCGCCCGCCTCACGGCGGTGAAACTTGTGCAGTGAACCTTGTGAAACAAGCGCGCCCGCAGTGGCACAAAAGCACATGGTTAGGTGAACCCTTGATTCACGATATCAATCCTTCGCAGCTCGGCGAGGCCCAGTGGTGCATTTCGCCGATCTACCGAAGGTTGTGGTTGCGACGCGAGAAAAATTATTTGATGAGCGACGTGGCCCAGTAGTGCATCGCGCTACAACCGAAGCTATAAATAATCGAATTCGTCAATTTTTAACAGGTCAAAAAAACTTTAGTCAAAGTCTCAAGTCTTGGTTTAGGCGCACCGCGCCGGATCTCGCGCCTCCAGATTTGCTGCCCCAGAACTGAAAGTCGTAAAGACGATGGGACATGAGACTTCGACTAAAGTTAACCTCTTTCTACCATTACTATTAGAAAAGCATAACCATGACTGTCGATAAAGTCTCAGAGGATAGGTTAAGGATTTTTTACAATATCCTGTGATCAACTCCAAACTCAGTCGAATAATCGGTGAAATCTGTTAGGTGACTTAGCATTGAGTGTTCAATGAATATGGCGTTCTATGAATCACGAATGAAAGGCAACCATGTAGTCAAATGGGGACTGGCCCTTCTCAGAATACTGTTTACTAGGTACCATCGTTGTAAAAGTGCCTTTCAGTATAATAATAATAATAATAATAACGCTTTATTTGTATACCGCTTAGGCCGTATATGCGACCAAAGTCCCAAAAATGGGGTTGATACTGGCCAACAAAGCGGTGCAAGCGGTATACAGAAATTGCTGTTATTCAATCTGTTGTTTATATTGAAAAGAGCATATAATGCAAGGGTCCTAGAAGTGGAAAAAGCTACCTTTACACCTTTAGTTTTCTCCACAACAGGAGGCATGGGAGTCGAAGCGCAACGCTTGATTAAAAAGCTTGCACAAAAGATGGAATCTCCAACGGGTCAGCGTTATTCAGACTCAGTTACATATCTTAGAAAGCGCTTGCGCTTTGAGGTATTAAAGACAACGGTTATTTCGATAAGGGGGGACAGAGGGCCCAAGTTGCGATATAAACCAGACAATATTGAAGATTTAGATTTAAATATTGAGCCCTTTGGCTAGAGAATACTTTCTTGAATATTTTCGATAGTTTTTAATATTGGTAATGTTAATGAATTGTAATTGATTGATATGTAATATTTAGGCCCGTGGCCAGTTTTCAAAAAATCTGTTGTTTATATTGTAGATAATAATCTTTTTTTTTGCGTTTCACTGTGTCTGCCAACAAAATTGTAGTGTAGGTCGGAAAAGGAGGCTCTATCCTGGGACACCAACATTTTTTGGGTTGGCACCCGGGAGAAAGCTACCTTATTCTTTGTATTTTGTCTCAAGTACTAGAGCATCTTTTTCTTCTCTTTTTTACTGTCTCTACTTTTATGTTGCCCAGATTGTTTGGTATGACTGTATTGGATTTTCAGATATAATCTTTATCATCAGTTACTGTTCTGCAGTAAACTTCTTCAATCAATTTTTATTGTATATATTGGAAACTTCAGATTGTTTGTATATTTGGAGTCTATAGAATTTCTATGGATTTTTTAAGGAATTTTTATTGAGTTTTTATAGAATTTTTAATATATCAGGGAATTTCATTTTTATAAACCTGATTTTTAAATTTGTTAGGCTGTTGAGTTTCATACTGCGATTTCTGCTAGAAAACCTGCTAACCCTTCTTGGATATCTGCTTGTTAGGTGCATCTGCCTTATTTAGTCACGTTATATTTTACAGTTTTTATCGCCTGTTTTCTGAACAGTTTCTTGTTCCACCTCCGTCTAAGGCAAAGATGCACACTCTCGTTAATTTAAGTATCATTTACAGCTGTGCATAAGGGTTAAATTTAAATTATTTAACCTTTTGGTGCTGTATAAAAATAACATTAATTTATTATTATTATTATTATTATATTGTTAATATATCGCAATACTATCATAAATGAATTGATTGTATTAATTAAATGCGATGAATTTCTGTATATTCCACTTTTCTCAGTGTTCAGACGCTTCAACAAGATAACCCCATCTGAAATTGCTCGTTCTAAATTCAGTGAAAAATAAAGATGAAATTTGTTAATAAAGATGCATAACATAATGCGAATGTCTATATATTTCATAACTTAACTTTTAGAATGTGTGCTCAAGTTTTGTCATCGTCAGAAGAGAGTGATTTTGATGCTGGTTTCAATGCTAAAAAGGTTTACTAGCACATCAAGCCAACTTATTTTCATTCTTAAATTGCTGTTATACTTATCAGCTTGTGAAACTGTGATGAACAATTCAATAGTGTCATGTTCAGAGTCAATTTAAGCAAATTTCCATCATTTGAAATAGCTTTTTCTTCGCCATCACTTTCATTAAAATGCTGTAATCTTATTTCAGTGTTCAAAGAACAAGTCAATAATACTTTCTGATGAAGGTAATTTGGGGGACTGATAATGCTGATCCTTATGGTATTTGGGTCTGACTGCGATAACTTTAACTCAGCTAATACCTCTACTTTGTACATCAATCCTTTTTAATTGAAGTGAGAGGAGAGTAGGTATTATGGAACCCTTGAAATTGTTGAAAATGCTGGTATCAGCACCATCAAATATTTAAGATTGTTTTTACCTTTCAGAAGATTGCAAAATGGTGAATGTAGCTGCCAAAATCCCCTTAAAGACTGTTAAGAAAAGAAACCAACTGAGTTTACTTTCTTTCACTCAGAAAAGTCCTTCAAATTCTCCTACCAGATCTCCACAACATATGGTAAGAAGCTTATCATAAAAGCTCTAGTTTTCATTCAAGGAATTACATTTTATTCTTCAACAGAGTGAAATATTGCGTTTCATTTATACAAGGATGCCAAAACTTAACAACATGTGAGAAATCAGCTATATCTTCAGAGGACAGTAAGTTCTCATGCTCTGCAGAGCTGCTTTCTCAAATGTTGTTTGTTCTAGACCTCCCCATACTTCTAGACCTCCCCACACATCATTTCTAATCAATTGTATGTCACAATAAGTGAAACAAATTTTTTAGTGAAACAAATTTAATAATTTAACAATTTAATAATTGTACATCGTACACATTATTTGTACATCTAACAAATTTCCTCTGGAGTGTTTGTTTTATTTTTCAATTCTGCCCATTAAGTTGCAAGTTACAATTGCTTGTTATCAGCATATCCTTTCAGGGTAATAGCTCTCAAGAACTTGTCCAATGCCCCATCTGTTTTAAGTCTGTGCCCAAAGGAACAATAGAGCAACATGCTGATTCATGTGCGGACAGTACATCTGCTGAAGTTTTGGATATAATGAGCTCACAAGAAGAAACAAAAAGGTATTTAGCTATGTAAGAACAATTTAATCTCAACATTCCTGGAGAAGGGGCTTGTCAACATGTTCATTTATTTTTTCTTTTTTAAAGATCACAATGATACCACATACCTACCAATTTTATTGTACCATACTACACAATATAATATTGTGTTAATTTGACCCTATTAGATAATATACCTTATTAGATTAACTTGATGATGTATGATTTTAAATTGAAATAATTTTATCAAAATATATGACAAATATGTCACAAAATAATTCAAAGACAAAATTCCAGGGAAAATCTGTACGATCCAGAAATATTTGACTGTAATTTTGATGCAAATTTTACTGCTTCAAATTCGCTCTCAGCTAAACGATCCATGTGGGATCTAGAAAGTTCCTTTGAAAAATCCTCAAATTCATCCAACCATCCTTCTAAGAGAAAGAAAACAACAGTTACAACACAACGGGACATTAAACCCATCAGTTCAAATGTGGAGAAAAAAGGATTTGATCTAGCTCCATACCCAGAATTTAGAGAAAGCAAGGTCCGTGGTTGCCTTAAAAATACTGGCAACAATCCTGGTTCATCAATCCAGAACCTTCTGAAGAATAAAGTTTCTTCACCGCCTAACAATTTTGTGGGTCAAAGTTCTAAAGGAAAAGCAAAAGCTTCTGTAAATAATGGTCTCGGGTTCAAGGTGCACCCATTCCTGGCTAAGGTAAGTTTTTGTATCTTTGACTTTATTGGTTAATATTAAACCAATTTCCTTTTGGAAACCTATTTTCAATATGAGTTACTACTTATTAAATTTTATTTTAAAACAATTTTGCACATACGAATTACGACCATCATGACTGTTAAGCAGTGTTCATATATAGCATATTACACCCTCACCTTGTATTTAATGTGAAGTATAGTCTTGATACTTTTCCAACTCTTCCTTTTTTACAGGCGTCTTCTTCCTCGTCTGCTTATGAGTCTGGGGGTGTGCAAGGGGGTGTAGTGCCAGATGGTGATGGAGGATTCATTATTAATGACGATGTGCTTGATGATGCCAGTGATGAGGACTCCTTTTCTCTTCCTCCTCTTCAATCGAATGGCTTTATCGACTTTAAAAATCAATTCAAGGTAATTCTAATGCATGGCAAGGTAACTATTCATTTTTGTCTGTTTGATGAGTAAATGGTTGGCATCTTTAGGACTTCTGGGCCGTTTCTTACTTTAAATTACAGCCTTTAGCACAGCCTCAGAAGTCAGATTATACATTACATTCATAACTTGCATATCATGATAATGCGAAATTGTTTAGGAGTCGTCTACACCATCAAAACGAAAAACTAAAACGACGAGTCCTCGAAAAAAAAAGTCGAAGTCATGGAGAGGAAAATCAAGAGGGAGGGGAAGAGGTCGTGGAAGGGGTAGTGGGTCTAGAGGTAGAAGGAATTTTTAACTTATTAATATTAGGTTAATCGTAATTATTATAATGTTTCCAAATTCGGGGAATTCGAAGTTAACTTATGACAGATTTTCCGTAGATAAATTTTGTGCAGCTTGGTTATTTAAGGAATATAAATTTTATGAAGGGTTGTGTATTTCCATTGTAATTGTTTAACTCAATGTTTTTACACAGAGATTCGATGTATTTTATAACAATACTGTTCATAACTATCAAACTCAACATGAAGTCTACACTAACAGACTTGTTTTTAAAATAGAGAAAAACATTTATGTTATGATAAGTTGATATTATGACAATTCTGTAAATTATAATTCAGTTAACTAATCGTGTACTTAATTTGTCTTGGATTAGCTATGCAGCACTCTGCATTCTGGCCAATTTGATTTTATTCGATCCTATGCAAACCATTAATCTTGGCAAACAGTATCTCGGGGCAATCGACGTGTTATCTCCTCAATAAGGTAAATTAATTGTGAGACAATTTATGATCATATTTTATCCGGATCATACAATTCTCTTCAGATTAGCTATGGGTACCATTTTCCAGCAGATATTGGATTCAGAGAATGTGTTCAAAACAAAGAGTAGTGAAATTAGCGAAAAGCAAGAACAGATAATCAATTTTAAAAAGCAGATTGAGAAACTGAAATCTCATACTAAGACTGTTAATTGCAGCAATGTTGACCTTCGTGCAAGGATTGAGGATCAAACTGCTGACAGGGACTTTCTTCTACAAAAAGCAGAAATAGTTAAGAAACAGATTGGTGAGATGAAAATTAAAATAGACGCCGTTAAATTGGAGCACAATGCCTTGTTACTGAATTATCAAAAGTCGAGAGAAGATCTAACAAATATGTTGTCTAGACACTCCAAGAGAATTGTGGCAGATAATGCAAATTTAAAGCAAATGGATCCCCAAAAGTATGAAGAATTCTGTGAAAATAAATTGGAACTTGAAGGTCTTGAAAACCTAATCAAAGGATTGAACATCCAACTGAATGGTATAAATCTTCATCTAGAAGACATAAGTTCCAAAGTTATGTTAATGAGAAACACAGTCTCCATCACAAGAAGTAACATGGAGAGTTTTAGAGAAGAAATGGACAATGTTGAAATGTCTTTAGGTCAAACAAGTCGGCTCAGCAAGATGAAATCGAGTATTTCCAACTATGAAGCCGAAATATCATCCATGGTTTCCGAAATAAACAACAAAAGACAGTACATCAAGAACTTCAAAAATTCCGTCATCCATAACAATACAAATTACATACAAAGACAAAGCTCTCATTTTAATCAACCAGGACAATCTAGAACCAGTCAGTCACCTTACAACTTCAAGAGTACATACCAGCCAAGTAAGGTAGTTCCCAAACCCTCTGTGGTAGTGTCTGAACGTATGGTGGTTACCGGGCCTCCTGTGCCCTCTAGTACCCCTGATGAAGAAGATATGTTTGATGACGATGTCATCAGTGAGGAAGTCTTGAGAGCTTGTGATGAGGTCCAAAAGTCGAGCAGAGGATTTTAATACTTATTAAATATGAATGGTTTAAATATGTTTTGTTTATTAATTTATTTGTGTGAAGACACCTTTTACAGTCATTTTGTACTCGATTATGTTTGACAATGTTTGTATTTTTGTTTGCTTAAATTTACATCAATGATATTTATTTCAACAATTAATTTGTTAAATGTTATTTTGTCCCATATCTTTTTCTATTTTGATATCCATTATCTAATTATAGTTTTATTTGCAGTTTGGAAATTGGAATCAATGTTAATGCTATTATTCGTCTTTCTTTAATCATTCAACTTTGAGTGATGGCCTCATCAGTTTGAATCTTTGTCAATTGAAGTAAAAAAGTGAACATTTTCCGTGCTGGTTTCCTTGAAAAAAAGAATGTGTTTGTGAACAATGTACTATGTTCTATCATATAGTTACAAGTAACTACCTATAGTAGTGAAGAATGGTACGAAACACAGAAAAAAGAGCAGAACACAAAGCTATCGAAATACAAGAGCTGGAGGTCCAACTTTCAAAGGGCTTTTACTGTGGGAGTTGCAACTTTGGGTTTTACAGCATAGAGGTTTGAGAATCAAAACTGTAGTACCACTAGTAATGCTCTCTCAACCTAGAAATTTCAATCCATCTACAATATAAATCTGGATTTACTGAATCCAGGTGTGAAATATTTCTCCTTCATCACAGCTACAACAGTAATATTATCTTCCAGGAATACAAAGAGCACTGTAACGAAGATGAACACAACTACCACATAACGCGGAGAATAGAGGCCCTGGTGCCCGGTCTCGGGTTCTGCCCTGCATGTTCTTGTCTTATACAAACTGGTAAAGGCTGGGAGAGTCACGCTCAGTCCCTTAAACATTCCAAGTGCATTGAATCACTCAATGCTATTGGCATTCATGGAGAGTATGGCAGGCCTCTTGGTTGTGGTGAAATAGGTACGGAATTTTAAAGTTATTTTTCAAATTTTATATCGTCTTGAAACGGCATTACTGCTGTTTCTTTGTGATTTGAGTCATAGCAAATTTTATTCCATCGATTAGCTGCATAGTGCATAGTTAGTTTGTAAGCTTTTCAAATATTTATCGTTGTACGTTATAATATTGGCTCTCGCAGGTCAACTTGGACTTCCTATTGAATCCATCGAAATAGACCAGAAAATATCGGCTGCTCATGGGTATGGTCACGGTGGAAAACTTGGTAAAAACGTGCCACTAATTGGTCTGAATCACGTAACCCAGCTGGGAGTGTTGGACAAGGATGAAATGCCCAAATACCATTGTGGTGTTTGTGATATGAACTTCACCTTCGAGCACAGAAGTAAACATCTTACTGGCATGGATCATCGTGCTCAGTATCTGGTTCGTCTAAATAAAATGATGATAAATTAGAACATTCATTATTTGTATATCAGTTTTAAAAAGTCAGATATATAGCGTTTGTGCGGGGTTCTGTCCCCTGAACAGTTGTCACCTCCTGAGACGTACAGAAAGATTTTTAGTTGATGTGCTCAGTTAATACCCTTTTTCTCTCAGTTTTAAACGTTTAAACATGTAAATTTAGGAACAGTATTATGAGAGGTGGTTTGAAGATTTCAACAGTATGGACAGTCATATGAAGACCAGAAAACTGTTTCGTCTCATGTGGTATGCATACCAAGTGGAACGATTAGAATCAGAAGATGAAACCGAAACGGCTAAGACGTTGAGACACAAGTTTGTGAACGAGGTAACGCAGAAAAAGGAGAGCAAGTAAGTAAACTCAAACTGAATTAAATGTTTCATCATCTGAATACCTAATTTAAATGCGGAATTTGGTGAAAGATCCAAGTTTGTTATCGAGAAATTGATTCGCATCATGCATCAGATAATGATATATGTAATATGCAATTAATTTATGAACCTTTCTCAGCAAGCGAAAGGTAGCTTTGCAGTCTAAAAATCCTGAATCTTACCGTGGTGGTCCTGAATCTTACCGTGGTGGTCCTGAATCTTACCGTGGTGGTCCTCAATATACCCGAGGCGGACCCAGAGAAGGCCGAGGGATAAGAGAAGGGAACAGAGGAGGAATGATGGGAGAAATGCGAGGCCGACCAGCTATGAGAGCTAGAGGTAGCCACAGGGTAATGATGAGAGGTGGCCCGGTTAGATGTCGACCTCCTGGCATGATGATGAGAGGACCTTCTTCTGGCATTAGAGGACGACCAAGACACAACCTCCCCATGTCGACCCTTCCCAGGTCCACTCTACTGTACAGAGGTCGTGGGACAGGTCCCCGGAGAGCACTGTTGTCTCACAGTGCCCCCTTCATGGAGGAGCACAGTGAGTTTAGTGGAGGATATTGCGGAGATCTGGAACAGAGTGCTAGTCTAGGAGGGAAACGTCCTGTCAATAGTATCCATGTTAGTTCAAAGAAGTACAAAGAGGACCCGTATGCAGCAGCTGGGACTACAAATCAGTTGGATGTGGGTACTGATGACCACTGGGACAAATCTTATGATCCTTATGAGGTTAGTACTAGGGGACTTTGGTAGTGTCTCCTCTTTTACGGTTTGCCACATGAAATGTAAAAGTTATGCTATGCATCAATATTGTCAATACAGCAATACGCGTTACGCATGTTGGCCGTGGGTCTTAAACTTCGTTTTTCATCCGCAAAATTATCCCAAATTATGCTCAACTATCTCAGGAGTCAGAATCAAAGGATTACTCTAAAGCTCTGGAAGCGATAGAAGTTCTTGAGAATTTTGCTATGAGTCAAGCAAAAGAGAGTATTAAATCTAAGATAGACTCTATGAAAAATGCAGTTCTAGTTGAATCTGGCGTCACGCTGGAATCATTAAGAGGCAGTCGAGGCCGAGTGATTCGTTCGAGAGGTTCCAGGGGACTTGGCTCGTTCCCGCCTAGACCTATAATGGGTCGCCCACAAGGTCCTAGGCCATCAAGTCACATGTTCGGTTCCCGTGGACCGCCTGCAAGAGGCATGGGACATCGTATGAGACCGCCAATGGGTGCATTTGGTCCTCGTCATACTTTACCAGTGCGGGTAAGCTCATTGTTACTGTTGTACTGAAATTACGTAGTACGTACCTCTACCTCTAATAGTTTAATCTAATTAATTTAATTGCTACATTTTGATTTCAGCACTTTAATTGCTGCACTTTAATCTTTAATATTACTTTGATATTTAAACTTGTGTTGCCAGGGTATGCGAAGTCGCGGTCGTGGTATGCGTCCTCCAATGCGTCCTCCAATGAATTACTAAAGTTTCATCTTTTCAAGGTATTCCAACATAACAAAGTCATTTGTTTGCGTGTAATGTAGGCATGTACTGAAGACCTTTTAAATTCAGCATTTCTTATGTTTGTTTGTTTATAATAGCCCTCCCTAGACACTAGTCTCGTATCGAGAAATGATCCAACTCAAGGGTTAAGTGTAAATAGGGGTTGTACTACCTGCATTTTTATAAACTTTACTCTAAAATGCCTTGCCAGGCAAAATGTTACATCAAACTTATAATCCTGATTGAAATAATGAACTCTATAAATTGCTGCTACCGGTTCTAGCCTGCGAGCTGACCAACCAGATATAATATCAATTTAAGCTGTACAGCATGACAGGTGTCCCAAAGCTACACCCAAAATATCTCAGGTTTTCAGCCATTCAGGGTATCCACCCTGAAACGAAACAAGCAGAACGGTGGATACACCTTCTACAATGGGGTTCTATATCCCTAGTCCAAGGATACTCGGCACAGTCTCAAATGAGGGGTCCACAAATGAGGGGTCCCATGAGGGGTCCACAAATCCCTTGGAGAGATCGAACCAACATTTGGATCCAAACCTTCATACTTCAGATCATCTGTATGAATTTAAGGGGTCTTTTGTTACCCCTGGAGTACATAAACTGTTATTAGTATTTAATTTCATTTTTAAAGTACACTTTATTCTTTTAAAATATGTTTTAAAATATTCAGTCGGTAAACTACCCTATAGTGGAACGATCTAGAATTAGCGGTTCAGATCTCTGATAATGAAAATAGAGGGCCTCACGGTATTTCCACTCGAAACGCTAGGAACAAACTTTAAATTAAAAAGTATTTTAAACCGTAGAATCGATTAAAGATGGTCCGGCAATGGTTTGATTGATTATTATGACGTGTGTTTTAATTGGCTGGACTTATTGACTAAAAGTAAGAAACCGCCACTTCTAAATCGGTGCACTATAATAGTGACAATCGAACTCTCAAGTTCTTCTTAGGTTAAATGTTAGAATATTATGGAAAATTGAATAATGTTAAAAATGTTCACGGTTTTTCTATTTGGGGCACATCATATCAAGTTGCTATGATCGAAAAAATTATCAATATATCAGAAATATGTAAATTTACATGACGTGTTCTCCCCTCTTCAGAATCGATTCTTAGAACAAATTGACGTAATTACTACGTCAATATTTAAAAAGGGGACGCCAATGGACTATTTAAGCTACTTTATTTGTTTGACATATAAATATAATAGATCTGAATTTCTATAATGATTGGTTTACTGATCAACCACTAACTGAATTTTGATTAGCTCCAAGTCAAACTAAAACACCAAAATTTCAATTTCGGCCTTTTTTTACTTTATCCTTTAAAACCAAGAAATCTTATGACGTCAAAAGAATATCATACCTCTGAAGCTCTGATATAAGTAGATTATAGCTCATTATAAGGTTACGGTTTCAATTTAAGAGTTTAATTTCTGACATATCTTGGTAAACCTGTCATGGAAACAATTTTACCAACTCACTCCAACCCCCGTTAGACATGCCCCAGAATAAGAATCATGGTAAAACTGCGGAGAGAAAGCGGGCTGAGATCCGTGAGTTGGAAATACAAATGACTAAGATGTTTTTATGTGGAACATGCCATATTGGATTCGACAACCAGCAGGTTAGTGGCCAGTTTTGAGCTAGGTTTCCTATCTAAACACAATAGCTATAGATTAAGTTTTATTAGAGGGTATATTATATTCGTAATAAAATCCCCGACGGTAATAAATTCTCTTAATTTCCCAGTTTTAGCATTATCATTTGGAAAAAAAGACAGAACTTCATAGATTTTGTCAAATAAATTAAGATAGGATAAAAAAATTGTTCCAAAACATTTCATTTGTTTAGGAGTACGAACTACACAACGAAACAGAAGAACACAATTATCATATCACAAGGAAAATTGGCACTTTGGTTCCTGGACTTGCCATTTGTGCGGTCAGTTTTATTCTCATCCAATTCCTCCGACCTTACATTCTTATAGTCTTTTCGGCCCCCCAATCTTCAGTGATCAAAGCTAAGATGTCTGTCAACTTTCCCATATTCAAAGTTAGATATCAAATATATATAATATTATAGTAATGGAGTTTTAATTTGCATAATTTCAGGCATGTACGTGTCTAGTTCAAACTCAATACGGATGGGACAGTCACGTGCTTACAGACAAACATCAGCGTGTAAAACAATCACTAAATGGGTGTGGTATTGAGGGGGAGTATGATGAACCTCTCGGTTGCATTAGCCCAGGTAATAGCGCACAATCTCACCGGTCTCTCAAGAGTGCGCAATGTGAGGTATAAGATCAGGAGTAACCTTTTTACAATTATCCCTTTACTGAGATAATACTAATTATATACTGTGACTACGTTAAACGTACTTATCTGATAGCATTTAGCATTGAACTTCAACAACCGTTCAATAATGAGTTGATATTTGAATATAATAAAAACCCTGTATTTGTCCCATAGCCTTGTATTTGTCCCATAATCTTGTATTTTTCCCATAACAGCACCCCTTCAGGACAAGTTGGCCTCCCCATTCCACCCTCTGAAATAAACATTCGGCTAGCAACTTCGTATGGCTATGGTCACGGAGGCAAGATGGGAGCTGGAATACCAATAATCGGACTTGACAGCATAACCCCCCTGGTAAAAGGAAAAGCTCCTACACATGTGAACCTCGTAGAGAAATTCACTTGCCGCACGTGCATGGATACTTTCACTTTCGAGCTCAGAGGCAATCATCTTGGTAGTAATGAACACTGGATCAATTATTTGGTTAGTGTTAAAATATGAAATAAACTTCCTTTTTTTGAAACCAGGCAAAGAACTATATTTGTTGCCGATTTTAATAGATTGCGACACTACTCATATTGACTAAGATCTTTTCTCAGAGAAATAATTACCCTGGTTGGTATAGCATGGTGTTGAAAATCCCTCCAGAGTTTGTCATCCAGACCAAGTTCAAACTCATATACTTTGCTCACAAGATTGAAGTAATAGAAAAAGAGACTGAGTCCCCGACTGCAAAAGCTCTTAGGGAAAGATTTTGCATTCAGGCCACCCAAAGAAAGGCTCACAAGTAAGATTCTCCTTCGCTTCTAAGACTGATACCCGGTCGACTCAACCAAATGATAGGAAACTTAATTGAGGGTTAAATGAGGAGGGGCACTATTAACTATTAACTATTATTAATTGCTGGGGTTAATCTGTTATCTAGCTTCCAGTTCCATATAATTATAATAATATTTGAATTTGATATTTAACATCAATAATTTCAGTATTGGAAGGGACCGTAACGATAGAGGTAACTACCCAAGACCGAATTATGGCGAAGTTTTTTTCGTTAAAGAAGGTGAAAAAGACATTCCTAAATACGTTCTGGGGTCAGGGATGATTGGTGTTAAAAGTGGCGATAACGGTAATGCATGGCAACAGCAACGCGACCAAGAACAGTTTCAGTTTGTCAGGATGAGAAACTCAGAGAATCAATCAATAGACTGTGAAGGAAAATCTGATTCAAAAGATAATTTTTCTCAGGCCAGCGTTTCCGAAACAACGGGTGAAAAGTCAGCAAAAAAAGCGGATCAAACTATTTCAAAGGAGAAACCTAAAACTAGCAACAAGACTGATGTAGATTCCAAAAAACGGCCGTGTGTCAATTTAATGCACTCATTGATTTCGGAAGGCCGTGATAGGAAAAATGGTGATCCTAGGCGGTGGACCAAGGGGTGGTTCCAGAGGTGATCCAAGAAGTGGTACCCGAGGTGGTCCCAGAGGTGATCCCAGAGGCGGTCCCAGAGGTGGTCTTAGTGGTGGACCAAGGGGTAGTTCCAGAGTTGATCCTAGAGGTGGTCCCAGAGGTGATCCTAGGGGTGGTCCAAGGGTTAGTTCCAGAGGTGATCCTAGAGGTGGTCCCAGAGGTGATCCTAAGGGTGGTCCAAGGGGTGGTCCAAGAGAAAGCCAATGGGGTGGTTTAGGAGGTTCTGGTAGGGGACTTCACCTTACCCATGATTCTCCCCTAGAAGGACCTCATTTTGCTGCATATCATTGGGAAACTGTATACCAAAGTGGCTATCAGGAAGAGAAATATTATGAAGAGGTATTCTACAATCCTGGAGAGGGACTCTATGCCGCAGAAAGTGGCTATGAAGGATATGAAGGATATGAGGGATATGAGGGACATGAAGAATATGAACCTGCCCATCATGCTCCCATCAAAACTGAAGTGCATGGTTACGGATATGATCATGGTACAATTGACCCCTACTACACTGAAGACTACGGATTCGGTCATGAAGAGGGCTATGACTACGGTTATGACTATGGTCACGAAGCGATTCATCATAATAAAAGACATAGACCTCATGAGGCACAGGTTTGATTAACTTTAATAACATTTTAAACTACCAAAAATCGATGTAGTAGCGAAGTTTCAACCTATACACGCCGCGCAGAGTAACTATTTGTTAAATTTCAGTGGAGCCACGAAGAGTACTATGAAGAGCAGCCTGATCATCAAGGATATAGAGGTCGTGGAAGAGGTCGAGGGGTTGGCTTTCCTCCGCCGAGAGGTCGAGGGAGTGGATCAGGACCTCCACACTTCAGAGGAACGCGACCTCCACCCTTCAGAGGAACGCGACCTCTTCCAGGACCACCTCCATTAAGAGGTTCCAGACGTCCTCCAACGCATAGGGTAAGATTAGAGCAATACAGGTACTTTCTGTAAGTGCCATAAACGTCTTGTTTAAAGGATGAGGGGACCTTAGAAAAAGTTTTTTTCTCGTGCAAATCCTTTTATTACATTAATCGTAAAAACCACTTTAGTGAAATCCGCAAAGTTGTATTTCATTCGCGCGCCGAGATATCCAGCCAAAACAATTTGAACCTGTGACGTCAATTATGTGAGTTGCTCTGATCCGCGCATATAGAAATACAGGTAAAATGAGCGTGCGGGCCGACTAAATTACTAATTAAGAATACATTAACAATTTACGATACTAATGAGCCTATAACCAATGGAGAGGAGACTTTTTATGACCGGTTGAAAAAAGAATTATTACCCTACGATAACCATGAGCCGAGATACACCTGAAATAAGATTGAAGTCACACAGAAAGGCATGTAAATTATGTATATTTATAGCTCCCGACGTAACACCTAGCAACTCCCTGTATTGTATCACAGTTGATATATCAACATCTCATATCAACACAACACGGTCCTAATAAAAATGGATCGGGTAGGTATGAAATGCATGTCTTCATTCCAGTTGGACAAGCACCAAGCTTTTAAGTTCTAACTCACTATGTGACACTACTTATAACGTAAGCAAGATTTGCAACTATTACACCAAACAATATTATACCAAGCATAGCAGACGAACACATCCACATTCGTTACGCTTTACACTCAAGTCACAGCAAACTAAAACGGTAAATTATAAATGAGTGTACAACTAAAGGCCGGTACACGCTCAGTGTCAAACCGCACGTGCGCACTCAGATAGGACTAGAGGCGCCAAGGGCCAGCTAGTAAAATGTCTTCTACTACATCATACATTCAATCGATTTTTAGATTGTGTCCATACGGGTATATGGCCCCCAGAATATAGGTGGCCCCCAAAATATAGGTCATGTTAGTGGATACAGTTCTAACCAAGATAAGCGATACTAATGGGATCTGTTACTGCTATGTTGGAGTAAAACATGTAACTAATGTTTCTGGATAAAAATTTTGGACCTACATGAGGTATTTTGGTATATTTGGTCATGACAGCGAAAGATTTAAACGATGTTGTCATTTTCTAGAGGGGTAAATATGGCGAAAAATTGTCATGACAAAAATCTGTCCAACACATGCCATTAAGACTACTGGTATGAGTATAAGTATTATTTTAAGCTATCTTTTCATCGAGACATCTGCAAACTGACAATTTGGAAAAAAGTTATGGCCACCACAATTTTACGGGCCCCCAGAATATAGGTCTATACGACCCCCAGAATATAGGTTGGTCAAAAACCCTGAACATGCCCAAAACCATGCTTTGGGATGCTCTACTTGTAGCTACTAGTCTCCTGAACCCACATATCAAGTTTTATCAAAATTGGATAAAAATTAGCCGAGTTATGGGATAAAAACAAAAACCATATGCCCATATTTGGGCATACGCACCAAATTTGATCGATTTTGGTCCATAAATTGGTCAAATATCAATATTTTTGAATGAAACCAACTTTATATGGAAGGTAAGCATATATTACACATTCTCTATGATTATCAGCTCAATATCTACCTAACTGTGGATTCTGTGTTCAAATAATCGCAAAAAATGAACAAAATCGCCCATATCTCAAACTGACTTCGCTCAAAACAATAGAACTCAATAGGGTTTCAATATTTTCACATGAAATTTTCAGAATCAACGTAGAATTGTCTCATGACCTTAAGTTTTGGGACAGAATTTTGAGTTAGGCCTTTAAAAAAATTTGGCGGCCAAAAATGTCTGATTTACAGCCCATATCCAAAAACCCGCATTCTCGCATTCTAAGAATGTAGGAAATTTTTAAAAGTAGGAAATCTTTGACAAAAAGTAGGAAATTCGAGAGCCAACTCTGAGAATTTTCGATAATATTTCAGTAGGAATTTAAGTGAAAGAGCAGACTAAAAGTTGCTGGACCGTTATTTAAATGTCCTCAGTCAGGGATCCACTGATCCAGTCTATCAAATTTCGTTTCACAGACCGAAGTTTGTTGCTATTAGCTACAAAATCTGTGCATCAAGTAACCACTAACCAGATGCTAATTATTGGGGCATTTTCACGTACACTACATAAATAGTTGTCATTATTAATTTATTAACATTTTACTATCTACTTATCTAGTCTATGAAACCGGATATGTCTACAGTGTCACCCGATATCTGTATTGGCAAGCAGTAGCATATACACATCATAATATTCTAAAAACCACCCATGGGGGGATGGGGGCGGCTATAGAAAACTTCTGCAAATCCCAATATAGACTACCATTCCAGTTTTGAGTTTTGATAATAGCATTATCAATCATGTAATGTTGTGAACGGTCATCAATGCAATTGTAATAACTTTATGTCAGGAGTTCAAAGAACATTATATAGTATTATGAGTTGATGTAATACGTCTAAACATGCATAATGCATAAGCATTCTTTGTTGCGTTTCCTATCTTATTTAAAAAGTAAATACTAATAGTCATTATTATATTTTTGGAAAATTTAAATTCCTTGTTTCTTGAATATTTGGTCTCATACTTGCTTCCTTCTCCAAATTCCCTTAACCCTGTATTAGTTTATAGCTTGAAAGCAGAAAGTGATGGTAGTAGATGAGAAAACATTTTTGCCAAAATTATAAACTCTTGATACTTCTATTCATGCTGTCTCCTATTTCGTGCTTTAGTTAAGCCAAGCGTTTAGGGATTCTAGAATCCAGACAATTTATCCCAATAAAAATTGAAATCAGAAAATAATATGCTAAAATCGTTCTCCATTGTCAGATTCGTTCCAGGAGGCCAAATCTAGTTTAAATTTCCAAAATTTTCGGGGGCTTCGCCCCCAAAAGTAACCTAGGATCATCTATTAAAAAGCATTCCGGGCCCTAAAAAAGTAAAATTGAGAATCTGGAATCCGCCATGAAAAATCTTTGAACCTCGCGAATACAAAGACTTTTTATGCGAGCGAAGCGAGCGGGCCACAGAAAACGAAAATATTGAGAATGTAGGAAATTAAAAATTTTTTGGATATGGGATTTACAGTCATTGAGGTGCACATTGTATTGATACAGATAAAAACAGCCCCCCTCAATCATATCTAGGGACACTCCTTCAATCTTATTTAAGTATTTAGTTAAGATCCCTACTAAATGAGTGCATGAAAGCTTTTTAACTAGTAAAATTAAAGATTTTACTCATTACGGGTATATGGCCCCCAGAATATAGGTTTTAAAAAAAAAATAGCGACCAAGATTCTGCATTTTCTCTGTCACCCTGAGCATTAAGGAATGTGGGGTAGTGATGAGAAACAGTTAAAGAACATATGCTGAAGAGATGGCATCATCAAAATGTATGAAGGTGGAGTATTTGAGGACGATTTTTGCATACCTATATTCTGGGGGCCGTAGTTTTTGATTTTTTGCTATTAAGTATACTCTAAACCATTTCAATTTAGTATCTGGAGCCATTGGCATCATCAATACAGTCTCAGCAACATATTCTGACTGCATATAACTGTCTGTGACAATTTTAGAACAACTTAGGAACAGATGTTTGGACCTATATTCTGGGGGCCCTGTTAAAAAATGGTATTTTTACAGGTGAAAAAAAAGTACACTTAAAAACCTAATAATTATTTTCAACTACCCAAGAAACATTTAAAGGGTTATTATGTACATATTTACAGCCCTAAACATGCTTAGAAGTAGTTTTAACACCTGTTTCTAAGTGCTCAAAAAACGACCTATATTCTGGGGGCCATATACCCGTATCGGGTTTCAAACAAGTCAAAACAAAATAGCAGTTTGTGGTTTAGCTAGCGAATGCTACTTATCTTAGCTATTTATAAATAGAAATACCTACTACAACTAGAACTAGAAAAAAGCCTTTCTGAGTTACATTTAATTATTAATGAGAATTATTCGTAACTTCAAACTTAGACTAATTCAGTGCAACCAAAGATACCGCTCTCGCAAACGCCAAAGGTAACACGACGTAATTAAAACAGAACAGAACAGAATGTTGACACGAGCGAAGGGTGTGCGCGCACGTTGGTCTTAACACATAAGTGACGTCACAGCCCAAAATTGCTATCAGCCAATAGGAGCGCGGCGTGATATTGCACGAATTATCGATTTCACAGTCCGGCGTATTTTTTGATTCTACACACTTTCACAGGACTTAAACGCGAATATTTGGAAGTAAATTCTAAGGTCCCCTCATCCTTCAAGGGTTATATTTTCATAGGTGGTAGACATGCAATATAACGGCTGTTTTTGTCAGACTAAGAATAGGTCAGACTCTTTATGATATAATCAATAACACATCTGTAAATCGTAATATCTTCTGACGCAACGAAACTCCTTCATTGTTTTTTGAAAAACACTGACGTTACCGACCCAACTTAAAGTTGTTTTTCTCTTCAGGGCGTTGCTCGAGGGCGAGGTCCAAGACATCCATACTGAGTAGCAGTGACACATTAATTGATGAATTGCTCCGACATTGGATAGACATAAAAACCCTCGCATTGTGCGATTGGAAGACTTGTAAACAAGCAGGTTGAGCGAAATTCACTTTTTATGTATTCTTATTCTTTGGAATATACAATCGTTTGAAACTGGGCTCTTAATTTTAATAGTTTACGAATTTTGCTTGTTAGAAGCATTCTTTTCGCATTCTGAATCGAGCCAATCTCCTTTATACTGACTTCCTGGCACCAACTTGTAATTTTATTCCATCAAATATTCCATTATGATCACAATCTCGTTAGAAGACATGAATCATTATGAATAAATAAATATGGAGCTAGAAAAATACTATGATATTGTGACGATAGTTTTAATTCTATTAGGTAGCGAAAGTAACTTTTATAGTAAGTGTTATTGTAATAGTTGATTGATAACATAGTGGATTTCACGCCTCTTGAAATTACTAAATCATTTCTTGTTTCATTTAATAAATCAGAACTCTTATAAATTCATTTTAAATTCGACTGGCATTCGCTCTAACCCTAACCCATTCGCTCATAAATAAATGCTCGTTTTGTCCAAGTAGCAATGCCTCATACAAAGAAGACCTTTACATCGGCCGAGCTGGAGAAGGAGCTAGAAGCACCTTATTTTTGTGGCAGCTGTAACGTTGGACTACATGATCTTGAGGTACGCTCCACTTTGTCACTATAATTCTGTTCTTGATGACGATGTAACGAACCGATTTCGTTGAAATTATTAAACTTAAACTCGCTAGATTCATTTAAACGGTGTTAAAATTTAATAGCGCACAACTCTGAACTCACAGTCTTAATTCAATCTTTAACGGTTATCATTTCTCCCCTGACTATAACTAGTTATCTCACCAACTGTTTCTTATCAGGAAGCAAGGAGCCACCACAAGGAAGATGAGGAGCACCTTTACCATGTAGAGAGGAGAGTGAAGGTGATGGTGCCTGGGCTGGCAATGTGCCCAGCCTGCTCACAACTCATACAGAACTCTCATAACTGGCAAGCTCACCATATTTCTATCAAACATCAGAAATGTTCCCACACTCTCAATTCTATCGGAGTAACAGGAGATTACGATAAACCTCTCGGCGCTATTAGTCCTGGTGAATAATATATTCTCTCCTTAAAATTATTTGTAATTTTCACTATTTGTTTCTCCGTCTCTCAATCAATGGGATCGTTGAAACCATGGTGATATGGACCTAGCACATCTATAGGGCCAAAGGGTGAAATTATTCGCTCAAAACACAGTTTTGACTAGTCATAGTGCTCTATTTGTAGGTGAGATATCTGGCCCTATTGAACACCATGAGATAGACTGTCACAAAGCCACCTCGACATACGGATACGGCAAACCCTTTAACACTACGGGGATCCCAATTGTTGGTCTGAATTTTATCGAGGCCAAGAACAACGACCCGAGCAAGGGTGCGAAATTCAAATGCGGAACCTGCGAGGCAGAGTTTGGTTTTCTGGATAGATTAGCTCATCTCACCAGTGTCAAGCATCGTCGCTTCTACTTAGTTGGTTTTTTGAAATTTGGAAGGGTATTTCCTTAATATTATGCTGCTGCAATTTAAACTTAGATTATTCTATTATTGCACTTTTTGAGGTCTTCGATTAACCCTTAACAGTCAATGAATGACGTATAATTTGTCTGTACGGATTTCTCGACTGATTCTCGTACTTAATTTTAAGATATTCTAAAATTTCCTTAGAAAAAGCATTACCGGGAATGGTTTGAGATTGCAACAGAAAGAACACCGAAATCACGTGAGAAAGACAAACTTTTGTTCTTGTGTCACAAGGTAGAACTGATAGAGGCAGACAAAGAGACGCCTCTAGCTAAACGATTGAGGGGCAGATTCTTTGGGCTGGAAAAACATTTGAGGTGAAATATCTTAGGTTAGATTAATTAATATACGAACGCGGATCTCTTGAATTTGCTTATATGATATATTATATATTATATATCATTAATCATATATTATATTATGTTATTTATGATTTTTTTTCCTGATTTCAAGCTTGCCGCACGGTCAAAATATGTAATAGTTTAAATTAGTAAATGTGATCTGTTTCAGTATATCCCACTCGAAGGCTAAAAACAAAGACACCAGAAGAGGACTACATGAACCAGGCAGGAAGCCTAGAAACAACTCCGACAGCTCTGAGAGGCCTCCCCCTCCTCGTGATTACAATACGGTCGGCAAGTTTCACGGCTTGCAACCCTTTCCTCCTTCTAAGAGATACAAGCCTGGACCACCTGACCACAGATGCGATCCTTACAGTGGCAGGAGTCATGAGGTTAGCAATTATTTATCATCTCTGGTCCTCGGTCTCAATGGCAAAGCATTGTTTACGTTTGGAAACATTATCTATACCGGGTACCTCAATATAATGGACCTTTTGTTTTCCCAATAACTTTAACAATTACCTTGATTTTAGTACACCTCGAGCTGTATTCCATGAAAGTACGACACAATACATGCATATATAAGGCCCTAGTGAGAAATGGCCACTGGGGCATATTTAGAGACGCTTAGCAGGTTATTTGAGAGGTTCCAGATACTGGGGATTGGGATCATGTGAACCTCTCTATACCGGGTTTATTCTATAACAGCTCGAAAGATCACATCATAGCTACGTAAACCAGGTCTCACCTAGAGTTAAACCACAGATGTCGACGGAGCAGCTAGATAAGCGAGAGGCGATGAAAGCTATTAATGTACTGGAGAGGTTCAGTCTGCGACGAGCAGAGCAAGAGATAATAGATAAAATGGATAAGATGAGGGATGCAATAATGAGGGGGGCTCGACTTTCTGACATTCAAGTAACAGCTCCACGTTGTTTGGCCTATTATAATACGGCTGAAACTAAAATTTTATAAGATGAAATCATTCGCGTTATGATGATGTCATCATATGTACTGAAATTAAATCGCAGTATTTTTAATAACCTGGTGAACATGAATTGACATGATTATCTTCTTTTCCTTAGGGATACGGGGCAATGATGTCGTCAATGACAAGGTCAGCACCAGGCCCGGACAGATCTCCTCTGAGAGGAGGTCTCCTCCAGATTCCTAGTGATCGTCCTTCACACAGTTTCCCGGCTAACGACCCTTATATTAGCTACAGTAGACCGGGCACGGCTGGTCCTGGGGCACCTAGGCCCACACTTCAGGAGGATGCTATGTATATGGAAGGCCATGTTGGTTCACACAGACAATAACTCTGCCTCTCAGACAAGACATGGGAGTATTCAGTGGGCTTGTCCGGCCCTGTGGGCCATTCAGTGGGCCTGGCCCGACACCGTGCAGAAAACCCTTAGGGTTAAGTATTTTTGTAGGTAAATATAATGTTACAGGCGCAACGGGGTAGCCAGGATCAAAGGCGATTTTTCCCATCTCTGCTTGGCATGCAAAAATCCTATACAAGCGATCTGTAATCCGAAAGTGACTACAAAGTTCACAGACTTTACGGACTATATCAGGAGGACTATATTAGGACCTCAGGACTTAGGAGGACTATATTAGGACCTCAGACTCTAGATTATCAACCGATTTTTATTTCTGTTTTTAATTTCTGTTCTATATCGGCTTTAATTCTTTACAGTAGGGTGAGCTGTTACTTGAAGCTCCTGACTGTATAATTTTTAGGAAGTTTTAGGATCATTCAAATCACACAAAATGGATATCTTTGATTTTGAACTGAACTGTACAAATTATAAAGTATGAAGGGATTGTCATGATGCCCTCTGGTATTTCTCTTGTTTTATATTTTTTCTTTCATCATTATGACGACTTGCCAGTATCTTGCAGGTGTATATATTTGTATTCTTTCGCAACATGTCTCTATTCTTATCGTTGAGAGGTTGAGCTTGATATATGGCTTACTTATGTTGCTTTCGTCATATTATTTTAATGATCACTACAACCCAAACTCAATGCTTGACATAAAAAACTTCATGACTGTTTCACGATAATGTGTCGCCATGAATTCACAATGAACCTTATATTTAGGATGAGCACTTTGTTTCAAGATGAGATTCTAAAGTTAGGATCGGGACGCAACGACTCCAGATCCTCCACTCCTTTCACTTATGACAGGTATATCAATAATTATCATTTAGCCATTAATATGCAGCCATTAATTAGAACAGTTAACTTGCAATGTTTCAAAAGGCTGCCCAAATTAGATTGATTAAACCTTTAGATTCGTAACCGGTAACAGATTGAAACAACGAGCAATCCGACTAAAAGTTTCATTGGTCAGTTTGAATTATATATCTTACCGCAATTTATGTTCGTATCGCACTATATTTTCAATCTTTCTGGGAGTACTCAAATTGCAACACCTCTTCGAAAGATAACTGGACTATCTTCAAAGAACAGATACCGTTATCCACCATTTCAGCGACTGTTCAGGAAGTGGGATGGATCCCGCTCCTACAAAACCTGACTCCGCTCCAACACGAGCCCAGGACTACGTGCCCTACTACGTACAGTTGAGTTCAACTATGCAGGCGGACAGTCTAGTTGAGTGGCAATACCCTCCTGACACGGGAGATTGGTATCTTCTACAGGAGCAAGTCAAAGATTACCTTCAAGCTAGAAACTTCCATCGTAGGTATGTACCTAGATTACCCGGGCTATCTATCCTCTAGTCCCAGTGCAATTGTTTTAGACTTGCCCCACCTAGAAGAGGCCGGTTGAAAGTGTCAGTCAATCGCTGTGAATTTTTTGTGACGTAAATTTTCTTTCAATTAGAAATAATTCTCTTCAAGAAAATGTAGGCTCCTCTTCGCCATAACATAGTAAGTAGATATAACGTATAATTAACTAAGTAATCAAGTAATTTAATTAACTAACACAGGTATCCAGACATACACAGACACCCAATAGGAGCAGAAGAGAGGAACCACCTGTTTGACATGGGAATACTAAACGAGGCTAACTCCGCCTTCTCCTTCATAGGCTTGTTGACAGAGGATGTGTTGGATGTAATGAAGGAGGACTACCCTGCAAAATACAAGATATTGTTATCTGTCCTGAGGAAAAGGGAGCTGGGGAGAAAAGTACAGTCAGTGATGAGAGATGCTGACGATGCTGATGAGGAAGACCAAACAGAGAAAGTAGATAATTGTCTGAGAGATATCTTGGTAGATGACGCACAGTCTTTCAACAAGCGACTCAAAGCTAATCGTGAAAGCAAATCGTCCTACACTTGTTCCAGCACGCAGATGTTATACGTGCCGCGCAACACCCAGCACATTGCGCCGCGCAGCTACACGCGCCGTGGCAGATACCCTGTGGCTGTGCTACCTGGACAGTACACGGACAGCGTACCAGAGTACACTTCAGAGAAGATGTACACTTTACCTCTCAACACCACTCTCGTGTGTAGCAAGGCACCGGTGGAGAAAGCACCTGAGACTGTTACTTCAGTGCCTAAAAACATAACCGTGAAATGTGGCCAGTGCAGCAACGACTTGGGCAAGTCTGAGAACGTTATCAAGTGTAACAAGTGCAGGTATTACTATCATACTAAGTGTATGAGCATCAGTAAGACTATGATGAAGACGGTTACTAGGTATGCGTGGGACTGCTCCAGTTGTAAAACTTGCTCTGTCTGCGACTCAGCTGATGGTGCGTTATTTTTATCTTTAAATTTATTTTTATTTTTATAAAGTTCAGCCAAATACTTTTGTACAATATGAGTAGCAATAAATTTCGCCAAAACTAATTATCATTTGATGATTGATCCCTGATATTTTAATCTTAATCTTATCCTCACTGTAACAATTGAATGCATTTGTCAGGAGAAGAAAGCCTGATGTTTTGTGACATTTGTGACAGAGGTTACCACACGTATTGTGTAAACATGAGCGCCTTGCCACGTGGGAGGTGGGAGTGTCGTCTGTGTGTGATGTGTGCATGCTGCAATACCAACACTCCTGGAGACGGCAACTGGCGGTTCCAGCACAATGATCACTTGAAGTTCTTACAGACGATGTGCTATCCTTGCTCTATGTAAGATTGTTTTATGTTATTTGGTTAGGTTAACTTTGCATTCTTGAACTTGGTCTTTAAACAGTAACTTAAAATGATCTTCAATTGTTTTAAATTAAGGTAAATGAAGTAGATAAATAAGTAATGTTTATAATTCTAATCTTTCTGCAGATATTTCGACAAAGGTTGGTTCTGTCCAGTATGCCTGAAGGTGTTTGACTATGATGCTGTTGACGATCCGATGGTTTGTTGTGATTTCTGTGATCGCTGGATTCACACAGGTATATCTCGTGAGCAATAACAAATGAATTATTGAATCGAGCTTACTTTTGAAGATTCTTAAATAATATACTGTGCATAATAATCTCCTAACTTTAATTGCCTCACACAACTCGAATTTGTTCTAAATCCCAACATCTCAAGTCTCAACCGATCACTCGAACAGCTGATTACCAAAATGTGCAGGTTGTGATAATATAGAAGATGTGCAGGTTGTGATAATATATAAAATGTACAGGTTGTGATAATATAGATGACACAGCTGATTACCAAAATGTGCAGGTTGTGATAATATAGAAAATGTACAGGTTGTGATAATATATAAAATGTACAGGTTGTGATAATATAGAAAATGTACAGGTTGTGATAATATAGAAAATGTACAGGTTGTGATAATATAGATGACGAGCACTACACGATGTTAGGAGAATCAGGGAGTCTGTACAAGTGTATACTCTGCAGAGGAGAGAAAGAGGAGGTGTACGATAAACATCACAAGAAGTACAAGGAGGGAAACAAGGAGAACCAACTCGTAGAAAAGTCTTGAGTGTAATTAACGATAATTTGTTAATTACATGTTAAAGTCTTGAGAGTAATTAACGATACTTTGTGGAACTAAGATTCAGTTGAAATGGCAATTCGGCTCGCTTTTTATAACCTGATATAATATCAGAGTTATGGTATAAAGCAGTTGCGTTTGTTGACTTTCAACATATTATCTGTTTATCTGTAATTATTTTTATCCTAAGTTTCTATAAATTATTTTATGTATTTTTTTCGTCATTATGTTCAATTTTTAATGATAATTATACGAATTATTTAAATTGCTGTTACTATTTCAATTCACGAGTATAACTGAATGTTAATAATCACACATTTTTAAAATAGAAGGTAAATGAAATCACACGCTTCAAAAATAACGGTTTTAAAATGTAAGTCTTATTAATTAGAATGACCTTGCGAACAAACATTACTAACTTACTAAGTTGAACTGTTTATTATGCGACTGTCTATTATAGCAGGGATTTGATTTGAAGGTTTATTAAGATATTATATCTTTTTTCAGCTTAGCAGTTGGACAAGTTACACGTCGTTTTAATTGGAAGGAATTATCTAAATGAATGGATTTCTCTGTGACGACAGCTTCATCAGAATCACTAATATTATTTGGTATAATAACAATATAGTAGTGTTGAAAGTACATGAGTATGTAATGCTTTCAACCAAACAATATAATATATATAATATATACAAATATATTACGGGTATATGACCCCCAGAATATAGGTCGTTTTTTGAGCACTTAGAAACAGGTGTTAAAACTACTTCTAAGCATGTTTAGGGCTGTAAATATGTACATAATAACCCTTTAAATGTTTCTTGGGTAGTTGAAAATAATTATTAGGTTTTTAAGTGTACTTTTTTTTTACCTGTAAAAATACCATTTTTTAACAGGGCCCCCAGAATATAGGTCCAAACATCTGTTCCTAAGTTGTTCTAAAATTGTCACAGACAGTTATATGCAGTCAGAATATGTTGCTGAGACTGTATTGATGATGCCAATGGCTCCAGATACTAAATTGAAATGGTTTAGAGTATACTTAATAGCAAAAAATCAAAAACTACGGCCCCCAGAATATAGGTATGCAAAAATCGTCCTCAAATACTCCACCTTCATACATTTTGATGATGCCATCTCTTCAGCATATGTTCTTTAACTGTTTCTCATCACTACCCCACATTCCTTAATGCTCAGGGTGACAGAGAAAATGCAGAATCTTGGTCGCTATTTTTTTTTTAAACCTATATTCTGGGGGCCATATACCCGTAATGAGTAAAATCTTTAATTTTACTAGTTAAAAAGCTTTCATGCACTAATTTAGTAGGGATCTTAACTAAATACTTAAATAAGATTGAAGGAGTGTCCCTAGATATGATTGAGGGGGGCTGTTTTTATCTGTATCAATACAATGTGCACCTCAATGACTGTAAATCAGACATTTTTGGCCGCCAAATTTTTTTAAAGGCATAACTCAAAATTCTGTCCCAAAACTTAAGGTCATGAGACAATTCTACGTTGATTCTGAAAATTTCATGTGAAAATATTGAAACCCTATTGAGTTCTATTGTTTTGAGCGAAGTCAGTTTGAGATATGGGCGATTTTGTTCATTTTTTGCGATTATTTGAACACAGAATCCACAGTTAGGTAGATATTGAGCTGATAATCATAGAGAATGTGTAATATATGCTTACCTTCCATATAAAGTTGGTTTCATTCAAAAATATTGATATTTGACCAATTTATGGACCAAAATCGATCAAATTTGGTGCGTATGCCCAAATATGGGCATATGGTTTTTGTTTTTATCCCATAACTCGGCCAATTTTTATCCAATTTTGAAAAAATTTAATAAGTGGGTTCAGGAGACTAGTAGCTACAAGTAGAGCATCCCAAAGCATGGTTTTGGGCATGTTCAGGGTTTTTAACCAACCTATATTCTGGGGGTCGTATAGACCTATATTCTGGGGGCCCGTAAAATTGTGGTGACCATAACTTTTTTCCAAATTGTCAGTTTGCAGATGTCTCGATGAAAAGATAGCTTAAAATAATACTTATACTCATACCAGTAGTCTTAATGGCATGTGTTGGACAGATTTTTGTCATGACAATTTTTCGCCATATTTACCCCTCTAGAAAATGACAACATCGTTTAAATCTTTCGCTGTCATGACCAAATATACCAAAATACCTCATGTAGGTCCAAAATTTTTATCCAGAAACATTAGTTACATGTTTTACTCCAACCTAGCAGTAACAGATCCCATTAGTATCGCTTATCTTGGTTAGAACTGTATCCACTAACATGACCTATATTTTGGGGGCCACCTATATTCTGGGGGCCATATACCCGTATACAAATATATTGTATAAACAATTAATTTTAGTGGTTCTGATGAAACTACCTAGTACCTAGTGCCGTTACAGAGAAATATATTAATCTTTTACATCATCTCCCTTAAAAACATAGGGTTACTTTTCCAAAAGTTAACCCGCAAGAAGAAATTATAAACGTTCATAAAGTTCATTCAAAAACACTACGATGTTCATGTACATATACTATGTACCTAAATGGGACGAAAAGTAAATTTTAGGTATGCAAACTATGAATTCAATGTTGTTGGTGCTGGTGAGCATTATGATATCCCTATCAAGGATGGCAGAGTTACCCGGAACGGAGGACAGTACTGTAATTTACAGGGATAAACCTGTTGTCGCTCAAAAGCTTCAGAAGTTCATTGATTCCGGTCTCAAAAACTTTCAGGTAATCAGGCAAATAAGGAACTGATGACGTAACGAAGATCACGTCGTCAAGTTTTATAAATAGATAAATAAATTCTAGTATTTATAAAAACATACCCAGTTAAAGAAGCTCAAATGTTTAAAATAAGAATCATCTTGATCTTTTTGTCGTGGCGGTCAATTGTAATGGTCAAGATATCACACCATTTAACGTTTAGATTGTGGCAGATTTCGATTACACTATGACAACATGGGACCCCAAAGGAACCTGTTTTAGTGTCATCAGGACTTACCCTGGCTTCGGCGAAGAGGTTTTTAAACATCATGCCCATTCTTTACTGCAGAATATGAACCTTAAATATGTGACTCAATTTAAATCGTTACCTACCCTTTCACCTTTCATGTCTTTTTAAATATTTCAATCTGTTTTATCAGCTAATTTTCAGTTTTTTGCAAAAGCAGACGCAATAAAAAAGAAACATCTTCCAATTCACCTCGACTTCTCACTGCCTGAAGAAGTGAGAAAAGAAAGTGACTACCAATGGTTCTCCAAAACAATTGGCTGTTTTGTGGAAACAAAGTTTCCTAAATCCCTAATCCCGGACATGCTGGAAGCATCACGTTGTCGGCTCCGTTCCGGAGTTGTTGAATTCCTTAAACTTGCTCACCAGCACAACATTCCTGTGCTTATCTTCTCCGGGGGGATCAAGGACGTTATCGACGCCATGTTGGAACGAGAAGGGTGCTACTTTAACAATATCTCGATAATATCAAACAAGCTGATATACGATGATAACGATATTATGGTTGGAGCAGTGAAGCCGTATATCACAGCGTCCAGTAAACTTGAGGTAGCCAGAGAGGACGAGTATTTTACCAGAGTTATTCGGGATCACGTGTTGTTGCTAGGTGACATGTTATCTGATCTCAAGATGGCATCGTGTGTCAAGTACACGGACATGTTATCTCTGGCCTTTTGTAATCATGATAACGATAAGGAACAGTACGGGGAGCATTTTGATGTGTTACTGATGGGTAACCCTGGTTTTGATAGAGTTAATGAACTGCTGAGACAAATATTTGGGGGTGGAGACACTGGAGAGGCTGTTAAATCAGAACTTTAAGATTTACGTTAATAATAGCTCAATAATAGCTTAATTTATAGTCATAGCCTGATTTAATTTAATGAAGGTACATTTTAGTATGATAATTAAATCCTAAACAAAAATTCTAAACAAATCCTTGTGATTGTATATAATGTGTCTGTGGTGTATCTTATTTTTTAATATCGCCCGTTTATTTAGTAATTTTGCGTATCTTGTAGATACAATAAGATACGTAAAGCAATGATTTTATATATGATTTGGCGTTATTTGCCTTACAGCGACCCGATAATTATACATAATATATCTTAAATCTTAAAGGAATTATTATAATATGAAGCTATTCAACAATTTAAATCGTAAAGTATTTATTTTATCCATATCACATTTAAATGTTCAAACGGTTAATAACTATCCTTGGTCGTAAATGCGAAAACTAACAACAATTTTGCTGTCAGAAATAATATTAAAAAATTGCTTTTTAATCTATAAATTATGTTCTTAAAACGTTTTAATTTTCATAAAACAAAGGTTGTTTTAAAAAAGGTAACATTTTACGGCGAATTTATTCAAAGATTTAAAAAATTCTAATTACTATTTAATAATAATTAATAATTATACTTTATATTCATGTTCTATACATTTTTATACGATATTTACATGAGTTACTATTTGTTAATTTGTAAAATGCAAATCACAGATTGAATAACTTAATTGTGATAAAGGGTACAATTTCCTTCTTTCAACGTGAATTTCCCTCTTATTAACCCTAAACTTTACTGAAGGCATGACAAGGCAGAAAGGTAAGCGATGGAAGCGCGGCGAGGCTTGCGTCAGCAACCCTCGTGTAAAGAAGCACCGCCTTGAAGCAGCGTCTGTAGTACGGTCCAAGCGCCAGAAAACTGCTGCAGAGCCTGAGGGTGCCGGCCTGGGTGTGGCGCTGAAGAATCTTGATGAGAATACTGACAACCTGATGAACGATGATGAAGTGACTCATATTTCAGGTTGGTACTTGGTAATGAAGTCGTTCGATTTTACACACGCCGCGCCATTTTGATTTGGTATATTCAAGTGATGACCATATTGTATTCTTTAGTGTGTCAATTGTCATTGAAGTAAGTGCTGGATATTTATTCTCGAAATTTTATAATTAATCTGCAGCTCTGTCCACGTGGACCATCGCAAGTGGAGCAGCAGGAACATTGCCCTCTTTTGACAGAGTGAGAAAACTGTGGAACTCTCCACTGGACAGCCACAAGGAAGTGTGTGCTGTTCTTACTGCTATCACAGAGGTCATCAAGAGTCAGGTAAAACATCTTCAATCGATTAATGACTAGCGTCCTGCGTCCATGATCGTGGACGGCAGGTAACAAATTTTCGTTTGCAGACCGTGTCTTACGATACTTTGATACTTAAATGAGACACTGGGCTCCTGTCCTAATTATTAAATATTAAACGTAGCATTCTAGCTGAACTGAATGATAAATGTCTGACAGGGAGAAGAAGAGAGTCCTATCGCGTACTTTGCAGCACTTCTCACAGCATTAGAATCAGCTTCAGGAACTGAACAACTTACTGCCATAACCTACCTGCTCGGTCTTGTCATCCCATCAGTTCCTCAGAACATATTACGTGCTAAGTTTGCTCCTGCATCAAAATTGCTGTTCACTGTTCTGGAGTCTCAGACTAACAAAGGTTATTATTAGTGTTTTTGATTGTCCCGTTCTCGAAATCTTCTTAACTTTAATTTGAATTACGAACTGGGCCACTTGTTAATATTGTCCTTATTTTCCATTCATAATAAAAGTTTCTAATAATTTGTAATTTAAAATGTTCATCTGGTGCAGGAGAAAGAAAGCACTTATCATCTTACCTCCGTCAGATATATCAGTAGCGCTGGTCCGATCTCTGTTGACCTCCATCTCCCACCTTCTGACCCAACAAGACCATGCTATCTGGACTGAGTCCTCCGTTGTCAGGATGTTGGAGTTCTTGATACAGTTTGTGTTCCACACTAAACCCAAGATACGACATTCTGCGCAGCGCTCACTTGCGCTGCTTTCCAGAACGGTGCCGGTGGCGTGTTCTCTGGTGTTGAAAAACTGTTGCCAGAAACTTGACGCTTATACTGGTTAGTCATCATTTTTTTAGTCAAGCTAGAAATATTTTTGTAATACTGAATGGTATTGTATGATGAAAATGTTCACATTTGATCAAGCTTACTAAATATTTGTAGTGTTAACTTTTGAAACTATCAGGCTCAAAAGAAGCACAAGTAACTTTACACACCGTATCCTTCATCCGTTACGTCCTGCCTCACGCGAGTGAAGCCGAACTGCGCACAGGACTGGAGTCACTGCTGCGTGTGGTTGCACTGAAGCACACTAAAGTTGCTTCAGCTGCGTTACAAGCGCTTACCACTCTCTTCAAGCAGGAGTGTCAGATGACCGGGGAAATGCAAGGACAGATTTTAATGGTAGTTATATTCACAATATTTGCATTGTTAAATGTAAGATTGTTAAGTGAACATCTTTCCGTAAAGCGCTTGAGAATGTCAAATTGACAACAACATCCTTATATAATATACAGTTACTGAATTTGTTTTTGTCCATCTCAGAATCTGTACAGCAACAAGCCAGCAAGTTACGATCACCCCATAACAACTGTTTGGTTGGAAGCCCTGTCTAGTAGCTACTCACATCTGGCTAAACTAGAGCCAAAACTTGGCATCATCATGGCTCATAGGTTACTTAATGGTTACAATCAATCAATACTGTAATAGTTTTGTTATTTAAACTGGATCACTGTGATATTTTGTGTTTTTGTCCTAAAATATTCTTACTTTCAGTTTGTTCTCCGTCTGCTCAGATAGTGTATTGTCTAAGAACTATGGTGTAGTTCAAACGACTTTGGTAGCCCTCGAAGAGTTCTGCGTTACCAATATTCCTCCCGGATTGGATTTATACGAGGTTAATTTTGTTACAATTCCTGTTTTTCTGCTCCATTGTACTGTTGTAAAGCAAATTTTTTCTCCGTATTTTGACAAGAACACGTGCTCAGTTATTTTATCCTCCTTCCTTTAGGACGACATAAAGGAAAAGAAGACTATTCCAATGGTGAAAGTTGTTACCGTACTGAAGGATATGTTGAAGTTAACTTACCAATCTGTTTGGGACGTCGTTTTACAGGTATTTTATTCCGAAAAGTCAAAAAAGTAATTTCTCGACAGGGGCGGTTTCTCGATAAAGTCACCGTTTTGGTAAGGCGCAATGACTCCGAAATATCGAAAGCCATCATCCGCATTGCAAAAACTCGTGTTTTGCCGCGCGCGGCTCAAACCCTGCAATTAATAGCTTAGAACGAATTTTCCTTCTACGACCTAAATATGGTCCTAAAATTGCTGTTATAACTTATAAGTCTAGTGTCTACTTATGTCTGTCCCTCTTGTTAAACTGCCGCTGGACCGCATTCAAGAACAAATGCCAATCATGAATCAACTATTCACACGGTTTACATTCACAATATTTAAATTTCAGGTGGTAGGTTCATTGTTCCAGAATCTTGCTCCGGAATGTGTTTACCTAATCGAGCCCCTGATACCTGCTCTGTTTGTTATCCGCGAAGCTCCTGATTTTAACAACAACACACTCTTTAACACTACCGCTGGTTCTTTGGTCAAGCTCATTGGACCCCAGCGACTGCTCACAGTCTTCCCGCTGTCTTTTGAGAGTGGTGATACTGTCGACATCCCAAATGGGTGGCTACTTCCAATTTTGAGGGACAATGTTTCAAATTCCGAACTCAAGTTTTTCGTATCAGATTTGGTTCCGATCACTGCCACATTGAGGACTCGTGCAGAAACCTTAAAATCTGAGAACAAGGATCTCGATGCGAAAGTTTGTTTCAATCTCGAGTATCAAATTTGGAGTTTGCTTCCAAGTTTTTGTAAAACACCGACTGATTTACTTGAATCATTCAAAGTAATCGCCAAGACTATTGGCACTTTGATCGGTCAGCGATCTGAGATTAGGAACATCTTGTGCACGTCTCTTATCAGCTTGATTGAAACGTGCCAAACTGATGATCAGAAAATTGAACTGGGTCGTTTTGCTAAAAACTTTTTACCCGTACTGTTCAATATCTTCCTGACGGAGCCGAAGCCTGAGGACCCTCCCCTGAAACCAGTTATTGACTGTGTTGAGTCTTATCTCACCATCTGTCCTCAAGACACTTTACATGTGTTCTTTGAGAAGGTAAGAACTATTTTTTACTAGCGCGTTCTTTCTTCAGTTTTTCGCTTAATATCCATTTACAGGAGGATCGAAAGATACCATGTAAAAATCATTCTTACCCAAACTTTCTCAGTTGTTGGCCAAGTCTAAGGAGGAGGTAATGTCAGATCACGTGAAGAAAGTGGTGCTGGAACTGCTGGTCACAATGATTTCTCATCTGAGTTTGGATGATCTGAACACCATGTACAGTGAGATTGTTCCTTGGCTTAGTGAACCTGGCAATTCTAACAGACAGAAGAGGGCTTACCAGGTTAATCCATTGACTTATTACATAAAATATATTTTACATAATTATATATTATAATCATTTTATGTCCGTCAAAATGTTCGTTCCGAGTATCATATCTATTTCAATAATTTTCTCAGTATGTTTTCAACTAATTATGAACCTATTCAATTTCAGATTTTGTGGAGTATTCTGGAAGGAAGAACTGAAGCTCACAACAGATTTGTGATTTCCCACTTAGACGATCTGTACAAGCATCTAGCAGAGTCCCTTTCTCTCGCACAACCCGGAGCAAAGAAACATCGGCTCAAGTGTCTGCTGTCTCTTGTCAAGAAATTAGACATAGAAAACTTCGAATTTGTCCCATCAATTTTACCGGAGGTTAGTTGTTGCTATCATGTATTTGTTGCTGTTATATATTTGTCGGGGTAATTTTGTTTATTGGATAGGCGAGAAACTTTTGTGGTGTTTATGAGCTGGCGACAACTTTATTGAAGTGATTATTTCGTGTATTAATAGTTGAGACATAAATCTAAAGGCAGATGTTATAAATAAAATTTTATTTCTTGGTCGAATCTTTTCCTTTAGTACACTTAACCGTCGGGTAGTAACTGCAGCATTTACTGCTTTAAATTCCTAAGAAAGCTTGTAACACCATAGTAACACCATATTCTCAGATAGTCCTGTGTGTGAAAGAACAAAATGAGAAAACGAGAGTTGCCGCATACAAATGTCTAACCGCGATTGGATATGTGTACCTGGACAAGAGTCAGGATAAGAGACTGGCCATGAAGAATTACATAGAGATGATAATGGCAGGTGTAACTGGACAGACTCATCTTGCTAGGTGGGTACCTAACTCAACTTTTCGTTTTGTAAAATTAGGGCAATTTACGGTAATTTTATTTGGGCAACAGTGACTGTAATTTAATTTCAAGATTGTAGGCAAATTAAAAGATGCGTCCGAATAAACCTGCAATTACGACATCATATGATATCATACGGAAGTAGGATGTTTTAGAAGTTAAATCCTATATTGTACGTGATTGTGTAAAGATCCCGCAAATGCTTACTTTATGACACCTGTCTTTTTCAGTGCAACCCTGCTATGTTTGAGCAAGATAGTTTACGAGTACAACTCTTACTTGGAGACAGAAGTACTCGATCAAATTCTTGAAATTGTTGTCGCTTTGATGGAATCCAAACAGAGAGAGATATTGAAAGGAGTCATAGCCTTTATCAAGGTCATTATAAAGCTGATTTGGCATTTAGAAATATTTAGTTTTGCAACTTTTCCTTTCCTTAGTTGCTGCTAATTGAGTAGAGCTCTACTGAGCTCTACTCCGCAGAAAATTACAGGAAAGTATTTGCTAATAAAACTCTACTTCAGGCGGGTATTGGTGTTATACATTTCACTATAATGGAACCTTACGTGAAACCACTGCTAGATGGTTTCTGTAGTTGGGAAAAACCAATGAGGCATCACTTCAGGTATGTATTAAAATGTTTTTATCCGTAACGAAATAATCAATTTTAAACTAAATGTGGGTAAATGTGATCGCAATATTAACCATAGGCTCCTATCAGTTGTGCCTAATTAAAGTGGCGAGTAGTTAATGCACCGTCCTCTGATCCACTAACCCCACTAATTATTATAATTCGTCAGAGCCAAAGTTCGGGTGATCCTGGAGCGTTTACTGCGTCGGTTCGGTTACGAACTGGTCCACAAGCTGGCGGGAGAGGAGCATAAAAAGGTCATAAACCACATAGTAAAGGAACAACGGCGTGAGAAGGCAGCAAAGAGTGCCAGGTGGGTTGAGAGAAAACAGGAGGAGAGTGAGGATGGAGGGTTGGAGAGTGATGGGGATGAGGAGATGATGGACGACTTCAAGCGACTCCGCGGCAGGGGCTCCAGATCAGAGGTGAGATCGTTAGAATTAATAGAAATCTTATTTTTCAAACTTTCAGCTCAGAATCCCGTCTGACCTACCCGACCTACCCGACCTAGTTATCCGGCACATTAACCTTGCTTTTCCCTCAGATGCCAGCTAAATTAGTGGAAGGTGACAATCCGCTTGATTTCTTGGATAGTTCTATGATTCCGAAAATATACAAAGGAACGAAGAAAGAACCCTGCTCTCTACCGGAAAAAGATGGCAAATTTGTCATTGAGGACCTGGCCAAGGTAAATAATGTCTGCGTGTATCACTTTCCACTAGTGTGTAACTAAGTAATTAATTGCAAGAGCCATGCAACGATTAAACAAGAGCCATGTCGTGGATTGACCGTGTACGTATTATTTATTTTTTTCATTTTCAGAAGATAGAAGAAGCCATGATCAGCGAGGGAGAAGAGAACGAGGCTGACTCAGAGGATGAGGTAGTGAAAGCTGCGACCAACCCCTTCGGGAGACCCAGCAAGGGAATCTACAGGTCGGTGAAATTATTTGTCTGCCATCTTAGCGTAGTCAGTTCCGGAGCTTATTTCTAAAAAGATCCGTTATTCTGGTGGGGGGCGAAATGAGTTTACGGTGATTTCTGATATTTAGGGCATGAAGACTACCTCCTGGCTCTTAGCCTGACTTATTCAATATTTCAATCCGTGTTCAGTTTGTAAACTTTTCTTTTCAGGGATACTAAAAGCGACCGAGATGCGAGGAGCAACAAGAAGCCCGGGCCACGCAGCGACGGAACGAAGTACAAATCCTCCAAAGCAGCCGGGGACATGAAGAAGAAGGGGAAGGACGAGCCGTATGCTTATGTCTCCATCAACCAGAAGAAGGGGAAGTCTAAAAGTCGGGGACAGTTTGATAACTTGATAAAAGCGGGGAAGGCGGGAGTTTTGAAAGGGGCCAAATCAAAGGGACTTAAAGGCAAGAAGTTTAAATCAGGGAAACCTACTTGACCTGTCGGTATTTGATTTTTTAGGTGACAAAACCCGCGGCTTTTAATGACTTTAAACTTCTGAGACTTTAATCTGTTGATCTGTTTCTTTTAACTAATTTATTTTTGCTTCATCATTCGTTTGTTTAAATTTATACCGAATATTTTGGGGTTTCAAACAAAAACTATTTACAATATTGGATATTACATAAAGTAACGCGTACATAGTACACAAACAAAGAACAACGTCAAAACCGTCCCTCTAAACCAAAAACGAAACCATAATATGATCAAAATCACATAATATGATCGCTAAACCGTTACCTAAATCTCAATAAATACATTCTTGTTATTGCTAGTTTAGGAAATACCTACAGCGATGTTGATACATAAAATTAACATATTAACATATTAAGAGGGCTTTCGCAAAACCTTTTACCGTGGCAGCCATTACAGGTTACTTCAAAATTACATCCCGTGCGTGCTTTTCTGTACTGCCATTGCTTGGTTGGCCAAACAGAAGAAGGAATCCTCAAAAATGCGCCAATTTCTTGTCTGCTTGTTGGAAATCTGATTAAAATATCTGCGGTTGTCAATTTACTAGAAATTGCAATTTCGTCAGCCTATACCTACAAACTAGTGTCCCAGCTAAAAGTTTGATCTGAAATTATCCTGCTTCAAACCAGAGTCTGATGTGACGAATTAGGAACGGTCGCTGATGGTTAATACTAGATAACACGCCCTAGACGTTTAGAGACGAATCTGGAAATCTTCTGAATTCAGGCTTCCTCCAAACACTGTATCATATCATAGGGAAATGCTCTGCACACGAAGTATTGATATAGTTCGTAATCCAGGCCCCTTTATCCATTTCTCTATCGGAAAAGAGTCTTGACAATGATTGAGGGTCCAACCGTTCCTTAATAACCGGAGGTGATACCAGCGGTTTATCAGCCACTATTTCTGGCATCTGTGGAGTTCTATCTGGGATTGAGGGCATATGATTTCCTTGAGACGAAGCGGAGAAGAAATTACCTTGCGGGGAGGTTGACATGTGTTTTCCGTTCAGAGAAATGGAATTCGGTTTGACTCTGACGCAATTTCCGTTCTGAGATACGAGAAATGCTTTGTGCCACGCTTTTATGTCCCTGTAAATATTGAACCGGTTTATGATCTATTGTCTTTGCAAATCATTCAATAAAAGTTAAACTGAATCTTTTAAACATGTGGTAAATAGGCATTTAATCATGTTGCGCTCAGCTGCTCAAAATTCAGAAGGATCAATAGTTTTTAATAATTTGCTTGATAGCTGTGGCTCTAGATACAATTTTACAAAACAACTGAATCGTATCGTTAGTTATTCTAGAATATTGAACCACTCCTTTGATCTTTGAACCGACTAAAGATATCGTTAAAGAGCTTATGAAAACAAGTAAACAGTCATTTCTAAAAACGAATCTCAAACCAAAATGTCAAAATACAAATCAGTATAACAAGTATATTTACACAGTAAAAATACGATAAACTATCAAAGAACGGGCTGAATTCTTTATCCCGTTATATCGTCTTCCCGCCTCACAACTGACCAAATCACCCCAGATTTGACTCAATTACATTTAACCTTAACTCTATTACTCCAGTATGGACTCTATTATGCCGTGTTTCGGTGTCTGAGTCCCAGAGTCCCTCAAATCGGATAACGATTGAGTTTGACTACCTTTCGTCTCGACCGCTGCCCCTCGCAGCCTCTCAATCTCTAGTCGAGTTTTCTCGTTTTTCAGCAATAGTTTCTCCTTCTTAAGTTTCAAAACCTCTCTCTTCAGATTGAGTATATCTGACTTTGCTTCCTCTTGTCCAAGTGTGGATGTTGATAATGTCGAGCTCCTCCTTTTTCTCTTGTTAGTTGCAGTCGTGTTGTTAAAGTGGGTCCCACTTTTAGCCTCCGCATGCAGCCCCCTAGAATACTCCTCTCCACCATTATTACCATTGGCATTATTACCAGTATACTCTCCCATCTCCATACCACCAGAACCGGGCGAGCTCGCAAATCTGTTAGTAAACTGATCTCCGGAGATCTGGTTTGTGGTCATGTGATCTGGAGTTAGGTGTGAGGTGAGCTGCTCGGCTGAGCTGGCAAGTTGAACTGTCAACTCGTTAGAATTTGTTCCGTTAATCTGGGATATCCTGTTGGCTAGCTCAGTAAATATGTTAGTTTGAATGTTGTCGATATCCTGGAGTGTAATATCGTTGGGGTGGCCGTGACTCCCGTGGAGAATACCTGACGCAGTGGATTGTATAGAGTTTGCTGTTGAGAGTGAGTTTTGTAGAGATGCCAGGGAGGTGACAAGATTGTTTTTCAGCTCGGGGTTGTTCATGACGAGGTCGAGTACTTGAGACTCGTTACTCTGTTTGGGAGAAGAGTTGTGGTTGTTTATTAACACGTCTATAAGTTTGTTATCATACTGTTCGTTACTGCCCACGTTTGTTACATTAACCACTACTGGACAGTCTTCATGCTCGTCAAACACCAAGTCTGGTTTTAACTCCCCCAAATTTAGCTCTAAAGGCCCCGTAGGCAGGTTCAGATTCTCCGGTCCGATGATCTGAAGACACAACAGATCTCGTTCGTGTAAAGTTTTGGTAACCTTATCTGTCCCGTTATTCCTTATCTTCTCCTTGACTCTCTGCTGGAGATTATTCCACTTTTTACAGAGCTGCTGAACACTGTACTCCTTGCCACTTGTTGCCACTAACACTTGTTGTATTGCCATCCAGGCGATCCTCTTCTTATCCCTCGCACTTCTCGTGTTCTCCTTTGTAAGAATGATAGCTTTGTTCTTCTGAAGTTCCTTCAGGAACATGGTCTCACATGCTATATCCATCTTCACTGAAATAATTCATACCAAGGTTTGGGATGAGGTTCATAAAACATTTGCGGTAATATTTGGCAGTTTCCCAAGCTTTTTGATTAAATGGCGATATATTATAAAACTAGTTGCAGTGAATTCTAGAACCTGTTATATCGGAGATACATGCTAAAAAGCTTTTAACTCGGCGGCTTGCAAACTTGAGGAGCCAATTAGAATGTTCTTGAAGGTTGCTAAGTTTAGAATTAAAGTGCCAATCGCATGTTCACTTTAAACGTAAAGTTAAGCTAGCTCAAGGTGTAAAAATGTAATGGAAAACAAGAATTTAATAAATAAAATCCAAGCACTGAGCACTAGTCTATTATACAGTATATAATATTTAAATCGGGAAGAAGATAAAAATAAAATACGCGAAATATTTAGCAAGAAACCACAACCTCACGAGGGGCTGTGTGACTACTAGCAAGTAAGGTACTAAACGAAAATACCGAATGTTTGCACATGAACTAGTAAACAAAACACACAACCTCTATCATATTACAAAACAGCGAGCATCGTGGTGTGAGTCCCACACACACTCACACACACACAAAACATAAAACTACACGAACACGAGAGAGACTGCAAAGTGTAAACTATACGACTTGCTGCTGCCCAGTGTACTAGCTAAGCAAGCTAACTCTCTCAGTAGTGGACTACTTTCCTCACTACTACTGAGATAGTATTTCCCGTACTACTACTACTACTGAGCCTTACTCACACACACACATACTAGAGCTCACTACCACTACATACACACCATCTCGACAAGCAAGACAGAGCTCAGGGAAAAGATATTTAGCAAGCTCACTCAAAGTAACGCACTGTGTATTACTACAATACAGTATATAGGGAGCGAGAGAGAGAGAGAAGAGAGGGAGAAAGGAATAGTGAGTGTCTCGCCCGTTGCGAGACACAAAGGTTCTAATACTCTACTCTCCAGCTCGGGGTTATATTATACAGCCCTCTCGAGTATGGTTCTCAAAGTAACATATCATGCTTAATTATGCCATATAAGGAAGTAGGTCCGAAAGATAATATATAGCTGTGTTCTGTGCACACAGTGAGCTCACATCGAGCTCACATTCTGTAGCGACTCAGTAGTAAAGGAAGTATCTAGGGAGAAGAATACAGAGCTACTGTAGCTGCAATGCAACACAGTTAATTACTATATTAAATAATGTCTGCACTCACTGCGAGTTTGCTGCTTTCTACCTTGAATGTGGTGCGTTGCTTTGTCAGCTAATACAATTACATCTGCCTGTTTACTCTGAACATTCTCTCACACATTCGATTATATTTAGAGTTAAGTGCCCGTAGCAAGATTTAATGATGAGCTGAGTAGTGAGTATCTACTTTCATGATTACACTGCCCGGCAGTAAAGTTCGCTAGAGGCTGTTATAAGTGAGGGTGGTGTGACGTGGTGTGCTGGGCTGATCAAGATTGAACATACTAGCAAGTTTCCGGGTGCTATTTTGAGTGGTAAGCAGTACCGCTGAGCAGGACAGTTGTTGCTGAGCTCGCTGTGGGCAGGCTAGAGAGAGAGAGAGAGAGAGCGAGAGAGAGAGAGGGGAGAGGAGAAGTGCAACTAATTACATTTGAGTTATGTAGTGCTGTCTGCGCTCACAACAGAGAGAATGGAGTTGAGTATTAGTAGCAGGTCATGTAGTGTTATTATATCTCAACCACTGGTGGGTGGATGCGAGGAGCACTTAATTCGCGCTTAATTAAACTCGGTGACAAGAGCTTGCCCATATTCACAGGTGGGTAAGTCAAGTTGCCGGCGCCACAGGGCTGGTACGTGTACTGTGGCACTGGTGTGATGGTGCCAGTTTGGTGGAGGAGTCTGCGGCTCCCAGTGAGGGTTGTGCTGACTCAAGGTCATTCCCAGCACTTGTCAGGACTCAGTGGTTAATTTCAATATTATGTCGTGTCGTCATGGTTCGGGACGACGGGTAGTTCCAATGCCCTTCCTTCATTTCCTTGGGTATAATTTCGAATATCTTGAACAGTTTCCTCGAATGTGCAGTCTAGTAAATCTACGGGTGAAGACTTAACCTGGTAACCTGGTAACCTGGTAACCTTAGCCTACACAAGAGCAATTCTAACTGCACATCCACATATTTAGTGAACAAACTGATATGAATGCTATCTGCACAACATTATGAGGTGTATAACCTCCAGACCAGGGTGTTTCACTCCCTGTTCCAGGACACTCAGAACATTAACAATGGACAAAAATGTGCTCACAAATTGAAAATCACGTAAATACCTCTTGATGATAGTGTCGACTGAGTTTGCCCAGAGAAGTCTGGCTTTGCTCGTGTTGGTCTGATTTGGAGTCGGGCGAACTTTCTCTTCTGGTTCCGAAGATTCGGTGCTGACACTTCGTATTATATTCGCTGTCTTGCTCCTGATAATACGAGGATAACTGGAAGCTTTTATACCTCTTTCAATAAAGTGGATTCAACATTTGAAAGAAATCGAGAAGAATACATTCTCAATATCAAATAATCAATAATCAATAAATGGTATTACGATAAACTTCCAAATGTAGGGGAAGCATCTTGAAGTTTATTGTAGCCAATCGTTAGTGTTTTATGTTCATTTTTAAGTACCTAAATTTAAAAGTGATTCCAATTTTCAAATGCTCGGTGATAATTGGAGCTAAATTATTGACTATATAATTTTAAAATCCTGATATTAAAATATTTGACTGAATAATCTTACCTCTTAAGAGGAGCCACTCTCTTAACGTCCTCGCCGTACAACAGCGAAGGTTTCTCTGAGAGGCTCTTTACGGTGGCGCTTTTAGCTGTCAGGGGTTTTGCTGTTTTTGGTTTCACTGGCTTAGGTTGAATAGTGAACAGTTTAGCTGGTTTAGGTTTTGCGGTGCAAGGTTTAGCAGGGCTTGATACGACTCGTCTGAGTGGAGCACTGGTGAGAGGGGGTCTGATCTGGTTCAATCTGGAAGTGCTCCGGTTTAGTCTGGCCCTGGTGCTGGTGGTACTGGTACTGATCTGTCGGGGGAGGCGGTTCAGTTTGTGGGAGCTCGCTGAGGCTAGTGCTGGGTCTCCTTCTGGGTTGCTGTCAGTGCGGGCTAGTAGCACTGTTGCTAGGGCTTTAGAGCGCTGGAGCAGGATCTAAGGATGGTTTTGTCAGAAGTTACAAATTTCACAAATTCATAAGCAAGGTTATTCCAATTAATCACAAATTGGTTAGGTAACAATTGCACTGTTGAAAATCGCATGATTATTTAGTAACAAAAGCCCCAATTGGCTCTTCACACATTGAGCGAGAGTGATACGAGTTTAAAGAGCATGAGAAGGGAGTTTTTACCTTTTCATCCCTAGTTATAGAGTTGGTGAAGACAGTCTTCTCTCTATCTATCGAGTTTAGTTTCTTGGCAAGTCTACCGTCTTCCTTTTTGTTTATGTACTGTGCTAAGTTCTCGCTTGTTCTGTTTGTCGCCTTCACGTTCAACGCTGTGTAACTCTGGGAGAGGTTATTCTAGTGGATGTAAGTAAATTTGATGGTTTAATCAGTGTTCGTTTTCATAAATCATGACGACTTTTTTAAAAGGAATCCGTATGAACCACGTTCGACTGGATTTAAATTTTTGCTCAGACAATAAAGCTTCCATTTTCCGTGCAGATAAATTACTTCATGGTCTCTACTAAGTAGAAGCCCTAACGGAGCCACCGGTTAACCGCAATTTGATAAGCGTCGTACAATGACCTTACCATTACCAAACCAACAGTAATCCTAGTGCACCCACTTTGTTAAAAAGCATATTATGTTTTATGTAACTGTAAATAATGTCCAATGCTGGAAGGATATTTCTTAATCTAATATAAAACTTTAACAGTCGATAAGACACAGCCCACAGCATTGATGAATTGTTTTGTCGGTTAATCAGGAAAAATTCGCACCTGTACGTAACAGCGACCGATAAGAATTAAACCTCCTCCATACGCCGAAAAGAGAAATATTTCTAAGCAAAGTAAGGCTTGGTTTAAATCGATAATAAGTGGAAAGTCCAGCAGAATTAAGAATTCCCATCCAAAAATATTGAACACTAAAAGACCTTTTAACTTACGAGTGTGTGATGCCGACTGCTTTTACTGAACGTTTTACAAAACATAGACACAACACGTGAGCTGAGACAATGTCGGCTAATCCGATAAACAAACGAACCTGTGATTTATCCCACCGAAATGATTTGGGTAATCATCGATAATGTTTACAACCTTCTCCTCGGGTAATATGTAATGACTTTACTATTCATATTGTTGGCATGGTAACGCTTCCCTCGATTGGTAAATCCTGATTTGTTCTACTTCAATTCCATTCATATTCTCGATTCATGAGCGGCTAAAATTGTACAAGGTGCTGTTGAATAATGGAATGATTAATTATTTTTCCCCTCCAATGGTCATGAATTTGCACATGAGAAAATTGGTTACTTGCGAAATTTTAAAATTGTCTTCGCGGGATGGATTTAAGTCTTTGATTACCATTCGGCTACCTACAGCAAAATACAGGTCACAGTAGCGCTATAAGTATAACAGTAGATTCCTTGTAAGATTTAGCGGTGTGGGTTTAATAGTTGGCTGTTTGACAACCTAAATTGCACTCGTTTCACCATGAGAAATAGGGGTCAGATCGCTGGTGTGGGAGTGGGCATTGTAAATTCGAAATACAAGATAAGGATGTTTATCTGTTTATCTCATATCTTTGAGGGTTGATGCACACGTCCGATCTTAAGATTTACTAATATGAACAACAATTAATTTTGTCCTCTGATCGGAGTATTCCTCAGCCATACAATTGTTACATAAAACAACTTTGTCTATGAACGGACAGGCCCTGGGCCCACTTTCCGATTGTTAAAGCACTGACTGACTCTCTAATTACTATTCAACACAGAACTAACCTGGCCAGGAGGAATGTATTTTTTGGATTTAGCTACAACAAGGTTCCTAGCTTTCCGCAGGTTCTCCAACTCCTGCTGAGCGCTGCTTCCTGGGATCTCCTCGTTTGGAGGAGGTGTCTTGCAGCCAGAAGGGTCCTGACGGTTTAATTGGCTTTAGGTTTAATGCTGTGGTGAATCAGTAGAATCACTGGTGATAGTTGATAAGGAGCCGCTTCTATGTTGAAGATTATTTGAGAAGATGGAGAATACAATGCCAACTTACGAATTCTTCTTTCTGATTCTCCTGGTTGTCTTCATTCTCCTCCTTCTTTTCGTACTCGTCATTATGGCAGCCGGTAACGTTATTAGGCAGATGAACCAGCCTTCTGGGTGGGAGTGGTTGTTGTTCTGAATTACACTCGGGAATCATCGCTAGTTTACTCTCTTTACGTAGCCCTGAAATATTAGACATGTCACCAGTTGACAAGAGGAGAACTCAATATTTCAAAGTGAGAGGTTGGATAATTAAACATAATACAAATCTATTTATTTCGGTGAATGCTTGTTTCCTTTTCCCCATATAATCTCCATGTTGATTTTAACTGGATGGTAATGATGGTGAACTGGAACGATGTTCTGAATCATAGGCGATCAATGTTCGAGAACATTTAAATTGTTGACAAGTCACGAGTTTACAAGATGAGAACTCAATATTTCAAAGTGAGATGTTGGATAATTAAACATAATACAAATCTATTTATTTCGGTGAATGCTTGTTTCCTTTTCACCATGTCCATGTTGATTTTAACTGGATGGTAATGATGGTGAACTGGAAAGATGTTCTGAATCATAGGCGAGAACATTAGAATTATAGAAAAATTTAGAGCCATTGTTTAGATTATAGAATTAGAATTAAATATTACAAATACACATATTTACACGAAATTATAGGATTGTACGAGGAACATTGTAGGAGGTACAATGATGTCTTGTCCTCAGTTCAGGTTTAGCCAGAGCACATACGATACACTCCAAATCGCAATGTCTTGGTTGGTCATGTAGCTCATCGACAGGTAGGAGGTGAGAGATGTCTGCATTCTCGGGGATAACTGTAGTCCTCTTTTTACTATTTCTGGGGTCACTTTTCTTCTTCAAGTTGGGAGTCTTCCTAGATCTGGCAGGTTTGACTGGGGCAGTGGGTTGAACGGGTGTAGAATATCCCTCTTGTTGAGCAAATTGTTGTTGAGCAAATTGTTGTTGAGGTGCTGTTGTCTTAACTTTATTGTTCTTGATAGAGGAAAGGTCAGGTTTCATAGCGGTCAAGGACTCCAAAGAGCGAGGTTCTATCCTCTTTGTGTACTTCTCAACAGGAGAGCTGATCATTCCAACTGGGGTTGAGGTTTTGCGGGGTTGTCCAACTTCAGGGAGGGTGTAGAGAGGGTGATCAGATGTGTTGGTGTTGGATCTCACTGGTATGCAGCAGGTGGCACTCTTTCTTAGTCTCTTCAACAGCTTCATTATAGTTAGAAAGGAGATAGGTAAAAGGTGAAAGATAAGATAATCGAATGTATAAGATTTGATAATTCTCAAGTTTGTTTCTCCACTGATATACTGTATAGTTGACATAAGATAACGAGATCTGGCCCTGGGGCGTATAATAGCGGGTGAAATAGTGGTGTCAGTAAATATCTACTCTCTACCTGTCGGACGGCATGATATCCAGTTTCGAGGCATGTGGTGTCAAGGCAACGGTGGACAACGGTCTGGTGTCAAGGTTACGGTTGAGGACAAACAGACAATATCAGTTATGGAAGTAAGCGACTGTGATGAATGGGACCCATTTTTATGCCGTGAAGGAAGTAAAGTAAGCGTAGCCTTGTCGACGTAACACCTAAAAAACAAATCTGCTCCTTTCAAATAAGGAAAGCAGTGCGAAAGATTTTCAGCGTAAATCGAATTACAGCTGATCGAGACTACAAACAGGGTCGATAAAGAAAGAAATGATACTGACTCAAACTACAGGTATTAATTACGGTGAATGCATGAATACGAGTAATGTGTTATGTGTCTCCGCCTCTGATTCACTTATCAAATTCTCCTGCGATAAAATTCTCGTGTAGTCTATTCATGACTAATTCAGGGACCATTGCCATGGTAGATATTGGATTCACACGGACTGCAGTGTCAAGGAATAACGGATATTCCAAAATTCGGTCCTCAGCTCCACCATAGAGCGGTATGGTTTTTAATGAATCGGTTTAGTTGGAACGGTTTTGTTTTGTACTGACTGGCACTGCAAATACGCAATGTGGTCTGAAGCCACTGAAAATAATGCTAAAAACAATTATCAGTCGATACAGCTAGCGTTTCGCGCATCTTTGAATGTAGAAATTAACACCAAATTAAAAAGCTCATCGATACGGTTATAGTACCAGTCTCATCCGTGATCAGAAAATGGTTACCCTACCTCCAAACGTTCAACATGGCTATTCAGACTTCAGAGTTAGCTTGGTGAATGAGTCTATGTCTTGATTGCAGTCATGTGTCGTGTTGGGGGTAGGTACAATTTGATATTTGAAAGTGAGAATTAGGGATACTTGTGATGGGTGATACTCCGTTCTCTATCGTATATATACTTTTGTCTGTCTTAGTTTAACAAGTGGCTCCCACCGCTAAAAGGCAGATAAAACGTATGATGATTGAATCAACAATATATATGATCATAAGGTTCATAGCAACTTCAATATTTACTCTAACCCTAAGACCTAAGTGAAGTAAACGAATTGTACTTACATTTCCATTTAGAAGATCTTGTTCAGTTGAATTCTTTTCATAAACCTTAAGAATGAGAAGGAGTTAAATGGTGGTTGTTTAATGTTTAATGCTTACTTGTATGTTGTATGAGGTTGAATGACGCACAGAATCGAAACAAACCATACCAAGTACCAACCCAATGCAACATTAACTTAAATCATCGACATCATGCGTTATAAACTGTGCATGTTAGTATAGTCACGTAACGACTATCCTTTTAACAGGATCATCATCTATTCCCGTCCCGTACTAAAATGTAAATTAATTAAGATGCATTTTCCTTGAATTCGTGCAAATCTATTGTTCTTAAAGACAGATAAAGGATTGAAACTGTTAGATGATTAAGTTTAACCGTACCTTTGTCATTCAACTCGCAAGGAGCATCACAAAGTATTATTGATTCATAGTTGATCACGCACTACACAGCACAAAAGGAATGAATCTGAATATTTATGAAAATATTTAAAGACCGGTCACGGTGCATTCTTAAGTTGTACAATTGTAGAATTCAGGAATGGGAATCCATGCATGTTTTAATGAAATTCAATGTTACTTCAAAATCCTTAGCCGTCGGGCAACTCGTCAACAAAGATAACGGCCGAAGGGCCGCCGTGCCAACCATTGTGATTGAGATATTAATTAATTGCCAGAGGATTGTCTCCGAATTAATGGGCGGACCTCCGTTACTTGGCGATACGCACCAATGTTCGTGTGATTTTATGTTCCACTTTAAGTTGCCGGGTTTAAATCCCTCTAATCGAATTAAGGGGTGCTGTAACTGGGTGGTAGTGACAGTACTGCACTGTCATATCCGGTGCAGTAGAGAGGTAAACCAATCAAACAATTCAAACAGACTCTGTGGGAGCTACAACTACAATTACAACTACAGTTTGCTCATTATTTGGATCACAGATTTACTGATTTAGTTGTTTCGTCATCAGACATTGCGTCAGCGATCGGAGGACAGATATTTGTCACCAACCGATTAATTCGACTGCATTAACGTGTAGTTTTCAAAACTCGAAACCTCTGAAAGAAATCTTATAACAGGAAGATAGCTTGAAGACAAACATGCGATGCTCCAAACTCAATTAAAGATAAAAAAGGAAGCCACCAACAGCACGTTATCAGGTTAAAACCTAACATAACTTAGTTAATAACTTATAATCAATTGCTAACAAGTACGGACTTGTTTTACCACAACAAAGAATCCTCCGTAGATCTGTATAACTATAGAACAAGTCGCACGTAAATACCTAAGATAAGAAAGTAAAATCTACAAATTAGTCACTATTGTCTAGAATATACTGCCTTGTAAACTACCTCAACGTAAACAAGTCTGTGATTGCAGCATGCTATGACGAAAACTGCCAAGTTCGACCTCAAATCAATGCAATAGACTTGAAATTAAAATCAATTCAGCGAGCATGAATAAAAGTGGCAGTAAGCACGAAAAGCTATCAATAGTATGAAGTGACTTTAAAGAAAATTTCAAGCTATGACATGCATGCAATCTCACTGGATAAGGATGGATTTCTCCTATTTACAATACTTGAGCGGTATCCTTGACGAGAATGTGGTCCGTTTCACAGAACGGTGGTGTCGGTGATCAGTTTCTCCTTCGATCCGTGATCAAATGATGTGCAGACAGCTTAAAAACTCAGGATTAAAATTTGTAATGAAAACTTGTGCGAGAGATCACGTTTAGTCACAAGTCACAACTGCAGAATAGACCTGATCTGCACTATATTTGCCGTCAGTTTCAGCTACTGGATTGAAGGGTATACGACATTTCAATCTTTGACATTTCTTCTCACGACATTTGACTTTACGATTTTTAAGGCAATATGGTACCCAAACCTAACTTTTTCCCAAACCATAATTCAAAGCCAGAGGGAGTGATATGTCGGAAGATGAAATGTCCTTCCCCCTCAAATACTCGGTACCTGACTTTCTGAATCTTTAGCGATGGTAGATGGAGGAACATAAACGGCTAAGCTAAAACGTCAAAAGTGTTTGATCTTCTACTTCTAGTTAGATGTGGACAAGTTTTTAAACAGTTGCTAATATAAAGATTAAACAGTAACACACGATATAAAGATCGTGAAAAGATGTTCTACCTATTTCAATTATATTATCTCACAATGACTATGCTAATTTCGGAAGGTGCCACCAGCCGTGGATATAATTTTAACTTTATCGGATGAATGTGTATTATCATTTTACCATTGGTCACGTGGCATGGATTACAAAGTCTTGGTGAACATGCCAGCAAATTTTAACGCTAGCTTCTGATTCAAAGGAAACTCCATAGTGTTTGAAGATCGCTCACTTTTTGTAAAACTCACTGGATAATTCCCGGTTTCTCAGCTTGTTTCGCAGAAATTTTCGGCACTCATTTTAAAAGCTTTAATCCAATCTAACTGACTAAAAGCTATATTTTAAATATTGACCGTAGTTTATGGGAGGTGTGGTGAAAAAGAAGTAGCGAATCTATTGCTCTATAAAGGATACTAGTCTAATTGTGTGGCCTCATGAAGAATTTACCGGTGCTTGAGCCATGAGTTAGCTACCAACTGCAATGGTTATTGGTTACGCTAGAGAACTTCAACTTGAATGAAGCACAACTTTGCTTATCAAGAGCACATGACTATTATCGTGTTAAATATTGTTTAGATTGACAATGGTCATTATGAACTTGTTATAAAAAGTTTCTTCTCATTTCCCTTTAAAACATTATAGACATAAATTGTAGTTTAAACTAGTGTGGTGTAGGACGTAGGTATAAGCACAATGACGAAGCATAAAAACAAAACCACTGAGTTCGGTCATCGAGACCAGAATGTGTCCTCATACAACCTGATGGTTTATATGCACTATGCAGTATGTGATCATGGTTGGATTTAACTACGTGTAGGGAATTGAAATACCGGAAACGTCAAACATGTCACAGAAGTTCTAGAAATAATGGGAGACAAAATTTCAGCATTTGAAAAGTTATAAAATACCGTAAAGCTTTCTGATGTTAAGAGAAGTTCTAGAAAAATGGGAGAGAAAACAGCATAAGAAAAGTTCTAAAATAAGGAGAATACGAAGCCAAATTATAGTTTTTACTGTAAAATTAGTATCATCGTACTTTCTACTTTTTAGTTTAAACTGCAGATAGAAGGTCAAATGACCGTCAACCAAAGTGCAAAGTCTTGAAGTTGAACGCATCAGCCGATTCATGAAAAGATAAGCCTGTGGTTCCAGTTCTGATTCTAAGATTCGGAACACCACCCAGAATATTCTTATATTCTACTTCCTCAAAAAATTAATACGATAATTAAGTTTAGACCTGTTAGAATTTTAGCTCTTTGTAAATCTTACGATCTAGCATCTAGACTTGGTTGTTTACCTGTTTATTAAGTTACTTTGAGTTTTTTTTACTGGATTCATACTAGAAAACGACTAATCATCTTTTGATAAGAAAAGGCGGTACAATTGCATATGAGACCTGTGTAATTCATAGGATTTTACATTAAATACGTCAGAACTTGCGTATAAATAACACGAACAACTGAATCCCGTCCACATCTCAGATTAAAAGTTAACCAGTCACATGCTACCAGTCCCGTGACCCGGAGAAAATCGTAAAGAAAGCCTTTCTATGTTAATTCTAGAAAAAAAGCCACGTCTGTTTGGTTGACCTAAGTGGTCTGCAAATTAGTACAAAATGTTGATGAGAATTGAAGTAACCATATTGGCTCCAGTGATTCCGGCTGCATTTGGGCAGGACTGGTACTGCCGGTCCGATATAAGAATACCTGCTAATCTATGACTTACAATTTATACTGCAACAGACAAAACTGCACTGATAACAAAACTTTTGAACTGAGCCAAAAATTCATCAAATTCAGAAGTACACAACCGTGATGCATGATGACAAGGACTGTGTAACGACAAGTTGAGAGACCCAAAATCACGTATATCAACACAATGAACTATACTCTCACCCATCTTCTAGTTTGCATTGCTTGCTACTATTCATTACTGGTGTCCTATAACTCCAATTTCTCTGTTGCAAATAGATTGAACTTTGAATTTGTAGCATCCATTTGCATGCATTTTAATCAAACTATTTCCAGTCCTCAGCCACCTCTGACTCGGAAATAAAGTCTTGGCAGATAAAGAACCCCCTCCCACTCATAGAATCATTAGTTTGGTGCCCAAAAGGCATCTAGAAGTAGAAACAGCCGTAGACTGGGTAGATAAATTAATCGAAACTTGTAACAAGACATAGGGAATGTACTGATATGTGACACTTGTCTAGCGATTACAGTTATGTTACCGTTACCAGTCTCCTCGATAAGGGGCCGTCAAAATACAGTTGAAATGTGGTCAAAACTGAGCTTTTATTTTCAAGTGCATGATACGGGGTCATATTACGTGATCAGCCGAGGGGGGTTTCCAAATTCTTACGCTAGTGTAATTTTGACACAATAGCTATGTGTAAAAATGATTACCGCGGAGGGGGGAGGGGGTTAAAAATTGGCCAAAACGTGGTTACGTAATATCAAATATGTGAACAACCCCTATATGATATGTCAAGTTAAGAATATTTTGTAGGCATAAAATCAAGTACTGTAAGTGTAACAATTTGACATTGTCCTGTGGGCCAACTGGTAGTGGTTTACTGGGCAGCGCTCAGCCTGTCCACTGTCATTCCGCCGAATCGCTATGAACATTAAAGCCTGGGCTCCCCAGGTAAGTAATGGTACAATATTTAATATCAATATGTGGACGCTAAAGAAAATGATAATCGAAACAAATAACAGTTTTGACCCTATTTTAACTGCACCATATCAACTGGAACGGTAGCATACCTGTTATACTTATTCAGCAACCATTACTTTGAATGCCTGCATGGGATGTACACTAACTGTTGGCTTTAACTAATTCGCTCGCCTTAAAATTATTACGTGACTTTGGTTTGAATGGTTTTGCAGCCGAACAAAACGGTTTTACAATTTACCTAAACCCTTGATACATGTTGCGTGTCACAAATATCAGCGCGAAAAGTGGCATGCAACGTATGTCAAATAAACGCTAATCCCAACATGAGTACATGACATGCAACCATAACCCCAAACTCGAAGCTAACCCTAACCCTAACCCGAGCCCTAAACAATAGTATTCGTGTTTAACTAGCCAAAGCCTGTCACGTGACAAAAACAGTTTTTTGCTCATATGCCATAACTCTTCAGGGAAACATTTTTACCCTACGTAATTTAATGAGGGGTGATTCGGAATCAGCGTCCAAAAATACACCGATTTAAATTACTTTCATACCTCAGGGCCTTTTCGCAAAAATGTTTTTTAATTGAGGCGAGCGCGATCCGAGTGATTTAGTGGGAGTACAGAGAAGAGCGCTAACTTGTATTATACATTTATTATTATAAGTCTTCAATAAAGTTAACGGGTGATACTCGTAAAATATTTGTTCCAGGACCGTCGACGAGTCCAACTCGGCGCGCGTCCTGGTAGGTTGCAAACCTACAACAATAAAGTCAAAGACAAACGGACACCGATATATTTTCGCAATATATCTGACGCTGTCGTGACTGTCTCCATGTACTGTGTCATTCAAAATGCTTCGATGCATATATAAAAAGAACACTTTGAATCTTACCTAAGCCTAAGCACTAAGGACTTAAAGCTAAGTTTGGTTTTAATTGACGATGTCAATTCATCGCAGCTCGGCTAGGCAGTAGGCCTGCAGTAGCGCATCTCGTCGGTTTAGCGACACTAGAAGTTGACAGATGTTACTCGTCCAAATCTCTTCGAAGTAGCACGCCGCTTTCTTCTCGATGGTAAGTGCTACGAAGTAGTGCGCGCCGGGCCAGACCAACTCGGCGCGCGTCCTGGTAGATTGTAAACCTACAATCATGAATCAACACTATAAGTAAATGCTTCTAGTGTCGTTGCGAGAAGCATAATTGAGTGCTCGGCGCGGCACAGTAACGCATCGCGCTACAAGGATATAAATATATATCCTTGATTTTATACTAATGTTTCAATCAAGATTGAAGATGTAAATAATGTTTGTAGGTTTACAACCTACCAGGACGCGCGCCGAGTTAACGGGTGATACTCGTAAAATATCCAACTCAGCGCGCGTCCTGGTAGGTTGTAAACCTACAAGCGCCGAGTTGAACTCGTCGACGGTATGGAACAGATATTTTACAAGTATCACCCGTTAAAATAATGTTTGCTCTCTATAAAGCGCTATTAACAATTAAATTCAACAACTATAAAATTATTCAAACAATATACACATAATATAGCAATGACCCTATATAAAATCTACCCTTTAAGAATTACAAAAGTTCCCTAAAAAATCAAAAATTACCCTTGGCCTTGTGGCTCCAAGTTAAGATCTAGACTGTTTATATCAACAATGTTTTTAACAATTAAATCGGCATTCCTCACGATCACGATTTTTACTCGCGTCCTGCGCATGAAAAATTGAATCGACAGTAGAAATCGAGCGCTGTACGGATAAATATTCGCTTCTTCACTGTCCCATCGCTATTCGCTTCGTGCCTCCGTGTACTATTTGACAGAACATTTAATTAAAAGATACAATTTTTGTACTACAAGTCATTCCAACTCGCTACGTATCTTTTTTGTACCTCCTGGCATAACAGAATGACATAACAAGGATAAGAAAGCGCTAAATATACATTTTTACCCTTTAAGAAGAGTAACTTTCTACTTTTGCAAATAATTTGAATTCGACAACAGTATGTTGTACTTGTTTAACGGGTGATACTCGTAAAATATCTGTTCCATATATTGGACCGTCGACGAGTCCAACTCGGCGCGCGTCCTGGTAGGTTGTAAACCTACAAGTACTTGTGTATTCGTTGTGAGCTTCCTTGGAGGTCATAGTTACATAGTACACATTTGACACCTAGTACATCAATCTTGATGGTTCTGTTCCAAAAATCGTGTTCATCTGCCAGCTAATAAAAAAGGGGGGACACCCAACCCATATCATGTAGCTGAGACACCTCACAGCAAGTAGGCCTAAGTAGCTCTTGCTTGTGAAAGGTGTCAATGAAACGAAAAGTTTTCAATGAAACGAAAAGTTTTATTTTACATTCCTTTAATCATAAATAAAATAAGAGCTTAAACCACGAATTAGTTAGCTAGAAGTAAACTTGAGGAAATATTTTTGGTGATTGTATATAATTATTTAAAAAACTTTATTTGGTTGTTAGTATTTTTATTATGGTAAGTGGTTGAATTTAGTGAGACAAGGTCAGTTTCTCTATTATCTTAGAAAAATTTCTACTTTACAGTAGGCAATGCTGAGTGGCAGGAATGAGGGACCAAAACGCTTGGGGCTAACAATGGCCCATTTACAAACCACTTCAGACATGGCAATGATGTCATTTATGCTTAATTCGTCTGAAACTGACCCTACTGCACTTCTAACATTCTATAAAAATATCTTCTAAAATAGTATACGGGTATATGGCCCCCAGAATATAGGTCGCTTTTTGAGCACTTAGAAACAGGTGTTAAAACTACTTCTAAGCATGTTTAGGGCTGTAAATATGTACATAATAACCCTTTAAATGTTTCTTGGGTAGTTGAAAATAATTATTAGGTTTTTAAGTGTACTTTTTTTTCACCTGTAAAAATACCATTTTTTAACAGGGCCCCCAGAATATAGGTCCAAACATCTGTTCCTAAGTTGTTCTAAAATTGTCACAGACAGTTATATGCAGTCAGAATATGTTGCTGAGACTGTATTGATGATGCCAATGGCTCCAGATACTAAATTGAAATGGTTTAGAGTATACTTAATAGCAAAAAATCAAAAACTACGGCCCCCAGAATATAGGTATGCAAAAATCGTCCTCAAATACTCCACCTTCATACATTTTGATGATGCCATCTCTTCAGCATATGTTCTTTAACTGTTTCTCATCACTACCCCACATTCCTTAATGCTCAGGGTGACAGAGAAAATGCAGAATCTTGGTCGCTATTTTTTTTTTAAAACCTATATTCTGGGGGCCATATACCCGTAATGAGTAAATCTTTAATTTTACTAGTTAAAAAGCTTTCATGCACTAATTTAGTAGGGATCTTAACTAAATACTTAAATAAGATTGAAGGAGTGTCCCTAGATATGATTGAGGGGGGCTGTTTTTATCTGTATCAATACAATGTGCACCTCAATGACTGTAAATCAGACATTTTTGGCCGCCAAATTTTTTTAAAGGCCTAACTCAAAATTCTGTCCCAAAACTTAAGGTCATGAGACAATTCTACGTTGATTCTGAAAATTTCATGTGAAAATATTGAAACCCTATTGAGTTCTATTGTTTTGAGCGAAGTCAGTTTGAGATATGGGCGATTTTGTTCATTTTTTGCGATTATTTGAACACAGAATCCACAGTTAGGTAGATATTGAGCTGATAATCATAGAGAATGTGTAATATATGCTTACCTTCCATATAAAGTTGGTTTCATTCAAAAATATTGATATTTGACCAATTTATGGACCAAAATCGATCAAATTTGGTGTGTATGCCCGTATATGGGCATATGGTTTTTGTTTTTATCCCATAACTCGGCCAATTTTTATCCAATTTTGATAAAACTTGATATGTGGGTTCAGGAGACTAGTAGCTACAAGTAGAGCATCCCAAAGCATGGTTTTGGGCATGTTCAGGGTTTTTGACCAACCTATATTCTGGGGGTCGTATAGACCTATATTCTGGGGGCCCGTAAAATTGTGGTGGCCATAACTTTTTTCCAAATTGTCAGTTTGCAGATGTCTCGATGAAAAGATAGCTTAAAATAATACTTATACTCATACCAGTAGTCTTAATGGCATGTGTTGGACAGATTTTTGTCATGACAATTTTTCGCCATATTTACCCCTCTAGAAAATGACAACATCGTTTAAATCTTTCGCTGTCATGACCAAATATACCAAAATACCTCATGTAGGTCCAAAATTTTTATCCAGAAACATTAGTTACATGTTTTACTCCAACCTAGCAGTAACAGATCCCATTAGTATCGCTTATCTTGGTTAGAACTGTATCCACTAACATGACCTATATTTTGGGGGCCACCTATATTCTGGGGGCCATATACCCGTAGGTATAAAAATGCATAACACAAAACACACAAATAAAATGTTTATAATCCTTATATATAATAAATTTCTATAGAACTTTTAGATTTCTATAAAACTAATAAACCTATATAATATATATAATATTCATTTTGCACCCAGAGAAAGATGTGATCACAGAGGTAGTTTCGATATTATGTTCATGACAAGGTATGGGGCTGCTGCAAGCTATATTTTGCTAAGATATTACCGCTTTTTCAAGCTTAAGTAATCTAGGCAAGGTCAATTTTAAAGTTTTTGAATTTTGTCGAACGCTGTTTAAGGCTAAGTTCCAGTCATTTGGTTCTCCTTCCTTTTGAGTGTGAGTGATGGTGATTCTTATGGATGATTTGAGGTGATTGGGCTTATAACAGGTGAATGTAGTTAGCATGAGATTTTGTCGTACTGTATTCCATATTGTCCCTGCTCTGTATATGTAGCTGTCTGATGGTTTAGGTGTGAGAATGAGTGTCTCTTTGCCAAGTCTGCCAGATGTTTCAAAGAGGGAGTATAGTGATATAGGGGTTCTATATTTCAAGACCTTGAAGATGTCATTAACACAATGGTAGAAGTACAGATTATGCACATTCATGATTTCATGAGTGTTGAAGAGAGGTTTTGTATGCTCCTTTCTGTAGAATTCCTTGCCCAGGATTTGCTCCGCGTAGGGTCTGCATCGTGCACTAGTTTTAAATTTATCCAAGTATGCTTCTTTATCTCCAAACATTATGCGGGCACACATTTTCTGTGCTTTGAACAGAGGTTCAAGTTTTTTGTTAGATGCCCCTCCCCAGACAGTTATACCATATGCAAGATAGCTTTCAAACAGAGTGTGATATAGATCTTTATGGAGTGATGTGGGAATGTTATCTTTAATTCTATTTAGCATGCCACAGCAGCTGGCTAGTTTTTTTGCTAATTTCCTTCTATGTGCGTTCCAGTTTAGGTCTTCATCGATTGTTACACCTAAGAATTTAGTTTCATGTACTCTCTCCAAGGGTATGCCATTGATATTGATTTCTTGATCAGAGGGTGTATCTTCATCTTTGTTGGATCGAGAGTTTGAGAATTCAAGGTAACAGCTCTTGCCAGTGTTTATGTGAAGTTTATTGGCAAGCATGTAGCGGTGTACGGAATTTAGGACATCATTGGCTTTTTTGTATGCTAGGTTTTTACTTTTTGCAGCGACAAAGATATTTGTGTCATCAGCAAATAGAACAAATTTAGAGTTCTTTTCAGAGTTTGTAAGATCGTTTATGTAAATTAGGAACAGAAGGGGCCCTAAGCAGCTCCCTTGTGGCACTCCAAAAAGCACAGGTAGAGTATCAGATATTTCACTGAGCACACCAACATATTGTTTACGGTCGGAAAGATAACTTTCCAGGAGTTTGTGTGCCCGTCCTCTGATCCCGTATGTGTTTAATTTTTTGAGAAGTATTGAGTGATCTATTGTATCAAATGCTTTACTTAGGTCGATAAAGATTCCTAAAACATGATTACCGGCTTTGAGTGACTGCTGAATGTGGTGAATAGAGTAGTTGAGTGCATGTGATGTTGAATGACCCTTTCGGAACCCAAACTGGCTATCGTGCAGTATTCCCTGACTCGAGAGAAAACCATAAAGCCGTGAGTAGATAACCTTTTCAAAAATTTTACCGAAAATTGGGAGAGTGGAAATTGGACGATAATTTTGTAAGTGTTCTTCGTTATCTTTTTTGTAGATGGGGCTAATTTTACCTATCTTAAGGATGGCAGGAAAGCATCCTGTTGACATAAGGTTGTTGTATTGTATGGAAAGCACTGGGCTGAGAATGTGTGAGGCCTTTTTAATAACACTGATGGGGAAATCACTAGCTTTGCCATTTTGTAGCTCAGAAATGATATGAGATATTTCACTCTCAGTGCAGTCTGTTAAGTACATTGAATTTGGGTTAGTTTTTGGTAACAATTCAACAAATGAAGGAAGTGGCTCAATTTTCATTTCCCCATCAACTTGTTCATTCAATTTCGACGCTATTGAGGCAAAGTACTCATTAAATTTGTTGGCTATGAGTCTACGTTCTGTGATGCGTACTCCGTCGACACAGAATTGAGGCTTTATGGTTTTTTTGCATTTTCCTCTTAATTCATTGATAACTTCCCAAGTCTTTTTGCTGTCTCCTTGATGATCCATAATCTTAGTACAGTAATATTTCTTTTTTTGACTTTTTATTACACCTTTAAGACATCGACGATAGTTTGAAAATTTTGTGTGAAGATCAATATTTCCATCTGGACTAAATTCTTTTGACTTTTTCGAGGCTATCCAGTCATCATACAGCTCCTCTTTAGTTGAAATAGCTTCTGAAATTCCATCTGTCATCCAAGGATTGTTAATTGGATTTCTTTTGGAGACTTTGGGTTTATCTAGTTTGCAGTTAGAGTCAATTGTATGTGTGAAGATGTCAAAGAAGGTTTCAAAGTTGGTACTGTTTGCCAGGATATCTTCTTTGGATTCAAGGTCTGTAATTAAAGTATCAAAATTTTTCTTGGAGAAGCTGTAGTGTTGGAGTAGCTTTTGGTCAGAAGAAGTTTCGTTCTTAGGCATGCAAAGGTTGAACATGGCTATGATTGGTTTGTGGTGGGAATTCATGTCATCAATTACCCCAGACATCGTGACGTGTTCAATGTCATTGGTGAGTATATTGTCTATACAGGAATGTTGGTGAATGTTTGTGGAATGAGTTGGTAATGAGATGAGCGGAAAGAATCCCAATGAAAGAAACAAATTTTCAAATTTTTGAGTTGTGGGATTTGTTCTCTTTAGAAGGTCAAAGTTGTAGTCTCCCAAAATTATAGATTTTATGTCTTTGGGGAAGAGTGACTTCAGGTGTGTCAACTCATTGAGAAACTCTTTCGAGTCCCCATTGGGTGATCTATAAACCACACCAACATTAACTTTTTCACTCCCTTTATTGACAGTAACAAAGAGTGATTCAAGGTTTTTAGTTGTACTGATAAGCTTGTCGTTTATGGTTGCATTGAAGGAACAGTGGATATATAAACAGACACCTGTTCCTTTTGTTTTATTTGGAATTTTATCATTATAGAAATGCGAGTAGTTGCTTAATTTGTACAGATCACCTTTGTTTTGATTAACATTTGTTTCAGCAAGAGCAATAGCTGAGTAAGTAAGTTTTTGCATGCTCATTTCTGCAGAAAAGGAGTCAAAGTTGGATAGATTTCCATCTATATTGTAGAACATTGTGCTAAAATCAGAGTTATTAGGGACCTTTTCATGGACTGATTTAAGTTTGTAACTCTTACAGTTTTCCAAAATTGTGGATGCTTGGTTAATACAGTCAAAAGACTCCAGGAAGTCTTCTGAGTAGAACTTATCATCAGACTCTTTGTCAAGTCCTATGAGTTCCTTAAAGGGATTGTAGATCATGACACTAATACTGAAGCAGTTGGTACATAAGTGTCCAGAGCCTCCTTGGCTAAATTTTGAATTTTTGAAGCGTAATTTGTGTATTATTTTGGGACAATTTTGACATTCCAAGTATCCTTGACCAATAAGGACGTTTTTGTTGCAGCAGTCGCATATTTCTCGTTTGATTGATGGAGTCATTTATCTATACAGGGTTTGGTGGGCCACCTCTGAGTGCGTTAGAATATAACCTACTGCTTGATAATTTAGTTTTACTAGATTTAAATTGAAAGATGCAGCGTTTTAATAGGACAACAAGGATGCTGGTGCCTTTTCTATTGAGATGGAGTTCATCTCCAACATCAGTCTTTGCAAGATCATAATCTAAAAGATTTGTTCGCTTGTCTAGGAACTTGATAAAACCTTCAACTAGGATAACTTTAAGGTCACACTGGCATAAATCTTCAGCAATAAATCTATTAAACATAAAAATTCTACGGTTCTTGTCGTGTGATTTTGTGGGAAGTACTGGACATATGAATATTTTACATTTAGGGTTGTACTTCCTTATCAGACTAAGTTTTGTTTTATATTGCTTATAAAGTTCTTTGACCTTTTGGTCTGTAACTTTGTTCTTAAGGTCATTAGTGCCCACCATTAGCACAACATTACGGTATGATGTGCATGATAGTGGGTCTATTGAGTCTATTGTAGGAGCCCAAGATCTGAGGCCAGGGGTCGATTCACCAAGTTTACCTTTGCCGCTTCCGAATGTTATCGGCCCAAAGTTAGAATCCCCTATGAGAATAGTTGAGTTGAAGTTTGACCAATGGATGGCCCTGAATGTTAGACTGAAGCGAATGCCGTCAGGGACAGAATCATCATCTTCTTTTTTGATGGTGTGTTTGAAGAAGTCTTGACTATGCCTATTCATCTGGTACATGCTTCTGCTATTACATTTGACATTCATTGTTTCGTCAGACTGTAAGTTCCTAAACTGAAGGTGACGTGGGATCCCTAGAGATATGGTGAAGATAGATGACTTTGGGTCAATATCCCCCTCATTGTCTGCGTGTTCTGGGAGAGTTGACTCCTTATCATCATACATGTTCACTAGGCAAGAGTTTAGTCTGTAGTGGTGCCTTTCCTCTTGGTGTGAAGACCCATACTCATTGTTGAGACGCTCCATCAGTTTCTTGATGGGTTCAGGCATCACCAAAGGGTTTGACTTTGAACCCATGTACTTGTAGTGCTCTCCATATTGAAGTACATTTCTTTGCCCCTCTAATGAGAATTCTGCGAGTTGATTCTGTAGCATGTTCATGAGGTCGCTCTCTTCTTTCTCTGTGATGTAGTCTTCTAGATGGTTTTCCATGTGCTTTATATCAGGTACCAGGTTGATTGAACTGACACTTTCTACTTGAATTGGGGCCCTCCTAGGGGGTTGTGGTGGTTGTGGGGGATCGTAGTCGTTCATTTGAGGAGGAGGAGGACGGTTAGGAGTGTTCTTTAAGGATGCTATGTTTTGGGTCAGCTCTGTCAGCTGATGTTGTATTGATGCAATGAAGTCAGTCGTGGGTTGGGTGATATGCTTCATTTTCTGCTCGACTATACCCTCCAGGGACTCAATTACCTCAGCCGAGATTTGGTTTGCATAGCAAGTTGTTTGCAATGCATTTGCTAACTTAGCCGACTTATGCTGCTTTGGTCTTGGGTATGGGGCAACAAAGCACCAGGGACAGCCCCAGTTGGGAAGCAATGAATCAATCCCCTTCTGGGTAAGATCAGCACCATTCAAGTTTGCACATAGAGAGTGCCAAACCTGGCCACAGTCCTTACAGGTCAAAAGCCAAGACTTACCCCCAGAGGTTCTGCAGCAGGGGCATTTGGACTTGACGACTTTAGATTTTGGCTTTGATGTGCTGGTGCTGTCATCACTAACATTTCCTTCAGACTCTGACATTGATGTTGCCAGAGGTGAAGCACGGCCATTTTTGAGGAGTGACGTCTGTAGGAGGCTCCTATTGCTAGGGGTTCTTTCAAAGGTAGAGTTTACGACTGCACTTCGTTTCTCACTTTCACTCTTGGATGATCTGGTTCTTTTCTCTGTGTGGGGGCTCATCAAGGAGGTGGGGGTCCTAGGTGAGTTTCTGTCAAGTCTTTTTCCGCTCATTTTATTGAGAATATTGATCAGGGGGATGTGCTGAGTGCCCTCTGGGCTGCCACCACCGGCGAATTAGCTGCACCTGAAATGAGTAGATCATGGGTGGACGTCTGATTTATAATGGAAAAAGGGGACATTGATTACTTAAAACTATTTAGTAACTATTTTTTCATTAGATATAGCATAAGGAAGAATTGATTTCGATTGAAACATAATATAACATAGTGAAATAAGTTGCTTAAGGGGTGGATGGTTGGGTAGGTGAGGTGGTGGATGTTGTTGATTAGATTTGGTGGTTTGATGAGGCATATGTATCGTTTGGAATTGCTTTATGGGTTAGAGGGTGGGGTTAAGGGAATTGGGGATTCCTGGGTAAGGATACATTGTGGAAAGCTGGTTGAGTAAATAACAATTGTAGTCGACGAGCTTGCCACAAGGGGATTTAGAGTAAGTAAAATAAGTCATAATCAAATAATTCAGTTATGGTCACTCAATAATACAAGTTATGAGAGGTTGTTTGAATTTGGGTAAAATAACTTGTATTATATAATGACTATCCAATTAACCACTGAGACAAAGGTACATTTAAATAAAGTTTACTAATCAATCAACAGCACTTTACAAACAACAAATAATTATATTATAAGCTGTAGGTTGGGAGTCCCCCCCTGGGATCATTTCGTCCGTAAAATTGTACAGCTGATTATAGTATCATGTATCAAAAGTAAAGTAAAGTAAAGTAAAGTAAAATTTATGACATCACATCATCACACATGTCTACAAAATATCATCGCACTGTGTGAAAAAATACATATATAATAAATATTTCCCCACCAACATTAATTAATTATCAAATACAATATTTAAAAACAATTTCATCAGCAGAAAACTTTTCAATTTTTTCTCAGCTGTCTGTTTCTTTAATCTCTTGGATCACCGATTTTCCCGACTAATAACTGAAAATTTTGATTTAAGTTTCTGTTAACTCATCAGCTTTATACTACTGCAAATTCGGCTGGGTGCCGGCTCTAATGTGTTAAAATCAGTTCCTTGAGAATGAGTTGTGCATCTCAGCACCCAAAGAAGCTGTCCCTGTCATAAAGTGATCAAACGATTTGGCCAAATTGTCCAAGAATTAATAGCAAACATGGAGATTCGACAGCCTAAAATATGTAAAAGCTTGATAAATACAGCTGTAATCATGCAACCATAAAATTTTCGTCTTATACAATCTCTTCCAACTTTTCGAACCATATTCTACTATTCTGTTTCATTCATTCTTTGTTTAATTTCATATTTGATTCATTGAACTTTCATCCTGCTTCGTATCAGCTGTATAATCATCATATTATCACATTTATCATAATTCCATTTCTCAATCAGTATCCCTCTTTAGGATGCCATCAGTAGTTAATGAGAGAGTTGTTCAGCTATACCCTTTGTCAAACTACACATTTGGAACAAAGGAGCCCCAGTATGAAAAGGATGCATCTGTAGCTGCAAGGTTTCAGCGTATGAGAGATGAATACGGATCAATTGGAATGCGTAAGACTGTTGAGGGTGTGCTGCTAGTCCATGAACACAATCTGCCTCATGTCCTTCTCTTGCAGCTGGGGACATCATTTTTCAAACTCCCTGGTTTGTCAATTGTTATTTTAGACTTAATTTAATAAATAACTTGTGATTTAAAGTAATACTGTAAATTACATTTTTATTCAATCATCTAACCATGACATTATGCAGGAGCAGAAGTGCTACCAGGTGAAGATGAAGTGGAATGCCTAAAGAAGTGTTTATCAGATACCCTTGGTCGACAAGGAGACACGATACACTGGGGAGTTGATGAGATGATTTGTAATTGGTGGAGACCTAACTACGAGCCTCCCCAATATCCTTACATTCCTCCACACGTCACTAAACCCAAGGAGCACAGGCGTCTCTTCTTAGTCAGGTTAGAGATTCGATTTATTTGGACATCAAAGTTACTTTCTGTTAAAACCTGCAGATTACTCTACTACTAGCTGGGACATATAGTTTAGTAATTAGTTTAATCTCAGTTTAGTAATTAGTTTAATCTCCGTAAGTGCATTTACTTGTATCCTCACAACAGAGATAACTGTGCCTCTTAGTCCCCTTACTGTTTGCATAATGGATATTGCATAATAAGGATCACCATAAACTCTCATTTCAGCTGGCAGGTGAACTTCAATTCAAGTTTAATTTTTTTCAATAATTTGAGTGCGCCTTGCTTACTGTTTACCAGATATTAATCCCCAGATAGTGTATTATTATTGTTCCTGCTTTCCTAGTACGAATATTTGATACATTACGTCTACATAATAGTCTGCTATAAATATAAATAGTAATAAGTCTTTAAGGCACGTTACATAATATAATATTGCAACTATTGTAAAAACATGTCCTTTCCACGGCATAACACTTATATCCTGACAATGTGGCATTTATGTCAAATATGGTGATTACTGGCACAAAGGAAAGCGATAGTGTTCTGATTTTCTGGTTATGAATAGACTCTGATAATCTTTTTGTGCTAAAATTTCTTTGACAATATTTCTGCTGAATTAACCTGCCAAAGTTTTTCGTATCAGACAGAAAGAGTTGCTTTATCTTTAACAGTCTGTTCCTGACCGATTAAATGTCTTGTTTTAATTTAGACTTTGGTATAGATTCAGAGGCACTGGCTTTCTGACAATATATATCATATAATGTATGAGAACCAAGGATCTTATAAAATGATGGGGAATGATGCATAGTTCTTTGAATAACAATTTTCGCGGAAAGTTACAGTAGGATAAAAGTTTTATATTTTCACAGATTGGTATTTCCTCTCATAAATCCGTCACTACAGTCCACAACTAAGCATAGATAATACGATTATCTTTACAATAATTTGTAGGATTCGTTTATAAAATAATTGTCGTTATTTCTCGTGCAACGTTTATACCATATAGTTACTACGACCCATACCCTTCTTCCATGCTATAAAGCTGGCAGCTTAAAGCTCGATATTGCAAAACGAATTTCATTAAAGACATGAAATCGTATATTTATGACATAATAAACTGAAATTGTTTGTCAGGATGTAAGTAATGAGGTCAAAGAAATTCGTACTGGTTACACACTACACAGTTTAATACCATCAGGTTACCCGAGCGAGCAATGTTTGCTGTGCCCAGAAACTACAAGTTGGTAGCGGCGCCACTCTTCGAACTGTACGACAACTCTAACGGATATGGCCCCGTTATTTCCACATTACCTCAGAACTTGAGTCGGTTTAGCTACGTCTACGCTTGATGTAACACTAAAGGACTGTTCGATAATCACAGATAGTTTTTTAAGTTGACGAAAGAAATTTTGATTGAGCTCAACTGCTTTTTACATTATTGAAAGAGCTGTTATATTATTTGTCTGGAATATTATTTGTACCTACCATTTCTGGAATTTGCAGGCAATCGTATTTAGTAGGGTTCACATATAGTATCAATATCCTACAGGGGAGGGGTTTCGAAATTGATAAAAATCTTGCTGATGTAATGTGTAATGAAATATGTAATTGGCTCGAAGCAGTTCTATTTTCCGTATTATTAACTAAATTTATTCTTATTTATCTTTTAGAGCCGGATGTTGTTTGTTTTATTTATCGCAGGTGTAATCACGTGACTATTTAAAATCGTAATTTGATATTACACAACAGTGACTTTGCTATTACATGAATGCTGAGCAATTACTGCCTATAATGTATTTAAAATATATATCGGCGATTTAAAAATGTCCAGTTATCTACATTGTTTTTAATACTGTTTATCTGAAAAAATAAGAATTGTATTGTACTTTCTGTATGACCATTCTCCCTCCCATTTGCAATATTATATGTATACACCTCGTTAGGCTTGCGTATATCAAGTTCACAATTTTTACTTAGGTAGCATGTAAAGATATCAGAATGGAAGAAGAAGCACAAATTATTTCAGACTCAACCCGATATCTTCTTACACAGGTAAGAATCACACTTTTTGCTGCCAAACGGTCAGTATATTTAGTTCAGTGTATATTTTTCAGCATAAGGAGTGTTTGCCTTTGTAATGCCATGTGAGCAAGCCAGAGTGCAATTTTTAGATTACAATTACCAATTTGCACTTTCAGGGATCAATTGGCGGGAGATGCGATACCCTGAAGAAGCTGACAGCTCTTGTAAAAGCAGGGGTGGATGACTCACAAGCTAAGATATTACTGACTTGCCTGTATTGTGCGCTTACTCGTTACGATGACAGGAAATCAATCGCTGCCATTCAGGTGATTTTAATTAGAGTGTATTATTATTTTTCCTATGAAATTTAGATTTAGATTTGTAACGAGAAAAACAGTAATTATAAGTAAACAGTTAATTGGAAATAAACAATCCTAATTGACTAAATTAGTTGATTAACATCGAATTGGAAGTTACATAGTAATTCTGAATCCTGATATTTTTAAATCTTACACTCTGAAAAAGAGTAAATCTGAATATATATACACCATTTCTACAAATCTCTACATAGACATAAGAGTTCCATCTCGTCTCTTCTCGTGTAGTTTCCTCTTTCTAGCCCAATGGTTGAGAGTCTTGCTAGCAGCATAAGTGAGAGCATGCATCACCAGTCCACGTGGGATACTTCCGTACAAGCTCGTCAGGAAGTGGATTTTAGCAATGTAGGGATCCCTAAAGGCTATCCAGGTCTCTGCTATCAGTCTACGGTAAGTCCACATGTCGGGAGTGAGATGGTAGTGATCCAGAGCTTCTGTTAGGCTGAACCCATCCCTGATGTACCTCCAGACAGATCTGTACAAAGTAGTGATGTGGTTGAGGAGCTCCAACAGTGCAGGGTCCAGGTTCCGGTAGCTAGGGGGAGCGGTCTGATGTCTGGAGCGAGCTGGACAGGGAGCCTTCTGGGGTTTAAAGTCCTGGGTGGTTCTGATGTAGGGTTTGGAAGAAGTAGTGTGTCTTCTGAATCTGAACTGAGGTGTGGTTAACTTAAGTGGGGTTTGTTGATGTGATAGGAAGGAAGGGAGGTTTGGAGGTAAGACTGCAGGAGAACCAAAGTGGAAGGTTTCTATCACTGCTACTGTAGGAAGAGCTGTTTCCAGTTTCTTGATTGTAGAGATGGGAGGGGATCGGGTGGTTGGAGGTTTAGGAAGGGATCGGGCGGTGGGATGTTTAGGAATGGATAATGTAGTGGGAAGTTTAGGAAGAGATCGGGTTGTGGGAGGTTTAGCAGGATAGGTGATGGAGGCCAAGTCATAGGCGAGTCTGAAGTCAATGAGAAGAGACATGTCCACTTGTTTAGTAAGTATTGTTGAGGAAGTAGTAATGTAAACTGTAATGAAGAGATAGACAACTGATACTCTCCCTGAAATGATGACGGCTTATATACTGGAAAAATCCTTTGATAGACCATGTGATTATTACGTACTAACACGTGATCATAAGGGGCTAACGAGCGGAATTCTAAATTTAGAACAAGTTTGATTGGGTCTCGTTAGAGAGAGTTCACGAATCATTGCAGGGTCAGTTAAATGCACAGGTTACGTTTTGTCACCTGATCATTAGAGTTACAGATTAAGAATGTAATATCTTGATTGAGTCACCAAGTTGGAACATAGATCACATGACTTTATGCGATCACACGTTTTGCTAAGGGGAATATAGTCACGTGATCATCATTGGAAAGGTCGTGATTTTAATTCCAGAAAACTAAAGTACCGTCAAATAATTATAACATATTTATTTTTCATACCTTGACAACTAAGAAAAGTTATCAAATATGTATTATTTGAATCCTTAACGTCAAATAACAGATAATCTCACTTAGTTCATGGATTTAATACCATGATCAATGAGTATGACCAATTTTGGATCTATACTGTTTTCTTGTTTAATCACTGATACGGCGATTATAAGTCCAAAGTTTCGTGGATAAAATAGATTTTCAAGATTTAACCGGGACACAGAATAAAGGGAGAGGTGTAGTAGGTACACACAAAAGATAACAAAGCCACACTGAAATAAAATCTAAGTCGCGTGTAAAGCGTGTGCCCGTTGCTGATAAGCAGTGTTATCTCATAAAGTTCAAAAGAAATGCTCCTTTAATATTACGTGTCATTTCCGTTGTAATGACTCGAGCTGTTTGGGCTGTGTAATGAAACTTCTAGGTAGACTTTAAATTTAGGTCTATTAAAATCACAATTAGCCAGGAGTTTGATTGAACAGATAGATAGGTAGATTTCGCCTTTTATTGTACCTGTGATCCGGCCTGTACGGTAGTGCAAAATGTCTCCACCTATCTGGTCCAGTAATATATTGTCCAGAAACTAATTGGTCCTGTATTATTAACCCCCCTCTACCATTTCAGTCGTTTGTTGGAGAGTGGTGCAAGGCCAACCCAAAACAAGCTGGGTCGGTTGTAACAAAAGCCATGACACTCGCCATACCAAACTTGAAGATTCCCCATGTCGCCCCCGCTCTTGCCATGAACGGGCGGGCCCTCTTTGCTACCACCCTCACCGTCATGACTCACCTCTCCGAAATGTTCCTAAAGTCCCCCAACGCTCTCTCCATGTTCCTTGGTATTCAGAGCGCTGCGTTTGCAGCTACAGCCGGAACTTGGGAGCCCAAGAAGCTCGCATATCTGCGGAGTATATTCCTGAAGAGTATCTCTCACAAGACTGATGTTCTGGAGAAGTATATTGACGCTGTGCTGTCTGGTGACGTGTCAGCTTGGACTGTTTCTTTCCTTTCCTTCCTTCTCATCACAGCTAAAGAGGTCGGGGCCGAAGAGAAAGTACAGAGTGTCCTCCCCAAAGCTCTTGATAAGTATGTTGAGGTTATGTTCCTGGCTAAAAGCAACATTCACCCACATTTAAGGAGATCTGCCAGTGCCATGTTGTCCCTCATCTCTCATGAGATGTTTTCTGCAAAGATAATCGCGGGAATGAAGAGAGCTGCTTTACGGACTCCAGAGTTTGCAGTCAATGCCTTCACCGAGGCAATCTCAGCTCTGACACTCGACCTCAGCAGGTATGTTAAAGATTTCCTGGATATCTTAGGACCCCTGCTGGCGTCCTCTAACCCACTACTACACGAGGGAGTAGAGCCGTGCTTTGTTGTGGTGTTCGGAGAAGTTTCCGACAGCTCCGCTATTACTGGACTAGTTGATGGTTTGTTCAAGATATTGGAGGGCTGTCATGGTAAGATTGCTGCTTATCAGCAGAGAGTTATGGTCATCAAACTTATTGGCAAACTCTCCTCATCTCAAGCCGCATCAGAGGGAATTATCGAACATGTTATCGGTAAATATCAAGCATACCTCAAATCAGAGAGCAACGAGACAGCACAAATAGAAAGTATTAACTCTCTGGCCCTGTGGGGTGCTAAGATCAAAGTTACCGTCGGGAAGTCCACCATTGAACTGTTCAAACAAGGTTTTATAAAGGGAGGAACAGCCCACACCAGGATAGCATATCTCTTAGCTGCAGACTCTTTCTTCAAAAATGATACCCTATCTTTACTTGAATTGTTGGAGGATTCGCTACTGACAGTGGTGGATAAGACAGCTTCAAACAACGTACTGTCAATAGTGGAGGGTTTAGCAGCTGGAGCACTTCTCATGAAACTTGCTGGCAAAGATTTGGGAGATTCTGAGGTTATGTTGGGAAAAGTAAAGGAGAAACTTCTGTCAAGCACTGTTGTCGGCGCACTTGGTAAAGTTCTGTCTGCAATCCATGACGATGAAGCCATTGCTTTTGTGAACTTTATCAAGCCGCTCATTTACCTTTTCCAAGGTCAGATTGGAGCGGATCTGACGAAATCTCTGATGTTCACCCTTCTTGACATAGTTCTAACGAAGACCTACCCCAGCATCAAAGCAGCTCAGTCAGCTGTGAAGAAGCTTGTTCAGAGTAGCGAGGGTCTTGCTGCTATTGTCATTGGTTACCTAAATTCCAACGTTCTTAACTACAGCAAAACGGACGACAACCCTCATAGAGCTCTGAAGTTTGTCTACTTCATCAAAGATATCTTCTCCATCGTGGCAACTTTGAGCACAGCAACCAAAGAGAGGTGTTACATGGATGTCCTTCTCATGATAATGTCTCCAAACCTTAAACCGGAGAGTAACGGACTGTTTGAATACCTCGCCAGTGTTTGTGGTATTGATCTGTACAAGTTCGGAGAGACGTACGCACAAGAAATCCTGGCAATGATTCAAGCGAATCACACCCCTGAGAGCTACAGTCTCGTCTCGCACCTCAGCAAACATTGCCTCACCCTCATCACTCCCTTCTTCTCACTTTGTTTAGACGTGTTCGAGAAACCAGCCATCAAGTGTATCACTGAGGAGGACCTAGAGATTCACCGTACTCCATCAGGAACTCTGTGGAAAACAGTTCTGTTAGAAGAGTTTGAAAAGAGTGTGGTCGTGGACAGAAATATCAAACGAGAATCAAGGCTTTACAATTTTGAGGATCAAAAGTGGGCTATGGAGGTGGAGGCTAAGTTGGCCAAGCAAAAGGGAATGACACTGACAAAGAAACAGCAAGACGATTTAAATTTCAGGCTCGATGTAGAGGAAGGTATCAGAACCAATGTGGAGACCTTGAAAAAGGATTTCAACCAGAAAAACAACATCATGATGGCCTGTTTGGACGCTGACATTGTGCACATCATGCACAGTATTGCTCGAATCTCGTCTGCGACTATGGAAATTCTAAATTTCCCCCTTACTGCAAAGCACGCGATTGACCTCTTGATAAAGCTGTGTTTGAAAGTATTTCCTGCTACTTTTAAGGACCTAGGGTTCCTGCTGGGACGGTTGACAGTACGTCTTCACGATCCACCGTGCTCAATAAACCCTGACTGGCTTGGTGAGTCCCTAGAAGATGCATTTGTAAGATGTGTGGAACAGCTCAAGCGCATGCTCGTAACAGGATTCACGCTCTCTTCTGCTTCTTTTGCTCTTGCTTTCCCCTTCCTCCGATACATCGTAGAAAAATCCAAGATGACCTCGGAGGACTATGAAGAAAATGCTGTTGTTGCTCTGGATGTTATTCTAGCGCATCTCAAGAAAAGAGCATCAGCGGATAACCTGTTTGATGGTCCCACTTTCATGCCGATGGAGGACTTGTTGAGGATGTCCTGTGCAACGTTCGAGAGAAAACCTATTGGACCTGTTGGTACGAAACTGCTCTCCGTTCTGCATGAAGTTTGTAGTGCTTCTAACGGAGATCCTGGTTGTGCGATAGCTGGTGATGGTGAGGTTTCAGTTCTGATGGACTACTTAACATCTCCTAACGATGTGCTCCGAGTAAACATCCTCCTAGGACTCAAAGTCCTCAGCACAGCTCTCAGCATCTTGGTTTACGAGAGCTCTGTTGCGAATACACTCGCTAATCGGCTCAGTACAGCTGTTTGGATGTCTAAGTTTGATGTGGTGAGCAATGTACAGGTTGCCGGTACAGCTCTGTGGTCCGATCTTTCCTGTGAGTTTAAAGTGCACGCTGGAATCTGTGATGGTTTGCTAGTTCACGTGGTTAGTCCACAGGAACACCTCCAGATTGCAGCTGGCAAAGCTCTAGCTAACATCTTAGAAGAACTGGACGATTCTATTGATGAGGTTTTAGAGAAGCTTGTAAATCTGTACATTAAGAAATCTGATATTCCCAAACCAATATTAGATGACATGGGACGAGTATTGTTTGCAGCTCCAGCTGATAAATGGGAAGAAAGAGCCGGTATAGCAGAAGCTTTAGCCTCTATAGTTCCGTTCCTTGTAAACGAACAACTGTTGAACCTTGTTAGTCTTATCGTTCCTAGAGGTCTCTCTGACAACTGCATACTTGTCCAAGCTAAGATGAGAGATGTTGGTATTAAAGTTATCAACGTGCATGGCAAGCTTGTCATTGATACGCTCCTGCCTGTTTTTGAGAACTACCTAGACAACACTCCCGACTCAAAAGCTACAGATGTGGTTAAACAGAATGTGGTTATTCTGATGGCAACACTGGCAAAGCATCTCAAACAAGATGATCCCAAAGTGAAGCCGATTGTTTGCAAGTTGATGGACTCACTTTCTACTCCCTCAGAACAGGTACAGGTTGCTGTAGCCGAGTGTTTGGCTCCGTTGGTTCCCTCTATCAAGGACGTAGCTCCACAGCTTATTCAGAGGATCCTTTACCAGCTGCTGGAATCAGAGAACTACGGAGAGAGAAGAGGTGCTGCACACGGACTAGCTGGTCTAGTCAAGGGACTGGGGTTGTTGTCCCTGAAACAGTTGGAGATCATGCCTACTCTGATCGAGGCTATCACTAACAAAAAGAACTTCAAACACCGAGAAGGAGCCATGATGGCGTTTGAACAACTCTGTACTATGATGGGAACTTTGTTTGAACCATATGTGATCAATGTCTTGCCACATCTACTGGTTTGCTTCGGAGACGGTAATCAATACGTCCGAGAAGCCACTGAGAAGGCATCTAAAGCTATAATGGCTAAACTGAGTGGACACGGAGTGAAGCTTGTTCTACCATCCCTCCTGAAAGCTCTGACTGATGATGCCTGGAGGACCAAGGCTGGTAGTGTCGAGTTGCTGGGTGCCATGGCTTACTGTAACCCCAAACAGTTATCATCCTGCCTCCCTAACATAGTTCCTAAACTTATCGAAGTAATGGCTGATTCTCACACCAAGGTTCAAAGAGCAAGTCAAGCTGCTCTCAAACAGATCGGCTCTGTGATCAGGAACCCAGAAATTCAAGCAATCGTACATCTGTTGCTAGGTGCTCTGTCTGATCCTTCAAAACATACTGATAAGTGTCTAAGAGCTCTCATGAAAACCTCGTTCGTTCACAAGATAGACGCTCCGTCTCTAGCTTTGATCGTACCAGTGGTGTGTCGGTCCTTCGAGCAAAGAACAGACACAAAGAAAGCAGCCGCTCAGATTATTGGAAACATGCTTGTTTTAACGGACGAGAAGGATTTGAAGCCGTACCTTGGTTCAATAATCCCGGGGATAAAGTCTGCTCTTCTTGACCCTGTTCCTGATGTCAGGCTGTACTCGGCCCGGGCACTGGGATGTCTGGTGACGGGTATCGGTGAGATTGATGGTCTGATGGAATGGTTGCTGGTTACCCTGATCTCAGAGCAGAGCTCAGTAGACAGATCTGGAGCTGCACAGGGTATCAGTGAAGTGATGGTGGGTCTGGGACCTGAACGACTGGAGAGAACAATGTCAGAAGTTCTCATCTGTTTGGATGATGAAACTCTGCTTCCTCACATTAGAGAAGGATATTTGATGTTGTTTATTTACTTCCCTATGACAATGAAAGATGACTTCGCTGAGTTCATCGGTCCAATATTAACGCCTATTCTCAATGGTTTGGCGTCTGAGAGCGAGTTTGTACGACATACCTCCTACAAAGCAGGACAGAGGATTGTACAGCAGTACGCAGACTCCGCAATAAACCTCTTCTTACCACAGCTTGAAGAGGGACTGTTCGATGAGAACCACAGGATCAGATTGGCATCTTGCCAACTCCTGGGAGATCTGCTTTACAGGATTATGGGTGTCACCGGCAAACAGTCCACTGTGACGGGTGACGAGGACGACAACTTTGGAACCGACGAGACCAAGAGACTCATCATCAGTGTTCTGGGTGAAGAGCGACGAAACAGGGTCTTCTCTGGTCTTTACATGGCTCGATCTGATGTGGCTCTGGCTGTTAGACAAGCCGGTCTTCACATATGGAAGATTGTTGTTACAAACACTCCTAAGACTCTGAAGGAGATTCTGCCTGTGATGATCGAGCTTATCTTGGGATGTCTGGCCAGTGAGTGCTACGACAAGAAGATGGTTGCAAGTCGAACTCTTGGCGATCTTGTCAAGAAGTTGAGCGACAGGATTCTCCCAGAAGTTGTACCAATCTTAGAGATGGCACTTGAAACTGACAACGTCATTCAAAGACAGGGAGTTTGTCTTGGACTTAGTGAAATCATTGCTGCGACCTCCAAAGAACAGGTTGAGATTTACAGTGACAAGCTATTGCCAGCAATTAAATCAGCGCTCACAGATCCTGATCCTGATGTACGAACTGCTGCAGCTGGAACATTTGCAGCACTGCACAACGTTCTGGGAACCAAATGTCTGGACGAGATACTGTCACCTCTCTTAGCCGCCATGGAGACGATAGAGGGTGAGGAAGCTGAGTACCTGATCGGAGCATTGCAAGAGATCATGCAGGCTAAGAGCAAGGTTGTTTTACCTTACATGGTTCCCAAACTGATCGAGAAGCCTGTGAACATCGGAGCTTTAGCTTCACTTTCCTCAGTTGCTGGAACAGCACTATATGAACATCTGGACACCATTATTACTGCTATACTTGAGGGACTCTGCGAGGTTAAGGAAAGCGAGGTTGAGAAGGAGTTGGATCATGCTAATCTGATCATATCTTCCGTCAAAGAGTTAGACGGTCATGAGAATACCCTGGATATCTTGGAAGACACCCTGAAGTCTGAGGAGACAAAGATGCGACTGTACAGTTCTATCTTGGTTGGAACCCTTTGTAAGAACGAGTATCTTGAAATTGAAGAACACATCACTGTCTTGTGGAAGTGTCTGATATCCGCGTTTAGTGACCCTTGCGCAGAGGTTGTTAAGAACTGCTGGAATGCGTTCAACACCGCCACTAAACGACTTGCTTCAGGTGATCAAGTGAGACTAGTTCCTGATTTGAAAATGTGCATCTATCAAGCCATTGATCCTAAGAACAGGCGTGATCCAACATACACACTCCCTGGATTCTGTCTTCCTAAAGGGCTAGCCACTGTGGTTGCGTTATATCGAGAGGGTATTCTGAACGGTAGTCCTGATCTGAAGGAGCAAGCTATACTTGGTCTCAAAGAGGCGATACAATACACGAGCCAGCCAGCTCTGAAACCATCTGTTGTACAAATAACCGGACCTTTGATTCGAGTATTGGGCGAGAGATACACTCCAAACATTAAAACTGCTTGCCTTGACACTCTGTCCCTTCTCATCGACAAGGTGAAAGTTGCCCTGAAACCATTTTTATCTCAACTTCAGACGACCTTCATGAAGTCACTGAACGACGGGACACGGGAAGTGCGGGAGAAAGGTGTCACAGCTCTCACTAAACTAGTCTCCCTCCATAACAGGGTGGACAACTTGTTTACCGACATTCACAGCGGCACCAAGAACGAGAATCTCAGCACTCGTGAGACAATGTTTTCAGCACTTCAGGGGACCATGTTCATTGGGGGCGCCAACATGGGTGAGAATCTAGCTCTGTCTATCTCGGTGACGCTGTCCAACCATCTAGGTGCTCCAGAGGATACTATCAGAACTGCTAATGGAGCTTGTATTGGATCTCTAGCTACGTTCTTCAAAGAGGAGGAGCTTGAGAAACTGGTCAGAGATAAGATTCTTCCTCAGGGACCCAGCAAAGAGATAAGACACGGTCAAACGCTAGCGATAGCCGGGTTATTGCGTTACGCTCCTACTCGTATGAGCAAAATGGACCTCATCGAAGATTTAACGACATCACTCCTCAAGTTCATGGATTCAGATAATGTACAAGTTTGCAATTCTGCTAACTACGCCGCGGGACGCTTGATTATCCATCTACAGGGATCAGGCGAAAATGTGGAGTGTTTGAGCAAAGTGGTGTCCCTTCTGGTCAAGAATTGTGGTCACGGCTCCAGCAACGATGTGCGGAGCTTTGCCAACAACATGGTTCACATGATAAATATCTCTGGGGTGGAGCCCCTGTCAGATGATATGGTGAAATCTCTCATGATCCCTCTAATCGACAGCACTACAAAGAAGATACCAGCCGTCAGAAGTTCGTCAGAGGTAGCCATTGCCACTTTACTGAGACTCAAGACAACTGAGGATATCGCTAATAGACTCGCACCTTCACTCGATCCCAAGTCACTCGAGATTTTCAACAGATTCTTGCCGTCAGCCAAACGTGTGGCCAACGAATACAGGACTTATTCCAGTTATGAAAATAATATTTTCTCATTCTTACCGGCAGTGTAGCTGCATTTTCTTCAAAAAAATGGTCGCATTAATTTATTGAAGCGTTTTAGCTCATTCTTGTTTTAACACTGGTTGCTTTAAAGATGTTCGTTTTATTTCTCATTGGCAAGAAATCAGCTGTTATAACACGTGGATTACGCCGACCAAGGAACAAGTTTTAAATTTGCCACACTGTTTACGTACGCCGCCACGCAATAAGATCATAGAAAACACGACTTTTCCGCGCACGTGCCGTCCATTTCACGTACGTAATTTAACGTACTACCCTTCGCGTTCACTTTCACGTCTTGCTTATCTGTTATCGTTAAAAGTTACATCATACATTGAACGATGGTACGTGACTTAATTTGAACAATCTAGATTGATTTCCTAAAATTAAGACTAGTAAAAATGAGTGACTTTGAATGTTTATGCAGGATGGTGGGTAAATTTACCACAACACACAAGGGACCTAGATTTTGCCCTGTCCGACCCATCCTGTGAGCCACTTTACTTTGAAATTACAATAGCTTTTCCCAACCCCTAGGCTGGCTTATTTTCACATAACTTTTGCCGAATTTTGGCTCTTCTGGACCCTCTCCAGAGACATTTTTACTATAATTGGTTTTTAAATACGGTCGCAGCCATTCTTATTATCACAGCTGATATCTTGAAACAATTAGATTCTTGAAGTCAAACTCGAAATTTCGTTATACCAAGCAGTGATGTTATTAACTTGAAAACGTACAAAACTATAAATTAAAACGCAATCTGTTCAATAATTTAACGGGAGTCACAGTTTTAATTTTGTTCATTTTCACGATACATCTCTGATGTTGTTTTGAAGAGTCCTGCTTCAATAAATGAAATTTACTAAAATGTCCGTCCAGAGGGCCACGGGAGACAAAGTTGAAGAGATGGACATCCATGTTGAGAGTTTGTCAGGCAGCGTCCGGTAACGTTGGCATAACTGAAATATTATGTACAGTGCATTTCAAATTTTATCTTCGTCAAACATTGTAATGCCAGTTTTAGTTCACTGTTTAAATATCTAATATCGAAATCAAAGTGAAAAGAAGTAATACACACCTGGTTTAAATTGTTCAGCCCCGATGCGTGTCAGTGCTATACTGATACCTTCAATCATGGCTAACAAAACACCCCCAATTATAGCCGATGTAACTGCTGCTTGTGGACCACCTGGAATAGAAACAGTTTTTGATTAAGAGGTATGGAAAATTGTTTCCCACTCACTAATTGCATTCCACTGCGTAGTGTGTACAGTGTAAGAGTGCCAATCGCACTCGGCCTGAGATCTCGTCGTTTAAAACAGACAATTACATAGAGAATGGACAGGAGCTTAACAGGCGGACAGACACAAGGATGTATTTAAGATAAATTAAAGAAGGCTCTCTTACTTCGTATGGACAAAAGTCCGCCAGTAGCAGCACCAGCAGTTATCGAATTCCAATGGTCTTCCTTGTTTCGAAGATAAATCAGAGTACAATCACAAGCCGCAAACGTGAGGCCCCATGTTCCGAAGTTTCCTGAAAATACAATGGTCAGGATTTAGAAAATTGATAAAAGTAAATTCATGGTCACATGACATGACGTTATATACAGGGTGTACCGTAGAAAGTGTGACTATTTTGAACAAAAATAAAAATTTTTATGAAGGAGCAGTTGCTAAAAACTCTTCATCACACTGTGTCAATATGTATCGAATTGGTGTATACCAAGTATCAAGTCTCTGTTATTTCTTGATTTTTTTCAACTCTTCGTTTCGTAATGGTGCTACCTATAGAGCTGAAAATGGCCATAATAGAGGCATATTTTGAAAATGGCCGAAGCCCTGCTCGTGTGAGACGTTTACTTTTATCCCGTGGGTCAAAGTGGTCCACTGTGGTCCCTACGCTGTCGAACGAGCAGATAAAGAGGGTTGTGAACCAACTCCAGACCAACTACACACTGAAGAAGATCTCTCCGCCTGGGCGATCCCGAAGTGTCATTTCAATTAAGAATCTTGACAGAATCAAGAAGAAGCTCGAACTCAGTCCACGAAGGTCGGTCAGAAGCTTGTCAAGGGAGCTTGGGATATCTAAGACTTCAACGTGGAGGATGCTACGAACAGAACTGAAGAAATTTCCTTACAAGATCCAACTTAGGGAAAAACAGACCCCAGTAACCAAGGAAAAACGTGTGGATTTCGCAAATTTCATGTCTGATCGGATTGAGTCCGACAAAAATTTTCTACAGCACATATTATTTTCGGACGAAGCCCACTTTCACTTATCAGGGTATGTTAATCGCCAGAATATGCGATTTTGGGGCAGTGAAAACCCACATGACTCGGTGGAAGCTCCAAAAACAAGGGCTAGAGTTACTGTTTTTGTTGCACTTGGCCAAGATGCTGGTTTAATCGGTCCTTATTTCTTTGAGGACAAGGAGGGGGTAGCGGAGACAATAAAAACAGATAATTATATAAAGTTGATCAAAGGAAAGGTTATACCAGCTCTGAAAAGGAAGGGCAACTTAAAAAAATGTACTTTCCAACAAGATGGGGCACCGCCTCATTGCAGTCGGGTCGCCATTGACTGGCTGACAGAGAGGTTTGGTGAGGAGAGGCTAATCTCCAGGAACTCGAAATTCCTATGGCCCCCAATATAGCCCAGATCTGAATCCTCTCGATTTTTATTTCTGGGGGTATTTAAAATCAAAGGTTTACACCAACCCTTACCCAAAAACAGTGGAGGAACTCAAACAGAACATCAGGAGGGAGTGCCGGAAGATTGGAAAAATTCAAATTAGTTCGGCAATAAACAATTTAAATAGTCGACTGCAATACGTACTTGCCAAGAAGGGTGGATATTTTGAGCAAATTCTTAATTATTAACAATTTTTTTTATTACTATCATTAATTCAAATATATTTCCAACAAAATTTAGTTAAAAATAACTATGAAGTTTGATTTTGTAAAAAATTACAGAAGTGGAAAAAAGTCACATTTTCTACGGTACACCCTGTATGTTGTTTAGCTAGAATAGAATAGTAAGCCGCGCGCGCAGCTGCGCTATATAGCTTAGCTTAGATCAACGCGAGTTTTAAGTGCGAGCTCCCTTCATATTTACTTAACAGACAAGCAATGCGGGTTACGCAAACGCAAATCAAAATAAAGCGTTTTATGCTAATTTTAGTGGCAGTGCTGAATAGTAATATTTTTTTGTTATCAACCAATTATATTACAAACCTCCAAGCACAGGGGCTTTCACCTTCACAGATGTCGTCATTCCAGTTAACCTCGATTTGATTCCCTGAAGCATTAATCGAATGAAATAAATATTTTGAGAATTATGTCATGAATTTATTTCGCCTAAATTAAAGATGAACTTTTTTCTGTAAAAAACAAAATACGTATGAGACTGCGCCCCTAATATTGTCGATGATAAGAACTGATAATGTTTGGAGGCATATCAACTTACAGGAGGAGCTAATCTGAACCCTTTGATGGCAGAGAAAACTGCACCACCCAGGCAACCCATCGTAAAGGCACCTCCGCAATCATCTGTGATTCTGTATGGACTGAAATATTATCAAAATGTTAGCTATTAAGTGTACAGTTATTCTATTCTATTAAACTATATTATTAGAAATTAGTCTATAGTTAGGAGTGTAAATAGAAGAATGGTAGGTATAGAAATTGAGAATTCGTGTCATCACTCGATTGTACTCCTGATAGCTTTATCTACTACCAGTCTCTAGTTTAACGTGTTACGTACCATGGCTCTCTCAAGTCGTCCATCACTACCTAATAGGTAGTTTAATTAACAAAATAATAAGTTCACTAGTTTAATTAACAAAATTAATGTTATCGCAAGAAAATTAACGACGATGTAACGTTTACAATTGAGTACAGCTCACAGAATGAAATCGAACCTTCTAGAGTTACAGGAATAATTTTCGTTTACGTCTTGATTCAAAAGGTCACGAGCACAGTGATAGACAATGATGATTAATGACGCTAAGTAAAACGCATACAATTGTAATTATGTTTAACAAATTGGAAATTTGACCTTATACATACTGCTGCGGCTGCAATGGTATCGTATCATTATCATTCAAATTATTCATTAATCAAGCACCAATGTGAGTCAAAAATGTTGGCTGCCACAGCTTCGTGTAAAAGGTAACAATTTAACTAAAAATTTACAATTATAATAAACAATATCGATATCGTATATTATGCAAGTGCTTTATAACCGAACCCATAACTACAAAATAACCAATATTATGCAGCAATGGTAAGAAATTTTCGGGAAAATGTATCACTTATCAGATAAAAGTTTAAACTTAAATGAAAAATTTGAATGAACGTTAACATGAACTTTAACCTGGAAAAAAAATTGTATGTTTGAAAATAAACCAACACCTCACCAGAGGTGTTTTTTAAATATTGATTCAACCAATCACAAAAAACGCATCACTTTTGTACCCCAAATTTAGATAAGAAAATTCTAGCTCATATCTGTTACAATACACTTTGATGAGTGGATGTGGTATCTTACGAGGTTGTTGTAGAATAGTTCTTGGGATATCATGACGTTTAAGTTATATCCTGATGATAATGAGAGGTGCGCATAATGCACATAATGCATATGCGCATAATGCACATATAATGCGCTGTTTCCATGAGCTTGTGAAGTGCTAGATAAAGGTCTCAAAAAGTCTCTACTTATTTAAGCAGTGAATATGTGGAATAATCTACCAAATGTGGAAGTGTAAAACAGAGTGGAAATGCTAAATAGATAAGTAAAACTTGACTGTCATCTTACACTGAAAAAAGCCGACAAATTTGCATGAGCAGCACACACATTTCAAATACATAATAAGTAGATTTATATAAAACAATGATCCCAAACAACTATATCATTATATATATACCGGTATTATTATATTGAAATTACAAAGCTTAAAACTTCCTTAAATCTCTATAACTATACACTAAGTCAACAACACGAGCATATGGCATCAGAAATTACAAACATACCTATCCATTATTCTGATAGTAGAATTGCACAATGCACGCACATAGTCATTAGTCTGTTATAACGCTATATTTATCTTTAACTCGAATCATTATTACGATAGAACAATTCCTTTCTAAGTGTTTATTTCAAAAATCTTTTGCTTTATACTCATCGGGAAAACGTTTGGCCTACCTCTGAGCCCTAGTATGTAATTAACTTTACATAACATTGCCTTTCATTTGAATTTGGAAATTTTCCAAAAAAGTTTACTGTTACTTTTTATAAGGCCCTGAGGGCTCTAGTTATTTAACTTACCTCATAATTAATGTGCAAATTGTCAGGTCTAGACAGGAACCTGCGCAGAATAACGGTTTAGACCTCGTAAACAGTACGTGACCAATTAAATGTAGAGGCCTAAGGGGTACAAGTGGGTTGCTAGTCACGTACAGTTGTGAGTTCCGATGTAAATGAAATTAGCCGAAGCTAATATCTCATTATATAACGGTCTTATGATTGCTATAATACCACTAAGTTTCGGAAAACAATTCCTCCCCAAGTTCTATAGCAGTATCAGTATAGGCCAGAAAATAAAATTGTTAAGTCTCAAGGGCACACACTCAATTAATGCATCAATTATCTCAGGGTTTAAGATATATTTTTATCTTAAAGAGGACATATCAATTTAACTATTTAACCGATGAAAATGTGGCCCTATTTTTAAGGCCACATTGCATCATATATTATTTAAACGTGGAATAACGCACACAGAACTGTAAGTCAATCATCTTATCTTATCTCATGACTTAGAACTGAAACTATAAAGCTCAGACCCTCATCCCACAACTTACCTAGTACACTCAAGAGCTCTTTTACTAAAACCTTATCTTACCCTCGAAAGGGTCTTGGTGCACAATGCACATTGCACATTGTACAAGTGGAGGGATTGCGTCCTCTAAACTTGTAATGATATATATTATCAAGGTTATCGCGATTATCAGTCGATACGGTACATTGTCCTTTATAATTTCATAATGTTTCATTCCCAGTGGAGCAAGAAAACGTGACGTGATCTGCCGAGATCACATCACATTATCTGTTCCCAATGTTCGGGGCTTCTTTCAAATTACATGCTATTATTAACTATTGCCGGGTGTTGTCGTTGTTCTGAGTGAGCCCCATCAGTCGTAGTGAGTCGTGGAGCTGGTCGATCTGAGAAACACAGCTGTTATTTTAAACAAAATCATTGAAAAGCATCCTAGAAGAAACTTGAAATATTCTTTAAAATTTTAACTTTTAAATTATTCTGATTTCGGGGAGCTGAAACATAAATTGTTATGTGAATGGAAAAAAGGCGTCATTATATTGTGCTGCTCTTTAAAGGCTGCTCCAAGTGCAGTAAAAGGGACCCAGTCATGTAATCCAGTCAACGTTTTATTTCTGATATATCTCAAATTACCTCTCGCATAAGATTAGATAGAGAATCTCCGGCCTCTGTCATTCTGTGCGATACTCTGAGAGCATTCAGCGTCTCTCTAACCTGCAAAGATTCAGATTTTTTAAAAGCACTCACTGATGTTATGTAAATTATTAAAATTCCTAAAATTCATTCCATTACCGTTCTATTAGGCAGCTGCATGGGATCCAAAATTCCCATTCAGCTCAAATATATATATTCCACAGCGGATAACCTCAGTGATTGATGGAAATAAAAACCTGGATAATCCGAGCACTGATAGTATCTTGGGCTCTATCTTCGTCCAGTACGATGTTATCTAACTGGAGCGTGTCTTCGCTTCTGTCCCCTCGTGGAGTGTAAACTTCACCCTGCAATCAGAGACATGTTACTAATTACAGTATACACTCACACTATACTACTTACAGTATACACTCACACTATGCTACTTACAATTTACATCCTTACATATTACATGTTACATCATTACATGTTACAATCCCACTACTAACATACATTATACATGTTACATGTTACACTCCCACTACTATAACTAACACAACATATAATAACCAGTTACACAGTTAACTAGTTTCACACACCTTATTATTAACACTTCTCAACTCGTTTGAGCAGAAGGGAGTTCATCCTGATTTTTTGTGAAACTTGATTTCGAGTTAACCCACGAGCAAGTCTGTTAAGTTTACTGTTTTATCGCGTATTTTGAGATTTACTGATTTACATAACAGTTCAATTTAGCTTCTCTGTATATTTAGTGAAACATGATTCCAATATGTAAAAAAGCTAAGAGGGCTTAGTACTATTCAAATTTAGTAAAACAGTGATAATTTATTGAGTTTTAAGTCATACGGACGTGACCAAAATTCAGCTAACTGTACATGATGCACCCCACGTGCACAAAAAACCCAGAGCTGGTCCCTACATTTTCAAACTCTTCTTTCAACAAATATACTCTTCACTAAATATAAAACTTCCCTTGTCTTTATCATGTCACAAAACCTAGACACAAGAACAAAATAAGACGATGATTTTCAAATCCGACCGTTTAAACTAAATAAGCTATATTTTACGGTCCAGCTTATCATCGTGCGCGGAATGTACTAAGAAACGCACAATAAATATCTCACCTGACCATCAATATGCTCGTGGGAGTAAAAACAGTTGCTGGAGAAGGGACAGTCTCCCTGGTGACGGTAATACTTGCACGGTTTCCTCTTCAGGTCTTTTTTATACTCTTCTATGTAGATCTTCTTGTGGTTTCCCTCAGCGATCCAGACTTGTGAGGGAACTACGAAGTAGCTTTTCTGTCGGCAGTTAGGGCAACTTCGTCTGGGGAGATGACGTGATGTTAGTTAAGTTTTCTAGAAGTGCTGAGGAATTCCGGGAATCTGGTTCAGTTTAAACGGAAAAGATGTACCCCAAGGGTTATACAATCCCAAGGGTTTAAATGCTAACCAAGATAGATCGTTTAGTTTTTGATACTTCTTTTTTTTTCTCGGAAAGATGCGCCGACATTATCATTTTATATTTCTCAGTATTTACTATTGGTATGAGCGGGAGAGAAGTACCCTGTTTCATTCTATTTCATATGATAATTGTGTCGGTGAAAATTGTACGTCTCAAAATGGAGAGGAAACACATACTTTTGCAGTATAGGAGGGCAATGCATCAGATTTGAAAATGCTGCCGGTTGCTTACGGAAGGTGACACATTGCTTACAAAATATATCTATACAATCTTTAAGTGTTTGCTAGTGATTATACTGCGGAACATCTTGCACATTTTTGACACTCACTCAACACACTGATAGAGTAATATCTGAATCGTCTTCCATCTCAATATTGCACACAAGTAATAATGCAAAATTTACATAACTACCACTAGAAAAGGACAAATTACCTTGAAAAAACAAACTTTTCTCCATGTGTACACGAACCAATTGAGTCAAAATATACTTCTCCAACTCAAGTCAGTTAGACCGACACGGTGGAAATTGAAGTGTTAATTGTTAAAGTACTCAGTACACTTTCAGTGCACATTTTCCTTGCAGAAACATTCACTTGACAGTTCTCAAAACAAAATGCCAGTTAAATTACCTGTTTTCTTGAGACACAGCGCCTTCACTGCAATTCCTCCATCTCCTTATACAACACAGACAGAACTTGTGCATGCAACCTGGCAGCAGGCCAAACTTCCTGTCCTCTTCTTTCTTGTCAGCTGACAGAACTTTGTCGTAACATATCCCACACTCTTCGTTCTCTGAGTCTTTGATGAGTTGAAGATAGTTTTTCAGCATCTGTGGAATGCATTTTTAGAACAGTTATGTGTAGACTGTGGATTAATTATTACATATAATTGCTCAAGCTTTTAGCTATGCTAAAAATAAATTCGACCTGCTTATTGCACACTGTGCCATGTAACATATTTAACTAAGAATTTGACTAAGAATTAACAACCATTTCTTACGCTGTTTAGTAAAAGTAGTAATAAACAATAAAAAACGGGCTAATTGTTTAACTTACCCCAGCAGTTCTGGAACAAAGTTCCACGTGAGTTCGACCTTGGATCCTATCAAAGGGATGTATAACCGGTTTCTTGCAGTGATCACATTGGAATCCGTGTAAGAATACACAGTCTGTGTTTGTGCAGTTCCCTTCTATTGCATGTTGGCAAAGTGGTTCGTCTTTTAGTTCTTCAAGGGAGCTGGGGGAAAAGAGTTGCATGTTTAGTGTGTACAGCAAAGCAATTAATAATAATCTTACAAATTTACTGAAAGTAAGATTTTTACGTCTATTAATAAGAATATAATTACACCAATTATAATAAGAGTTCATACTGACCAAACTCCAGGAGGTAAAGGTTGACGATCGAGGTGATTTGGCATTCCTGGTTCAAACTCATTGGCATCATGCCAGGTCATCCTCTTCTTTTTTGAGTATTTTTTACGTAAGACTTCCCTACGGTTTTCTTCTTTAGGATTCAGATGACGCTTTGTACATCTTGACCCATACTTGCAATACTCTGAAAGGTTTATTGATTTATCGAACTCTCCAACATTTATCAGTAATAAAACAGGATAGGAGCACAGTAAATTAATACACATTACAAAAATGATACGATAAGATAAAAACTACTCAAAAACAGATTTAAGCCACACTCACTGAAAATGTAGTCCTTGCAGAAAGTTGTAGGTAGATGATCCATACTGTGAGAGAAAGGACACTTTCTTGCCTTCTTGCATTTTCCAATCATGTATCGTCTGCACATCAGTTGAGTGGGATCTGCATTGTCTCCTCCTGCAGGTCTGGACGATGATGAGGCTGAGGCTGCATTGGTACTGCGGGGATCAACAATCTGACTTCTGACTGCTGGCTCTCCTCGGGAGGAGGGTTCAGGTTCTGAAGACATGTAACCTATTGATGAAGTTATGGTTAAACTTAGAGCAGAACACTCAACAGTCGATAGTATTTGATTCGAAAAGTCCCTCCTGCTTATAATCCTCTAGAAAACTGTAAACAGAAGCTGGACAGCCTCAGTGAGCTTACAAACATCATAAGCATTTTTGCATAGGGTCATTGTAAAGTTTGCTTTGCCCAAATTTGACTGCCAAAATTGGTACAATTTGACCGGTTGAGCTATTTAGTGAGCTAGCATGCCACCTGGTGTTCACCCTTTGTTAATATTTCACCCAGATGGAAACAAATGTTCACTGGACACTTTAACATGTAATCTATATGTGTTACTCAGCCAATGTGGAGCATATCAGTGCTTCAAAGTGACATTTTAAAACTTTTTGCAATCTCGTTGGTAACTGAATCTGGCAGTCAAAACAGGTTGAGACTCTCAGAAAAAGGTCCCATCTACACAGAAAGCACCGGTTGAGACAACTTTTAATGCTCAGCCTGTGTGGAGCAGTAGCTTGAAAGTTAGGCAATTTTCAAGACCAAAAATCATACGCTAAACAGTCAAGTTTTTGGTTGAAACTCTATGAACTTTTTAGCTGAAACCCCTCTCAAGAGTTTTTGACTATTTGCGATAACACACCATATCTCAACCGACGTGGAGCGAGGTTTTGGCAATGTAGAAATTTGTAAATTTTTAATTTATTAGCTTTTCATAATGCTTTTGTTTAGATCTGTAAGATTTTTTTAGCTTGGTAACTCTTACTAACTCTATTTTGAGTACTGAAACGGATATTTATATTCAGTACACTTCTCTCAACCCTGTGGAGCCCAAAATGGTTAAAAATTTGCCAACTTTTAAATTCTTTCTGGGTTGAGATAAAGTGACTTCTGTGATTTACATCTTGACTCCTGTATCTATATTTTCACCGTTGATGCAGACTCTTTAGTCGAGAACAGCCTATCTCAACCATGTGGAGCAAAAAGAGGTCTTCCTTTTGATCAATCGATACAACTTTTAAGTGCTTCATGGGATATTATTTTTATTCATTCTAGAGAAAATATGTTATAATATTGGTGGTCAATAAACTTACTTCACGGGAACTATTCAGTGCTCAACCTGTGTGGAGCAGAGATGATTTCTGTTGTATTAGATTTTCGAAGCTCACTACTTCATTCTACAACTGCATGCAAGAGAGATCTTCATAAAATGTTAGGCAGTTGAGGAATCCCGTACATGACATGTCATTTCTAGCTCTGCTCCACTCTGGCTGAACAGTTCTGGAACATCAATCATGGCCCAATCATGGTAAGAAAAGTATTTAAAGTATATCAGTAAACTTTAAATTGCATTACGTACAAATTGGCTACAGATCGACCATCATGGAGACTCTTTTTACCGTAGAAAAGCCTGTTGCTCCTCACGGTTGAGCATATTGTCTTTTTCTATGGTGGGCGGTGGCATATTTCTCTTTAAAGGACACAGTACTACATACATCAACAGCTTCTTAAGTATTGATGATATAATTCCTCATTTATCCTAATATAACAACACTGATCCTTACAAATAGTTGTGTTATCAATCTATCATTCCATTCTGCTCCTCTCTGGTTGAGCCTATTAAATACAATTTTTCAATCTGTTCTGCTAGTAATTTATTGTAAAAGCTAAAATACTCATTCTAATTTCTCATCCAAGTCATATCAGCCGATGAGGAGTCATGTTATGCAGTAAAAGTCCTCTGCTCCACATGGTTGAGCATTACTAGGTTTATCAGCAGTTCCAAAGAATAGAGTCAGGGGGTCTGAACATAATCACAAGAAAAAATGATATTTTTATGGCCTGATTAGATGTATTTATCGTTTTTAATCACACTCACTTTCAAAACTCAGTTTCTTCCCAATCAGTATTCCCAACTTAGGTATAATAGTTTCGTGCTCCGCATCGGTTGAGCAAGGTGTACCATTATTGATAATGTTATCTGGTGCGTATTCCTTTAAACTAAGATTTTGTGAAAAGACGGAGATTCTACTGTAATGTTTACCCCTGGTTGAGACGAAAAATATGAGGATATTTCGACTGCTCCACACTGGCTGAGGTCCATTTTATGATTTGGCAGTGAAAATATTTTGCAATTAACGTCCAGGATCTATTTGTTAAATGGCGATCAAAATAGTCAAAAAGCATAGATTTTATTGGGGTGCTCCACACTTTTTTGCTCCACATCGAAAACCAGGTCATAACTTTTGCTCCACATGAGATAGAAACTTCATTCCAAAGAATTCAGAAAATTCGGAATCTTCAGATGAAAATGATATCAGAAAGGATTAAATTGCTCTTTATCAACCTGCTCAAAAATTTAAATCAAAAAGTAAGCAAAATGGGCAAAGCAAAATTGACAATGACCATAGGTAGAAGCATGCATGTGGTGACTACCACACGAAATGCGAACGATTACACGAAATTTTTAGTGTCCAGAGAGACCTACCATAGATGTAGGCCGTTACACATCAGGTCATGCTATCCAGAACAGAGGCATCTGATTAAAGATGGGTACTGGTGTACCATTAATTATATGGTGCTCGTAATTGATGCACACTGTACCAATATTTGATAGTTTCCTGGGTGTTAATGGTATTGTCCTGAGGTTTTATCATACTATTTCATTTTGCATAGTACAGTTCTTTGTTTACAGTACACTGCAATGAAGATGTACTATATACTGTATACTGTACTATATACTGTGCTATACTGTACCATACACTGGTACTATATACTGTATACCGAAAGGGAATTTCATCTTCAAGTTGTGAGCAGAAAACCGCAGTTTCATTATAGCTAGTGCCATAATATGATATCGATTGTTCTCAAAGCTCTTACAACCTTGTACGGCTTTATAGGCAAAAAACTCAAACAATATAAGATAAGATAAGATAAGATTTAAATTTATGCCTCTCTGGGCATCTCATATACAATCCTGGACCCCGAAATCCACCACTTTTCTGTACTTTCAGAGGTACCAATGTGGCAGGAAACCAGGGCTCATGCTGCCGCTGAGCTAAAGCAGTAGAGGGGATGGCGGCTTCTCTAGGATCTAACACGTCCTGAAGCAGACCAACACTATGTCCCAACGCACTGGTGTTGGGATGTCTGCCCCCGGTGCCTGTCCGGGTCAATAAAGCAGTCAAGCATCATGTATGTTATGTTGAGCATTCTCAACCAACAAATGTGGGAACTCCCACGAAAAGACCAAAACAGATCTAAAGAGACACTTAACAACATTGGAAAAATAGACTTCAATTTGTTTATATAATTTAAAAAGCGTATATTATTGCCCACGTTAAGGGGCCTGTTAATAATTTAATAAATTATTAGCTATTTTAGATTTAATAATAATAATCATATACAAATATAATTACTTCAAAACTGTACAATTTACGTTTAATAAACTATTAAAATATAAAAATTGAAAGAAGTTAACTGAAAACTTGGCTGATAAGTGCCTAAGTAAGGCCTTTTAAATTGACCTTCTTCCTCTTAGCTATTATTGGATTATCTTTCATATAATTTACATAATTACTCCTGTGAGCTACAGTAACATCAATTCTATCAAATATATCATATGAAAGTTCCCAGTGATGACCAAGCTTATTAGCTCGATATCCATGAAGCCGAAAGGCATCTAATCCCCTCTTGAAACCAGTAACCGACTCACTAGCTTTCACAAGTGGTGGTAGACTGTTCCAATAGCGCAAGACCCTTTGGGCAAAGAAATCAGTCTCATTTGTGGTGAATCTATGAGTCTTTGATCTAGCAGCAACAGTCCTACCAGAACGACCAAATAAATCGGAACCATAACCCACAAAGCCTTCCTGGATCTTGAACATCTCAATGAGATCTCCACGAACCCTGCGTTCAAGCAGGGTGGTGAGGTTCAGCTTATCCAGTCTCTCTCTGTAAGTCATGAGTCCCAATCCATCAATCATACGGGTGAACGATCTCTGGACACCTTCCAATTCAAGAATCAGTGACCAGTTTCCATGCCTAGCCATCGGAGCCCATGCCTGTGAACAATACTCTATATGAGGCTTTACTAAAGACTTATACAAGCCCAGCATAACGCTTGTTTCCCTCGATATAATATTTCTTGTAAGCCAGGCAATGGTACCATTAGCTTTAGCAATGCACTTTCTCACATGATCCTCAAAGTTGAAACTGGTGTTAAAGACCACTCCAAGGTCCTTCTCGCTTTCAACACATCTCAAAGGCAAACCACCAAACAAGTACTGATTCTTAGGATTACAAGAACCAATTTGCATGACCATACACTTATCTACATTAAAATTTAAACACCAACGAGACTCCCAAAGTTCTAGCAACTTCAAATCAGCTGTTAGATTAATAAAAGGATTAACAATCATTTTAACATCATCAGCAAAAAGTTTGATGATAGCTTTGATCCCTTCTGGAAGATCATTTACAAATAAAAGAAAGAGCAATGGTCCCAAAACACTGCCTTGGGGCACTCCTGAAAGTATATATTTAATCTCAGAAAATGCATCTCCTACTTTAACTTTCATAGACCTCCCTACTAAAAAGTTTTCTAAAATACCAATAATATCTTCAGGAACACCAATATTTCTTAATTTAACTAATAAACGGTGGTGTGGTACACTATCAAAAGCCTTAGAGAAATCAAAGTATAATATATACACATAATATAACAATGACCCGGCAATGTACGGCTTTGTATGCATTCCCTTGCACCTAATCTATCTCCTAGCTACACCGGCTCCATCGATGAGATGTCACGTCGGGTAGCATTTGACAATTACAAATGACATCACAATCATGCTTTAGTATTCATACAATAACTGGTTTTAAATAACCCTCCTTCACATACTACTACCATATACGTGCCCCTTTAATATGTCGTTTTTTAATCATATCATTGCTGTATTCTATATGTGAAAGTTTTGAAACAAATATAAAACAAATATAAATCATGATTCATGCGAAGCGATAGGTTTGTAAATTCAAAGAAATTAAGAACAAGCTATAACACGACCGGTTGTTCATGTAGCGCTCGATTTTTACAGTACGGTTAACATACAAAATAAACGAGGCACACCACTGAAAACATGCGCGGCGCGCATTACATATAATTCTAACTCAATTTTTGAAATTTGCATGGAAAAGTTTACTGCTGCAGTGCCCCTACTTGTTTCACCCCAACAAAGTTTTCATGATCAATGGCACCCAAAAGAGGATATTTGCAGTTGCAATTTTGCAGTCTTTTAATTACAGTAAAACTTCAAACTTGTAAAACAACCGCGTCACGTTATATAATAGTACACAAAAACTCATGGTTATGTGAACCCATAGCCACGCTTACAGCTTATAGGTTGTATGATTTTTACATTACTCACGAGTGTGTAGATTTGGCGCGCAGCATGCAGCTACAATTTTTTAATCAAGAAACAACAAAAATAAAAAACTTAAATGCGTTTTTCATTTTTCAATCGTTAGAATGAGCGTCAGGTGCTAATGACTAAAATTTAAAATTTTGTGAGTTTCGCACCAAATTTTGAAAAAAAATTGCAAGCCTACATTTTTCTTTTTTCCTTTATATATTATTTTTAACATATTTATTTTGGGGTACAAAAACAAAAAATAAACGTATTTGTAAGGGATGGTTTTTACATCCAGTGTGTCCGATGTTATGTCCACCTAATAACCTTTAGGTGACTGTTACTGGGCGGCGCTCAGCCTGTCATTCCGCCGAATCTTTATTCGTATAGTAGTATGTTCGTAGTATGTTTATGAACATAATAGCCTGGGGTCCCCAGGTAAGGTGACTGGTGACCATCCTTCGATCTGGCAAAAGCGTAAATGTTGAACCAATTTGATACATAGTATCAAATTGCAAATATCTTATTGTACCATTTGATTCACGATGTCTGCAATCCTTCCCAGCTCGGCGAGGCCCAGTGGTGCATCTCGCCGATTTACGGAAGTGGTGGCGAGAAGATGCGTCCCTCTAAAAAGTCCGATTTCCTTCATTTGCATTGTATGTGGCATGCAACGTATGTCAAAAAACCAATGAAGACCGGCTCCTCTATCAGAAACTTTTTCACTTCTATGGTGGAATAGATATTTATATAATTGGATGTTTATATTTCATATTATATTATATCGATAGCAGTGCAAAATGTTAGTTACCTGTGTATTGTTCACATAGCCAGGTGTATACGCGTACTCAGTACTGCGTGACGCGCGCTACTGCAAGCGAGAGGGCTCTGCTTATATATATAGAGCAATGTGTATTGTGCTCTTATCTGCCAATTGCATCACTTGATTTAAATGAATGCATGTATATTGTTTGAACGACCTTTTACTTCGTACTCGTTAAACAACTGAGATCAACTGATACTGCAGCATTGACATACGTGTTGCATTGACATACGTTGCATTGACATACGTTGCATTGACATACGTTGCATGCCGAAGGCCAGGAAAATAAGAAAATTTACCGTGCGAACTTGTTAATTCACTTACGCCGCGCAGAGATGTGCCTTCATGGTGTATCCATAATATCTCTGATATTTGGATACGAAACATGTATCAACTGCAGCATATTCACTTAACTTTCACAGGTGAGCCTTCCTAGTGCAAAAAAATTATTACCCCACCCTCACCACCTTCCCACTATTCGTGCATGCCACACAATTTCACTAAGCTTCACAATTTGCTGAGTGCTCAGAAATATTGTTTATTCATTAAAGCTTCATGATTACATTCGCCTAATTCGCCACCTTAATTTTGGACAATCATCAACTATATATAATACTAGGCATTAACATTTTGAATTTAGCATAAGAAATGAATATCGCTGTAGCGTTTAGCGATTTCTCTAGAGGGGTTGAATGCTGTCTATGATATTGTTGGTGAAGCAGCAACCCTCCCTAAACGAACACTTCCGATCAACGACGATGTCATTCATGCAAGCTACTATGGGGGGGGGGGGGGGGGGGGGGGGGGCAACGTAGAATAAAGTAGAATAAAGTAGAGTAGAATTCGCTTAAAAAATTGATGACATTCTACTTTTATCTACCTTAATCTACAAAACGTTGGGGGCCAAAATATAATAAAATAGAATAAAGTAGAATAAAGTAGGATAAAGTAGAATAAAGTAGAGTAGAATTCGCCAAAAAATGGATGACATTCTACTTTAATCTACCTTAATCTACAAAACGTTGCCCCCCCAACATGTTCATCTTTGTCATACGTTGTATGACCCGCCGCGCACGAAGTGCGCGGCTCCCCCTGTAGCGTCGAAGACGCTACACTATAGTGAAGCGACCGTGGGGGTCACCACGTGATACAAGTTCATCTCACATAATCCTTGAAGTTCAATTTTTGTCTTATGAAATACTCTTGACTATATTTCATGGCATAATAAGAAATTTCACTTTCCGGTCACTGTCACCCTCATAATCGCTTAGTCCAATATCACTTTCCTCAACCACTTCGGATTCATCAATACCACCCACACCTAGGAGACCACGCCCAATGCATGAACTCTGAGTCTGAATCTGTTTCTGGATCAGACTCCTTTTACTAATAACGATAAAACCAGATAAAGATACCCCAAAACATGCCAGAGAATGAAGCCTGAAAATGGTAAAGTAACATGTTTTTCTTAGGTGGTTGAACATTATGAAGTTTTAAACTAATTACAACACTACAAATCTATTGCATTTATTGAGAATTATGTAGTGTAACGTGATGAAAATATTTTAAACGGGCACATCCTGTCCAAACCCAGGATGCACTACATGAAGAATTCGTTGTAACTTTGTTTGAAAAGCATTAATACATAGTTTAAATGCTCAAAAGCTGCCACATTTAGGACTCTCAAGTCCATGATAATAAAGAATGGGCAATCTTTGGGTAGAGTAAAAATTTCTCATGTGACGCCACTTTTGTAACTTGCAAGCTTTTTTTTGTTGCATCAAGTCAGGAATTCTATTGACTAACAGGAAACCTACTGCTTGAAGGATTTAAAGGAAGGGGGTGTCCAACCCCGAAAAAACCCAAAAAACCCATTTTACCTCTAATTCCCATTTTGGAGTTGGGTTTTTTGGGGTCCTTTGGTTTTTCCTCTCGTTTCTGTAATTTTGCATCCAATTATTTAAAAACCCAAAAAATACAATAATACTTAAAACAAATAACACATCATAATTGATAATGGGGATGATGGAGGGTAACATATATCTTGGTCTCAAATGAAGGTGTAAATAATATCAATTCTAACATTTTTTTGTAATAAAAACCCAATTATAAAACCCAATTATAAAACCCAATTATAAAACCCATATATTGGATCAGAAGAAGGGGTAGAAGAGTTCGTATTAAAGGAGACAGAAAGTTGGAAAGCAGACATTCTAGGGCTTGTCGATATAGCTGCAAACGAACTCCGCTTTCATCTATGGAACCTCTAAAAGATGGAACTTTGTCTGCCGTACCACCCCAGGGATTTCTGATCACCTTAAACTCTTGGAATATTGTGTCAAGGAAGACTTTACTACAGCCATTATGGGCAAAAGTTTTGTGCCTGATCAGATCAGAAAAATAGCTTCACTTCCCGCAAGAATGGGTGGGCTGAGCATTCCAGACTGTACATCAACAGCAGAGATGGAGTACTCTAACTCAGTAAATGCCACGAAACAGCTCACAGAAGCAGTTTTTCAACAATATACTACTTTCCAACCAAACGAGGAACTGCAACATGACATCATAAGTGAGATAAAGAAGCATAAGGAAGAGCTTTACAAACAGCAACGTGAAACTATTATGAGTGAGGTATCCCCATCCACACAAATAGAACTCTCAGCGCAAAAGGAGCATCCATTTGGTTATCCACACTCCCTCTAAAAGCATGTGGGTATGTCCTCAACAAACAAGAATTCTTTGATGCCCTCTCACTCAGATATAATCTTACACTGTCTACAGTCTACTGTTATTTAAGCAATAAGGAGACACATAATGAATATCTTTGGTTTCATCCTTTTGTGGCGAAGAAACGTTTTATAAATCTTTATTCCACTGGGAAGTTTTAATTAATTATTTATATATAATGCATTAGATTTTATTAATTAATAAAATTGAATTTAATAAATTATTAATGTTGCTGGAAGAATATGTCTATTTGAATTATTTTTCTATTTAGTGCAATGATATTTTTAGACACTTGTGATGATGTAATGTCATAATCTTTACTTACTTACTTACTTACTTAGCTCACAGAAGTCCCCTATGTGTATGTGGAAAACAAAACCATATCAACCATACTCTAACCTGCAAAATCGGAGGCTACGTTTCACTTAGACACAATTCACTCAGAGATACAATAGCTGAACTCCTAACCACTGTTTGCAAAGACGTTGAAACAAAACCTCAGCTTCTCTCCGTTCCTCACACACTTAAACTATCATGGAACAAATAGACAAGATGGTGCAAGACTGGACATCGAGATCGCTCTGGTCGCCGCTGGACAGGGCATTCACAGATGTAAGGGTACTTCACCCTCAAGCCTAGTCCAACAGTGACAAGAGAATCTCGCAGATGTACCAATCTCACGAGAAAAACAAAAAACGTGAATACAATGACAGAGTTAAAACTTTTGTTTTATTAACTGGTGTTCAGTACTACAGGAGGAATGGCAGTTGAAGATTAGAAAATAAGAAAAGAATATTCAAACAATATACACATAATATAGCAATGGCCAATTGGCTGACTATAAGGTCATGGCCTGAACAAACAATTTCTTTTTTTTAATAGTCAAGTGATGCTAAAGCAGAGCACAAATGTGTAATAAGTTAATAGATTAAAAAACTGATTCATGTGATGCATTCGCAGAGCACAGATAAAAATACTGATTCAATGATTAAAATTATAGCTGTGAGTGTCAATAAATTACTGTGTCGTAAAAAAAGGAACAATGTACACGTGATCTGAAATACCAATATCTCAATATCAAAAGGATAGTGTCTAGAAGCATTCATAGTCCATGGTGGCAGGTATCAAGTTAAACGAAGTTACACTGATTGGCAATGTATACGATTGCCGTCTCCCTCTCTCACCCCTGACCGCTATCAGTGTGCTCCTGAGGATTGAGAATCTAATCCTGGTGCGCATGTAACACATAATAGCCGCATAGTCTTCTCCTCTCTTATGGGATAGTTTTTCAGCGAGTCTCTTGTGGTATCTTGTGGCTTGTGGACCCCATCCGCCATTTGTTGAGTATATAAGTGGAGTAAAGGTGCCTTTTTCCACCTGGATGATTCTGTTGTTGTACTTTTTCATTTTCCTCATTTCATGAGCTTTATAGATCTGTTCCATATCTTTTTTGTCATATGTGGGTGAGTTGGGGTGGGTAACACAGACATCAAAGAATGTTCGTTCAAATGTGCTCCAGAGACCTCGTGAGGATACATCAGGTGCAGCTCTATCAGCATTGGTACCAACAATTTCTTCATTATCAAGGGGTATCAATGCTGGCTCAGTCACTACATCTCTGCATACTTCACGCTGCAGCTCTGCATTTAGATCGCGGATGTTGTTGTGTCTCATAGAAACATAGCCACCTTTCTTGCATATAAGTGTGTGATTCACATTATTTCTCTCTCCACAAGCACAGTGAAATGGGGTGTTAGGGATCTCCCAACCATAACGCAAGTACAGAGCATCACGGAACTCAATCTTGTTCAGGGAGTAGCCAAATCTCTTCAATGGAAGTGCAGTAAGCCAACATCCTGAACCTTTCTCTTTGATGAACTGGAAAGATCTCTTTAGGTTGGGATCTCTTACACTGTCCTCTATTGATTTGCTAACCGTAAATAAGTGTTTCTCCTTGATTGCCTTGAGACTTTTTATAGCATCATTTTGAATTGACATGTTGTAATGTTCAAGGGTGTTTTGCTGGTTGATAATCAGGTCTGTGAGGTCTTTTGTGATGGTGACTGAGGCTGTGAATTCTCTATTGCAGTTTTCAACTGGGTTGGAGATACCTAGGCCACCATGTCTGACTGGCAATGCAAATATGGAGCGGTCCAAGTCTGATACGTTCTTACCCAAGATTGCTGGAATAAAATCTGTTCTGATGCAATCCTCCAATGGTTGAAACAAGTGACTTATACCCGGGATGGTCCTCTGAATGAACGTCCACCGGTGACAAATTCCCTTAGTATATGCAGTCAAAGCAGCTTGGGGCTCCTCAACAGCAATTGATGACAACAGCTTGATGTCCTGACACCATTTATGGACTTTATCTGAGACATATTTGTTCTTAAAAGCTTCGCTGCCAATTGCTGCACCCAAATGGCGTTCTCCTTCGGACTCGATTTTAATACCAGTGCCTGAGAATACTTTCTGCGCAAGATCTAGGTCCTCGCTATTCTTCACAATCAGGACGGTCTTACTGGCTTTTGGGTAATATCCATACTTTGGTCCTTGCTCCAACAGCGTATCCCACCATATCTTAATACCTTCAATCTTTCCACCAGCACTACTGTCGTCTGCATACCAAGACTGTTTGCAAACACTGGGCTTGGAGGCTGTGGCTAGGTCATCTACTAGAGGCTTGATCCCTAACGCATAGAATGCCATTGCTGCTACATCTCCCTGAGTTGAACCTTCCTCAGACTTAAGTTGGTAGTGGTCCTCGGTAGTATTAATGATCAGGTCTGCTGGCTTTTGGTAGTGGTTCTTTAGATACTGATAGAGCGGAGGACAGATCTCATGAACATTGTGAAGGGCTGCTTCTCTATTAAGACGATTGAACGCATTATCAGCGTCAACCTGTAGTATTGCTTCAGTGTCACTGTCTTCCCAGATCTGTCTCATTGCATGAATGGAAGCCTCTATTCCTGATTTGAGCCCTGCACAGGTCTGCAGTGGGCCAGCAGCATATTGTATATCAGTTTTGAAAGACATTATAACTGCTTTTCCAATGATTCTGCGCAATATCTCGCCGATTCCAATTGGTCTTACACCAGGTTTCCCGTTCTTATCCTGGCCTTTATCAAGAGGGATTAATCTGCATGCAGTGAACTCTTTCAGACAGCTATGATGGATATCTTCTCTACAAAGGCGCCTTGCAACAATTGCTATAGACTCAGCAAGTGTCACTGATGCTTTGCCAAATGATTTGCTGCAGATGATATGCTTCCACAAATCTTAGTCCGTTAGTGTTGGGCCGCCTGATCCATCCAAATATAAACAAGCCCTCTTGCGTCAATCCTCTCAAATATCACTTCCTGAGGTGGAGGAGTACTGTGAGGGTGCAGAACAACTGGATCTGCTTTAACAGCTGGAGGGTGTTTCTCCCCAAGGACCTGTTTAATGTTTGCTGTTAGGCTGTGAACTCCTAAGGTGTCATTGGAACTGTCAACATATTTGGTGGCTTGTTTAACTTTCCCAAGAAGCATTAGTCGGCAGAAACTCTTCTTCCTGGATTCCTCGCTGATTTTTTGTTGCTGCACCAAGGCTTTCTGAATACTCCTGCACTCCATCATTAGATCGTCAAGTTCTCCATTTTTCCATTTAACCAAACGCTTGGTGAGATATGTTACATGGTCTCTTGCTTTTGACTTGCTTGACGGTTTTTGCAACATGATTGGCAAGAAGATATGAACCAGTGCGAACGATAGCCTTTCCCACTTGGTAGCATCTGCAAATAAGAGGATGAGCCGAGTCAGTTCTTTTATAAAGTCGCTACCTGATTTACCTCTGGGAACTAGGAAAATATTCTTTCTCCATGTCACCATCTCTTGATAAACAGCTTGGACTTTCTCAGCTATCAACTCTTCACCAACCATTGAGCCCCAATTAATTTTGTTTGCTTTCACTGCTTGACAAGTATCACAAAACCATATCTCTTCATTATCCATCTCAGCGTACTCGGTTTCACTGATAAACAAACAAGGTGCATGGAACCATTCTTCACAGCCATCACAACCCAATGCCTTATCCGAATCCCCCACAACACTCCTACACACGGGACAGTTATAACAGATATCATTTTCCTCGTCAGGAGCATCAACGATCTGCTGGTTCTCTACATTATCCCTACATTTCTGACAAACCCACCGTTCACTGTCCACTGGTGCAGACTTGCCAAGACATTTAGGATGGAAAAATGTCTTACAGGAATCACATTGAATGCTACAAGGTTCTGATATAAGATCTTTGGGACAGATTCCACATAACAGAGAAACAACAGGTGTAACATAAGCAATACCTTCAGAAGACAGGTGTTGAGATATCTCCGGATCACAGGTGTCTGGTAGCTGTACACTCTCTGTTTCTGCTGTCTTGTCTTCACCGCTGTTTGTTATCATCGTAGCGGACTTTCCATTGTCATACCTCAATAAATGTAATAGATTTGTAGTGTTGTAATTAGTTTGAAATGGCAGTTGATGGCTTCTCAGTTCCTAAAACATCTCGCTGAAAAGATCAGCCTTAAGAAAGGCCAACGGTATTGTGATGTGATGTCATTTGTCAGACGCAGACTGCGCTTTGATCTACTCAGAACCTGTATAATCTCTATCAGGGGATACAGAGGTACCAGAACTCTTCCACCCACGGCGATAAGTGATTTGGACCTTAACCTGATCAACACTCCTAAACCCTAAAAGGTCATGAAGTGCTTAATGCTTGTTGGATGGGGGTCTAAACTGCTTTTTGTTGTGATGTGAATTTGTTATATATTATTGCAAAGGGTTTTATTTTTTACCTCAGTTTTTAAAATTTGTACCATTTTTAAAGAATTTTTATATAGGGTCATTGCTGTATTATGTGTATATTGTTTGAATAATTTCTTCTATTATAAAACCCAAATATACCCTAAAACCCCAACTTAACCTCAAATTTTCATTTTGGGAATGGGTTTTTAGGGCTTTTGGGGTTGGACACCCCAAAGAAAGTCAATTTTGTGCCTATGCTAGCATGGTAGCCCACTGGTCCATGGGTTGGTGAGGTGGTTAACAACAGCCATAGGATACATGCACATCTACGCCAGCCAGATGAGTGCTTCAAATCCAAATCAAAAAGCTGAATTAACTGTGATTTGCCAGTTTGTTGTGGGGGTCTTAAGGAAAAGGTTTTAGAAAAATCCTAAATCAAGGACACAGGTGGCAACACAGATAAACTCTTCAAAGGAATAACAAACATGTAAGACTTACAACATATTTCTAGTTTCTACTATTCAAACTCATTCAATGTTATGATAATTCTAACTACCTTAAAAGACATATGTATGTTCGACATAATTCCGGTGACCTAAATGATTTGGGAACGAAAATATGGGAATTGTTTTGCAAAAACTGACACATTTCGTACCCCAAATTAAATCATAGTATTTGGGAATTTTTTCATCTCCTTATTTTATAAAAATGTAACCCAATGTTTGTAAAAATTAAACACAAAGATCTTCCCTGATAAGCTGTTTCATCTTGTAAACAATTTGAATTTGAGCCTTTGAAGAAAACCAACAGTTAGTACAGGGAAATCCGTCTGAAAAAATCGATCTGCTGACACACGAAGCTTTCAGAGGATTTTTGACGTTTTTGAGTCCCATCAGGTGCCCTTTATGTCTGACCAACTTTTCCAAACTTTTCCACGTGGCTTAAGGCCACTTTTTGCCACTTTACCACTTTTTACCACCTTTCTTGTTTGTCGAATATCTTTAGTTGTGAACATCGTAAAAGGTTGCGAATCAATCGAGTGTGTTCATATTATCAGGAAGAAAAACTTTTGTTCAAACAATTTTTACGTCAGATAATAAGTTAATTGGATAATTATCAATTAACCAATTAGCAAAATTCTAAAAAATTTTTATTGGCTAAAAATGATCGGAATAGCTTAAAACACGGAGAAAAGTAGTTTTTAGAAAAAATTGTAAAATTTTTCACTTACATTTTTTTTTCGAGACTTCGAAAAATTTCGAAAATTCAAAATATTTTTTTCCGCCAAAAGTGATCAAATTGCATGAAACGCGGAGAAAAATGATTTTCAAAAAAACTTAGTCAATTTTTCGTTTCAAGAATACTTAAATCACCAATATTTTTAGTTGGAGTTCAGTAAATCTCGGCAGATTTTAGTAATAATCAGGAATTACTAACTCTAAGTGGAAAGGTCTGAAACTGAAAAACGTTAAGTTTAACCATACGATCGCGATATAAGAGTTTCATAACTAATTACAATACAGCCTTATCGATTTTCACAGAAACTGCACCAATGGCACAGTCAAGATCGAAACGATAGCATGCTGTACTGTCATTTTATTGATTTCAATGATGAATCAGTGGGGTTAAGATAATCACATTTGTAATAAATAAAACCTCTCTGTACTGTCAATTGTGCTAATCTGAACCGGCCTACCTGTATTACCAGACCTCTTCTTTTCCTCAACAATCAAACCGAGTTGTTCATATCGCATTTGGTGGGTGATGTAAACTAAGTAGTAATACATATCGAGCTATATTCAATCACAATACGACACAATGCAACACGTGTATATTATATTATTATTATATATGAAACGTTCTATACCGTACACTTCTCGTTTCTCCCGTGAGAGGCCTGATATGGAGAGGTTTTACAGTTTATCACGAAAACGTCCACTTGGTCTCATGGCTCTTTGACAGCTCAAAGAAGGCGAGAAAAGACCAGAAAGCTTAGAATGTCAACTCGCAAGAGCGGGCTACCGGACAACTGAACCCAATTTAGACATTTAGATTAACCCTAACTCTAACCCTAACCCTAACCCTAACCCTAACCCTAACCCTAACCCTAACCCTAACCCTAACCCTAACCCTAACCCTAACCCTAACCCTAACCCCAACCCTAACCCTAACCCTAACCCTAACCCTAACCAATTAAGCTGATTAGTTAGTGGGAACTAGATTCAATTGGGTTCAGTTGTCAGTCTTCGATCTGTCCCACATTAATCCCGGGCTGATCATCATGGGCCCCGAATATCCTGCGGGAAGAACCTGTATTTTTACTTCACGACGTCCGGATTTCAAATCAATATCCTCAATAAGTCACATTAACAATCCTTCCTGATCAGGATCTGTCTCTATTAGCAATTTCCAAAATATCCTGACTCTCGTGGAACATTTCACTGAATTAATTATTACCGGTTCTTTACTACCCCTTGCCCGACACTGTACTCGTATCTAAATCTTACCCTTTCCCGTATGTTACCCTTGTTGATTTTACTTTTAGCTGACCCTGACATATGGGGGTGATTTGAGGTATCCCGCAAATGAATTGCGGTATGCAGTACAATACAAAACAGTCACAGTAGATGTTGGAAGGTGTATTTACACTTGCTTCCTGGACCTGGCTGTTCCTCAGTTTCCCTGATCTGTTCTTGCCCTTCTTCGAACTGTAAATGAGCCATGAGACCAAGTAGACGTTTTCGTGATAAACTGTAAAACCTCTCTATACCGGGTTTCTCACAGTATAAAGCGTTTCATAAACCTCATTAAGAGCCATATAATATACACGTACTGTGTCGTATTGTGATTGAATATAGCTCGATATGTATTACTACTCAGTTTACATCACCCACCAAATGCGATATGAACAACTCGGTTTGATTGTTGAGGAAAAGAAGAGGTCTGGTAATACAGGTAGGCCGGTTTAGATTAGCACAATTGACGGTACAGAGAGGTTTTATTTATTACAAATGTGATTATCTTAACCCCACTGATTCATCATTGAAATCAATAAAATGACAGTACAGCATGCTATCGTTTCGATCTTGACTGTGCCATTGGTGCAGTTTCTGTGAAAATCGATAAGGCTGTATTGTAATTAGTTATGAAACTCTTATATCGCGATCGTATGGTTAAACTTAACGTTTTTCAGTTTCAGACCTTTCCACTTAGAGTTAGTAATTCCTGATTATTACTAAAATCTGCCGAGATTTACTGAACTCCAACTAAAAATATTGGTAAATATATTAAAGTTTTTTTGAAAATTTTTTTCTCCGCGTTTCATGCAATTTGATCACTTTTGGCGGAAAAAAATATTTTGAATTTTCGAAATTTTTCGAAGTCTCGAAAAAAAAATGTAAGTGAAAAATTTTACAATTTTTCTAAAAACTACTTTTCTCCGTGTTTTAAGCTATTCCGATCATTTTTAGCCAATAAAAATTTTTTAGAATTTTGCTAATTGGTTAATTGATAATTATCCAATTACCTTATTATCTGACGTAAAAATTGTTTGAACAAAAGTTTTTCTTCCTGATAATATGAACACACTCGATTGATTCGCAACATTTTACGATGTTCACAACTAAAGATATTCGACAAACAAGAAAGGTGGTAAAAAGTGGTAAAGTGGCAAAAAGTGGCCTTAAGCCACGTGGAAAAGTTTGGAAAAGTTGGTCAGCCATAAAGGGCACCTAATGGGACTCAAAAACGTCAAAAATCCTCTGAAAGCTTCGTGTGTCAGCAGATCGATTTTTTCAGACGGATTTCCCTGTACTAAGTGTCTGTAATCTTCCACTACTCCCAAAATTATACCGCCGTGGCCAATATAGTGGTGACAGAGCTTGCTTACTTTATTCATAATGGAACATTCTTAAAGCAATTCATGATCGGACACTAGTGTTCATTTGTATGATGAATCATATTTATAACTTACTATATCGATAGTAAATCAATTAAGTCATAATTAAGGAAAATAGGTGAAAATATGTTTTTTTGTACTATTTAAATATGTCTCGTAAGGTATGTGCATTACATAGTTCTGGAATAATATTTTACATAATTTAGTTATGCAATTAGAGTATCAAAAAATCAGGCTCATGCAAAAATATGGGCTTGGCCTGGGCATACTCTTAAGAATGATCTTAGTCATATTTTTCTGTTTTGGAATGATCTAAAGGATAGCTTTAATCCCCAAACAACTTGCAGTTCTCTTGTTGGGAAATTCTGAATCACCCTAATAAAGGATGGTGCCCTTAATAGGATGATTTGTGCTAATTGGTTAACATGTGGTTGAGTTTAACTCACACCTATACATGTATAGCTTGTAAATAGTGCTAATCACGTGCTAGTTGATGTCTCAAAGTCAGTGATGGTTACATAATTGGTTACAGGTACGCAGGTTTAGATGGATTTTTTGTCGGATATATAATTTTCGTTTAAGCTTTACTTAGTTCCATTCATGCATTTGGACAAAAAATAATATTTTTATTGCAATCCCATGCTAAGTCAAACAGAGACGATGAACTAATAAAATTGATCAATTGCTTATGATGTGAAAGAATGTTTTACAAGAACTGATAAGAAGTGATTATATTTTAAGATAAAAGCTACCCTAGGGCAGTCTTCACTTCTTTGACAAGGTTTAAAATAGATAAGAACTCGTGTTCAATGAAATTAAAACGATATCTGTTATAAAGTCCACTCCAACCTTAAAATTAATGACAAAAAAGTCTCATATCCTAAACCTATAAAGTTACTATGGTAAACATCCTGAGTAGAATTGACAGTAGTTCTTAGTTCATTGCCTCTGCTGGAATTCCTAGTGTTTCTTCCAGTTTCTTTCTTCCGTGTTTGGTGGGGGGATCCAAGAAGTTTCTGTACTTGACATTGGAGCTATAGCCATTCTTATATTCCGGATTTTCCTAGAAGAAACAATCACAATTAAGTTCTGTTATATACAGTATTTATTTCAAAAATCGAAATTATTAATTGTATTGTCAAAATCACACCAATATAAATAGGAAATCTTTTTTTTGATTATATTGCAAAGTCATCCCTTTTTTGTAATTACAGTATTTTAAATTTCAACATGTTTTATAGCTGACCCACCTGTTTTGACAGTGTCCAACCTATCATATGAGCAGTAGAGGTAGGGAGTGGGTGCTGGGTTTTTGGTGCCTCTGCAATTTCTTCAGTATCTCCTGGGCTTGAAGATGCCGAGCTTGCTTCTGAGTTCATTTCTCCCGTTTTTCTGTAAACAATACATGTACAGACTGTCGTGTTTTTTAAGTTCTGTTTTTCTATTTATATGGTAAAACCTCATATAAAATTGTACCCTTATTCACCATACCTCTACAATTTTAATTTCATATCACATGTTATTTCACAAAACAGCTTAGAACTTAACAGAACCCTGAGGTAGCTTATTGACGGTGATCAGGAAACTAACCTACAATGAAGAATGTTCCTCTGGAGAAGCTTTGATTCCTCTGATAAAAATCCGTATTTTTTGGGCCACTCTATAGTGCTCCACCACTCACGACCAATGTAATCTCTCCAAATTTGGTCCTAGGGTTTGTTTAATTTAGCGACTTGCAAGTTTAAAGATGAAGTTCGATCTTTAAATGTTACAAACCTGGCTGCTGTAATTGGTTTTTTAAGGTTCCTCGAAGTGTTCTTGCTGTTAATGTGGTGATTTACTGGGAATGAGGCAGCAATTCATCAGTTAGCTCACTGATGGGACAAATTTATATCCAAATGAAAGTAATAATCGAGAACACGGAACTCAGCTGCAGAAATCAGTCTTTAGAACACAGTACGTTATCTAAAAACGCACTAGATATTCAATATTTACCTGAAAAACTTGGTTACATCCAGCTTTGTCTCTTTTCATCATTTTCAATCTGTTGTCTTATCTATATTGGAAATATTTATGAAGTTAAACTTATAACATCATAACCATGACTAGGTATCAGTGACACAGGGCGCAAATATCAAGACATCTTAACTCAGTGGGCAACAATATTACTCACAATCGTGCTTTACACCAAAGTATTTCATATACAAGTATACGTTACGGTTGTCCGTTTTAAAGTCGCTTTAAACTAAGCATTCCTAAAGGTAGCACTGCAAATGTTGCATTATTGTGTTCTTAAAAATTAATACAAAAGAATTAAGGGAGTTTATATCGAACTAACTGAACGAAGCACAATCAAACAGAAATGGCGTAGCAAACTTAAGAGTGACCAGAGAAAGTCAACTGCATGAGAATATGAGAGTGGATGTGTAACGAACCCGATATATGAGTTAGGAAGAGCAATTACTGTGGGGTTGCCTGGAAACAAAAGTCATTGTGAGCCTCCGATAACCTTGACAACAGGGGTATTTTATTTCATTCCACCGGAAAATATCTTGTAATTGATTAAGTTAAATCTGACTGGTGCACATCACTACGAAGTGTCCCGACCATGTGCTGTGTAATTGCTCATCATGTTACGTGCATTATGCAAAGCCTATACATAGCATATAATAATTATGACATGTTAATATTTTGCAATTTTAATTTAATTTTCACTTAAGTAATACTTGTCTTATTGGTGATATTTTGGACGGTCATATTTTTAAGTTATTTGATATTACAAAGAGAGAGAGAGAGAGAGAGAGAGAGAAAGAGAAAGAGAGATGAAGTAGGAGGTGATAACAAATCAGCTGTTATCATCCACAGTGTTAGAAACAAATACTGTCCACTCAAATGCCCGTTTATTGTCGTTTATACTTGTATTCTTTCAGTATGTTTCGAAATGAACTTATTGAATCCTAATACCGTGTTATATTTGAAGAATCATTCGATCATTAATTAAACTTTCACAATTGATAAGGTAGTGTAATGGCAAACAGACGAGATCCTCAGACGGAACGAAAACTACGCCCGCTCTATGGTGAGTTATCTCAGCTATTAGACTAATTGTCTGCTTATTAGCTTTGTTTTCTATGATTTCCCAACTGATTTACTTTGTTTATTTGTAAACTTATTTGTTGGATGGATCAATTAGATTTAATTTTATGTTATGATTTCTGAGATTTTTCATCAGATAATTTAATTGTAATTTATAATTTAAATTTATTTTAACAGATGCGCTGGACAACCTCAACAACAAACAAGCTATCCAAAGAGCAGACAAGATCCTGAAAAAAGAGAAGGATTTCCACTGTGCCAAGGTGAACTAATATAACATAGCAAGGATCGTAGATTATAGAATGTTATTTGAATGAAATCAGGAATAAGATCTTATCTCACGTTCATATACCCCATGTTTAGAGAACAATTGTAGATCATAACCTTTCGCTATTTATCCAAATTGAAAGTCACAGATTAGTCAATGTTTAAAAAGGCCACAATCCCCAGAGCTGTAAGTCAATGTTTTATTAGGTCCTGAAAGCGCTGGCTATGGTGAGATTGATGAAATGTCAAGATGCCCTTGCCCTCTTAGAGGAGGTTAAGTCCCATTTCCCACTAGACGAGTCTACTTTACAAGCTATGAGTGTTTGTTACAAGGAACTCTTACAACGTTAGTGTTTTACACGAAAGTTAAAAAAATTAAAAAGCTAATAGTGTTTTAAGTAGTTATACTAATTAGGGAGAATCTTTTGAGCCGGTTAAGTTTTGACATATCAATATGATCAGATTTCAAAATGTTATGGCTCGTTATATACCACGCTTCTTTTATACCATGCTTCTTTTATACCATGCTTCTTAAATACCCCTAATCTGTTCCGTATAATAAGATTTCATATTTTGATAAAATAACTTTGCAGCTGAACTGATACCAGAGCTGTACGAGACAGCACTAAAATACACTCCAAACAGTGAGGACATGTTAACACAACTCTTTATGGGATACGTTAGAATCAAAGAGTACAAGAAACAGCAACAGGTACATAACGAGTTACATTTTATACTGTTTAGTTATGTACATAATTCATCTTTAATTTTCTAGTACACATTTTTAATTTTTCTAGAACACCACAATACAGGATGTAGTTTACTGATTGCCGTAATGATGCTATTTAGTTATTCTCCATTTTAGTATAAAATAAATTCGGAATGTCACACTGTCATCCCAGTCCCTCTCCTGGCAAGATTCCAAACCTGAGGGGTTCGGATTGACACATAATTCCCGCTAATTAACCACCTTTAAACCGCCTCCTCCCAGATAGCAACACGGTTACACAAGTTAACGTCCACCACTGCGTACAGCTACTGGAACGCTGTTAGTCTCGTATTCATGGGTAAGGACAACCCTGACCTGGGTAAAGTTATGTGCTTTCCTCTGGCGGTCAAGATTATTGAGAAGAGCAAGGAGAAGTCTGAAGAAGTGGCCGAGGAAGGTGAGACAAATTGAGCTTTAGTTTTTTTGATATAATTTCCACAGGAAATACAACTTCGGACGAAATTAAACAGTTAGCTAAGCATGGATTCTTCCTCGGTAAATATTAGAGAAACTGGATAAGAATTCCCGGTAAGATAGTATCTGATCGTGTGCTTTCAGTTTTCAGATTGTATTTGGAGGTATTAGAACTAATGGGGATGTATGAGAAAGCAGTTGAGGAACTGGGGGACCCCAAGAACGTTATCATTGATGATAGAGAGCGTCTCAGAATGAAGATACATTATCATAATCTGCTGGGAAATACCGACAAATGCAACATTCTTTACAAACAAGCTTTAATTGCTGAGTAAGTGAGTGTCCTCGTTATTTGTTTCCTATTTTACTTTTGTGCTGAATTTATCAACAATGAATTTCCAATCTTTATATCGTATATTATGTCTAATCATTACGTATATTTAACTGCAGGCCAGACAGCTACGATTTCTACAGAGGATATTTTGAAACGTCCTTCAAACTTTTAACAGACTCAACCTCTCTTCATGATCCAGAATTTCAAGTAAATCTAGAAAAGTAAGCATATCGTTTGCCGTTTTTAGTTAGTTAGGTAGTTAGTTAGTTAGTTAGTTAGTTAGTTAGTTAGTTAGTTAGTTAGTTAGTTAGTTAGTTAGTTAGTTGGTTAAGTTTCCATGAGTAGTTTCCAACGACGTCGTAAAAGTTCAAATATTTTCTCTGGGTTCGCTTTCTAATTTTCTGATCCCAGTCTCTGATCAACTATTGCATAATAGTTGATCAGACTTTACGTTACAAATTGACATTCTTATTACACAATAACTCCCCCTCAGAGCGGATACAAGTGTTCAGGACATGACAGGTCTACTCTTGAAAGTAGCCGAGGATGCAGGACCAGTGCGAGGTCCGGAGCTAGCTAAAGCGGAGCTGGTGGTCAGGCTCAAGGAGCAAAATATTGAAATGTGCGCGTTTGCGTCGCCTTCTCTGCTCGTGCTGGAGTACGTGCAGAAGTTCGGACACAAGCTCTGTTGTTATGATGATCTCAGAGTGATTATTGGTGAGAACTGTTTGTTTTAATTGGCCACGTTAGTCTCATTTGATACATGTGTGTCACATGTATGATGTATATAACATGCTTATCTAATAAGTAAATCATCTTTGTGATTACAACATTATTCTCATAGTTCTGGAACTTTCTCAGACCGACTAAAGGACGCGGAGAAACAAGAGTTGATACAGATACTAGAAGAGTACAGAGTATCAGTAAAGGAAAGTAACGGAACTAAAGCGATGCAGAGACTAGCCACTCTCCACATGTTACTCCATCACGTGGGCAAGTATAAAGCTCTGGAATCCGAGCAGCAGTTCATCGCGCTGGAGGAGATCAAGAACTTTCATAACATAACTTTAGAAGGTTTGTTTATATGTTATTGTTCACGATTAAAGAGGTTTGTTCCCCCTCGCTGCAGGTAGGGGATATAACCATGACCAGTCCTGTTACATGGTTTTAGTTTGTGTACCTCGTTTTGTATTACGTTAATACGATCTGTAAGTGATTCGATCATTCAATACTCATATCTATCCTAATTGTTAAGTTTACCAATTCTTATCAGGGGATCTTGGATGTGCTTACATAGACGCTTTTGTTCTCCTCTACTCCTGGCAGAAATGTGATTCGGGCAACAAACCTGACATAGTGGACTCAATCAAGTAAGTCTATTCTGAATTGCACAGTTTAGATCCTTAGATGTTAACAATTATCAGTAAATATTCCCCTCATCTGGAGAGTTTAAAGAACTATTTCATTTAAATTTACCCGATTGGGAAACTAATTTCAGATTTAAAGAGCTTATTTTAAAATTATTGTCCAGGTTGCTGATGACCAAGTTAGAGCAGTTTCCAGAGGCCTCGGCCTGTCGTCTTCTCGTTACTCGGTTATACGAATATCTCGGCGCTATTGGCCCAGCAGTAAGTAAGTTATCTTCTATTTTTGGATATAATTGAAAGTTTTAGAGTGCAATTTGAATCATTTGGTAACCGCTGCATATATTTATTGGTGCTCATTCAGGTTGAAGTTTACGAAGGGTTGGATACGAAATCTATACAGTTAGATTCACTGGCACACATACTGTATTCTAGTCTGATGCCACTTGGTGCATATAATAGAGCCGACAAACAAGCCAGACAGATGGAAGCTTTTTATAGAACCAATGAGAGAGAAGTAGGTACCAAAAACTGATCCTTTCCAGCATTTTGCCATGTTCTGCGGTTCTCAGATTTTGCTGCATTATTGTAGCTCGCAGCGACATTCTCTATTCATAACGGCGCTCCTACAAGCATTGACCTAACAAATTTCGCGCGCATGCGCGGCTCACGCGCTATCTTTACCCATCTTCTGTGCAGATTGTACTATGTTCATGGAATGTGCAATACTATGTACTGTCCAGTAACCCTTATCAGGGATTGGTTTTGTAGTACTTGTCATGAAGTAACGCTCTCTCAGGTGCTGGAGTACATCGTCAAGTCGTATCTCTGTGGAAAGTTCAACAAAGTTGCCGAGCTCTTCGACCTGCACAAGAGCCTAGTTTACAGCATGTCTAAGTCGGTCTTTTTACTTGACAAACTATGGCTGTCCTTTGTACTTTCCTCCGCAAACTCCTGGGATCAAATAGGTAATTCGAAAAATTGGAAAAGATACCTTTTTTACGCACTATAGACTATCTAGTAAATGCGGTGATTGATTCGGAAATAGTTGCTGTGTTTTGAAAGGAATAAGGCTTTTTATTCTTTTTGGCTTAAACTAGAATTAACTACTTCAGAGAGTTTACTAGAGGCAACCCGCGAAGAAATAACAAGTGTGAAGGCAGATAATCTGGTAGATAACCGTGACTACTCTGTGAACGAGGTATGCGACTCGAGACACCAAGAAATAGCGACACTTCAATCCACAACCAGCTACTCTCACGACACACTCTACGTTAGCATGCGACACTTCATGTTATCTTCACTTCTTAAGCTACAGGATGCGACTACCAGCAAAGAAAGTGAAGCTTTAGACACGCTCGTGGCTCTGTTTCAATCTGATGTCGTGGAGAAAGCTGGAAAATTACCTGTTTTAGAGGTTAGAGATGTCCTTTATTCGATCCATTTAAGTTGCTCTGGAACTTTCAAATATATAATTGAACTTAAAATCATAGCTTGCAGGAGTCAATATGAATTTATTTCCACTCGAAATTTTCTAACTAACATTTTTACAGAAAGGGTGCCTAATGTGATATAAATTTTTACAGGGGTACCCACTTTATCTCATGATGTCTCAGAGCATGAACGTTTGGAAGCTGTTTCTAGAAACGTTAACATCTACAGTTGTTGAAGCAACAAACTTGATTCGGCATTGCATTCATGGCAAACAAGCACAATTCAACCTAGAGAATGTCACATCCAAAATCTCAGGTAATTCTTGTTCACAACTTTCAGTTATCTGTGGTTTGAAAATATCATCACATTCCCTCTTCAAGCTTGGTTGTATTGTCACTTTACTAAAAGTATGTATATCAAATAAATGATAAGATGAAAACATTTCAGAGCTGATAACGCTAAGTAGGAAAGAGTTGATAGTGGACGATACGATTAACAGCTCCAAACTGCCCTTCCTCTCCTCGCTCATTCAGGTTTCCAGAAAATTCGTCTTTTTGAGTTTAATGATATAGTTAACTACCCCTTTTCTTATAATTGAACTGAAGGTGGTTTCACATTATCATTATAGGGAAAGAGTATAACTTACGGTATTTTCAGACTGCATATTTCGCTGTTCTGTGTCTAAGTTGCGGAGTTACGGGGCGAATTCAGCGCAAGAAACGCGGCATAGTGGAAGGAGTAATGAGCTCTTTGAAGAGTACTCTAGCTGACATAAAACTGCTCTGCGATGACTGTCACTCTATTGCAATGAAACACAAACTCGACAATCTCACCATCGACAAGGTATTTATACAAATATTTCCAAAATTGTACTTCCCATCCCTCGTGAACTATATCCACTCTACTACTGGCAAATAAAGATAGTGCTCCTAGTTACTCTGATACACAATCTCTCCGCAGGATGACAGTGTAGACAGTAGGATCACGAGCAGTTTGGAGTGGTCACTAGAAGAAATGTCCGGAATCATCGGGAAAATGTCTGGTTTAGTCAACTCTCTTCACTCTCGTCTGCAACCTAAGTCGTGAGATAGCTACATTAGCGAACACTGAATTGTGCTATCATGAGATATGTACCTGTTTTATGTGAAATGGAAAAGATGATACGGTTAAGCATAAGGAACCCGTCCGGCAAAATGGGTCGAATTTCCGGTGATGATGATAATGATTTTAGATAATTGAAGCCCGTATCTATTTGAATGGTAATTGAATGTTTAAGGCAAATTGGTCGTTTATTTTTTGCATATTGTACGTTTTACAAGCTTAGACTTTTATTTCGTGAATCCCGTCACAGTGGAAATTCGTACAACTATGTGTCAGAAAATGAAATCCCTAAATATATTTTTGAGTCGATTGAACTATTCAAAATTATTTCGAACTGATCTTTTCACCATTTTAGCATGTATCTGCAGTATTATCTAAACGAAGAGGGTAAGAGGGTGTACACTCTGAAGAAGTTAGCTCCCTCCGGAAAACCGACCTTGTCCGCTCACCCAGCCAGATTCAGCCCTGATGACAAATACTCTAAACACAGGATCCTGACCAAGCAGAGGTTCGGAATACTTCTCACCCAGCAGCCTGCTCCTAAATACTGAAAACCGCTCCACCAGGGCCAGGGATGTTTAATCCTTTTTATCGGGTTGTACTGTAAACAGAGTCAGGAATGGATCGCGCCGAACATTTTCGGCTGCCTAAATTTTACAACCGAAACTGACAGTATGTAACAGATGAACATGAAACGAACGTTGAATTTTACTTTTTTTCGAGCTTTGTTATTATTTGGTGGCTTTCATGATTCTCTAGTCGCGAGGATAGCATTTCAATTTTCTTACATCATTAAATATATTTAATTTATTATTTTAACTGATCTTATTCTTGTGTTTTAATTGAGGTCGGTATGAAATATCAATGTATATCTTCACCAACTACCAATCAAATTTGTCAATCGGTGCCACGTGTCTAAACAAGTATGGACCAGCTACCACTATCTATATCAAGTCTGTATGATGTGATCTTGATCAGTTCTGCTCCACAATTATCTACTGTTTACACATCAAATTTGTTAATTCGAAATTATCTTTTAATTATCCTCACTATCTTCCTCCCAATAGCTCAATATGGGTATCGATATAAACCATAAAAAGGACCGGAAGGTACACCGGAAGGAGCCAGTCTCCCAGAACGTGTATCTCCGTCTTCTGGTTAAGTTATACCGCTTCCTCTCCAGGAGAACAGCCGCCAAGTTCAACCAGGTATGTTTACAAGCCATGGCCATCTTAGTGAAGAGGGGGGTGGGGGGGGGGGGTTATTAGTTATTATTCATAGAGGTTGATTCTTTGGAAGCGGGACCCTCTAATAAAATCATTCCTTTTTCACTATTCGCTAATTCATCAAACCCTCGTTCAGGTTATCTTGAGAAGACTTTTTATGTCTCGACAAAACAGACCTGCCATCTCTCTCGCTAGAATCACCCGACAGATGAAGTGTCGAGGAAGAGAAGGTATTTCCTTACACTCATAGATGTTCGATATATGTCTATTTAAATAAGATTAGTTGTTTATTGTGCTTTCTTGATTAGGGTACTGATAGCTCCGTGCGTTGAATAACGTCCGTTAAAAAGGAATAATAATCTAACATGTTGTTAAACCTTTAGGAAAGACTGTAGTTGTGGTCGGTACCATCACTGACGATAAGAGGGTATTTGACATTCCTCAAGGTCTGAAGGTCTGTGCTCTCCGCCTCTCAGAGGGAGCTCGCTCAAGGTACGTTTGGTAACTTTCAGACCATATTATGGTGTTTCATTCCCCAGAGATTCTGTCTTAGTGATTGATACTACTAACAGCACAGATCGCTGATTTATCTATTATAAAATTACACAATGTAATCAATTTAATTTTAACATAAACCGTCTCTAGGATTGTAAAGAATGGAGGATCTATAATAACCTTCGAGCAGCTGGCCGTGGAGGCACCTCTCGGTCAGAACACCATCATCATGCAGGGTCGCAGAACCAGACGTGAAGCTAATAGGCATTTCGGAGCACCAGGTCTGCCCAAAACTCATGCCAAACCATTTGTGAGGCTTAGGAGCAGGAACCACGAGATGGCAAGAGGCAAGAGGAAGAGCAGAGGATACAAAGCATAATTTATTTCATCGTATGCCAATTTTATCGTATACAAATATTTGCGTTTCATTCGTTGTGCTTTCCTTAAATGAGTAATCATGTACAATTTAGATGCAGTGGATTTTACTGTATTCTGATTTCTGGTATTGAAATTTGTCTGGACTCTTTTACTTTGTATTCAATATCAAACAACAAATTGTCGAACAGCCCCCTAGTCACCGATTACTCCGTTACTTAACCCAATCTCAACCTAGCCATGCAGATATTCGTGAAGACCCTCACGGGTAAAACGATCACTCTAGAGGTCGAACCTTCCGACTCTATCGAGAATGTCAAGGCCAAGATCCAAGACAAAGAGGGTAAGCTTTTATTTATTCTTAAAATCCAGCTAATATTTGTTGATCTATGATGCAATGAAATTTCAAATTTATCAGCACATTCTTATCGTCTTCAAATAATTAAATCATCATATCACTTTCTTCTTTCATGGGAAGTGACCTACAAGTTCGTTGTTTGACAATATACCACCTCCCCAGGAATCCCTCCAGATCAACAGCGTCTTATCTTCGCTGGCAAACAGCTTGAGGACGGTAGAACTCTGAGTGACTACAACATCCAGAAGGAGAGCACCCTTCATCTGGTACTCAGACTTAGAGGAGGTCAGTAAGATTAGTTTCTATCTTTTCTGGTTGAAACACCCCCTTAGACTGGTCACGTGTTCTCCTTTTGGACCGAAGAGTGAATTTCATTGTTTTAATAACTAACAAATTTCATTATTTTATAAATAAACTTTTATGTCGAGGTTTAAAATTGTTATTTAACTAAGATGGATCATAACTTTTGCTATCTTTTCAGGAATCATCGAACCCTCAATGCGTGCCTTGGCTAGCAAGTACAACTGCGAAAAGATGATTTGCCGTAAGTTAATTTGGTTTTTGTCAGATTTTTAGTAGTCCCACCCTAGTCCCACTAACACCTTCTCTTTTAAAAAAGCTGATAAAATACTACTTTAAAACAAAAACAGGGGAGATGCACATTCAAATATCACTAACAAACGTATCTGTAATAATACTGGATACTTCAGGAAAGTGCTACGCTCGTCTCCACCCGAGGGCCACGAACTGCAGGAAGAGGAAATGCGGACATAACTCAGACTTGAGAGTAAAGAAGAAGCTGAAGTAAATTCTGTATTGTTTTAATTTTTATCCAAAATTATCGTTTTATTGCTCCAACATCCAAAATATAATACAAATTCACAAGCTCAGTAAACCTGTTTATGCAGCTGTCTTCTTGTAAATAATTGGTGAGATGAGAATCTGATCATTCACACTACTATTACCGAGAAATGGCTTTTCCAAAATTAGGTTTCTTGCGGGTGAAATAATCAGTAAAAACTGTAAAATTTCGGTCCTGGAAATTTCATCTTCAAAAACTGAAAATGGGACAGAGATTGGGACAATATGATTTTGCAATTTTATTCGGGATTTTGACTCCCGGTACCTCATTTTGGTTTCATACCATCATCAATTAACTGACTAATTGGTTTCTGGGCAAAAACTTTATCCAATCTGTCAAATTTGTGTTCAGAAAATTTCATATTTGAAAATGGGACAGACTTTTGAAAATACAACTTTTCGTTTTGTTAAGCTTTCTGCTGTGCGCTTCTTCCGGCCGAAATTAAACTTTCAGTACCCCAATCGTGTCATATGCCATATATAGTTGACTTACTAATTGGTTGCAGGTGAAACAATCAGTAAAAACTGTAAATTGTAAAATTTCGGTCCTGGAAATTTCATCTTCAAAAACTGAAAATGGGACAGAGATTGGGACAATATGATTTTGCAATTTTATTCGGGATTTTGACTCCCAGTACCTCAATTTGGTTACATATCATCATCAATTAACTGACTTATTGGTTTTTGGGCAAAAACTTTATCCAATCTGTCAAATTTGTGTTCAGAAAATTTCATATTTGAAAATGGGACAGACTTTTGAAAATACAACTTTTCGTTTTGTTAAGCTTTCTGCTGTGCGCTTCTTCCGGCCGAAATTAAACTTTCAGTACCCCAATCGTGTCATATGCCATCTATAGTTGACTTACTAATTGGTTGCAGGTGAAACAATCAGTAAAAACTGTAAAATTTCGGTCCTGGAAATTTCATCTTCAAAAACTGAAAATGGGACAGATTGGGACAATATGATTTTGCAATTTTATTCGGGATTTTGACTCCCAGTACCTCAATTTGGTTACATATATCATCATCAATTAACTGACTAATTGGTTTCTGGGCACAAACTTTATCCAATCTGTCAAATTTGTGTTCAGAAAATTTCATATTTGAAAAGTTGAAAATGGGACAGACTTTTGAAAATACAACTTTTCGTTTTGTAAAGCTTTCTGCTGTGCGCTTCTTCCGGCCGAAATCAAACTTTCAGAACCCCAATCGTGTCATATGCCATCTATAGTTGACTTACTAATTGGTTGCAGGTGAAACAATCAGTAAAAACTGTAAAATTTCGGTCCTGGAAATTTCATCTTCAAAAACTGAAAATGGGACAGAGATTGGGACAATATGATTTTGCAATTTTATTCGGGATTTTGACTCCCAGTACCTCGATTTGGTTACATATCATCATCAATTAACTGACTAATTGGTTTTTGGGCACAAATTTCATCCAATCTGTCAATTTTGTGTTCACAAAATTTTATATTTGAAAATGGGACAGACTTTTGAAAATACAACTTTTCGTTTTGTTAAGCTTTCTGCTGTGCGCTTCTTCCGGCCGAAATTAAACTTTCAGTACCCCAATCGTGTCATATGCCATCTATAGTTGACTTACTAATTGGTTGCAGGTGAAACAATTAGTAAAAACTGTAAAATTTCGGTCCTGGAAATTTCATCTTCAAAAACTGAAAACGGGATAGAGATTGGGACAATATGATTTTGCAATTTATTCGGGATTTTGACTCCCGGTACCTCAATTTGGTTTCATACCATCATCAATAAACTGACTAATTGGTTTCTGGGCAAAAACTTCATCCAATCTGTCAAATTTGTGTTCAGAAAATTTCATATTTGAAAATGGGACAGACTTTTGAAAATACAACTTTTCGTTTTGTTAAGCTTTCTGCTGTGCGCTTCTTCCGGCCGAAATTAAACTTTCAGTACCCCAATCGTGTCATATGCCATATATAGTTGACTTACTAATTGGTTGCAGGTGAAACAATTAGTAAAAACTGTAAAATTTCGGTCCTGGAAATTTCATCTTCAAAAACTGAAAATGGGACAGAGATTGGGACAATATGATTTTGCAATTTTATTCGGGATTTTGACTCCCGGTACCTCAATTTGGTTTCATACCTTCATCAATTAACTGACTAATTGGTTTCTGGGCAAAAACTTTATCCAATCTGTCAAATTTGTGTTCAGAAAATTTCATATTTGAAAATGGGACAGACTTTTGAAAATACAACTTTTCGTTTTGTTAAGCTTTCTGCTGTGCGCTTCTTCCGGCCGAAATTAAACTTTCAGTACCCCAATCGTGTCATATGCCATATATAGTTGACTTACTAATTGGTTGCAGGTGAAACAATTAGTAAAAACTGTAAAATTTCGGTCCTGGAAATTTCATCTTCAAAAACTGAAAATGGGACAGAGATTGGGACAATATGATTTTGCAATTTTATTCGGGATTTTGACTCCCGGTACCTCAATTTGGTTTCATACCTTCATCAATTAACTGACTAATTGGTTTCTGGGCAAAAACTTTATCCAATCTGTCAAATTTGTGTTCAGAAAATTTCATATTTGAAAATGGGACAGACTTTTGAAAATACAACTTTTCGTTTTGTTAAGCTTTCTGCTGTGCGCTTTTTCCGGCCGAAATTAAACTTTCAGTACCCCAATCGTGTCATATGCCATCTATAGTTGACTTACTAATTGGTTGCAGGTGAAACAATTAGTAAAAACTTTAAAATTTCGGTCCTGGAAATTTCATCTTCAAAAACTGAAAATGGGACAGAGATTGGGACAATATGATTTTGCAATTTTATTCGGGATTTTGACTCCCGGTACCTCAATTTGGTTTCATACCATCATCAATTAACTGACTAATTGGTTTCTGGGCAAAAACTTTATCCAATCTGTCAAATTTGTGTTCAGAAAATTTCATATTTGAAAATGGGACAGACTTTTGAAAATACAGTTTTTCGTTTTGTTAAGCTTTCTGCTGTGCGCTTCTTCCGGCCGAAATTAAACTTTCAGTACCCCAATCGTGTCATATGCCATCTATAGTTGACTTACTAATTGGTTGCAGGTGAAACAATTAGTAAAAACTGTAAAATTTCGGTCCTGGAAATTTCATCTTCAAAAACTGAAAATGGGACAGAGATTGGGACAGTATGATTTTGCAATTTTATTCGGGATTTTGACTCCCGGTACCTCAATTTCGTTTCATACCATCATCAATTAACTGACTAATTGGTTTCTGGGCAAAAACATTATCCAATCTGTCAAATTTGTGTTCAGAAAATTTCATATTTGAAAATGGGACAGACTTTTGAAAATACAACTTTTCGTTTTGTTAAGCTTTCTGCTGTGCGCTTCTTCCGGCCGAAATTAAACTTTCAGTACCCCAATCGTGTCATATGCCATATATAGTTGACTTACTAATTGGTTGCAGGTGAAACAATTAGTAAAAACTGTAAAATTTCGGTCCTGGAAATTTCATCTTCAAAAACTGAAAATGGGACAGAGATTGGGACAATATGATTTTGCAATTTTATTCGGGATTTTGACTCCCGGTACCTCAATTTGGTTTCATACCTTCATCAATTAACTGACTAATTGGTTTCTGGGCAAAAACTTTATCCAATCTGTCAAATTTGTGTTCAGAAAATTTCATATTTGAAAATGGGACAGACTTTTGAAAATACAACTTTTCGTTTTGTTAAGCTTTCTGCTGTGCGCTTCTTCCGGCCGAAATTAAACTTTCAGTACCCCAATCGTGTCATATGCCATATATAGTTGACTTACTAATTGGTTGCAGGTGAAACAATTAGTAAAAACTGTAAAATTTCGGTCCTGGAAATTTCATCTTCAAAAACTGAAAATGGGACAGAGATTGGGACAATATGATTTTGCAATTTTATTCGGGATTTTGACTCCCGGTACCTCAATTTGGTTTCATACCTTCATCAATTAACTGACTAATTGGTTTCTGGGCAAAAACTTTATCCAATCTGTCAAATTTGTGTTCAGAAAATTTCATATTTGAAAATGGGACAGACTTTTGAAAATACAACTTTTCGTTTTGTTAAGCTTTCTGCTGTGCGCTTCTTCCGGCCGAAATTAAACTTTCAGTACCCCAATCGTGTCATATGCCATCTATAGTTGACTTACTAATTGGTTGCAGGTGAAACAATTAGTAAAAACTGTAAAATTTCGGTCCTGGAAATTTCATCTTCAAAAACTGAAAATGGGACAGAGATTGGGACAATATGATTTTGCAATTTTATTCGGGATTTTGACTCCCGGTACCTCAATTTGGTTTCATACCATCATCAATTAACTGACTAATTGGTTTCTGGGCAAAAACTTTATCCAATCTGTCAAATTTGTGTTCAGAAAATTTCATATTTGAAAATGGGACAGACTTTTGAAAATACAGTTTTTCGTTTTGTTAAGCTTTCTGCTGTGCGCTTCTTCCGGCCGAAATTAAACTTTCAGTACCCCAATCGTGTCATATGCCATCTATAGTTGACTTACTAATTGGTTGCAGGTGAAACAATTAGTAAAAACTGTAAAATTTCGGTCCTGGAAATTTCATCTTCAAAAACTGAAAACGGGATAGAGATTGGGACAATATGATTTTGCAATTATTCGGGATTTTGACTCCCGGTACCTCAATTTGGTTTCATACCATCATCAATAAACTGACTAATTGGTTTCTGGGCAAAAACTTCATCCAATCTGTCAAATTTGTGTTCAGAAAATTTCATATTTGAAAATGGGACAGACTTTTGAAAATACAACTTTTCGTTTTGTTAAGCTTTCTGCTGTGCGCTTCTTCCGGCCGAAATCAAACTTTCAGTACCCCAATCGTGTCATATGCCATCTATAGTTGACTTACTAATTGGTTGCAGGTGAAACAATCAGTAAAAACTGTAAAATTTCGGTCCTGGAAATTTCATCTTCAAAAACTGAAAATGGGACAGAGATTGGGACAATATGATTTTGCAATTTTATTCGGGATTTGAATCCCGGTACTTCAATTTGGTTCCATACCATCATCAATTAACTGACTAATTGGTTTCTGGGCAAAAACTTCATCCAATCTGTCAAATTTGTGTTCAGAAAATTTCATATTTGAAAATGGGACAGACTTTTGAAAATACAAATTTTCGTTTTGTTAAGCTTTCTGCTGTGCGCTTCTTCCGGCCGAAATTAAACTTTCAGTACCCCAATCGTGTCATATGCCATCTATAGTTGACTTACTAATTCGTTGCAGGTGAAACAATCAGTAAAAACTGTAAAATTTCGGTCCTGGAAATTTCATCTTCAAAAACTGAAAATGGGACAGAGATTGGGACAATATGATTTTGCAATTTTATTCGGGATTTTGACTCCCGGTACCTCAATTTGGTTTCATACCATCATCAATTAACTGACTAATTGGTTTCTGGGCAAAAACATTATCCAATCTGTCAAATTTGTGTTCAGAAAATTTCATATTTGAAAATGGGACAGACTTTTGAAAATACAACTTTTCGTTTTGTTAAGCTTTCTGCTGTGCGCTTCTTCCGGCCGAAATTAAACTTTCAGTACCCCAATCGTGTCATATGCCATCTATAGTTGACTTACTAATTGGTTGCAGGTGAAACAATTAGTAAAAACTGTAAAATTTCGGTCCTGGAAATTTCATCTTCAAAAACTGAAAATGGGACAGAGATTGGGACAATATGATTTTGCAATTTTATTCGGGATTTTGACTCCCAGGTACCTCAATTTGGTTTCATACCTTCATCAATTAACTGACTAATTGGTTTCTGGGCAAAAACTTTATCCAATCTGTCAAATTTGTGTTCAGAAAATTTCATATTTGAAAATGGGACAGACTTTTGAAAATACAACTTTTCGTTTTGTTAAGCTTTCTGCTGTGCGCTTCTTCCGGCCGAAATTAAACTTTCAGTACCCCAATCGTGTCATATGCCATATATAGTTGACTTACTAATTGGTTGCAGGTGAAACAATTAGTAAAAACTGTAAAATTTCGGTCCTGGAAATTTCATCTTCAAAAACTGAAAATGGGACAGAGATTGGGACAATATGATTTTGCAATTTTATTCGGGATTTTGACTCCCGGTACCTCAATTTGGTTTCATACCTTCATCAATTAACTGACTAATTGGTTTCTGGGCAAAAACTTTATCCAATCTGTCAAATTTGTGTTCAGAAAATTTCATATTTGAAAATGGGACAGACTTTTGAAAATACAACTTTTCGTTTTGTTAAGCTTTCTGCTGTGCGCTTCTTCCGGCCGAAATTAAACTTTCAGTACCCCAATCGTGTCATATGCCATCTATAGTTGACTTACTAATTGGTTGCAGGTGAAACAATTAGTAAAAACTTTAAAATTTCGGTCCTGGAAATTTCATCTTCAAAAACTGAAAATGGGACAGAGATTGGGACAATATGATTTTGCAATTTTATTCGGGATTTTGACTCCCGGTACCTCAATTTGGTTTCATACCATCATCAATTAACTGACTAATTGGTTTCTGGGCAAAAACTTTATCCAATCTGTCAAATTTGTGTTCAGAAAATTTCATATTTGAAAATGGGACAGACTTTTGAAAATACAGTTTTTCGTTTTGTTAAGCTTTCTGCTGTGCGCTTCTTCCGGCCGAAATTAAACTTTCAGTACCCCAATCGTGTCATATGCCATCTATAGTTGACTTACTAATTGGTTGCAGGTGAAACAATTAGTAAAAACTGTAAAATTTCGGTCCTGGAAATTTCATCTTCAAAAACTGAAAATGGGACAGAGATTGGGACAGTATGATTTTGCAATTTTATTCGGGATTTTGACTCCCGGTACCTCAATTTCGTTTCATACCATCATCAATTAACTGACTAATTGGTTTCTGGGCAAAAACATTCATCCAATCTGTCAAATTTGTGTTCAGAAAATTTCATATTTGAAAATGGGACAGACTTTTGAAAATACAACTTTTCGTTTTGTTAAGCTTTCTGCTGTGCGCTTCTTCCGGCCGAAATTAAACTTTCAGTACCCCAATCGTGTCATATGCCATATATAGTTGACTTACTAATTGGTTGCAGGTGAAACAATTAGTAAAAACTGTAAAATTTCGGTCCTGGAAATTTCATCTTCAAAAACTGAAAATGGGACAGAGATTGGGACAATATGATTTTGCAATTTTATTCGGGATTTTGACTCCCGGTACCTCAATTTGGTTTCATACCTTCATCAATTAACTGACTAATTGGTTTCTGGGCAAAAACTTTATCCAATCTGTCAAATTTGTGTTCAGAAAATTTCATATTTGAAAATGGGACAGACTTTTGAAAATACAACTTTTCGTTTTGTTAAGCTTTCTGCTGTGCGCTTCTTCCGGCCGAAATTAAACTTTCAGTACCCCAATCGTGTCATATGCCATATATAGTTGACTTACTAATTGGTTGCAGGTGAAACAATTAGTAAAAACTGTAAAATTTCGGTCCTGGAAATTTCATCTTCAAAAACTGAAAATGGGACAGAGATTGGGACAATATGATTTTGCAATTTTATTCGGGATTTTGACTCCCGGTACCTCAATTTGGTTTCATACCTTCATCAATTAACTGACTAATTGGTTTCTGGGCAAAAACTTTATCCAATCTGTCAAATTTGTGTTCAGAAAATTTCATATTTGAAAATGGGACAGACTTTTGAAAATACAACTTTTCGTTTTGTTAAGCTTTCTGCTGTGCGCTTTTTCCGGCCGAAATTAAACTTTCAGTACCCCAATCGTGTCATATGCCATCTATAGTTGACTTACTAATTGGTTGCAGGTGAAACAATTAGTAAAAACTTTAAAATTTCGGTCCTGGAAATTTCATCTTCAAAAACTGAAAATGGGACAGAGATTGGGACAATATGATTTTGCAATTTTATTCGGGATTTTGACTCCCGGTACCTCAATTTGGTTTCATACCATCATCAATTAACTGACTAATTGGTTTCTGGGCAAAAACTTTATCCAATCTGTCAAATTTGTGTTCAGAAAATTTCATATTTGAAAATGGGACAGACTTTTGAAAATACAGTTTTTCGTTTTGTTAAGCTTTCTGCTGTGCGCTTCTTCCGGCCGAAATTAAACTTTCAGTACCCCAATCGTGTCATATGCCATCTATAGTTGACTTACTAATTGGTTGCAGGTGAAACAATTAGTAAAAACTGTAAAATTTCGGTCCTGGAAATTTCATCTTCAAAAACTGAAAATGGGACAGAGATTGGGACAGTATGATTTTGCAATTTTATTCGGGATTTTGACTCCCGGTACCTCAATTTCGTTTCATACCATCATCAATTAACTGACTAATTGGTTTCTGGGCAAAAACTTTATCCAATCTGTCAAATTTGTGTTCAGAAAATTTCATATTTGAAAATGGGACAGACTTTTGAAAATACAACTTTTCGTTTTGTTTTAAAGCTTTCTGCTGTGCGCTTCTTCCGGCCGAAATTAAACTTTCAGTACCCCAATCGTGTCATATGCCATCTATAGTTGACTTACTAATTGGTTGCAGGTGAAACAATTAGTAAAAACTGTAAAATTTCGGTCCTGGAAATTTCATCTTCAAAATCTGAAAATGGGATAGAGATTGGGACAATATGATTGTGCAATTTTATTCGGGATTTTGACTCCCAGTACCTCAATTTGGTTTCATACCATCATCAATTAACTGACTGATTGGTTTCTGGGCAAAAACTTCATCCAATCTGTCAAATTTGTGTTCAGAAAATTTCATATTTGAAAATGGGACAGACTTTTGAAAATACAACTTTTCGTTTTGTTAAGCTTTCTGCTGTGCGCTTCTTTCGGCCGAAATCAAACTTTCAGCACCCCAATCGTGTCATATGCCATCTATAGTTGACTTACTAATTGGTTGCAGGTGAAATAATCAGTAAAAACTGTAAAATTTCGGTCCTGGAAATTTCATTTTCATAAAATGAAAATGGGACAGAGATTGGGACAATATGATTTTGCAATTTTATTCGGGATTTTGACTCCCAGTACCTCAATTTGGTTTCATACCATCATCAATTAACTGACTGATTGGTTTCTGGGCAAAAACTTCATCCAATCTGTAAAATTTGTGTTCAGAAAATTTGACACTTTGAAAATCCAGTATTTAATTCTAATATGTTCTCTTCTACACGCCGTTTATGGGCCGGCTAACTGGAAACCGAAAAAAGATTGATTTAGAATCGTTTCCGGTTGTATCTTGTTGTATATTGTAGTGAGGCAGAGGAACTTTTGCTAAATTATTGGGATCTTTGTTTAGTTTTAGTAGGTTGTCGAATCTTGGGGAACAACTGAAACTCGCTAAATAATCAACAAGAAATCAATGAATAGTGTACCAACAAAGGGACTCTACAATATTCAGCTCTCAAGCTCTGGAAATCCTGAAACTCTCAAAGACTCTGAACTGCTCTCACGAACTCTGAGCTTCCCGCTCCAAAACAAGTATATTTAAACGTCACGTGTCAAGATGGGATCGGTCCTTCAAATTATCAAAATAAATTCACCCTTCCTACTGGTTATCAAAAATCTTCATTGTCTATAATAATTGTCTACTTCTAGTCTAATTAAAAATTCTATCATTCATCATTCATATCCGGGATACACAATATATCAAGAAATATTTCCGTCCATCTTTAAAATTTATCAAAGTACTTAAATCTCCGTTTTGCAAAATCGCTCAATCATTCTGTCGTGCCAGAACTAAAAATACTCAAGCCGTTAAATCACGATAAGATTTGTACAGATCTGAGCATGGAACTTTAATCTAGATTTCCGACTATCAAGCGTCACACAGTTCTCAATACTTCGTAAATCTTATGATTGATCATTAGGAAAAATTTACTTGTTATCAATAATCAACTCCTACGCATATAAAATCAAGTACGTGGGGAATCGTCAGCTTATCAGAGCTTAATCATAAAAACTATAGTTAAACCCTCTAAATCATGAACCGTACAATATTGCTGCTGTATATTACATAATACATTTACTGCATGAGTCATTACATGTTTACATTTTTAAGGTCATATGCTACATTTAACGACCTATTGAAATATTTAAGAATGGGGTTTCTAGCTTATTTGCCAAGGTATGTAAAATAAATTTAAGGTTGAATAGACGTGGCTTCCACTTCCAACAATCGAATTTTATAATTTTCGCGAAATAGAATAGTTACAATAAGTTACAAGTATAAGCCAAAATTGGATAAAAATGATTAACAACTTGCAACACACCGTTGGAATAAATAACTAACTAATTTCATATACATTGTATATTCATTATTCAAGAAGTGGTTTTTTCGCCTAGCAATAAAAACTTGATATCTATTTAGCTATTTAGTCCTTGATTATCGGCTTTTATGAAGAAAACTAAATAGAAAATTGTAATATGTATTGATTTATGACTAAGCTGTAGAGGTGAGTCTACAGACAAAGATCTAATCATTTGATTAACATTAGAAATCAATATCCAAGAATAAAAGATAAGATTTTCAAAATTCCTATAAGACAACCAACAAAATTCCTATAAGACAACAATTAAGAAAAATGGTAACATTTTCTTAAAATTCTACTCAAAGATGTGGTACTATAGGATATGTTCAGAAGAAATGTTATCACCTTATAACCATTCATGGCAGTTGATTGACTCAAGAATGTATTTAAATGTTTTTCCCAAGGCCACAGTTCAATACTTAGAGCTCTTTCCCGTCTTCTCTAAACCACTGTTTCGTTTCTCTGTAAGTTGCTCCGTTCTGCTGTTCTTTTCCCCTGTTCATATTCGTCAGCTCCTGAATATTTGCAAGGATTAAAATCTAGTCTTTTATACATATCTTGTCTTCGTAATCTAAATCTGACCGGTTTTATATACGACCCAACCTTCGGAGGAACTGTTGGATTTTACGCATGGAATCTCCCAAGTTCAATGCTCAATGTTTTGTGATTGTTCGAACGAAATTTATGTTTTAGGATTTAAATAATGAATGAAGATTACATATCAATTTCACCTGTAATATGTTCCATGTTCCGGTGGGTTTGTTCACTTTGTAAGGAAAATTGTAGAACGGAGATAATTCTTGTGAACAAGAACCTCCGAAAGCTTTTAATCGTCAGGGTGTAGATGTACAGATTGCACATAATGTTTATCATAAGAAGGAACTTAGCCACTCGGAAAAAACGAAAACAAAATAAGCTTGAGAGGTCTTCTTGGACAAAACGAAAACTTACACCTAAACTATAAACAAGAGTTGGCATGGTAGAAAAACAGTTGACAACAGCAGTAAGAACCACGCTAGAGTTCCTTGCCATGGAACACTTCCACTGACTCGTCGTGCAGATCTCCTCGCAACAAGTAGATACTTCAGAGTAGGGATAGTGGAACTGATGATGACAACGATGGGGAGAAGGAGAGCAATGATGCAGACAATTAGGAAGAGAATTGGAAAAGCAAGAGGTGGAATTAGGGCAATACAGCAAACTTGATGAGCCATCTTCTTGGTCCAGTTTGAGTATCGAAAAGGATACTTTAGAAGGAGGAACTTGCTAGTTGCTAAGACAGCAATAAGAAACATTCCCGTTGGATAAATAAAATATCCCAAATAAACTCTAGCATAGCACATAGCACTTCCCAAGACCCAGTCGTCAGCGATCAGGGACACAGCTCCAGGAAAAACACTGAATATAGTGTATGCGAGATCAGAAATTGCGATATGCTGGATCACAGTTATTATGAATTTGTTCAGTTTAAAAGCATCCTTGTGGAAAGAAGCGTATAGGATTAGAGAATCTCCAATAAGGGATGAGAGAAGCACGAAGATATGGTAGGCTGCCCAGGAGTATCTTTCTGCTTTGTTGTGCATCCCAAATATCGTGTAGTTGTTTGAAGTCATCGTTCAATTGGCTCTCTTCCAGGGCCAGGGTAAGTAATTAGCAATCGTTATTGCTTATTAAAACATTGAAATAACGTTTTAAAATAGTGACTTGGAAAATGGTACGTAGAGTCAAGGGATGATAAGATATATCATATATATGTACATAATTTACAGCAAGATTTCATTCGCTTCAATGTATAAGTTACCCAAATTACTGCTCAACAGCATATTTGGTGGTCAAACACAGAAAATCAGAAGTCTCTAGTTACTCAGTTGACTGTAATAGTGACAATCCTATGTTTTTTGTGGAAAGTGGAGGGATAATCTTACTTATAGTTATAATTCAAATCATATTGTCCCAATCTCTGTCCTATTTTCGGTTTTTGGAGATGAAATTTCCATGACCGCAATTTTACAGTTTTGACTGATTATTTCACCCGCAACCAATTCGTAAGTCAACTATAGATGGTATATGACACGATTGAGGTGCCAAAAGTTTGATTTCGGTCGAAGGAAGGCCATAGCAGAAACAAAACGAAAAGTTGTTTTTCCAAAATTCTGTCCCATTTTCGAATATGAAATTTTCTGAACACAAATTTGACAGATTGGATGAAGTTTTTGCCCAGAAACCAATAAATCAGTTAATTGATGATGATTAATTGGTTAATGGGATGGTCTCTTATCATATTTTTCCTCTGGAAAAGCTCACGGCTAACTAACTTAGCGAGATCGTTAGTAACGCTAAGCTAAGAGACGCACAAATTGACTTAACATATGTAAGTTGGTAACTTAATAAACAGATAGGATTAAGCCTTACTGGCCCACTGAACATTACTGTATCAAATTTAATCGAATTAGTAATGGAACTAAAAGTAAATCGTGGCTGAAGAAACCTGTACGTGCATTCTGCAACATATCGTGTGACATGTGACCATGTCTCGCACGATATCATATGACACTACAGGCTGATCTAATGAAAGTGCTACAATGCTATGTAGTCTTATCTCCTTTTTGTTTCTTAAAATTGGGTTATTTGCGGGTACCGGTTTTCAATTTTTCTTCTGTTGTGTATATTATTACCCTTAACTTGCTAGAATTAGCTATCAGTTTTCAGTAATGACGGATGATTTTCCAGTTCGAAGAATTTATCACGTTTTAATCTTCGAATTTCCCTATGTGATAGCGATTGTCATATAATATGATAATATAAATTCGATCATGAATTTAATTTTACTTAAGGTTCCGCGTATTAATGAAGCGCAAGGGATCGTAATGATTTTTGTTAATAATAATTATAATACATATTTTTGTTTTACTTACATTTACTACAATATAATCGTTCGATCTTCTCTCCTCAACGAATTAATCATCATTACAACTTTCTTTATCGATTTCTTGTCTAATCTGCACTCAGATTTACTAAAGTTAGTGTTGATATTTGATAATTAAACATTCTTCTTAAGATTTTGGATATGACGAAGAACTTTGATCCGAGACCAGTCCCAGACAAGAATTGGTTTCACTCCAAGAATGTTGCTTTGCTACAATGTCTGTTAACAGTTGGAACAACCCTGGCATCATATGCAATAGCATTGTATATGGGCCATGTCAAATTGTGGCCTATTCCTATGATTTCCTACTGCGGAGTTCACCCTCCTGAAAAGTTTGTCTTCTCGATCGGTCTGGTGTGTTCCGCTTTTCTAATGTTTCTCTTCATCTGGATTATTGGTGAGTACTTTTATTAATCTTTAGGAGAGGGCTGCTACACAATTCTGTGCCCTTACCTTATTTATCTACCTAAACTGTTAAAAAGCAGATCTCGTTCACAGAGATATTTTAATACGAGGTTTGTAGTCTCGCCATCATTTTACATCCGTGACAAACATTTTTAAATATTGGTTCCATATAATTGTCCCCTCTTGCTCCCCAAACAAACAAACAAGCTTATAAAAACGAATTTTGTATCAACAGTCGAACAAATCAGGCGTTTAAAATTGCACTTTTTCAGAATGTGCTGGTAAAGTGTACTCTTCAAGAAAAACAGCCTGGTTGCTCGGTTTCCCAAGCTCCCTCGGTCTGATGGTATTAGCGGTGTGTAACTGCGAGGAGGAACCTAATCTTCACTACATTGGGGCTATTACTTACTTCCTCACAACTGCCATCTACTGCTTACTTTGCAGCTTCAAGGAACTCAACGTGAGTAGCTAGTTAGGGGTATTTTTACACTGTTCGCATAACATAATGAATATTCTTTATATTTATATATTATGAACATGTTGTATAACATAAGAATTATGGAACAATCGTGACATCGGAACTGGGAACATGAATTTTATACAAACTATCACCAATCACCATCTATCAACTCATTCCATTCAAGCGAATTTATTGATGGCGACCGGTGTGAGAATACTGGAAAGATCAGCCAGAGAGAAAGATGGCCTGATCACGTGATCATAGTGGTGGGTGGGCTGTTCTGTGGCAGGGGGTCGACATTGAATAGTTAATCCAATGTTGGTTATCTGTATCAGCAGACCTGTTTACGAGGACAGCTTTGCTTTCACTTTTGTATGTGAGACAGGCCGTTGTAAACAAGTTAAGCCTAGCTTGTGATTTCGCCTGGATTTTATCTATTTGTAGCGAAGGGCGAAGTTGATGTGAATATAAACCATGTGCTTTGAGTTGGAGCGATAATATTTTAATCTCGTGTATTTGTGACGTCACAGAATGTGTCATGTGAAGCAGATTTGTGAACTTCTTATCTCTACATCAGCTTATTAGGTTACTTTCAAGCAGGTTTCGCCAGTTATCGCCAAGAGTTCTTTAGTTTGCTGAAACATGTCCATTTTTTAAACATTTGTGAAAGCCTGATAGTGATTTACAAATATCGAAAAAATAATTTACATTTTCTAGATCCAAAAGCTATGACTGATTATAAATACACGGCTTCATTGGGATGGAGTTCTTGACCATGTCAGTGAAACGCATTTTCTATTCTATCGACTGTGTCATACATTCTCAGGCTCAGTCTTACACTTGCTAACTCCCGCTATCCTAAAACAGAGAAATAAGCCATGACAAGCGACTACGGTCCTGACCCTGAACGAAACTGGTTCCAATCAAGATACGTGGCTGCAATACAATGTTTCTTAGTACTTGCCACAACCGTGGCCTCTTGGGCCATATCCCTCTACAACGGCCATGTTAAACTGTGGCCTATTCCTATGATATCCCATTGTGGGGTGGGTGTCCCGGAAAAGTACGTATTCTCTATCGGTCTGGTTGTTGCTGCTTCTGTCATGTTTCTCTTTGTGTGGATTGTAGGTAAGGAAAATAGCGTTCTCTTGTATTATTTAGATTGTTTAGAATTGTTTAGAAAATATGTGAAGGACGCACGGTAAGTCATGTACACTGCACATGTGACAGGCTGATGATTATGGAGCAATCGTTAATTTAAAGCCCCTTTTCTTTGAAACCTTGTAATTCACCAATATATAATCCGTAGAAACCTCTGGTAAGATTTACGCGTCCAAAGTTACTGCTTGGGTTCTAGGATTCCCTTGTTCGATCGGGTTAATGCTACTAGCAATCTGTAATTGTGAAGAAGAACCGACGATACATTACATTGGTGCCATCATGTATTTCGTATGCTTTGCTCTCTGGTGTATCGTCTGCAGCTTTAAGGAAATTCCTGTAAGTAAACACTTTTTTTTCCTTCAAATGCGTCCATAATGCCCCACCTTTTACACATAAAACACTGATACAAATTCCAAACTATCTCTGTCCTGACTCCTGACAAGTCCACATCTCCAGTTAGTCGGGGCCCAGGCAGATAAGTGGGTCCAGATCCGCAGGATCCTAGCTGTCATTATCGCAGTTTTCACTTTCACAATGCTCTTCCTCTTCTGGTGGTGAAAGACAAGGTAGATGCTGGCAGGATACCCGTGTGTGAGTGGGGTGCCTGCATCTGCTCCGAACTGTTCATCGGTACTTTCTACTTCGACCTGGGAGATGATTACTACATCGAGCAAGTCAAGGTGGACAAGTGGTCAAGGAAGCATACTTACAAGAGACTTAGTAATGATGAGGAGGATGATGTTTAAGTGAGTGGGAGAGAGAGGTTAGCGGTTTTATGTGTTTTTCGTTAGTACCGGTTGCCAACAAACTATTCATATTCATATTCACATTACAGTCAACATCATGTTCCGAACTTTTAGGTTTGATTCGAGAGATATAATACTTAGGCGGTAGCTGACTGCTGAGTATGTCAGAAACTTTAAAAAGCCGACACGCTAAATTACATAATCTACCGGCACCATACGTTATTTTTATCAGTGTAAGATGATCAATCACAATTAACGAACAACCATTCTACTGATATTACATAAACCACCAGACAATGTAATTAAAACTAAATCCCCTCAGCTGACCAAGGAGAAGAGAACAGCCTGGGTTACCGTCCGCCAATTCCTATCCCTCGTTAACCTGACCTTCAGCCTCGCACTAGGAGTTCTCTTTGCGTTCGGGTATCAAGGAACCGACTGGGAGGTTGCTTTCAGTGAGTGGACCGCTGTGTGGGCAGCAGAGTTTTATGTGCTCACTTTCTACTGGGATCTCGGGGATGAGTTCTTTATCGAACAAGTTAAAGAGTTTTTCGGGATGGAAGTTAGGGACAATGGTAAATATAAGTTAGTATATGATGACGAGTTCGCTTTAGACATGGATTAGTTTATCTTCATGTTTTTGTATTATTAAATGATTTAAATTTATGGTGATTGAAATTTTGAAGCATGTGAAAGTCGAAGGTCCAATAAATTTTGACTCTTGATCGTTTTGACTAAACATTTTCAAAGGTTCAGATTTTTATTTGTAAATAATGTTCGTTACTGTTTGTAAATGGATTGCTGATTTGATTAGTAAAATTTATGAAACTCTTTTCTTTGTCAATTGTCAACGAAACTTCTACAACTGTTTAAATTCACTACTATCTACTAAATAGCAAGGTTCTCATGACAAATTAATTGTCCTTATATTGAATGTTCTGGGATCTTGTTCCGCATCCTCTACTTAAATTCGTCCTACTCATCAGTCGGTCATTTCTCGAAAATAACTGCTGACAAAGTCCAGTTGCAGACAAAGTCTTGTCATATTAACTGCTTGGATAACTTTCATCTTCATCAGCTCAGCTCTGCTGTTCTTTGGGGAATTTCCCTCACTTGTTAAACTTGAGAAGATCTCTTTTCATAAGGGACTCCTTGATGGTGGGGTACTGCAGAGTGTAGATGGTGGGGTTAACTAGGACCACCATGTACGAGAGAAAGTGGGAGAGGAATCTGAAGAGACTGTTGTTCTCTTTTATCTTGTTCGGATCTGCTAGTTCACTTAGGGTCTGATACAACTGCAGGGAGAAGTGTTGGTAAGTAGGAGGACTACATATCAGGGACAGATATAAGCGTGTAAGCTATTCAACGAGGCATAATTTGTGTTTTCAAAAAGTTTAACCTACAAACCTTCCACTCAATACTATGATACTGGGTAACTAAAAGATGGTAACCATTAATGAAAAATGAGTATACTAACGTAAGGAGCGAAGACCAGCAGGAAAGTGCCCGTCAGGACGTAGATGACTACTTCAGTATGCTTATCTGATCTTGCAGCAAGACTCTCCATCGTGTGTACGGGGGACATAGCCTCATCTCGTGTACCGTTGTAGTTTATGTGCACTGGTATATCCGCTTCTGTTTAAGGTTAAGTGTCAAAACAAATTATAAATAATACTACCGCTATCATTGACACACAGATTTCAAAACAGTCAGCAGTTTTTACGAAATACAAATGGGATAGAAGTGTACATAGACAGAACGAATAATAACTTTGGGATACTACATGTGAAGTGTAAACACAGGCAATAAAATACCAACACAAAAACATAACTTTTCAAACAATTAGATGATTTACGCTTCAAAAAGATGAGTTCAAAGCTTGATCGCAGGACATCAGAGTCTGAAATCCTTCAGAGTGAAAACGGTCCGAAAAATTGCAGTATAGTAATATAAATTATGGAGTACTAGTATGGACAATTATATATTATGCATAATATTGACAAGTGAAATTAATAAATTGAGCTATACTGATACTGATGAACCGAACCGCGATCAAATAGTTAAGAAAAACTAAAAATACATAAAATTTACCGGAGTTGTTATCACTGAGAACTTCTGTAGATGTTCTTGTAGGTAAATCACATTCTTTAAACTCGTATGAGTCAGTGATATTGCAGGTTTTGCTATCCTTTCTCTGGTTAATAAGGGCTACTAGATACCCAAACAGCACGATCACCCCAATGTATGGTATTATCAACCCGAACACAGTCTGCAGTATGTTGGTTTAACAATGGACTTCATCACTAGCTCAATCATTGTTGTAAAACTGTGCACGCTCACAACAACTTTTAAACATTGTTGATATTTGATAAGTCAACCTGTAAGAAGCATGACAATTCAGTTAGCTATTATGTTTCAATTTTAACAAAGTTATTTCACAATGTTAGCAACATAGTCGATAAGACACTAGGCATATCAAACTAAACGTCCCTGACTAAGTAACTAACTCGTTTATTTTTTCAATATTTGGGGTAGAAATTGATTGAAGTACAAGTATCTTGGTAATTGGTATAGGGTTATGACTTACCTCGACAGCCCTAAAACTCTGGTAACCGTCGGATTCATCTGTAACAACAATCGTACATGCGTGGAGATTAGATCTGTCCTCCTGGATATCAGTCACACCAAAATCCTCCAGAAACACCTGGTGAGTAAAAACAGTGAGCAAACAGAAACACCTGGTGAGTAAAAATAGTGAGCAATAATCAGTGAATAGTCAGTAGCATGATGATTAGTAAGTGAGAGGTGGCTGATCACTCAGAAATGAGAGATCAGTCAACACCTGCATTAACAGTGGCACTATGCATTGTTGAAAAAGTTAATACTTGGTATTATACATAAAAACGAAATAACTCGACGTACCAAAGCAGGAGGTAGAAGGATGAGATATGGTAGAAGGAAGATGACAACAGGAGCCCACAGTGAAGAGGTTTTAAGCGTTTTTGAGGGGTTGTTGTCGGTCCGTAGGGCCATGATGTTGTAGAAAAGTAAGAGTGCTATCATATAAGTCAAACTTATCTGAAATATTGTTTGACTAAGTAACTCCTACATTCACTTTAGAAATTAAATGAAACAAGTAATCCGGATTTTATTACACAAGTAATAGAGATTTAAATTTGAAAGATGGTATTTATCTTGAAAATGTTATTCAAAATAAGATAATTTCCTTCTTAAACCAGCACATCGATGAGAAGAGTCCTGTTACAAGTACTAACCTGAGAGAATCTATAGAGGTAGGGGTACGCTGAGCACCACACATCACCAAAGTCCCACGCCTCGTTAATACCACTGATTCCGATTGGTAGAAGACAGAAAACAGACTGGAATATCCCCAACTGTGGGCATGATATGGCGTGTTAGCTGAGATACTAATTTACAGATTCTGGCATGAAAATAACAACAAGTTACTGATAACAGTGATATACGATACCACTGCCATCCACCGTCAGTAGTACGACTACAAAGCATACAAGGGATAACCGGACAAGGGTTTATTTACATATATTACATATAAGTATAACGTCAGCAATATCAAATATTTGGCAATTTTCTAAGACCCTCCGTCAACTATTTTACTCATGGTTGTTAGGTCAAAATTAAATTTCGGCTAAATTCGAAACCCTAGGATGCTGACGTAATATGTGAACCCTACAAGGTACAATAGTAATCAGACAACCAATTATCAATAAGGAAATAACACTAACACTCACCGCGCTAACAGCCATCAGTCCCCTGTTCATCATGGTCCACAAGTTACCCTGGTAGATCAGAGCACAGAGCAGCAAGTTCCCTCCTAGACCCCAAGATGCTAGCAACACAAAGAGACCTCCGAACATCTTGGTATTCTGGGACGGATCCCCAAATGATAACCGATCACTTGCATCGGCCATTTCTTACTTTAACCACTGCTAAAAGAATCTGCTATATTCTGGAGTGAAGGGCAGAATCAGAAACATGATGCATACTTCATTAAAATTGGACAGGAAAGCAGAGTGATAAGATAGACAAGCAACTACAAAACTGGTAAAATAAAGGCTAAAGACAAGTGTCTCAACAAATTAGGTATTAATTCAGGAATGTGGTCAAATAGGTACTTTGCAGCTTTAAACATAATCACATTAACTTAATTTTCACCCGAAATATTATGCAATAAACTCTCGAAGAAGTAAAGCTGTAAACGAGCAAGGCTGGCTGTTCAATACCAAAACGAAGGTTCACGAGAGTCAGTAAGTACAGTATTGTGACGACAGGGGAGTAAAACGGTCAGAAATACACAGAGAGATTACAGCAGCTGACAGAGTATACAACTGCTAGTATATATACTTATATAGTGAATTGTCGGGTGATTTGTTGTACAATGTACAGTATAATATGTTGGCAGTTGACGAGAAGTCATAGCGAGTATTACATACTATAGTCCAGATCACATACTTAGAGTACGTATCAGCATCTCAATAGTACACATTGTACATTGTACATTGTACATTGTACATTGTACATTGTACTACGTACTGAGTATAAGGTAAAGGGTACAATTACAAAGGCACATGGCCGCCGTGCTTCCAGGAAATCGATTTTGCAATTTGTTGGCCGAGTCGCATTATTCATTTAAAAAGATGTTCGATATAAACAAAATATAGGAGATGAGAAATTACCAAGACGAGACACAATGCCTTTTATTCCTAAACTGACGATTCCATGGCACGTCAAACCTCAAGGGAATTTCTGGTTTAGAAATCGATTCTGACTTTACAGCTGAATGAGTGAATTGCAGAGGAGTATGTATAGTCTAATATTTTTAGTTCCTTACAAATATTGCATATTCAAACTTATTCCTAAACAGGGACACATAATCAAACAAGAAATGGCAGTGAATGTTCGTGGAACAATAAATTGACGGCTATAACTGTCTCAAGTGCGGAGCTCTGGCGGAATGTTGAAGACGACAGCAGACTGATCTAAACGAACATAATGCCACCATGCATCGCTCCTGCACGTTCTTACAATTAGGTCTTAATCTTTAACAGTAGTAACTTTAAGGTAGTAGTAGTAGCAGTAATATAAAAAGTAAGAGTGGATGGTTTAATGCAATACTTAATGCTTGATAAGTACTCCAGTTGATTGGTAGCTAATAGTGGAAATATGACATTTGCCACCGGGAGAGATCTATCTTATCTTATCTTGCAAACACTTGTACTGAGGAGCAATTGTAGTAATTTTGTCGCAGATGTGGTCTTTTTTATTATATACAGGAAGAATGGCATTGACATTTGACAATGATTTTAAGTTTTAACTGGCGCTGATATTCAGAAAAATTGAGAAAAATTGAGCTAGAGCGAGCAGTGGACAAATCCAAAACACCAATGAATCAAAATGATATACCGATGAATCTATTTGAGCTATTTGAGCTATTTCAATAAAATTTTAAATACATTTGAAAATATTGGAAAAAGGGCGTGAGCAGAAAAGTCATCGGAGCAAGTGTTTAAAACTTTAAAAATAAATGAGCATCGAAATTATGCACTGCTTAGTGATTTAAAATAGTCGCATATTCAAAACATTTAAGGAAGATTCATGACGTAGAAGCATGCGAGAACACACTACTGTATCGTAACGTTAACATGATGACGTCAGCCATTCAGCTCGTTCTAATGTCTAATTAGATTTAACTAAATTTCTCGCATTCTTTTAATACCGAACTACTAATCCACAAAATAGCCACAAAATAGCCTCGTTTCAAGTAGACTAATCACTCTCTCATCAAATTAGTTTTTCAACAGATTATGTGAGGTTCCGTTAGTGTTAGTAAAAACCATTTCCAGGGCGACACTAGCACGATACAACTCCCACTCAGACTGACGACTTGCTCTCTCTTTCTCTCTTTCTATCTTTCTCTCTCTCTGCCAAGGTCGACGGTGGCTGGCCTCCTGCAGTAAGCCTTCTCGCCATGTCCTCAGAGGGTAACTCCTGTTAGCTACCCTCAAGGACTCCACAAGTAGATACCATATTAACATTAAAATAACAATTAATATCAACGCAACAGACCTCGGGAGTCTAGAAGGAGGACTTGCAAGACTACCGAAACAGGAAGATGGGGTACAATAGCGATTGAGGCATGGCATGAAAGAACCTGCCAACAACCATACTCATGCCACCTGATGTCAGAGGAGGTCCGAGGTTCAGGTTACAGTAATGTTTCAGTTTCTCCAGACTGTATTACTCCGCAATCAGTGGAGTAATTGATAGTGCCGCTCTATCAGTTATCAGTACTATACGCCCTGGTATGGCCAGCTTCGTTCTTCATTATGGCATGGAATTGGACGGATGGTAATATTTTGATAGAGGTGTGCGATGTATCAGTATATCTATCGTATGACGTATGTTTCAGTTATCAGTAATCTATCGTAATCTGGCCTTTGCAACATTCTAGTGGCGCCCCTATGCGGATACCCTACCACTCTAATCCTAATTAATGTGCGTCAAGAGGGCCGCCATCTGGTCAACAAACGAGACGATAAGTTGGTGATTTGTCGTGGGGTTTAAATTTTGTCTGATACGTATCTACACTCTACAGTCTGGTGTAATTATAATATTATATGGTCAAAATGTTTAATAACAAGACTATTTGATCATTAAGTGAAGTTACACTGTTTAATTTTGGTGACCTAATCGATAGAAAATGGCTTGTAAAAGAAATAATGATACATAGTAGTTAGTACGACCCATAATACAGCCAGTTAGTTTCCACCGAGGTGGTGGTTACCATCACCTCACTATCCGAACAGAAGGAACTGCAGAAAGTGGATAACAGTAAACTAGTAACACAGCTGTGAATTGTGATCAGTAGGGACACAGCTATAATATCCAGTTACAAGATCTCCACGGTTCTAGACTACACAGTACATTCTTGTAACACTTCATATCAACTCATATCAGTGCATTGGCTATAGTGAGGTTCAGGGAACGAGGATTTCCTTAGAGTATTATCGTTCTACGATTATTACCGATGGGCGCAGTACTGTTTGTTGATGAGGTGATAACAACCTAAAAGGAGCATTTCATTTCAAAATTCATCACAATTTGTTGCCATTAATACAAAGAATTAAAGCCGTTTTGAGATTCAGAGAAATATTCAACAAATATAAAATTAAAACCGATTAAGGAGCACTTGCTATGAGTTATGTTTTAACTTGTGCATATCTTATCACTTTTATATCACTTTATCAAGCTCTTTTTTACCAAATCTCATTAAAGTATATACAATTGAGGCTGATAAAGCTTAGTGGCATATTTCACGTTTCAAACACAAGCTCCATATGATATGATAAGAAGTTCCTTACTCTCGAAATCTTGTGAGGTTAAAAATAGGTTATGTTGAAATTTGCCACAGACTTATCGCCAACCAAATATGTCGTTAACTTATATATGATAATAGTTTAAACTAATGAAATAGCCAATCTATCTGGAATTGCTTGAGCTTTAGGCCATGTTTATATGACTGAAACAAGCAACTGAGCAACACATCTTAATTATCTATACAATCTACTAGACACAAATTTGAACATATTTTATCTGCAAAGTCAGCACAGCAATTTGAATATTTGATTGGGTTAAAAGAAAATATTAGGTAGATTAATGATTATTCTAAAATCAATCTCATTTTAAAGCGGATTATTACCAGGTTACGTAGGTTAGTAAAATATTATTATGGCTGCAGCTCTCTATTCAGGAAATCGTATAAAAAATAAAGTATGCAATTCAAATCTAAATGTGTAACTCTGTGTGTAATTGTGCGGTAAAAATGGATGTTGCACTATGAACGTGTCATCAAACATGCATGAAAAATTAACATTCGAATAATATGGCGATCTTTCCGCCAAAGATCTTCCTTTAAAAACAAATTTCATGCCCGCCCCGGGACACGTTGAATTAACAAACATCATCATCATTAGAATCCTAATAGTTATATAGAAAAGAAAGGTTCTCATTCAAAATAGGCTTTTTCACCCCGATTATATCACACCAACAACCAATTTAAATATTCGTCCGTTCAAGGTGTCAAATAATATTGAACCTAACAATGCGTCCGTATATTCCTTAGATAAGTTTATTTTCATGACAATAAAACAAAATATTTATGAAAAATAGAGCAGAGCCGTGGACGACGATTACTTGATACTAGGAACAATGTGAACTGTCTGTCAACTTTGTATTCGTGATATAATAAGTTATCTGCCCACCACGAGGTTCTGCCGCCGGTTAAAATCTCTACTATCTGCTTCCCGCGTCTAAGGTTTCGAAGGTGTTTCACCTGAAGTGAAAGTTAGTGAAACAGGGAATCTCTAACCATTGGAGAAACCATTGCAAGATAGTGTACACAAGATGAAGATAGTGTCAACTTGACACTCTGTAAAAAGCTGATGTATAAAAGTCCCTGAGCGAGGGGACAATGATCATTAGTCAACCTAGAACTTAATATTGTACCGTTATAACAGGTGCTAGGGAAGCCTAAGCTCTCTTCATATATTTTGGCTTTCAGAATCTCCTTTGGCTCGTCATCTACCTCCGCTTCAAGAGTGAATGGCTTATCTGCGACTGGCTGTTAAAAGGTAGCGTGTTACAAAATAATAATCTCGATCTTATTTGATAGTGTGCCGTGTGGTCAGTACTCAGTATAAATCGGGCACTTAGAAAACGGCTTACAACCATCTCATTTGATCACAGTACACATAAAAACGAGATGTGGGTGAAAATTTCACTGATCTCAACAGACAAGTTGTCAGTTGTCAGTTGTCAGTTGTTAGTTGTTAGTTGTTAGTTAGTTGTTAGTTGTTAGTTGTCAGTGAAACCAATATCATATAGAAGTATAGAAGTTGGGACACTAGATTCCAATTCCGGTTACCTCATCATGGGGGTCGTAGTATTGTCTCAGGTAAGGATGAGCTAGAGCATCCCAAACATTAATTCTGTGGTGGTGGTTGAATGTCAACATCTTGTCAAGTAGATCCAGAGCTGAAACGAGGATCATAAATACCCTGAAATCTCGATGAAATGACTTTTGGGGCTAAGGTACACTTGGAAACAGTGATAAAATAAGGGTTGGCGCCTTATCGCCTCATCAGAGCAAGTTAGGATCGTATGATTCTGGAGCCCTGGATTAAATACCCTAATCCAGTCACAACATGTTCTGAATAACAGGACAAAAACTACACAGCGTACGTGATATGAAATCGAGAAACGCGACGTTTTTCTTCTTGGCGCTGCACAACACTAAAAGCTTCGCGCGTTCCCGTTACGCAAACAAGAGAGCAGCCAATTTAGAGACATCAACAAATTTTATTCTAATCATCTACAGCTATTCTAGTTTTTTGTCGTGAAAATAACCAGATTTTCGTTAGGCTATATCAGGTAATCCTAAATATTCAAGGCAATGTGTTTCAAATGGAAGGCTATCATAACTACACACAGTAATGCTGGGGCTCGCACCCTCAATGAAGCACCTTTTTAGGTAACAAACAATGTATCACTGGCTTTAAACCAGTTTTCCACAAACTTATGTCATAGTTTGGATAAGATCTAAACAATGCGTGATAGAGCTTCTGATAACGTTCAGCTCATCCTGCACAATGATCCGAGATTATTAGATTATGTAGACCTTTCACAGGTTGGATCGTAATTCAGTGCTGTGTGGGCGGCTGAGGTCACCGGGTTGAGGTCACCAAGCCCTTTTATAGAATTTAAAGCCGATGGGCAACACCCAGAATGGTTTGGTGATGTAATATAATATCCGACAATAAATGGTACTATAAGGAATTCTCCATCCGGCATTTCGTCAGAGAGTCACTGGGACGTAAGGGCCAGGAGGCTAAATGTGGCATCAGCTGTTCTCGTTCATTCTAGCACAGTAATTTTCAACATAAAACTTCTAGATTTCAGTCTGCGTTAATAAGATTTAATGAAATATGTTCTAGAACTAGTACCTTGTAAGTCAGCGTTAGGATAAAGTCTTCTCCAGGGTACTTTGCCCTTAGGGGGAAGTGACTGCAGGTAACTCCTGGCTTTGTGATTTATGATGCACATCAAGTCGTCGGCACTGGGAGATCCCAGAATGTTAAGAATGTGATTGAGCTGGTCGAGGTAGTGCTTGCCAGGGAAGATGGCTCGATTAGAGAGCATTTCAGCTAGGATACAACCTGAAAATAGCAGTAGTTAAAGCACTATCTGGACAATATACGGGGAGGAGAACAATTATATATTTGCGGAATTTATTGTCGGAAACTTGTATTTTGTTGTTGTCTAATTTCGGGATATTGAGACTTGTGTAATGAATCAGAGGACACTTTTACTACTTTTTACGATTTACATAATATATCATCACATATCTCGACTTACAAATAATAATTATTCAGCTAATGATTGATCTGAATGGAACTTAATTTCCTCTTTCAAAGTCTACAAAATGACCCAGTTATTTATCAATTCAACTAGTATACAAGAAAGCGTGCGGAAACACACGATCCAATACCAATTTTAATTAATAACTTTCTCGATACCCCATGACTCTAGGGCACACAAATACATATTATGTACATATTATAACACTGTTAATATTATATCTCCCGGGGTCAATACCCGCATTGCACGGCCAGCAGATATTTTAAGGTTGCAGTTATTGATAATGGAACACTATGTACAGTACTCAGGATTCTGTCTTACAGCGTTAATTGAGCGCTAATTGGCTGTTAATGAGCTGATTACGTTAAATTCATTACTTTTAGCAGACAGGAAAGTAACCATGTCCGTGTTACAAGATTGTAACCAACACATTTAACACTAGGAACTACACACGTCTGAACGGGTAGTCAGTAATTACAGGGTGTATTTTAAGTAGTGACACAACAACATCCACACACTCCCTTCAACTTATAGCAAACTTGAAGAACCACAATTTCTCTTTTCGCGTGTACAACTAGCAACTTCCACTAAAAGTGCTGGATTATATAAATCCCGAGCCCGATCCACACCACGCGGTTCACACGTGGTACAAATCACGTGATCACGGAGAAGTCACGTGATCACAGGGAGATGATAAGTCAGATTATATTTTAAAGAAGTGTGGTAATTCAGTGTGATGACATATTGTTAGCTGAGCGTAATATATTCAGCTTGGAATGTGTACAACATACGTCCATACGAGCTACCGAGTGTGAGGTATGTAATGTATGTTAATACTGAGTGTGAGGTATGTAATGTATGTTAATACTGAGTGTGAGGTATGTAATGTATGTTAATACTGAGTGTGAGGTATGTAATGTATGTAATACCTCACTTCAAAGTTCAAACCAGATAGTACGTTTTACCTGAGTTGACATATTTTATCGGGTAGAGTTTATCAGGAATATTAATATTAAAATGTGTGAGAAATTCATCGCATTTGATGGTCATTCGAGTAATCAAACTGTCTTCCAAAGTTTAAAAAGTGCAACAATTTGAAGAAAAATGTCACAACTATTGCGATGAAATTTTAAGTCAACAATATAAGACTATGCAGCTGGGTTTGAAGTGTTTCAATATGTTGTACATACCGACGGACCAAATGTCGATAGCTTTAGTGTAACCTTTGGCGTTTAACATGATCTCCGGTGCCCGGTACCACCTGAAAGAAACAAGTTGTGTAACAAACTCTAAGTTGTAGTGTAAAAGTTGTAAAATAAGGAGTACTTAATACCAGCTGCACAGATAGGGGTTCTGGTTGTCATTGCGCTTCTGTCTCTAGTTACCATGGGGAAGGGGATAACTGTTAACGTTTCCTAAAATAGCCGCATTGTAAATATTGGTGTTGAAGAAAATTATACTGAATAAAACTAATATTCGGGGGCGAAAGAAACAGGGGATCATGTTCACTTCATTATCCGTTCAAGGGTGAAGGGATGCGTAGGAGGGGAGACGGGAGACAAGTTCAGCCAAAAGGAAGTGACTTCCTCTTCCTCCTGAAAGCAATTTCTCCTCTCTTTGTAGAGTGAATGTTACTTTGAACTAACCTGGTAGCGACGTATTCTGTCAGGAACCCGGTATGATCATGATGAGGATCCGCTACTCTCGCTAGTCCAAAATCACAAATCTGAAATTGGTTTTGTCAAATCCGCTACTCTCGCTAATCCAAAATCACAAATCTGAAATTGGTTTTGTCAAATCAAAAATTCATGAAATTGGTGAACTGTCAAATCACTGGTATAACAGCTATTTTTAGATAACCATTAAAACCTAGGTAATAAGATTGAGAACAGTTGCACAAGAATGACGATCATCTGTTTGTAGTCCTTTAGCAAAAACCTTAGAGCAAAAGTTTCAGCTAATGAATGTACCGTGCATAAATTAATATATCATGTGTAGTGTGTAGTGTGTACCAGCTGCAGCTGATAAGATTTAAATGTAGACAAACGATCACACATTTGTAAGAGAAAACGGAACAATTACACCGTATATATTACAACTCTTTCACCAGGGGCCTACAAATATTATTATTGTTACACAGCACTCTACAAATATCATTATTGTTACACAGCACTCTACAAATATCATTATTGTTACACAGCACTCTACAAATATCATTATTGTTACACAGCACTCTACAAATATCATTATTGTTACACAGCGCTCTACAAATATCATTATTGTTACACAGCACTCTACAAATATCATTATTGTTACACAGCGCTCTTCAAATATCATTATTGTTACACAGCACTTGAGCACTCTACAAATATTATTATTGTTACACAGCGCTCTTCAAATATCATTATTGTTACACAGCGCTCTACAAATATCATTATTGTTACACAGCACTCTACAAATATCATTATTGTTACACAGCACTCTACAAATATCATTATTGTTACACAGCACTCTACAAATATCATTATTGTTACACAGCACTCTACAAATATCATTATTGTTACACAGCACTCTACAAATATCATTATTGTTACACAGCGCTCTTCAAATATCATTATTGTTACACAGCGCTCTACAAATATCATTATTGTTACACAGCGCTCTACAAATATCATTATTGTTACACAGCGCTCTACAAATATCATTATTGTTACACAGCGCTCTACAAATATCATTATTGTTACACAGCGCTCTACAAATATCATTATTGTTACACAGCGCTCTACAAATATCATTATTGTTACACAGCGCTCTGCAAATATCATTATTGTTACACAGCGCTCTACAAATATCATTATTGTTACGCTCTATACTCGGCCCTTGTCCGTGACAGACACTTCTAGGATTTAATACCACGCAACTTTGTGTACAATTAGTGAGGTCATGTTTAATTACTGGCAATGAATTGTAGTTCACTAAAATGATAGTGTTAATGCCCCTCATTGAAAAAGGTGTGTTACTGAGAGTGGGTCTGAGGTCATCATCTCAACTCGATTCTTGTCATGGAAGTTGCTCAACTTAGGGACCAAAGTGACGTGGTATGCGTTTTTGCTATTTTTGGATGGTGAAAAACGAAAATTTGCGGGATAAATATGGTGAAGGGTGATAACACCTTGGATTTAGTTAGTAACATTTATCAATCAACCACGTGACTCATGGCTGACGAGAGGGTGTTTCGCCAAAATGGCTTTTATTAATAACATTGCAGGTGTAACACTGGACACGCTAATGTATTGATAAGTAATCGATGACGTGACTCTGCACACTGACGCAGATTCCAGACATGAGTGTATGCTGACCGGAGACCGGCATCCCACAGTGTTAACATATTATTATGTACTGTATTTAACACAGTTGAGTTTTAATGGACAGTAATTCGCTGGAATGCGAACTGCTACATTTGAATTCCCTTCAAACTGAATACACCACCTATTATTACACTGACTATTGGTATATAAGGTAAATATATGTAGAGAGTGGGAGGTATAATTAGTACGATCTGTAATGCTATTGTAGCCTACCTTTTTATAGGATAATCGCTCCCCCTTACAAGAACATGTTCTCTCGTCACTCCTCGCCGTGTGTGTGTGTGTGTGTGTGTGTGTGTGTGTGTGTGTGTGTGAGTGTGAGTGAGTGTGAGTGTGAGTGTGAGTGTGAGTGTGAGTGTGAGTGTGAGTGTGAGTGTGAGTGTGAGTGTGAGTGTGAGTGTGTATACAGTTTAAAGTTTACAATGCCTTTATATCAATATATTATATACACATTATTACTAAACATAATACACAATTTATATATTTCCGTTAAAAGTATTAAATAAATGTGCCTCTGTTCTCGCTTTGTCATTATGACACTATGACAGGAAGTTAAATATATATTCTCTCAGAACTTTCCATCTAGAACAGCAAGTGTGTAGGAGTGATAATACCTTACTCTCGTACTACACACATAATATATTTAAGTTATATAATCTTTAACACAATTTGTAATAATTTTTAACACACTAGACACATAACAGCTAGGGTATTTAAAAGATATTGGTAAACTTGAACGTTCTGAGCGTAATTTCAAATCAGATCATAATTTTGACTTTCTAATATTACTTCGATATATTATCATGACGTTAAATGTTGGATATATACTAAACGTGGCATCGTTCCAATTATGTTATAGTGCTGTGAGATAATGTACATCGAGCACTCAAATCTGACAATTTAAAACGGACCATTCACTGTTCTGTACATTTCATCATGTAGATTAATGTACCACCCATCATTACTATAATTTTACGTAAATGAAAGAAAAGTCGTAATTGTCGTTTAGATGTTACAGCAGCCGATAAGATACAAATTGTTCAAACTAAGTTTTCCATTGTTCAGACCCGTTGAAAATCAATTGTGTCTGTGAGGCTCAAAAACAGACCATAATGACTGAGTGTAAACAAGTACACAATGTAGCATTCCGATCTCTTATTACTAGTGTACCAATTGAAATAGTGACCTGAGTAGATGTGAGTAGTTGTGCTGCCAGCGAGGAATGTTCTAGAAACTTCTCATACCTCACAAATTAGAAGTACAATATCACAGTCTCACAAAGAGGCACCACCAAGCTCTCATTTAATAACATATTCACACACCACACACACACACAGACACGGGCGCGATTAGGGGATTATGATTTATAATCATCTTTGTGTTATACCATACTTGGCTCCACTCCAAATGAGATAAAGTCGAACCTATAATATCATTGCTTTAGTTACACAAATAATCAGGACCTGCGCTACTACTTTCACAGAGCTGGGATACATAATCTAAGATGTAGTCACGTCGTGCTGAGAATCCTTGATAGTATCTCTCTCTCTTGTTGTGCAACATGACATATAACTGAATTTAAAACCTGTATAATGTAATAGAGATACTATTGTGCTGCACAGTCTGTACAGCGCAATACTTCAATTCCACAGAAAGAGAAAGTACTATCAGAGTTGCTGTTTTTAATGCACAGATCAGTGTCCCACCATGATGCTGCCGCTGGGGAGCTGGTGAATAAGATCAATTAAACCATTAAACAACACCATTATTCAGAGAGGAGACCTCTTTACGAGATTACAGTGCGACGGATTGTGTCACCTTGTGTGCATAACTAGTGACTACTGATGATAATTTTAATAATAATAATGATAGGGTAAAGACCTGTGTTAATCTGGTGAAATTGAGCCCTTACAAGGCACTACTAGCTAGTAGCACTACCAAGTAGTACTACTTGGTAGGACGCTTCTATATCTTCAAGTATAACGCGAGCTTGTAGTGGCGAAGCAGAGAGAGAGAGAGAGGGAGGGCATACAGCGGTGCTGTAGTGGCGAGGCAGAGAGAGAGAGAGAGAGAGAGAGAGAGAGAGGGAGGGCATACAGCGGTGCTGTCACCACGATAAGGTGATGACACTTGGTTTAACGTGAAAATATCACCTGTTAAATATTTGTACAGTGTGTGAGAACGTAAGGTGAAGAGACGAGCTTACAGGCACCTTCATTGTACCGTGTACGTGTCTTTAAACTTTAAAAGGAAGCTGGATATAATACGGACCGAAACGGTGAGACCGGATGTGTATGCTCTCCCCACACGACATCATCCCACAACAGTTGAACTTTGATAATGACTACTTTCTCTTCATGAAAATTCTCCCGTAATTGACCACTTTTAGTGTTAAAAACGAGAAAATGTTAGTCACGTGATATTGTGATTTATAAAGTACCTTTAAATCACAGGTAGTGTTGAGCAGAAGGTTGGAAGGTTTGAGGTCCCGGTGCAGAACGTTAGCACTGTGTATGTACTTCAGACCCCGCAGAATCTGATACAAGAAATAACACACGTGGTCATTACTCAGCGCTTGTCCCTGAAATTATGAATATTTAATTAATTGTGGTTATTATCTCTTGCCCTGGAATAATGAATATGTAATTAATTATGGCTATCATATCGCTGCACCCTAACAAAAGGTGATACGTCATAGACGTTACGAACGTACGTAGTTTGAACATGTATAATGTATTATATAATTGCTATCATTCAGGCTGATTGATCCCGGGGGACGTTCTTACTAATCAAACTGTTACCTTATTTATATAAACAGTTATTGTTAAGTATATGACGCGAACGGGTTATAATCTTAATCATACTGCATGCGAATGGGGGGTTCCGAGTCAATTAATAGGAAAAGAATTTGCAGCTATGGAACTTTAAATATAAGTTGTTTGATCTCAAAAATAAATTGTTGGATAAATAAAATACTTACGTTCAGTCTCTGAACTCTAAGGAGCTTGTACAAATCAGTTTCCATTTTACACTGGATAATGTATCTGTTTTTTTGGAGTTAAGGAAAATTCTTACATCTATGAATCAATCAACAATTTCGCTTTATCACAATTTGGTATAAAATATTATGACGTTTCATATTTGCAATCGTTAATATTTTAGCTGTTAATTTTTGCAGATTCAAAAAGGATACATGTCCTTCATAGCCTCCATCTTCTCTGCTCTAATGATATCCATTATGTTAATGATCTGAAATAAAATAAATTATTTTAAAAGGAATAAAGTGCTCAACATAACGTCACCTCCAATAACTCCACAGCCAACAACATAACCATCTTATTTCAGTTATATCCTTATAATTCGGCTTAACATTCAAGTGTTTCACTACGTAACATCTAAAATTAGTATTATAACTCTATAGTCTATGGGGGGGGGGGTCCAACTACATTTTTGTACACTAATTTAGCGTACATTTGGCAATGTACATTAATGGTCAAAAAAATGTACAAAAAATCGGAAATCCCTGGAAACGGAACAGGAAAAACAGGAAAAAACATATTTTGTACATTTTTGTACATTTTTGTACATGTACATTTGGCAAAAATCTGGTGGCCAAACAGGAAAAAACATATTTTGTAAATTTTTGTACATGTACATTTGGCAAAAATCTGGTGGCCAAACAGGAAAAAACTAGGCTAGCTCACTCAAAAAACATATTTTGTACATTTTTGTACATGTACATTTGGCAAAAATCTGGTGGCCATGTACAAAAATGTAGTTGGACCCCCCCCCCCCAGTCTATAACCGAAACCATGGTTTTTCATTTATATCCTTGAATCCTGGACCGCTTATAATTCTGCCGAACGTCATTACATCATAACTCTTGACACATCGTCTACAGCTGATAGTTAATAAATTCCATGACGGATTAATTTAAAGCAACTCACGACAATGAGACTTACATTTTCATGCTGAAATCGAGTGAGGATTCTTATTTCTCTTAAGGTTCTCTGACAATATGTCTGGTGTTCAAACGGGCTAATTTTCTTTATAGCAACTACTGAACCCATCTCACGGTCTTGCGCAGAGCTGAAATAATCAAAATATAGTATCACTAACAGATAGAAAACTTGCTGTAAAGAATGGTAAACATGTTGAAACATTTTCCTGGTTGCAAACAGAATATTTAACATTTCAGATCATAAATTTACAGTTACAGAGATTTCCAATCAAAATTCAATTAACAGTATCAAAACTACCAGGTTTAAAATATAAGCTTACTCACCAAACCATCCCATAAGCACCCTCTCCGATGTAGTTCAAGTCGTAGTAACGTGGACCAACATCAAATATCTGGCCTTTTACCTCAAAACTGTTGGCAGTTTGTGGCGTATCACACTGCGCCATCTCTACTGAGAGACGTTAGAAATTAAGCAAACAATAACTCAGATGACAGATCTGTATATAAAATCGTAATTGTTGATGTTGTTAGCTTCTTAAGGAGTAACAAGATTGAAATTTTAAATTGATCAAAGGTAAGATTACGAAATTCAATAAACATATTATATGATGATCATGGGATTGATAAACACGGTTATATTATCTATTTCAATCGTCCAAACATTACAACAGTCAATAGTTAAACAATCAAATTTATTTTAAAACAAGTATACTACCATTCCATTTTAAACCAAGATAATGAAATTATGGAAATAGGTAACACCTCAGATTATCTGTTCATGTCCCTAGCATATTACTTTACTTTACAGAAGAGATGCTGGCTTTTTGCATGGCTGACGCCTATTCATGCTTCTCATCTGTCACTGTGACCCCTGTCACTGTGGCCTCTGTCACTGTGACCCCTGTCACTGTGACCCCTGTCACTGTGACCTCTATCACTGTGACCTCTATCACTGTGACCTCGAGAAGATCCACGACCTCTGCCCCTGCTTCTGCCTCTGCCTCTACCACCTCTATCATCACGCCAACCTCTATTATATCCACCACGATACCCACCACGCCCTTTACGGTCAAAGTAATCATCTCGATCTCCTCGATCTCCTCGATCTCCTCTATCATAATCTCTGTCCCTGTCATCATAACTATCACGTCGGTAATCCTTGCCTCTTTTGTTTCTTGAATCGTACTCATCTCTTCGGTACTCCTTGTTATCATCTCCTCTCCTGTAACCGTTTCTATCCTGGTTTCTATCCTGGTCATGCTGATCATCTCCTCGCCGTCCTCTCCTGTCACTGCTACCCACTTCTCGTCTTTCCCGCTTGTCATGTTCTGAGGATGTGTTAACTGCCTCAGCAGTGGGTTCCTTCTTGTCTGCATCATTCCGGTCCCGTCTGTAACTCTGTCTTTCTTCATTGCGTTTGTTATCACTTTCATCATCTCTGCTTGCTTTGGATACATCACTCTTCTCCCGTGTTGAAGATGATAGGATGTATTTAGCTGGTTCGTCTGACTTCTTTTTGCCTGGAACATAAATTGCTTTTTCAGGTCTACCTCCTTTGGTATCTGATTTAGGATTGCGTTCAGGTTTTACATTATTTCTTGATCTGAATTCTGCTGCTCTATGCCTTTCACGATTGTCATAGCCTTGGCAGCCATCCTCTTCACTGTTACTACGTCCACGAGGCCGACCACCTTTGTGTCGGTGTATCTCACGGTCTTCAACCTTCGTGGGTCGTTCTTTCCGAACATACTGAGGTTTGCTATGAGGTGAGAGGGCCCGCTCTTCACGTCTAGTTTTTATATACTCCAATAATGCTGTGCTGCTCTGTCGTTCAGCCCTATCAGCTCTCTGCTTTTCAATTTCTTCTATGATTGTTTCAATGCTTGGGGGAGCCTCAGGTTCAATCTTCAATTCTTTTAAGAACTCCATGAACTCAGGGTCCTTATCAATAGTGCCTGATCTGACATCTTTTTTAAATCGCTTTGGTATCCTTTGAAAAGGTGCATATTCCACAATTCCTACAGACTGAATTTTGTTGCAGTCAATGAATTTTTGGCCATCAAATCTATCCTTGAACAAAAAAGCACTCTCAGGAGTAAGAAAGTTGAAGTAAGCCCGACATGAGAGATAAGGTGCCAGGGAGTAATCAGCCGGGGCAAAGTGGTAAAAGTCATGCTCAGGAAATGGAACCACAGTTGCAACCAATAGTTCAAGCAAACTTTCAGAATCAAATCCAGGAGGGATGTGTCTGAGGACTACTTTGGTTCTTTCTTTCGTACTTTTTTCAACTGCCATGACAACAGCCTAGGTGAGCAAAACGGTCAGTAAATATTATATAAGCAAGTAAATATGATAAATAATGTTAACAAATACCCAATGAATTTCTGTCACAGTTAAAATTCTGCACTGAAATTATGTAAATAATGTTCAGTTTTAGCCTACCAAGTTTCAAAACAATCCCATGAACACTCTGAGAAAAAGTTTGAAATTGATAATTTTGTGTGAAATGAAATGGGTAATTGTGAGTAATAAAATTACACATTATGTCCGTATGGATGTCCGTATCCAGAAGGCTAATGGCGCCTTTCATCAGCTCTGGAACATTTGGAATAGCAGAACTATAAAGACTCCAACCAAGATCAGGATCTATAGGGCTGCTGTCCTCACCAGTCACCATCTTGTTGTATGGAGCTGAAGTCTGGAACACCACCAAAAATCAGATGAAACGCTTGAACGAGGTTTTCCATCAGACCTCCTTGAGAGGGATCCTTAGGATTAAATGGTTCTTTCATGTGACCAACGAAGAAGTTCTTAGGAGGGCTGGAATCAAGTCAGTTGAGACTTTTATCAGTGCTGCCAGGCTACGTTGGTATGGACATGTAGTTAGAATGCCAGACTCTAGACTACCAAGGTTTCTCTTGAACTGGAAGCCAAATTATGGAAAGAGGTCAAGGGGTAGACCGTACCCCGTAAGAACTGGAAGACCTGCGTACTCGAAGATGCTGCTAAGTTTACAGGTGTTGAAAACATCGACAACAACACAACAGAAGAGACATATGTTACGCCGCCAACGCGATGTGTGTGATGCAGGCCACTCCAATGACTAGGAGGAGACCTTACCATGTAACATGTAACATGTATGTAATAGAATTACACATTATTATTGCAAACCTTTAAGAGGACGATTTTGTCTAAGACCTATATTTTTTGTTATTAACTAATAAATATCCCACTATTTAACAAATGATCATAAAATCAATTGCCATGATCCAGCCCCCATAAAACCAGAGTTTTTGTTTGATTGCTGTATAAGTTTTGTCTCGGTCATTATACCAATAAATAAAATCCACCTTCCTCATCAACCAATAAGAAGCGTTGGGAGGTGGTTATGAAGGATTAAACAACTATGACCTATTTATGTATGAACTCTGTAGCTGTTTGCTAAACTGTAGATCGAGAAATTAATGCTAAATATTGAAAATACTATCAAACTAAAAAGAATGTTCAAACACAAAGAAGGTAATTATTATTAAATCTAAAATAGCTAATAATAACAATAAAGAAAGTAAAAATTTACTATTTTCACATTTGTCATGGAGTTGTAGAGGGAGTTATGTGCCTCGCCGGGCTAAAGTAGTGGATGACCTTGCTGTACGGCAAGTTAAACAAGGATCTGAAACTACTAGGTTCCGTACAGACTCAACTCTGCACCCGTGTCAATATGTTCATTATATGCAAGCCTCTTGATTTATTATACTAGTTACACAATCTCACAAAGTCACAAATAGAACAATCAATTTATGAACAATAAATTAGACAATTCCAGTCATTTTAACTACAGGACATTTCATTTCAACTACAGGCCATTGACATAAACAAAATTTGCTGTACCACCTAAACTTCATGCACGGAACATAAATGGAACTACAGATTGCACATCCTTCACTTGGCTGATAATTTGGATTATAATAAAGGAGTTCATTGCCGTGCTTCAGACCAATATACGCCACAATGCATTATGAATATCTCCGGGATTTCGACGCGGGATCATATTATCACTCAGCCCGGCCCGCTGTTAGATAAACATCTCAAGGTAATATCATCCCGCCCCGGAAATTTGTACAAACCCGGCCCGCTTTTTAGTCGTAACTGATGTTTATCATTCAATTCTCCGACTTAAAATAATCAATGATACTGCTGATTAGAACTCGATAATAGTAGAACAGTTAGACGCGCGATCACGTGGGCGCGTCACGTGCGTACCACGTGCCACCAATAGCATACGCCGAGTCTATACCACGTGACACGAAAGCGCACCATGTGATATGAAACATCGTAACCGTCCACTTCTTTTACACGCAAATTCCTGGGAACGTTGCCAAAGCAGCTAATTCTTGGAATTTCTCCAACGCGTGGCGTGAGAAGTTGGCGACTAGCCAGCTACCATTGTCCGTGCCCTAAAAATAGTATTGTTTTGCTTGCTCTCCTTCCAGCTCTTGTTCCTGCTAACGTTCAAGCTATTGCTCCACTATGACAGATCGGTTTGACATTCAGAAATAAAAACTATTTTATCACTCTCTTCTAAAGTATAAATCCCTTGTCGAAATCGCCGGAGATAATTATAATCCATAAACACTTCACGCTCAGGGCTAAATAAATGTAATCCCTCAGCTGGCGCTTCGGGATTACATATTAACACAAAACTCGTGCGCTGCGCGCACTCGTATGTGTTTATCAGATCATCCTGCTAGCGCGGGATGATCTGTTATATAAACCCTTTGAGTGGCGGGTTTATGTTATTATAAAGAGTAGTAAAACAGACAGTCATCTTAATGAAATGTGTCAAGAACTAAGGGAGAAGGACTATGGAGAATTCGTATTACACAATCAGAACAAGTTCCCTTACACGAACCACCGCACAAAAATATCAAAAATATTATTTTAATCCATACATTAGTATTTTAAGAACTAATTTGAATGAAAACTCTGAACATTTTAAAATTCAATTACGATTTCAATCACGCCTGATACAACCAGAGTATAATAAGAAGAAATGACTCATTTAGCTCAAACAAATTAATGAGGACAACTATTTCTAGAGTGGCAGAAATTGTACGAATTACGACAGGAAGAGTAGACAAAAAAGGAACAAATCGTATTCCAGTTACTCATCCCTACTGTATTAGAAGTGAACGGCAATTGCTATTGCACAGTATTCATATCAGGCTAAATAAAATAATTGTGAGAATTTATTGAAATCAATTATCCGGCTGGCTTTTGAATTTTAATCTGTTCTCATGAACGTGAATATAGCAACTCTGTTACTCTAACAGCTTAAGTATAAAATATTAAAAAAATTATTCAAACAATATACACATAATATAGCAATGACCCTATATAAAATCTACCCTTTAAGAATTAAAAAAGTTTCCTAAACAATCAAAAATTAATAAAATTATTCAAACAATATACACATAATATAGCAATGACCCTATATAAAATCAACCCTTTAAGAATTCAGAAAAATTCCCTTAACAATTAAAAATTACCCTTGGCCTTGTGGCTCCAAGTTAAGATCTAGACTGTTTATATCAACAATATTTTTTCTCGCACCTCTGTCTCCACGGAGAGAAATCACTGTTGTCAACAATCAAAAATTACCCTTGGCCTAGTGGCTCCAAGTATAAAATATAATGGTTACATCGTAAGAAGCCGAATTTGATTTGAATATAAAACAAGGACCACAGACACTTATAGACAAACAATATTACTAATAGTATAATGGTATTACACTAAAAATGTTAAAACTGTACTGTAGCGCTCGATTTTAATAGTTTTTCGAAAGATGGCAAAATTACGCGCGGCACGCCTCAATTTTAACTATTATACACTGTAGTGTATACCGCTAAACGTAACAAATTTATTTCGCTGCACTGGGGAACAAAAAGAAGCAGAGAATGCATATTAAATATTTAAAATGCACATTATGAAAATAATCATTCCATTAAGCAATATCTGAAAAAAAAAAAATTTGACGAAATTAAATAATTTTTAATTTTATTAAAATAGGATAATGTTTTGATAAACGTTTTTAAAATATGGCATTTAATAAATAATTAATGATGATGGGGAAATATTTGTTATATAGTTTTTACATATATAGTGCGATGATATTTTGTAAACATCTGTGCGTGATGCATGTGATGTTATAAATTTTACCTTACTTTATTTTACTTCACTTACTATATATGCATTATCAGTAGTTTCAGATTTTTGTGTTTTTAATTTAATAACATGATCACAATATTACAACTAATTGTTGTAGGTTTATAACCTACCAGGACGCGCTCACCTAACCATGTCACATGTGCTTTCGCGCCGCTGATTGCGCGCTTGTTTTACAAGTCAAGAGGCGTGCGCGCGCTACTGCAAGCGCAAGGGCGATCTGGATAGAGCAAAGGACGCGCTCCGAGTTGGACAAATATTTTACGAGTATCAACCGTTAAACAGTTTCAAATAATTTGCAATTATTGTGTGGATATCACCTGTTACACAGGTGGTCCGTATTGCCCGATTTAAGTTATACAAAAGCCAGCGGAAGCTAGCTTATTAATTTAGCGGAGAATAGTGCATGATGATTAATCACTCTACACTCGACTGTCATGTTACTTTTTCAATTCGTTCTCTAGCTGGTCCTGAACGACTATTCGAAAACCGAACCCTCTAATTTGATTCCAACCCTAACCCT